>NC_063338.1:36004677-36041264 GCF_021869965.1 Rhincodon typus
CATTTTCTGAAGAAGGGTCTAGGCCCGAAACGTCAGCCTTCCTGCTCCTCTGATGCTGCTTGGCCTGCTGTGTTCATCCAGCTCTACACCTTGTTATCTCAGATTCTCCAGCATCTGCAGTTCCTGCTATTTCTGATCCCCTATTCCCAATTCCTTTGCCTCTGCCACATCTGCTCCCAGGATGAGGCATTCCACTCCCGAACATCTCAGATGTGCTCGTTTTTCAAGGACCACAACTTCCCCCCCCCCGGGGTCGAGAACACCCTCGACCGTGTCTCCCACATTTCCCGCAACTTATCCCTCACACCCCCTCCCCGCAATAACAACCAAAACAGAATCCCCTTCGTCCTCACATACCACCCCACCAGATCCTACGCATCATCCTCCGACACTTCCGCTATCTACAATCTGACCCCACCACCAAAGACATTTTTCCCTCCCCATCCTTATCTGCTTTCTGGAGGGACCACTCTCTCCGTGACTCCCTTGTCTGCTCCACACTCCCCTCCAGCCCTACCACACCCGGCACTTTTCCCTGCAACCGCAGGAAGTGCTACACCTGCCCTTACACCTCCCCCCCTCACCCCCATCCCAGGCCCCAAGAAGACTTTCCACATCAAGCAGACGTTCACCTGCACATCTGCCAATGTGGTATACTGTATCCGCTGTTTCCATTGTCGCCTCCTGTACATCGGGGAAACCAAGCCGAGGTTTGGGGACCACGTTGCGGAACACCTATGTTCGGTTCGCACTAAACAACTGCTCCTCCCAGTCGCGAACCATTTCAACTCCCCTCCCATTCCTCAGACGACATGTCCATCCTGGGCCTCCTGCAGTGCCACAACGATGCTACCCGAAGGTTGCAGGAACAGCACCTCATATTTCGCTTGGGAATCCTGCAGCCCAAAGGTATCAATGTGGACTTCACAAGCTTCAAAATCTCCCCTCCCCCTACCGCATCCCAAAACCAGCCCAGCTTGTCCCCGCCTCCCTAACCTGTCCTTCCTCCCATCTATCCACTCCTTCCGCCTCAAGCCCCACCCCCATCTCCTACCTACTAGCCTCATCCCGCCCCTTTGACCTGTCCGTCCTCCCTGGACTGACCTATCCCCTCTCTAACACCCACCTACACTCACCTTTACTGGCTCCATCCCTGCCTCTTTGACCTGTCTGTCTCCTTTCCACTTATCTTCTCCGTTATCCATCTTCTATCCTCCTCCCCCTCTCTCCCTATTTCAGAACCCCCTTCCCCTCCACCATTTCTGAAGAAGGGTCTAGGCCTGAAACGTCAGCTTTCCTGCTCCTCTGATGCTGCTTGGCCTGCTGTGTTCATCCAGCTCTACAACTTGTTATCTCTAAACCTAAGATGTAGGCTGGCCCAATCCATGAGTTGGGTAATGTCCATCCATGCAGTGTCCCACTTACAGCCTTTCAATGCTAGTTGCTCGTTGATACTGCAATGAAAACCCGTGCTCACAGCACTCTAACATTAAATTGGAGAGGTGACATGATAGACATGACAAGTTGGTAAATGGCTGATGCCAATGCCCATAGATGAAGCTTGCATGTAGCTAGTGCCCGTGCATTATGTGCCAAGATGCTGTTTGGTCCTATGCAACATGACGGTCCATTGAAGCAAGTGGTGAGCTGAAATGAAAATTAGAATACGTTTTCTCATATTCAGGCTGTACAAATCAGACTGGTGCTGTTCTTGCCCCATCAATATAATGAAAGCACATGTCCAGTTGTGATAAAAAGCTTCTGCTAGTTAATTCTTGTGAACAACAGAAAGACTGGTTTGGTAACTGTCCTGCACAGCAGGCTTTTTCTCAATTTAATTTGCATCTCATTTATATGAGAAAAAAGAAGCTGAATTGATGAAAAACTGCTGATGATTTGGCTCCTGGTCACCACTTGCATAATAGGCATTACTAATAGTTCCAATACAGCTCTACAAATCCAACTAATTTTCTTTATAGCAGAAGATATACTGTAAAGTTGTAGCTAGCTATTTTAAATGGGCTTCAATAACATACATACTTAGTTTTCAGAAAAACAATTCAAATTGTTATCATGTCTAATATAGCCCATTCCACCTCATAATTCTCTGCTTAATTACTGATTTCTACTTCAATGATAATGCTTAATGTTTATAATTACTTTGCAGTGTGATATGTAACTTAATGGTAATAACACCCAAAATGCAATTGTCCACTCAGCAATTAAAGTACAAAAATGGTACTCTGGGAATACAAGATGAAACAAAATGTAGGTGTGTGTGAGTAGCACTGACTAAGATTTATAGCATTGGCTCACTCTAAATCAGTGAATTATTGACAATGTAGCAAGCAAAGATCTATGGGCTTGTGAAATCTTACATCAAGTGTACTAAAGTGCAGCTCTGATCAAACAGACCCGTGTTTGTACATAACTGTGGCTTTGTCCCACATTGCGTATTTGAATATTGGTAGCACTGCAAGTAGTTGGTGGTGCATAATAAAGGAGCAACCTGCCTTCCATGTTAATTAAATAAACTGCTTTTATTTGTGTTAAAATTATGCCTATCATTTCACTTCCTTTTAATTAGAAAACACAAGCGATGGTGATAAGAGTTTCTTTGGTTATTCTGCCGAATGATATTTGAAGACGTCTAGCAAAACATTTTCCCATAAGTAAACAAAAAATTTAATGCAGCAGTAAACAGTATCCCAAAAGGCAGAAGAATTTTCAGTTCTTGACATATATCAAATTAAAACTGTGTAATTAAGGCTTTACTGAATTGCAGAAAGACTTTGTTTCTAGCTTTTGGTCCTATTCTTTCCTAACAGGCTATTATTGTTGTGCTACTTGTCAAAATCTTTTGCAGTAGAGAGTAATACTAGTAATTTTGCTAATTACACTATATGGTAACTAATTGTTATTCACTCCAAGGAACTAGGGCCAAACAGCTGTAGCCCTTCTGACGGCTTCTACTTTCTTACAGAAATGTGATAGCACCATCACAAATTAAGCTGAAAAGCAACCTTAGCTGACTGGCTCCACAAGGCCTGATTAGGGCAGAGTGGTATGAGAGAGTTATGATTGCAAAATCAATTAGCAAACCAGGAACTTCCTTGCCCCCAGCCTCGTATAGATATCAGTAAGTCAATACATTAAGTTAAAGTAAGCGTTGCAGCCTGTTGAAGCAGCAAATGTGAGGACAGACTGAGGCCTAGACCTGCATGGCCTGAACCCAGAAAAGTATAACTTTATAAACATTTTCTCAGTTTGTTTGTAATAGGGGCTAATAGGTACAATGTCACCATGCTCCCACACTTTCCCCTGATTCTGCAATCACAGTCATATCTCACAGTTTTCATCTGTCTCAGCATCTACCATGCATTTCATAAGACACAGACACAGATCACAAGCTCCCACGCACTTTCTATAACTGAGGGTAACTTGCCTATACCTGACAGCTTTAACTAGGTCAGAGCTAAAAGTTCTCAGTGGACAAACTCTAAATATACTTCATGATTAAATGGTGGAGCTTTTAGACATATGCTTGTTTATAAAATAAGTAGGAAAATGATGGAAATGCATAGATCCAGCTTTATTTTTTAGAAAGCATGTCATACAAACAGCAACGATGGAAATTCTTGTTATATAATTGCTCAAAAAATTAGACGAGGGGAGTGCCAGATCGACGATATCCATATTGGGTCTAGACACCTGTCGATCGATTTGAGATATGGCAAGAGGTGAAATACAAAGTCATTTCAATCTGTGTGTGGAAGGGTATGTGAAAAAATAAAGGTAGTGAACAGAACTTCAAACTGAAGGAAACACTTGTAATGTAAGTAAGAGAACCAATCATTGTTTTCTGAAGGAGGAAGATGTGTGAAGGGAACCTCAGTAATAGTTAGATATAATGAAGGACATCCTCAGCCATTAACAAGTGGAACCTCAAATAGAGAAAAATTTAATCATCAAGGCAAACTGGGGTCATAAGAAAATAGAGGCCTAATGGAAGGAAAAGCAAATGAAGTTATTATAAAAGTCATAGATACTTGTCCATTGGCAGAGATGCAAAAAGAAAAGGTCCAGAAGGGGAAGAAAGATCCTGATTGGAGCATGTAAATATGATGGAGGGAGTCAAAAAGTTCAACCAATTAATTTGCTTTCATCAGAAATAAAGCAAAAAAGATTGTTACCAATGTAACATAGAAATGAACCAAGGAATAGACAGGAGGGATTATAGGTATTTCTCCTAAAAAGCAATACTTGTATTCTTGTGTGACCTCACACTGTAGAAAATCGCGCTGTAGAAAATCACCATAGAAAATCACATTATAGAGAAATCGCTATAGAAAATCGCTACACTGTACAGTAAAAAGGTTGCGTTATCCAAACAGCGTCCACTATTCATCAATCACGTGGCAGCCAATTCGCGTTAACAAAACGTGTTATTGCTGAAATACCTGTACTAGATCTTCTATATTAAACTGTGGGATGGGATGTTTCAAACTGTTCCACTTTTCATGGAGCTTAGAAAATATTGGAGGCAGTCTATGACTTTTCAAAATGCTGTGGATTTGAAAAATAAAATCTAATTTTTCTCTTGTGACACTGAACTCTGATAGAACTCTGAAATGCTCTCGTTTCTATCCTCATTTTTGCAGGCAAGGACTTTGAAAATCAAAACTATAATTCCATGTGATTTGACTATGCGCTGAGATTAAATTCTCTAAGATTAGATTCTGGGTAACATCAGTAATAATCCTCCTCTGAGAGCAGAGGATATAAATTGCGTATTAGGCAGACTGCCAAAGAATCTGCGCGATTGGGGATAAAGGGAAATTGATGGGTCACTTGCTTGCGGCAGCTTGTCAATGCATTTGAATGAAGTGCCTGGCAGCAGAGCTCCCCACATGACATCCATGTTTGAATAACTGATGGCACATATATGCCACCAAATACATAATGTATATTCTCAATCTCTAGCAAGTTAAATATCAAAGAAGCTGCAGTCCTATTTTGTCGTAATGAGAATTGCTTTGTCTTATATCAGGTTGGAAAGTGATATTCTTAACAGTCATCTAATGGTAGTCCTAGACTCTTACATGACACGAGGGGTCTATTTTAATACCCAAGGTGAAAAATTGACATGTGGATGTTTTAAGCTTCCACCAGATATCCATGCTAAACTTTCAGCATTCACTGAGGCAAAGATTTTCTGTGTTAATTCTAGTTAAATGGTCAACACATTTGTAAAGAACTCAATGCAGATCTTAATGCAAAAGGCAAAATACTGCAGATGCCAGTAATTTAAAGCACATATTTTACCAGAAATAGTTTGCCGGGCAGCTTCCTGACTTAGATTTCCAAATTTTAAACAAATAAAAAACATCTATTTCAGGAAAATGTTTGGTGTATGTTAATGATCATGACTTCCAGTCAATGTTGAAGCATGAGTTCCTCATGATTGTTGTTGGGCAGTTGAAATTATGTTTGTAAATTATTCCTTTATGGAGGGGAAACATTTTTCCAGGACATTTGCCCAGGAGTTGGAAGGGACTAGGGAATTGGGTGATGGGGGTCCAATGAAGTGACTGAGATTATGGCATAGAGAAACTAAGGGAGATGGTAAACTTGACTGATTATTTATGACTGTAGGTCAAACAGTTTTTCATTTGAGGAAGGAAGTGAATCCTGAAAATGAACAATTGCAGCAGTGATGTGTGAGATTCAATCATAGACAACTGTAACTGGCTCAGCTCAAGAGATTGAGGGAGTGACGAGTGAATTGCTCTATATCCAGTGCGCACCAATAAAAGAATCAGAGGTGTACAGAGCTGTAGGAGTGCAAACCAAGCACAAACAGCAGAGACATTTGAGCAGCCTGGGTGAGGGGAAAATTCCTAAGTCAGTGCAGATGAGGAAGCTGGTCTAAGGAACAACTGGAGAGAGTTTGTCAGCTGTAGGAGCTCCAGTCTAATGTAGCCTACTGAGGGTTATGAAGGAGATCTGAAGGTTGAGAGAGCAGAGTGAATAAGTTGCAACAAAATGGAGATTTACAGGACCAAAACAACGGAAAGAGTTTTAGACTGGGGGACTAGGATGGTGCCTTTACAGGAAGCAGTGTGTGAAGATGTATAGTCGAGGTAACTGTGGGAGTCGGTGGGTTTGTAGTGTATATCAGTAGCCAGTCTATCCCCGAACAGAAAACAGAAATGTCGAGGAAGGGAAGAGAGAATTCAGGGATGGATCAGGTGAAGCTGAGGGCTGGGTGGAAATTGGAAGCAAAATCAATAAATTTTCCAGTTCATAACGAAAGAGGGAATCAACACCGATTTTTGTCATTACCAGTTTCAATATGATAACAGCTTCCAATAAGTTTGAACAAATAATATTATTCCAGTCCTTGGCAGCCAGCTTTCCTTTTGGAATGTTAATGTAATCATAGGATACAATGCTTTGATATGTGAATGTCTGATGATGAGGTCCATTGCTCCATTAGTAAAAATTTCAGTCAGTTGAAAAATGGATAAACCTGACAAATTCTTCTACCTTCAGTAAAAGTTCCACAGAACACATTCACTTGTCAGTCAACAAATGACTTCTGATAGCTGACGGAAAGATTGGTCACAAGTGTTATTTATAAGGCAAGACTTCAACTTGAAGTAAAAGTGACTATTTCAAAATCTAGCCATTGCAAGGTCTTTGGAAGTATTGTGCAAAGTTTGGAAAAATTCTGTTGATGTCTTGGTTTGACGGGGAGGGTCCCTGCATTCCAGAAGGGAGGGATAAGGAGTATATGACACATACACATAAAGGCTGCCTTTAGGTCTACAAAGTAGGAAAATGGATGGAGGGCGCAGAGAGGACTACATCTGCCCAGTTCACTCTGCCACATCGAAGCTGGGCTCCATCATGATACTTGGTAGTGATAGGAGGTTATTTGGCACACCAGCCGTTACATAAGACCACCCTGCATCCTCAACATTAAGTGGAGGCGATGGCCTAGTGGTATTATCACTGAACTGTTAACCCAGAGACCCAGATAATGTTCTGGGGACCCAAGTGCAAATCCCGCCACAGCAGATGGAATTACGAATCTAATGATGACCGTGAATCCATTGTTAATTGTCAGAAAAACCCATCGCACTAATGTCCTTTAGGACATGTGACTCCAAACCCACAGCAATATGGTTGACTCTTAACTGCCCTCTGGGCAATTAGGGATGAGCAATAAATGCTGCCTAGCCAGTGACCCATCATCCCATGAATGAAAAAAGAAAATCGGCGGCCCACCTCTGATTGATAGGTAGCTGTCTGCTGCCTTTCCCAGTTCTTGTAATATCTCACGGTAGTTGGAAGATTTTGGGTTGTCTCCAGCATCGACCTATAGGCCAATTATCAAAGTATTCACCTGAGTGCCCTGGAGCAAAACTGGGATGCTTCTGGGATACAGGCACATGAACCTGCCCAGCTCTTATGCCTGATCTCTCACCACGGGCAGATTCCAGATCTCTACCAGGCTTTAAGGAACATGCAGTGCCAAACTCTGAGCTTCTGCCTATGTGACGGATGAAGTAGTGGGACCTCTTCATCAATGCCATTTTTTTTTTCCGAGTGATGAGTAGAAGTCCCATCTCCAACTGGTTAATGGTGCGTGGCATTTTAAAAGGCTGTGAGGCTGGTATGATTCATAGGGGTGAATGCTCTGTCAACTCTTCAGGTAGTAGGGTGGTAAACATTGCCTTCTGAAAAATTGTGCCCATCATTGCTTTTACATTTGCCTAAACTTGACTTCCCAGTTCAATGTCTCACCCAAAGATATCACCAATGACAAAGAAACCCCTACTTGGTAGTTCACTGAACTGTCAGTTCACATCCAGTGAGGCTTGAATCTATGCCTTTCAGACTCATAGTTAACAGCACGACCACTGAGTAAAGCTGAAAGTCAAGTGTCAGATATGAAACATTATCATTGATAAAATCAGGAGTAGTTTTCTTTTCTTCTTCTTATAGCAGTTGCTCAGGATTGCTCAGTATTGTTTCTTCCAATGCAGTTTGATTAGATCTGATGGCTAATGAATCCAATGCACAATCAGCACCTTCACCTCAGCATGATCCCAACAGAGTTTCTCAAAGAGCTCTGTGCCTTCTGCAATAAAATTTCTCCCTTTTGGTCAGCCATGAGTTAAGATTTCCTCTGAATCAGTGGAGTTACTGACCACATCAGGGATGTTTTGAAAACGTTCGAGATCATTTTCATAGTCCTCCTGGAAATCTGCTGTGAATGAGTTCCAAATCAAGCAGTGTTTTGGGAGTCTGGATTCAGGCACATGAATTGCATGTCCTGCCCAGCAGAGTTGGTTTTGAGTAATCAGCATCATGATCCTGGCTATGTTGTTTTGAGGTGACAACAGAAATTGCTGGAAAAGCTCAGCAGGTCTGGCAACATCTGTGGAGAAATATTAGAATTAACATTTCAGGTCCAGTGACCCTTTCTCAGCTTGTTTTGGGAATGGACGCTGTGATTAGGCTACCTTTGTTGCAACTGAATTTGGAAGATTTTGCAAAAGCACTGCTGGTGACACTCAGTGTTTACTGCTTTGAGGTGATTACAGTAGGTTGGTTCAATCTCCAAAGCATATAAGACCACAGTTATCACTAGATTCCTGATGTACACCTTGCAGTCAGCCTGATAAAACCCTATCTTAAATATTCATAGGATTCAGTTATAGGATCAGTGCTTGATGAAAGTTTCTTTGAATTATCTGAACACACTGCTGCTTGTAAATAGAGATAGTAGGAACTGCAGATGCTGGAGAATCTGAGGTAACAAGTTGTAGAGCTGGATGAGCACAGCAGGCCAAGCAGCATCAGAGGAGCAGGAAGGCTGACGTTTCAGGCCTAGACCCTTCTTCAGAAAATGTAAATGCTTGTAAATAGGCAGTTTTCATTGTTATTCATTGTTATACTGCATTGTGGGTCAAATCCAGTCACCTAACACATGGGTAACTGTCATAGGGAATAAAAGCAACATGATGAAAGGAGAACAGCAAAGTGTTTGTAATAACATGCATTGAATCAAACATCCTGTAAATCACTTTGTGTATGATGCTCTCAAGAACAAAATAACACAATTTGACATTTCCACTCTTTGTCAAACTTGTGGTTTGAACTTTGTGAAAGCTGCCAAGAGATCCAGGAAATATTGTTGACATTTTCAGGCTGCGAGTTGGACTTCATGGTATCAGTGAAACAGAAGGTAATGGGATTGAAGGAGACAGAAGCAGGTGAGGAGATAACCACAACTTTATATTCAGAAAGATCCAACAGCTCCTCACACATGCTAATATTATAGGTGTGTTAATGTCTGTAGCTCTCAGATTTAAAGCTGTGACTGTAGTGGCTACGATGAGAGAGTGGTGTGGTGAGAAACAGCACGAGATCCGGAAACAAGGTACAATTAATGGAACCAGTGATAGCTGTTGGATTCAAAGATTAAAAAATTGAGCTGTTATGTCTTCTGTGTTGCTGTCCCTGTGATTCCATGAAACTGCTTTAAGTCTTTCTATGGGCTAACGATAAATATTCATTGTTAGGTTGTCTGATAACATCTTCTGGCTTTTAAATTTGATTTATATGCTTGGTGAATATTACTTTCCGGTATACTTTAAGATAAGTGGTCTCAGACAAAATCAAAGAAACAAGCAGTAAATATGCTGAAAATATCTTCAGTTACTGTCCAAGGGCTATTTTCTGGCTCTATGGCAATATCCTTGAAACCTTTGAAACAGGTCAAATCCAATTCAGTCATATCTTCCAATCAGTCTATTCTCAATTGTCAGTAAAGTGATTATGAAGTGTCACTTGCTCAGCAATAACTTGTTCACCAAAGCTTAGTTGATGTTCCACCAGGACCATTTAAATATAAACTCCAGTGCAATCATGGATAAATGAGCAGAATTCCAGAGCTGAGTTCAGTGACTGCTCTTGACATCAAGGTAGAATTTGACTAAGTCTGGCATCCATCAGCCGTGATCTTATTTAATGGCATAGCAGGCTTGAGGGGCTGAATAGCCTGCTACAATTCCGATGTTCCTAACAAGGAACACCAGCAAAGTTAATGGGAATCAAGGGAAAAATATACTCTTCATTGGTTGAAGTTACTCTAGCACAAAGGAAGACAATTGTGGTTGTTGCGAGTTTATCATCACAGCACCAGAGATCTCTGCAGGTGTTACCACAAAAAAAATTGAAACAATAATGTGAGTTCCTTATTTGAAGATAATAGTACATATCAATGAAGTTGTCTCAGAAACTAAGTATTGTACATTGAATCTGTATATTGGGTGCTTGCAGTCTGTCGAGTCATGGGATTTCTACATTATATCATTTGTCAGTGTTGGTTGTGATTAACAGCAGTTCAAATTTGCCTCCTGAAAAATGTATGCACGTCATATTACAACATTCTATTTCTTTCTAACTACCCTTAAACTATCAAACTATTTACATGAAAGCAAAAACCTCATCATATCTGAATAACTTTACAAGTCACTGGAACATATTGGTAGTTTGCTTAACCATCCAGCTTTAGTTATTGTGGCCTTTGCAGAAAGATGCTGTATATTTTCAGAATGCTGGTTATGTGTGTTTTGTCTGTGCTGAGCCTTAGTCAGTGCTCTAATTGTAATATAATTATTTAATATTCTGGTTATGGTATTGACATGATCGGCATCCACTTCTACATATGGGGAGGCGATGGCCTAGTGGTATTATTGCTGGACTGTTAATGCAGAGACCCAGATAATGTCCTGGGCACCTGGGTTCAAATCCCACCATGGCAGGTAGTGGAATTTGAATTCAATAAATATCTCGAATTAAGTGTCTAATGATGACCATGAATCCATTGTTGAATGTCGGAAAAACCCATCTGGTTCACTAATGTCCTTTAGGGAAGGAAACTGCCATCCTTACCTGGCCAGGCCTACATGTGACTCCAGATCCACAGCAATGTGGTTGATTCTTAACTGCCCTTTGGGCAATTAGGGATGGGCAATAAATGCTGCCTCACCAGTGACGACCTCAACCTGTGAACGAATACGAAAAAACAGTTGTGTCATATGGTGTTCATACTTGGTACAATCTTGCTTGTAGCACAGTGCCAGCAATTTCTGCTCGATTCTAGTACCAGCAGCTGGACATTGTCCTCAACCTTTCTGTCAGATATTAAGGTTGGGTCATTTGTTACCCACAGGCAAAACTTAGACATCTTCTGTTTTCTGTATCACCTACTGGGTAGCTTAGCTAGACCTTATCTTTATGTTGTTTGGTGCATAATGTGATCTTTAACACTAACCTCAGAGGGCAGATGAGATCTCAGTCAAATGTATCATCTAAAAGAAAGCTTCTTCGATCATGCAGCACTCTTTTAGTGAAGTATCTACACTGAGTGATCAGTCTACGTTATGTGCTGAAGTCGTGAAGCGTAGTTTGAAATCACAGAATTGAGCCAGCCAAAGAGAATAGACATGGAAATAGGCATTCATAAGCATAGTGAAAATTGCAGTGCATAGATGGATAATTTATCCTTTTGTTCATGTGCACAGGCATTTGATGTGACCTAAAATACAGGTCATTGCTTTGAAATTAGATTTGACACTCATTTCATGAAATGCATTAGACCACACACTCACTTACGTATTAATAGAACTTTCATTAAGTAGAATGAATAAATCCACTCTTGAAGGACATTTGTTTAATGAAATTTAACCTGTTGCTCTCCAGCATAATTTTGTTTAGAAACCTTATATTAATTTTACCTTTAAACTTTTAATAATCTAGATTTACTGTGTTCTAATTATAATATGGAAAAAGTTTATTTGCAATGTACAAGTTGGTCAGAGTTTGGGCAGAGTTTATCAAGACCACCAACATAAATGGGCAGAAAATTGTGAGCAATACTGATGCAATTTTTTTTAAAAGATTTAGATTCTGTGTTAAACTAAATCCTGTTTTCCCATCACTTCTGTGACTATTGATCTACATTAGTTCCCAGTCTAGTAATGCCTCAAATTTCAAATTGTTATCTTTTTGTTTAAATTTCTCCATGACTTCCTCTACAATCTCTTTTTTTTCTCCAATGTTGGTCAATTTCCTAATTTCTTTCGCCACACCATTATGGCATGCCTTCAGCCATCGAGGCTCCATGTTCTGGAATTACCTCCCTAAACCCTTCTGCCTCATCCTCCTTTAAGATGTTTCTTAAAACCTACATTTTTGACAAAGCTACAAGGTAGTATCCCCATGTGTATTTGATTGGGCCTGATAACAGTTTTATGAAGCACCTTGGGATGCTTTTACTACATTTAAGCTCAAGATTTTAGTCATAAGATATTAAAATGAAGCTAACTTTCAATTAGGAAGAACTTCCAATTGTGCAAGAATGGAAATTAACCACTATTGTTCTAATTTTTGAATAACAACATATGCTGACCAAAATAAAGCAATGCTATAATTAAAGAAATTTTATTTGTTTATATGGTATTGAAATAATTTGTCAGAGCTTAAGAGAAACAAATTGTACAACATTAAAAATTGAAACAATGTATACATGACAGTTCTGAAGGGAGGGTCACCGGACTCAAAACATTAACTCTGACTTTGTCTTCACAGATGATGCCAGATCTGCTGAGCTTTTCCAGCAACTTCTATTTTTATACATCATGCGTTAAGCCTGGTTTCAGATAGGTATGCATGACTTTACAAATGCAAATCTGTTGATAGACTGAAGTTTAAAAGTCTATGTAATTAAATGAAACAATGCTTCTTTTCTTGATTGCACGTTGTATTTGGAGCAAGATAAATGAATTAAAGGCACAACCAGAGGTTCATGGGTATGATATTGTCATCATTGCAGGGACTTAGTTACAAGGAAATCAAAGCTCAGATAAATAATATGATTTTTTTTGAAAGGACAGGCAGGAAAGAAAGGGTGGTGGGCTAGTTTTGTTAGCACTGGATTGAATAAGTATGGTAGCAAGAAATGTCCTTGAATCAAAAGGTATAGATTCTACATGGGTAGAGATTAGAAAGAACAAGGGGAAGAAGACACCCCAGGGAGTAGTCTATTGTCTCCTTAAATAGTAGCTATACCATATGGCAGAGAGAAAAAAGAACAGGAGATAATGAAGGTGTGTGAAAAAGGCAGTGCATTAATCATGGGTGACTTCATTCATAGGAAAGCCAAATTGACAGAGGTAGCCATGAGAAATAATTCATAGAATGTATTCAGAACAGTTTTCTAGAACTGTGTGTTATAAATTCAACCAGGGATCAGACTTTTATAGATCTTGGTAAGGTTTGATAAATTATTTAAGAGGAAAATATCTCCTAGAAAACAGTGTCCATAACGCACTAAAATTTTGTATTCAGTTTGAGACTGAGAAACTTGGATCAGAAACAATTGTGTTAAATAAGAGTTAATACAAAAGAACAAGGACAAAGCCATCCGGGGTGGATTAGGAAAGGGTTTTATCAGCGAAAATGGCTGATAAAAAATGGCAGATGCTTAAAAGTGTAGTTCATGACTCAGAAAAATATTACATCTCAGTGAGAAAGATGGATTACGCAAAGGTCATAAGCCAACCATAGTTAACCAGGGAAATTGAGGATAGCATCAAATTGAAAAATAATCATACAGTGTGGCAAAGACTAATGGAAAGCCAAAGGATTGGGAAAGTTTTAAAAGCCAGCAAAAGATGATAAAAGAGGGAAAGAATAAACTTTGTTGGGTAAATTAGCAATTAATATCAAAATAGGTAACAAGAGTTTCTTTAAACATATAAAAAGGAAAAGAGAAACCAAAGGTCTCTTCGAAAATGAAGCTGAGGAAATAATAATGGGGATCGAGGAAATACAGAGAGCTTGAATAAGCATTTTGGATTGGTATTCACAACAGAAGACACTAATAACTTTTCAAAAATACTAAGTAATCAAGGGGTAAAAAAGTGGGAAGAAGCAAATGCAAAAACTATCACTAACGTAAAAGTATTAGGGACACTAATCAAATCAAACCTGAAAATTTTATTAGAATTTTTGAAGAGATAATGAGCAAGATAGATAAAAGGAAATCTAGGAGGCTTTTGATAAGCTATGACATGTCAAAAAGATGAGAATCTATGGTGTTGGCGGTAGCATATTAGCATTGTTAGGGATTTGCCTAATTACTAGAAGACAGAGAGTTAGGATAAGGGGGTCACTTTCAGGATGGCAAACTGTAACTAGTATAGTGCCACAGGGATCAGTGTTAGGGCCGCAATTATTTACAATGTATGATCATGACTTGCATGAGGGAAGCGAATGTACTATAGCCAAGTTTGTTGACAACACAAAAGTAGTTAGAAAACAAGTGGTGATGATATGTCTGCTGACACAAACAAGTTAAGCGAGTGGACAAAAATTTGGCATATGGAATATAATGTCAGAAAGTATAAGGTTACACACTTTGGCAGGACAAACAGAGGAAGTGAATATAACTTAAGTGGAGAAATACTGCAGAAAGCTGCAGCTCAGATTTGGAAGTCTTTCAGCATGAGTTACAAATGGTCAGAGATAATAGGGAAGTCAAATGGAATGCTGGCCTTTATTTCAAAGGGACTGGAATCTAAAAATAGAGAAGTCTTGTTAAAACTATACAAGGTGCTATTCATCACACCCAGAATATTGTGAGCAGTTTTGGTCCTCTTATCTAAGGAAAAGTATACTAGCATTGGAGGCAGACCAAAGAAAGTTCACTAAGCTGATCCCAGACATGGAGGAATTTTCTTATGAAGAGAAATTGTGTAGTTTGGGCCAGTACTAGTTGAAGTTTAGAAGAATGAGAGGAGACTTTATTGAAACATATAGGATTTTTAGGGAATTTGACAGATATAAGCAGATAGGTTCTTTCCCTTGTGGGAGGTTTTGGGACCAGAGGGCATAATCTCAGAATGAGGAGTTTCCCATTTAAGATATAGATGAGGAGGAATTTCTTCTCTCAGAGGGTAGTGATCTGTGAAATTCTTTACTGTAGTGAGCTGCCAAGGCTGGATCCTTTAAGCACATTCAAGGCTGATATAGACGGATTTTTAATCAGTAAGAGAATCAAGGGCCATAGAGAAAGGCAAGAAAATGGAGATGAGGTATATCAGTTCAGCCATGCTCTCTTTGAATGGTGGAGCTGACTCGATGGGCCAAATGCCCCACTTCTGCTTCTATGTCTTAACGTGGGTTGAAATTGTATTAAGGGTCTTGCATTGTGAGTAGTTTTTGAGGCTCTGGCTGCTAATTCAAGTGAAAATAAAACAACTGTTGACAAAATTTGAAGAAGACCATGGTATTCCCCTGTATCTTGGCCAGTTTTTAACCTTCGGTTAACACTAGGAAAACAAATTAACCATGAACTTCATCTTATTGATATTTACAGACTCTAGTTGTAAGTAGATGTGTTTCTATGTTTACTTCTGGACAACAATGACCAAGGTTCAAAAGTAATTTGTTGGCAGTAAGTTATTTTGGGGGCAACATGAGGTTGAGAAATATGATATATAACTATGAGGTTTCTCTGTTTCAAACAACATCCAGTAAGAAATATTAAATTTTGTTAAAATATGCATATACTAACAGATATCTGTAGGTCATACTTTCCAGTGTGCTTTTGTTGCCAATCCTGTTAATCCTTATTGTGTCTATTCTGTATGTACCGTATAAAACCAGTACTTTTACAACAATGGAACTATTAACCTTCTCACTTTAATTACGGAAAATATTCAATGACATTTGAGAACTGTTTACAATCAGCTTAATTAAAAATCCATGAAGCCAAGCAGGAGTTACTTTGATAGATTATCACTTATTCTTAAATCAGACAAGAGATGTTCTGAACTGACATACACATAAAAACTTCACCTCCAACATTTCAACTATTGATTCTTTTTTCATTCCTAAATAATTAAAAAGCTTTGTTAAACAAAATTTGGAGCCATCTATTCAACGCGAAAGATAAATGTTCATAAAAACATTGCTCCTGAAGGAAGGAAGAATTTTGGCCTTCAACAGCTATTTACATTCAATTAAGTCGAACCAATTTTGAAAGGATATTTTTCATTAGTAGATGCTGTTATTTGCCTTCTGCCCTTTTATTCAGGCCAGGATTAGTTGAGAGGTATGCACATCAGTTGTGATCTTGTTCAGAGAGATACCTAATTATTTTAAGTAATTTGAGTATAAAAACTGATCCTTCTGAAAGTTGTTTAATTAACTTAAGCACTGACATTGAAAATATATATACTGGGCGAGAAATTAAGTTCACTAATGCCAATTTGTTTAGACACTGCAAGTGACCCCAGAGATGTGTTTGTGTCATATACACATGCATACAAGGTGAATTCTGCCAACACCATTTTAATATAGGTGTCAACAGATGCTTAGTAGATGTTACTAAGATCTACATAGTAGATAGTGATATAGGGTCAGAAAGCATAGAATCTATGTGGATAGAGTTGAGGAACTGCAATGGAAAAATGACCCTATGGGCAGTTATGTACAGGCACCCTAGCAGTAGTTAGGATCTTGGGATGAAACTAAACCAGGAGATAGAAAAGGCATGTAAAAAAGGCACAATCACAATAATCATTTGGGAGGCAGGTGGACTGGGAAAATTGGCTTGGTATCGGATCTCAAGAAAAGGAATATGTGAAATGTCTGTGAGATGGTGTTTTGGAGCAGCTTGTGGTAAAGCCTACTACAGAACAGGCAATTCTTAATTTGGTGATTTGTAATGAGGCAGATTTGATTAGGCAGCTTTAGGTGAAGGTATCCTGAGGGGCCAGTAACCATAATATGATAGAATTCATCTTGCAGTTTGAGAGGGAGAAGCTGGAATCAGATTTAACGGTATTACAATTGAGTAAAGGTAACCACAAAGACATGAGGGAGGAGCTGGCCAGAGTTGATTGGAAAAGGACCCTAGCAGGGAAGACAGTGGAGCAGCAATGGCAGGAGTTTCTGGCGTAATTCAGGATGCACAGCAGAAATTCATCTCAAGGGCGAAACAACATAATAAGGGAAGGAAGTGGCAACCATATTGAAAAGGGAAGTCACGGACAGCATAAAAGAAAAAGCACCAATGTGGTGAAGATTAGCGGGAAACCATAGGATTTGGAAACTGTTAATAAACCAGCAGAGGATAACCAAAAAAGGTAATAATGGGGAGAAGACAAAATCTGAGGGTAAGCAAGTTAGTAATATAGAAGAAGATTCCAAGAGTTTTGTTTGGATACATAAAAGCTAAGAGAGAGTTAAGAGAGGACATTGGATCACTGGAAAATGAGGCTGGAGAAGTAGTAATGGGGAGAAAAGAAATGGCAGAGGAACTGATTAAGTACTTTGCATCAATCTTCACACTGAAGACACCAGCAGCATATTAGAACTTTAAGAGAGTCAGGAGACAGAGGTGAGTTTACTGGCCATCACCAAGGAAAAAGTGATGGGGAAGCTGAAAAGTCTGAAGTTGGATAATAACCCTGGGCCAGATGGACTACACCCCAGGGTTCTGAAGGTGGTAGCTGAGGAAATTGTAGGAGCATTGATGGTGATCTTTTAGGAATTACTGGAGTCAGGGAGGGTCTCAGAGGACTGGAAGATGGCTAACGTAACACCCCTGTTTAAAAAGGGAGGGAGAAGAAGACAGGAAACTATAGACCAGTTAACTGTTGGTAAGATTTTAGAATCCCTTATTAAAGATGAGATTAAGGAATACTCGGAAATGCATGGTAAAATAGGGCTGAATCAGCATGGCTTAATCAAGGGAAGGTCGTGCCTGACAATCCGTTAGAGTTCTTTGAGGGGCTAACAAGCAAATTAAACAAAGGGGAGCTGGTGGGCATGATACGTTTGGATTTCCAGAAGGCCTTTCACAAGGTGCCACATAAGAGGCTGCTAAATAAGACAAAACAAAACATAATTTTAGGACCAAGGTACTGACATGGATAAAGGATTGGATAACTGGAAGAAGGTAGAGAGTGGGGACAAAGGGATCTTTTTCAGAACAGCAGCCGGGAACTATTGGAATTCCACAGGGGTCACAACTATTCACGTTATGCATTAACAATCTGGACAAAGGAACTGAGAGCATTGTTGCTGAGTTGAGTAGTGTTGAGGAAGTGGGGAGGCTGCAGAAGGACTTAGGCAGGCTAGGAGAGTTGGCAAAGAAGTGGCAGATGAGTTGGAATACCGTGTGGGAAAGTGCAAGGTTGGAAGAATAGAGGCATAGACTATTTGTTAAATGGGGAAAGGCTTCAGAAATCTGAAACGCAATGGAATTTAGAAGTCCTTGTTCAGAATTCTCTTAAAGTTAACATGCAGGATCAGTTGGTAATTAGAAAGGCAAATGCAAAATTGCATTCATTTCAAGAGGGCTAGAATATAAGAGTAAGGATGTACAGCTGAGATGGTATAAGACGCTGGTCAGACCACCCAAAACCTTACCAGCATTGGCTCATCAGCACCTATTCCACAGTCAACCAAGGTGAATGGCTTGCAACTTTCCTGCCATGCTATCTCACTCCATTGTGTCATTTAGCACCTATTTAATACAATCAACCAAGGTAAATGCCTTGTATATCTTGTCTGGCCTGATCTAATTCCCAGCATGCTGTTCAGTTGGCCAATGTTACATTTAGTAGCCCAAAAGAGCTGTAATTTTAATTAAAAGGAACATTCCACTACATACATTCCCCCTTTTGAACCAATGAGTTATTTACGGACTTGATTCACAATTTAGTGAGCTGATGGCATGAGGTGGACGCATCTGAGATGTTGAAACCCATTACATTAGAAGGTATCAAAAACTGTTACATCAAATGTTATGTACAAAAAAGTTATGTAAATAGAGTCATAGAGTCATCTAGCATGGAAACATACCCTTTTGTCCAACTTGTCCACGTCGACCATGTTCCCAAACTAAACTAGTCCCACTTGCCTGCATTTGGCCCATATACCTCCAAATCTTTTCTATTGGTGTACTTATCCAAGTGTCTTTTAAACGTTGTAATTATGCTTGCATCCACCACTTCCTCTGGCAGTTAATTCCACACACTAACCAATCTATGTAACAAAGTTGCCCCTCATGTCCTTTTTAAATCTTTCTTCTCTCACCTTAAAAATATGCTCCTTAGATTTGAACTGCCCAACCTCAGGGAAAAGACTTTTGCTATTCATTTTATCTATGCTCCTCATCATTTTATAAACTTCTATAAGATCACTCCTCAACCTCCCATGCTCCAGTGAAAAAAGTCCCAGCTTATCCAGTCTATTTTTATAACTGAAACCCCCCATTTCCAGCAAGATGCTGGCATATCTTTCTGAACTCTCTCCAGTTTAATGATATCCTTATATAACAGGATGACCAGAACTGCACACAGTACTTCAGAAGAGGCATCACCAACCTGTACAACTTCAACATGACATCCCGACTCCTATACTCAAAGGTTTGAGCAATAGAGGCAAGCATGTTAAACACCTTCTTAACCACCCTGTCTACCTGTGACTCAAATTTCAAAGAATTATATATCTGAACCGTTGGTCTCTGTTCCACAACACTACCCAGGGCCCTACCCACGGTTATATAAGTCCGCCCCTTGTTTGTTTTACCAAAATATAATAACTTGCTTTATCCAAATTAAACTCCATCTGCCACTCCTCAGCCCATTGATCCAATTGATCAAAAACTCCTTGTAATCTTAGATAACCTTCTTCACTGTCCACTGTACCACTAATTTTGATGATATCTGTAAACTTACTAACTATGCCTCCAATGTTCTCATCCAATGTCATTTGTATAAATGATAAACAAAAGTGGACCCAGTAACAAAACCTGTGGAACACTACTGGTCACAGGCCTCCAGTCTGAAAAACAACCCTCCACCACCACTCTCTGTTTCCTACCATAAAGCCAATAAAACGTTTCATCAAAAAGAGTAAATCCACGATCCAAGTGACTATTAACAGAATACATAAATTGCATTATATCCGCAATCCAAATCATCAGTTGCAATAACCAATGTCTCTTGGAGTTCCCTCACCATGCCCATCTATATGGATAGTTAATTTTGCCTCATGATGATGCCTATTAGTCTGAAGAGCTCCCTTTTTCACCAGGCAAACTTGACCGATGTTATAGTGAGGTATACCAGAGTCAGTGTAACGATGGTGATTGCCAAGTGTGAAAGGAGATGGATCCGTGGATGTATCTGAATATTCAAACTTCAGTCACAGAAATCCTCCCACCAGGTGGTGACTTTAATTTCATCTATCTCACCGTTCAATTCTTTAGTGTGTTGTACTATTTGAGCAAAGGTTTTATGGGCACTAGCCAATTTTAATCAGACCTGATCCAATCTCTCTAGCTTGCGTTTTATTCCTGCATAGTATTTTTCGAAATCATGCCCCAGTGTATCCCCTTTAATTCATTGCTCGCATCAATAGGAGTCACTTCCCTGCTGTGAAAGCCTGTCATTTTGATTAGACCTATCTATGTGCGGGAATGTGAGGACTGATACAGAAGGTGGTGTTGGGGACATTACATGTCACTGCTCCATATTCATATTCCTTGAGTGACTTTGTGACACAGTATTTTCCCTCCCCCACTGTAGGCAACTCTGATGCGATGATGAAGTGATGTTGGTTGCCAG
Organism: Rhincodon typus; assembly: GCF_021869965.1. NCBI lineage: Eukaryota > Metazoa > Chordata > Chondrichthyes > Orectolobiformes > Rhincodontidae > Rhincodon > Rhincodon typus. Next base: position 36,025,404 of record NC_063338.1, read on the forward strand.
GCTCCAAGCCCTGAGGATGCAGTTTAAATTAATGCTTATCCTGAATGCACAGAGTGCATGTTCATTCGAATAGACTGGATACAGACATACAATAGCCTGATCAGTTTGTTCGCAGTTGCTCAGTGTGGTCCCCAGCAGTCTCTCCCCTTCTCGACTGCTTATGGTAGAATGGCATGATACCCCATCCACATTCCATTCTGTTTCACACCCACAAACTTGACTTCAAAAGTGTTTAACCCGATCTCACGGCTGGGCGTGATTAGAATTCCCAGCACCAAGCCTAGGGCTTTGTCTAGGGAGCCTTTGCAGCTTTCATTAAACCACACCATGCTCAGCTGTCTCACTTGGCAGCAGGAAATATTAGCATATATTTCTTTCTTCAAACTGATGTTCCAGGATGGGATTCTCCCCATTTACCCTGGCTGAGACCCTCTCTCAGCTGCTCAAATGTCCAGTTCCCGTAGATATTGCACAGGCTACAGTTTTGCTGTCTGCTGTCGACCAAGGTCTTGCCCCAAATGACCTGATTGATTGCTTTTGCATGGGCTTCAAGCATCGTCACTAGTAATGACTAGCCTGGTTTCCAGTCAAATCTCCCACAGCACCCTGCCTGCCATTCTCATTTATTTCCTCCAAGGTATGTTTAACTTGTGGGGGTAGGACTCTGAGCTTGGTATTCAGATCGGTCAGATCAAGGGTATTAACAGTCAATATTCCTGCCCCATAAGCGGTAGCTAGGTCATTGGCCAGATCTCTTTTCCTGTGAATACTCAGAGCTGGTTTAGGCTTGCCTTCATACCTCCCCATCCCCAGACTCAGCACACTCCAAGTCACGTGCAGGTATAACTTCCTAAGTGGGGAAGGGCACCACTAGTAGTTAAATTCCCTCTAAAGTTCGCCTACTTGTGTTTTGAGTCACTGGGGGATGAGCTAATCTGACAATACTGTCACAGGCTAACAATATAAGTTTACTTTCCTCCTCATCATCCAAACGCTATTGTAGGGGGATTGGGTGCATTTAGTGGAAGGATTCTTCTGCAGGATCACCCATTTGAAAAGGACCCTGCCCTTTCAGCATGTCCCTCATGTGGCTTACAGTGATGAGAATGCTGTATTGTAGGAATTTTCAGCATTCCCCTCTGTGCTGGATCTAATGGTAACTATGGGGTTCATTGGCAAAGTGTTGGGGACAGTACATTTTTCAGGGGTTGCAGATGGGACATAAGACTCATATGCTGGAGGTGGATCTGCATGCAGCGGCTCGCACCCATTTCTGTGACCCATCTCGAGCCCATACTGCCAGACTGCCTCAGCTAAAGCACCCCAATCAGGGTACGTTTTGTTTGAAAAGCACAAACTCTGCCCCACTTTGCTTTCTGCTGTGCTAGTAACTGCTCAATCTCCATCAAGCATTTTGTATAGTCTACTGCTTTTCCTTCCTGGGTTATTATAGACATCTCTTGTACTGCCGATATCCTGTTCAGTAGATCTTCACACTGCTCTCGCAGTTGAGTGAATTGCTGCTGATCCTGCTGTCTTAATAATTGTATCTTTTCTTTCTGATGACCCAAGCTGTCTGTCATATTTTGCTGATCCTCTAACTGGGTCACATATCCTCTAAACTGTACCTATTTATCCTCGACCTTTTTGGTCAATTCTTCAATTTTCCTATCAGCTGCAGCTTTCACCTCCCACAGGATTCTGACTGTCTGCCTTTCAGTTATAGCATTTGCTATTGCAGTTCCCTTTTTTACTCTATATTTCACTTTACCCTGAATGTATTCTCCCCACAACTTATTCCCAGCCCCTGGACCTTCTCGGGAAAGTGTAGGACTGATACCCCACATACCCCTTGCATGTTTAGTGAGAAATCTCGCTCAGCCTAGTGGCAAGAATCCCTCCACAAAACATGACGTATCTCACACTTAACCATAGCCGGGATCATCTTAGTGAACCTTCTCTGAACTGCCTCCAATGAAATGATATCTTTCCTTAAGAAAGGGAACCAAAATTGCTCACAGTACGCCAGATGTGGTCTCACCAGCACCTTGTACAATTGCAGTAAGACTTCCCCACTCTTATACTCCAATCCCGTTGAAATAAGGGCCAACATTCCATTCGCCTTCTTGATTACCTGCTGTACATGTGTGCTAACTTTTTCATGCACAAGTCTCTCCAAGTCCCTTTGTATGGCATCTTTCTGTAGTTTTTCTCCTTTCAAATAATATTCTATTTTTGTTCTCCCTTCCAATATGAACAGCTTCACATTTTCCCACATTATATTCCATTTGCCAACTGTTTGCCCACTTGGTTAACTTATTAAGATCTTCCTGTAAGCCATTTGTATTCCTCTCACAAGTTGCCTTTCTGCTTATTTTAGTGCCATCTGCAAATTTAGTGACAGTAGATTTGCCTCCAAGTCATAATTCTCCTATTTCTTGTGATCTTAGCAAAAATGGACTGTTGGAGACAAATAGCGCAAGTGTCCAAGACTGTGATTGATTTGAATGGTACAGCAGCAAACAGTAGGGTTTGAAGGGGCTTGCCCTTGTTTTTATGTTCCTAATTGCCTTAGCAAAGGAATCCCTGTCCATCTCACCTGTTGAGTCTATATGTGAGTTTTGTCCCAAGTCAATATAGTTAGTGCCCTTTGGAATGTCCTTGAAAATTATTTAAACCCGGGAACTATCAATGGATATAAAATGTTGGGCTTTGCCAATGATGCTTACATTAATCATTAATATGATTTCTAAAAAGGTGCTGCTTTAGCTGCCACTTCCCTTGTTCCTCTTCAGTGTGCTACAATCTAATTGAATATTGGCACCCACAAGTCTATTTTTATTCCAAACAACCTATCTTCCAGAACCTCTATATATGTATATCAAATATGTATCTGTATATAGAATCTCCCTATATGATTCTCTGCTGAAATCTTTCTCATCATTCCTAGGCTTTTTAATAGTTTATAAGCTGTGCTACCAGGAGCTGACATCTTTTACACAATCACTCAAGCTTCTACTTATGCATTCTCCATCTTCCTGCTCTCAGCTACTGACCACACCAGTTCAGTATATCAGAGCTGCTCATTGAAAGGTAGAGAGTAAACGTTGGAATATGGGAGTCTCCAGTTTTTCCAGGATAAGTCTCTCTGACAGACTCTGCTACCTCCTGAGTTACAACTCCTGGAGGCAAACAAACATTATCCTGCCAAAATCAGCTATTTTATAAATATGTGGGAAAGGAAAATGATAACTGGGAGTGATGACATAGCACCACTAAATATGAAAAGATATACATTATCATGAAGATACTGAAGTCAGAGGAATTCACACAATACTATCCTCAGCTGCCAGGCAGACTTGAAATCAATAGCTGTTGCTTCCTTTTTTGTACGCTGTTCGATACAAGATCTTGGCATGTCATTCCAGAGTGGCCTGGTACCCCCTGATATTATATGTAGAAGGGATGCATAATTTTAATTTACTGTCCTGGGGCTGGATTGTTGCTCTGGAGGCCTTTCAAATTGGTGGACAGATCCCATTATTTCTAGTATTTCTCCCCCACGTGCCTTCCTTCCCCTGGCCTCATACTCTGTCTAGATCTTTTCCTGAAAACTGCTGGTATAATACTTTCCATCTCCAATTTTCTCATACCTTCTCTCACCTTAACTATGTCCTGCCGAACTTGCAGTCCTCCAGTTCTCTTGGGTCTGACCCTAACATTGTCATCAAACCTGCTCACAAGGCACTGCTGTTGTTTATTGTCTGAATTAATGTTAAAATGTAACAAATTACTGGCATGCTAAAAATCTGAAAAAAGACAACAGAATATACCGGAAATACCTAGCTGACCTGGTAACATTTGTGGAGAGTGAATGAAAGGTAATGTTTTCAGCCCATGATTTTTCTTCTGAGTTGGGAAAAGTGAGAAATGCAGTGGCTCTGATCTTCATGTTAGCTGGGATGCTGGGCCTTACAGCACTGAATGCATTTCAGATGATGTTGTGTTGGCTACAGTGGAACGTACTGTCCCAAACGTAGCCTGGATCCCTCACCAAGTTGAACAGAAAAGCCTAAAGGTGGGTATAACTGAAGCAAAGCCACAGCGCACTTGTTGTTATGAGTGGAAGGCATTCACTTTGAGGTCTCTTTAATATTACATGCTAATTCCAATCCCACCAACCACATTGTGGATGCAACTCATCCTCATTCCTAGTGGCACTCCGAACATTCCCACCCCTGCTGACCCAACCTCCCATTGCACTTCCAGTGCCAATACGCCCATTCTGTCACCCTCAACTATCCCAAAGCCCTTGCTCAATCTCATCCCCCAATGCCAATCAGCTCCCACCATTACAGCTTATGGCTACGACTGCTCCTGTTCAACACTGGCTGAACGAAGAACCTGGGACGCCATTTGTTGGGTGGAGAGAGTGGAAGAGGTGATGGACGGGATGAGTGGTGGGGTACAGTTGCACCAGTGGTGAGGGATAGAAGGTGAGTTGGAGTTAGGAGATGGGGTTGTTAGCAGAATGGAGTGTGAAGATGTGGCCTGCACTCCTGAAGCATGCTCTGACAGCTGATAGGAACTATGTTAATAAATCAAGATAGGAAAGTAAGTAAGGTCCGGACAAACATTCCCAGTTTGTGTGTTGCCAGGTTCCATCAGACGATTAGTATGATTTCACTATATCGTGTTCTACTTCCAGCATAAGTGAGCTATGTGGAACTTCCAGCTCCATTGTACCCCCAATGGTGACTATCTCACCATTTATCACTAATGGTACTGGAAGACCTGGGCGTGATGGTCTCTTGGCCTGGCATGGCAGTCTCTCAGCCTGGCATGGTCGTCTTTCAGTGGTACGTGATGGTCTCTCAGCCTGGCTTGGTCATCTTTCGGTGGTATGTGATGGTCTCTCAGCCCAGCATGGTCGTCTTTCGGTGGTATGTGGTGGTCTCTCAGCCTGGCATGGTCGTCCTTCAGTGGTACATGATGGTCTCTCAGCCTGGCATGGTCATCTTTCGGTGGTATGTGATGGTCTCTCAGCCCAGCATGGTCGTCTTTCGGTGGTATGTGGTGGTCTCTCAGCCTGGCATGGCAGTCTCTCAGCCTGGCATGGTCGTCTTTCAGTGGTATGTGATGGTCTCTCAGCCTGGCATGGTCGTCCTTCAGTGGTACATGATGGTCTGTCAGCCCGGCATGGTTGTCTTTCGGTGGTACGTGGTGGTCTCTCAGCCTGGCGTGGCCTCAGCATGAACCTCCAGTCTCGAGGTGATTCCTCGAAGTGTGGTCCCACTGTGGTTGAGCACTTAAGAAACACTATAATGTTTGAAGTTTCAGCTTTATATCTTAATTTTCGACTTATAACTAAAAGGTCTGCAATGTATAATTTTTAACCTTATTTCGTATGTTTTACACTATAGTATAATTACTGCAATGTTTAACTTTAAACTTTGTTCTTTCTTTCTATCTTGTTCTTAGGATTCTTCACCTGGGTATGTGTACCTAAGATGGCAACTTGTGCGGCATCATTATACACTTTTCACTGTACTCCTGTACTTGAGTACTCATGATAATAAAATTAAAACCAATTTTAGCTGTGGAAAGAAGAACAAAGTGAAGGTCTATTATAGAACAGAGGGTAAGTGAGTTTAAGTGATCAGAGATTCCATGGCAGAAGGGAGTGATAATGGAACAAGTGCAGAAATACAGAAAAAATGCAAATGTCAGGATCTGAATAACTGTTTTCTGAAAGCAAAGGAATTAAGACAGAAACCAATGCCGCAAGGAAAAATAAAACAATGGGTGCTTAGTTTATGATCTAAGATTGTCGAATTGAATGTTGAGTCAGAAGGCTGTAAAGTGCTCAGTCAAAAGATGAGATGCTGGTCTTCAGCCTTACTAACATTGAGCTTCATTAGAGCACCGGAGCAGAACAAAACCAGGAACATCGGAAAGGGAGCAAAGCACAGAATTAAAATGGTAGGTGAATGGAAGCATGAGGCACTGCTGGCTTGGCTGGTTAAAACAGTGAATTCGTGAGTTATGCAACCCAAGGAAATCTCACATAGCTTCGTGTTTAGTGCTAATTCATCTGATTTTTAGATGGATGCTGGCACTTATGCTAAGTATAGCCTCAGCACTCAGAGTTTTTGCTAATTTCTAATCAGCTACTGCTACTGGGAGTAGGTATGTGGGTTTCTGGTGAAGAACATATTGGGTTCCACCATGAAAACCTGATACATTTCCTACATTTATCTCTGTTGAAGCTTATAGACGGGGAATGACAAATTGGATGAGGTGCTGGAGGATATTAGCAGTATTGAACTTACTGTTGCACGGAAACAAGCCCTACTGTAAAGGAGGAAGAGAAAATCATGTAAAGAAAAAGTGGGGAAATTCAAGCAATGGGTGAATTGATGGAGTGTGATGAAAAGAGTGAAAAGAAGAAGCAGAAATGATAGGGCTTTTAGATCTTCAGGCTGTTGAGAAAAAGTAAAGGAATTATATCTGACCCCACTAAAGAAAGGAAATTATAAGCAAAGGTTGCCATGATCCAAATTTAAACTTATCTGAAATATCATTACAGCAGAGCAGAGAAATGAAAAGAAAGAATATGTTTACATACCAAGGAGCCACAAGAAATGACAAGATATTTTCATACAATTAAAATATAACTTTCATAAAAAATAAGATTTTTTCCCCCTAATTTAGGTGTCACAGTTGTTCCTTTGATGAGGTACTGCTCCTGAAAAATTGAAATGTAATTGATTGCATGAAATAATTGCAGCAAGTTGTTATTATGTGAATTTATTTTTGTTTAAAGGCATGATTGAAAAATTATGAAGCTAAGCCTTTAAACTGAAAATCACTTTCTTTCTTCCAAACTTGTACGACTTTAATATCTACTTGAATGGATGTTTTTGGAGCATTTTGTATATGACTGACTGACATATCTTTAGATATGTCTATTTGGGATGGCAAAGATCAGTACAATTTCTATCCATTTTCTACTAGAACACAAAGGTTGCAATTCCCCCACTTTCCTGTATCTCAAATGGCTGGAGATGCATGGTTTTTAAAAAAAGTGCTATTATCCCAAGCGTGCTGTAACTCTCAAGAACAGACAGAAGACAAGTTTTCTCATATGTTTAAAAAAAGGTGAATAATGTTTATTTCTCAACACCCAAATGCATCCACAACATCACTCACTCAAAATTATATAAACAAATACATGCACACAAAAAGTGTAGACAAAAGAGATAGCATGCATTTAGCTATTAACGGTTCAAACAAAAACCACCAACATATCTGATTCTCTTGAGATAACCTAATTGTTCACTTTTGGTTTACTGAAAAGTTGAGGTTGAATGTTTCCCAATGATGGGTTCACAATTACTTTCTACATGCAGCAGCAGCAGATTTCTGCTTTATTCTGTTTGAGGTGTAGTTGAACCCTTGTCTCATGAAGAGTTATCTAGACTTGAAATGTTGGCTTGCTTTCTCTCCACAGATGCTGCCTGACCTGCTGTGATCGCTGGCATTTTTTGTTTTCAGTACAGATTCCAGTATCAGCAGTAACAAACCCTATAACAAAAATCTGGTTTGGTTTTCAAATCAGTAGGTAAAGGTTAGTCCATGTGGTCTGGTGGACTTTAGGCAGGGTCATTCTTTTGCTGATTTGGATCTGTTCTCTTTGGGTCTCTTCACTCCGCAGAGTGAGTCTGCTCTCAAAATGTGTGTTAATAAATGTACCTTATCACAACTTTCTATTTGTCAGTCAATTATCTGATGACTTTGAGCATCAATACAAACTAGTATTTGAGTTTCACCTACTTGAATCGCCATGCAAAACAATGAGTTTCTTCTCAGATCCCATTCTGTTGAATTTCATTCCATCATCAAGAAGTGAATAAACCCAGTGTGAATTAACTTTGAGTTATTATTTGGACAATGGCAGTCAGTAAATCCACAGCAAAGGTTTGATGAAATGTAATGTCTTCTCAATGAATCTTTCCAAAAAGATAATTTGCATTTTAACATCCTGTCTGGATAAGCAGGGTCCAATCCAACTTTATATGCTTCCATTGATAGAGACAAGAGGAAAAAAAATGTTTTATTTCCAAACCAAGTTTGCAATTCCCCTTTTAGTTCCAAGAGTAAAGTGACCCTTTGCTATAAGTATAACTGGGTGTTCATGATACATATTAGTGAGTATCAGAAGAGCTGCAGAAAACAATTCAGTCACACATTTCAGGATAAAGGAACGTTTACAGCAATGAAGACACAAAGATATCATTTTAGTTTTCGGTTACCCAAATCAATCAACATTCATTTCAAACCTTCTTTTGCATACTGGACTCCATTTTAGTTCAATCCTGACAGGGTCCAAAAACATGATATGCCATTTTCCATTTAGAAAACTGTTTATACTGAATGCAATCCAAATTATGAAGAAATACAGTCATTTATGTTTAAAATCATTTTGCTCTTTCTCACATCTCAAAACAAAATGATCAAATTGCTGCTCAAGCAGCATTTTGTAATCTGCAAATGATAATTTCAGCATTTCTAATCTCTTGGTAATTATCTTGACTCACAGGCTACATTGTTAAATGTACTCAGTAATACAATAGTACATGTTCATCGGGTTCAATTAAAAAGTTTGTGGAAGCTCATGACAAGCATAAATATCAGCATGAACAGATTAAGCTGAATATCTTATTTCAGTGCTATACATTCTAATTAGTAATTGTTTTAATCATTGTACCTAATTTGTTGGGATTATAATTTCTTTAAGAGATAGCATGAAGAGATTTTTGCTTTCACAGAGCTGAAGGGGCAAATTCTTAAATGGTTCACATGTTTCTGATTTGATATTTGGAAGACAAGGTTAACCATCCTTTGTTGGTTTTCCAAAAGTATGACTGAGGCACAGTAACAAATATCAGTATACTTTTGGATTGATTTTTAGCTGGTGTCAACTGGATGCTAATGGTTTTGCAATGGGATTGATCGACTGACACACTATTAATGCTGAGAATCAGATTTTTGCCACTTCTGGGTTCATTGACTGAAATACCTACCTGTTACAGGATGTAGGTCTCATTTAATCTGCAGTAGTGTGGATCTATAATGCATATTTGTCAATGAGTAATATTTTAGAGTAACTAGTCTATGCACATCTACTGTCAGGCCTGGAGGAGCAGGAACGCTTTTCTGCACCTCTCAAAATAATCGGAGTCATTTCATAATTGTTGGATTAAGTTTGTTGCCAGATTGCTGACTAATAATTTCCCAATATCATATCACTTGGGACTGACAGAATTGTCAGGTGGTTTTTTTTAAAAATGCAAACATGGCATGCGGATGTCACTGGCTGGGCCAGCACCAGTTTTATTGCCCGCCCCTAGTTGCCCTTGAGAACATGGTGGTGTGTAGCCTTCTTAACCCTCTGCAATCCATTTAGTACAGTACATCTACAGAGCTGTTATGAAATCCCCCAATGACACTGAAGGAACATTGATATATTTCCAAGGCAAAATGGTGAGTTACTTGGAAATTGCAGGTGATGCTATTCCCATGTATCTGCTGCCATTGTCCTTCTACATGATAGTGGTAATGGATTTGGAAGCATCAGTAAATTTCTGCAATGCATTTGTGGATAGCACACCTGGCTGCTACTGTGCGCCCATGATGCTGGAAGAGAATGTTTGTAGATATGGTGCCAATCAAGCAGACTGCTTTGACCTGGTATTAAACTTATTGAGTGCTGTTGGAATTGCATTTATCCAGGCAAGTGGGGAGTATTCCATCACAATCCTGTCTTGTCCCGTGTAGATTGTGGACAGGTTTTGGCTGGCTGTAAAGTGTGAGACTGAGCTGTGCAAATTAAAGAGATCCCAAATTGAACCTTGATCTTGGCTTTAGTAGCTGATCTTAAACTACATTCAACATAAGTTCTACATCCTTGAGTAACAAGTTAGATAGAAAAATTTAAGGCTGGGTTTTCAATCCTTGTAAGAAGGGCATTTCCATGTGAAATTGCTGTTTGATATATTGTTGTCAAAGTGATTTGTAAGACAGAGGAATTGTTTAACTGTCAACTAGAATTGGTCTTTCTGGCATCCCAGGCTGATTTAATTTGCTTTTTTTTGGTGAGGAATTTTGTGAAATTCTAAAATCTTGTCAATTTAAATAGCCTAAACAGCAACGAAAATTGAAATTATTTGAGTGTGCTTTACTAAATTGTGTATTGAATACAGTGATGTATAACTATGAAAAAAATGAAGCAAACACTTTGTCAAGAACTGTACGCCCTTGAAGCTACACGACGAATGTTGACACACAATCATTTAGCAATTCTGTATGAAATTTCCATTTTGCCTATTTGTTTTTAAACACTAAAAATTAAGATACCTTTCCACAGCATACTTTTATTACTATGATTGTATTGAGATATTAATATCAGTTCAGCAATTACACAATTCCGGTTAGAAAACTGCAGTCAAACAGAATGCGAATCAGAGATAGGGTGATGATATCATAGTATTGATTCTGCAAGCCATGCAGTACTTGGAAAGATCCCCACTGGAAGGGCAGGATTGATAAATCTACCCTTCAGGTGTACTGCAGTTATTGATTCCAGAAATCACATTTTCTGGAAGTTTTGACGTTTAACCTCCAAAAGATTTTGGGAGGTTTCTGCCTGCCACCATAACTTTGGGAAAAGAGTAATGGAAACCTCGAGAAAATGGTATAAATCAGGTTGCATTGATTCCAGCTGATTCTGCCAGTTCCTCTTTTTCCATCTAAAATGAGAATTTTCAACATCCCCTTACAAGGATGGGAACTCCAAAATTAGGAAGTTACTGCCAATGAGCTACAGTTTGGACCAGCATTCCTAACAGCAAGTATGCTAAGACAAACTACCCTGTGACTTGATTCAGTCATTGGAGGGTTGATGGGATCCGTGCCTAGTTCATATCAGTTGAGCAGTGCTGGAAAACCTCTTCAGTTTTCTGTTTGGATGATGCAGTCAACTCTCAAAAAAATCCTCAGTGGTTGCCCCATCCAATGACTTTATACAAATGGTGTGCCACCTCACTCTGATACCACCAGACATAATGTTGGGCAAACTTTGAAGCCAGAACATAGTGCAAAAAGCAAATGAGCAGCAGGACATTTATTTGTGCAGAAGTGGTAAAAACCTCAAAAATAAATTATTTTCTATCCTTTGTCTTTACCAGATCATAATACCAAGAAGATTCCTGTTAAGTCTGAGAATTTCTCTGATAAAGAGAAATCATTTTTCAGCCGACTCAAGTTACCCAAGGAGACCAAATGGAACAATGAGCCAGAGGTTATTTTTCATTTAGGTCCTATGCTATCTGATTGTTCTTGCTTCTGTGTTGCATAAGATAAAACTCTCTTTAATTTGCCACACTTTCAGTAAGTGCAGCAAACCGTTGCATTACTGCTAATTATAGACCTGATCTTGTTATAATTACGAAAAAATCTGAACTGATACTCCTTCATAGTAAATAAGTGCAGTAAACATAGATGTAATTGTCATTCAAATCTTCTATTCCAAACCATTTTCTGTTAAACAGATTTCCTAGCCTTAGTAATAATATCCAAATACATTCTTCTGTACTGTGAATTAAATCTCTCCCCAGTTATTTGTTCTTAACACTTGTCATGCTATACTAAAACCACTATCCATTTTCTTTCCAAGTTAGTAGTAGTATTCTGAACAATTCTCATGTGACATTCAGAGGTGAATTTCCATACATAGGAAGTCACGTTGAGGTTGTACAGGACATTGGTGAGGCCTCTTCTGGAATATTGTGTCCAGTTCTGGTCACCCACTATAGAAAGGGTATTATTAAGCTGGAGAGGGTTCAGAAGAGATTTACCTGGATGTTGCTGGGTATGGAATGTTTGACCAGGGCAATTGAGACACTTTCAAGTTAATTATTAATTTCAGACAAATGTAAAACCTAATCTTAAAATGAATTTATATATAGACAGTTTATGTCACAATACAAACTATGTATCACTTACATTGATATAATAGGCATTGTTATAGAGATTATGGCGATGGTCCACAAGGCAGGTCTTACATCTTCGACATCTAAACTGTTCTCCGCCCAGGCCCATATGATATCACCATATTAGGTAGGACTGAGGGCATTTCTCAGAATCAACCCTTTCAGAGCCTTAGTCCCTTTTACAACGTCTCCTCTCAAGCTATTTTTCCATTAAGAATACTTATATTTTGGTGTATACAATTTTTTTTTACCACTACCCATTCTCCCCCAAATTCACAACTTCAATTGGTCTAGAGATTTCATTAATCTCAGGAACACATTCCTTTCAGGGGGAAGATTGGAAGATCTCTGGATTGTGTTGGCGAGTTGCTTGCATGATGCTTTTAATTTTAAATACTCTACATGGTTGAACTACATTGTTGCAATGTTACTAGTCACAGTTCAGTGCTTCTAAAACCATGGTACACTATGCAATACTATAATGATGCTTGCCTCTATATCAAGCTTAGAGTAGTAAGATGTCTATTTGATTATAAATGTCACTTTACCAAAAGGCTGGGTCTGGATCACCAATTTCCCTCAGGAATACCTTTGATTTTTCTACTTTCATAGTGTATCTTGATCTACCTCATGAACTGCTTTGTCCAAATAGCTATTTGATTTCTTGCTGGTCTGTGACTGTGTCCTGTATCAGTGCATTTTCTGAATGTGACTTGTCATTTTCCAGATAAAGCATTTTTTAAAAATATTTTGGCAATGTTTGTGGCTGTGAGGTTTCCTTGATCCACAGAGCTGACTGACTGTTAATGCCCGGGATTGGTTGTACTCAATGTATTGTTTTCTGGTGTGAGTGTTTTGTGATTTTGTGCATTAAGAATTGAATGGAGCCTGCTGATCTCCTTAGATAAGGTTGATCTTCTCTTTTTATGATAGATCTTTGCTGCTTCTGGGTTTCAGCTTCACTCACCATTTGAATGGTCAGAACATTTGATGCTGATAAATCTGACAAAATCTCATCAGCCATCACATCAATTCTCTCTCTTATGAATTCTGATTTTAAACCATCATAATCATGTTTCTCCACAAATCTGTAGAGATCATTAATAAGTTGATTCATGGATTTCTCTGGCTCTTAAATTCTTCTGTTAAATCTTGATCTTTCATTTTTTTTTTGTTCTGAGATTAAAGGCTTTCAGTACTTTTTCAAAAATAGCTGTTTACTAAGCCAGTATTTACTGAACAGATAAAAGATTATTTGAAAGATGTTCAGCAGAGCAGAAATTGCACATCAAACTTCCCGGGATCAGAAACCTCTTACATCTGCCATATCAACTAATTCTGGCAGCACCCGTACTTTATAAATCACACTTACCATGAATGCAATGTGAATGTAAAAAGGAAATGGATCTACAGTGTCACTAGCTCTCATAAGCATACATTGAAATGAGGACACTCAGGGGAATGTGTGTTTCAGGAAGGGCCGTAGACGATATGAACTGGTTTAAAAAACATAGCCTCTGCCCAATTTATAGGCTGTTAGTGTCAGAAACAGCAAGACCAATCACCCCTTATACGTGATGGTTAAGTGTTTTTATTGTTTATTTCATTTATAATGAAGAATTATACACATAAAATGCAAAATAGCAAATGTATTCTGTGGTTACCTGCTGTTAATAGCTGTTTTGTATTCCTAAAGATTAATTGTTCTACTCAGACACCATTAACAAATTGATATTTTTGAAGCCAGATTGTTATTTTGAGTACAAGACTTGTAAGGATGTCGAAGTGCACTTAAACCTAATGCTGGCCTTGTAATAGAATCTAGATACCTACTTATGTGTGAAGGAGCTCTGCTTTAAAACACAAGTGGGTTTTAGACGGTGATGCTTTGCTCCTGCTGTTTGTATTTCCAGTAAACACAAAGTTGGGAATAATGGCATGTTCTCTGTGATGTTTGCATTCTTTAGCTAATTGCCTTCCTGTAGATCCAAGTCAATTGCAAGGCATGATCCTAATTCTACCAAATTCCTGTGGAGAATGTACGGAGATATCAAATGTGTGCTATAGAAATAAAAAGCTGATGATGAAAATGTGCTCTCAGATTGACATGAAATTAAATCGGTGCAGGGTTAGGAAGGTTCTGTCTTATTACTCTTGTTGTTTTTATTTAGATTCTGGGTTCCTGGCATCTATGATTCTAAACCTTCGCTTCAGCACAGAATTGAAAATTAGATATTCTTCCTTTTATAAAAAAAAAGTGCCAGGAATGTGCAATTTAGGTCGGGTAAGAGTGGGTTGGGAGAAAAAGAGGCATGCAGCTGATGTTTGAACTAGCAAATCTACAATTCAGTAGGGATTCTATCTACATGTTGTTAATAAATACAAAAAGTATGAGAATTATAGGGGAACAAAAGGTTTGGTGGCATTGCTGGAGTGTTTCTAAGTCCTGTTAAGAATATTCTTTCTTTTTGTTATATCTGTAAAAGCACTTACTTTTTTATGTTCTTGCAAATTTTTCCTCATGCTCCATTTTCTCCCTCTTACATTTTTAGTTACTCTTTGCTGGTTTCTAATTTCCAGCATACTACTAAACTCGGCAGCTTTCTATACATTTTTTATTCCAATTTGATACCATCTTTTACTTCCTTGCTAAACCATTGATGTATTGTTCTTGTAGAATCATTCTTTCTCAGTGATATGATATGAAATGCCTTCTTAAATGCCTGTATTGCTTATCCATCATTTCATGTCCATGGTAGCCAATTGTGTCTTCATCGCTTTGTAATTGGTTTGATTTAAGGTACTAGTTTCACACCTTCTCTCCCTCTAACTTAATCTGAAATTGTATTACTTTTGTGATCACTGAAATCCTTTACAATGAGATAATTAATTTTGTATCATTACATTATACTGGGTCTAAAATAGGCAGTTCCCTTGTTGGTTCCAGTATTCTGTTCTAAGAAACTGACCTGAATACATTACCTGAACTCATCCTCAAGGCTGCTTTTACCAATTTGCCCAGGATGATTACATTTCCTTTCCTGTAACATTTCATTATTTCTTTATATATATTCTGTCCGAACTACAGCTATTGTCAGGAAGCTTGGAAACTGTTCCCACTATTGATTCCTTTCTCCTGATATTTCTGATCTCCACTCAAACTAATTCTTCATCTTGATCTTATGCGTCGAGATCATTTATCACTACTATACTGATTTCATCCTTAATTTGCAGAGCCACTCCATCTCCCTGCTGTTTATTTCTATCCTTTCAAAATGTCAGAAATCTTGAAAAATAAGTTCCTCACTTTAATCACTTGCAACTAATTCTCTGCAATGGTTATCCCATTTATATCTACTGGTGCAACCAATATGCCTGCCTTTTTAAGAAAACCCCATGAATTCAGAAAAGAGGCTTTTAATCCTGACTTCTTACCATTTTCTCTACTCTGATCTTATGTGATGGCACACTCTTATATTTGTATGCTCAGTCACACTTTGATTATCATTATCTGCATCACTACCCTGCACTACTGACTAGTCCTTTTTCTTTAAATGTTGAATTTTGCCTTATGAACCCTAACCTCCACCCCACCTCTTGTCTGCCCCACTATTAAGTTTAAAGCCTTCTCTGCAGCCATCGTTATGCAGTTTGCCAGGGCTCTGGTCCCAGTATGGTGAAGCCAATCCCAACATTACAGCTCTGCGTTTCCCCTGTACTGGAGTCAATGCCCCAGGGATCGAAACCCAATTCCCTTATACCAGAGATAGTAGGAACTGCAGATGCTGGAGAATCCGAGACAACAAGG
>NC_063338.1:36046264-36057221 GCF_021869965.1 Rhincodon typus
AGTCAACTGCTCCAGTTCAGTCTGGGTGCAGGATGCAGCATCAGTGCTGCATCCTGCACCCAGGCTGAACTGGAGCAGTTGACTGGTAGGAGAGTCTAAAACTAGAGGGCATAGTTTTAAGATGAGAGGGGCGAAATACAAAAGGGTTAAGAGGGACAATTGTTTCACACAAATGGTGGTGAGTGTCTGAAATGGGCTGCCAGAAGTAGTAGAAGCAAGTACAATTTTGTCATTTAAGAAACATTTAGACAGGTACATGGATGGGATAAGTATGGAGGGATATGGACTAAATGCAGGCAAATGGGACTAGTTTAATTGTGGAAATTGGGCAGTATGGACAAGTTGGGCCAAAGGGACCCCAGAAGAGCTTGAAGACTCTGACTATTTTGTCTCTTTGTGTGTGCACTCATTTCATCTTTTACTTTTCTGTGGTTGTGTCCTGCTCCAGCCTAATTCACAGTAGGATGTTTTAACAACTGGAGATTCTTCTCATCTACAATGTTTGCTCCACAGTGCTGGCAGTGATTTTTAGTGTCTGATGTCTGTCCTACCCACTGCATTGGCTTACGATGTGTGTTCTTTGTGATTCTATGCCTTGAATAGATTCCACTGATCTCCTGTGCCAAATTTTGCCCTCTTTTAGGATTGATCTGTGTTGCTTCCAGGCTTGTGCTTTACTCATAATCTGAATGGCTTTTCCTTGAGTTAGGTCTTCAGTGGATAGCAGTAAATCTGACAAAGACTGCTCAGTACCGCTTGCATTAATTTGATCTCTTATGAATTCTACGTAGTCTCATCTTTCCACTAATCTGTAGAAATCATTAATTAAATCATTCATGGATTTCCCTGGATGCTGTATTCTTTTGTTAAATACTGCTCTTTTAAGGATTTTATTATTTCTGACGTTGAAAGAATTCTCAAAGGCTTTCAATACCTCCTTGCATGTGTCTGTCATTTCTTTTACACATTGGCAATCTAAACCATCACTTCTTGTGCTCCCAACTTTGTTCAAAGGTTTATTTGTTCAGTCTCTGACTTAGTATCCAGTTCTAAAGATATTCTATTCCTCATTAATTGTTTTTTTCCAAAATGTCCATTTTTGTGTTCTATTTGGTCTATCGCTGAACTTTAATCTTCCTGACAGTACAATTTCTGATGCCATGGCTTTCTAATATGCAACGATATTTTGTCTGTGTTAAAGGTCCCTGTTTTGTATTAATGGTTCTCTATTGCTTGCTGCTGTACTGAAGGTTTTCCCATATTTTGTGGCTAAAATGAAGGAATCACACCCTTTCTTCAGCTTTAACGGAACATTCCTGCCTTTTGTGGCCTTAACAAATTCTCCCAAAAAGGGATTTCCATGTTGGATCAGAACTGCTTGTGTCTTTAGTTTGCCCAACTGTTCTCTGCTTTTAATTATTGGACTTTAATTATTGTGTCTTTAATGTCCCCAACTGTCTAATCCCAGATTACAAGTTTCAGTTTTTTTCTAGCTGTGCCTCATGTTATCTGTGCTCTCTGGCTGCAACACCTGATCTGAGCTGGAACATATTTTGCTTTTAAATTCTCATCTTTTCCAGCTGAATTATAGTATGTTTAAAGATTCCCCTTTTTAATTTTGATTCATAGAATCTCTGATATCTGTTTGCCGAAGTTGAATTCGGGACCACGCCCATGGACCACCACCTCAAGATGCAGCCTGTACCTCTGTCTCAGAGCCGCAGATTTCTTCTGTTCCAGCTCGTCTCCTCCCAGCTTCAAAATGCTTCCTAGTGAAATATTTTTCAGTGGTGAGGTTTCCTTCTCTAGGATTCAACAGATCTCCAGCACTGATCTTCCCAGCTGTTCACATGCTGTATGAGCATTCAGATCAATCCTACTGATCACCATGTTATTTGATGAGGCTAAAACAAATCTTCAGATCATTACAATTGCTCTATATTGTAAGTGCTGTCACCAATATATTCTAGGTATATATTTCTCCAGTCTGGCGTGGATGACGATAGCCATCTTCTGGTCTAATTAAAAGAATCTCATACAAACAAGATATAATTTACCACACTTCTGAAATTGAGTTGAATTGAATTGAATTGAATTCGCTTTATTATCGCATGTACTGAAATGAGTGGAGTGGAAAGTTTATAAGTCATCACTTACAGCGCCAGTGCTTAGGCACAACTTCTTCAATTACAAGATCTTAGAAAACAGAGAAATAAATAAGTCCAGCATTGCAGAACTAATGGTCTTCCAATCCTGACCACGCTAGCACCTAGCCTCCAATCTCCACTGGGCACTGGCTCCAGACTGTGCCGGGCATCACTTCGAGGTTTGTGAGGCTGGGAAATCACTCTGGAATCACCTTAAGACCAGGAGTCCACGCTGAGGCCATTCCAGGCCAAGAGACTGCCATGTCCTGCCAGAAGACCACCACTATTTACTGCGACTCTTTACATGATACCATAATTTGTATATTCTTACACAGACTGTTAAGTCAACTTGGTCTTAGAGCCTTAGTTAGTCTGCCCAGTAGTCCCATGACATTGTTGCAGAGGGTGATACTTTTGATATTCAATCAGCAGTTCCCATTTCTGAACCTTTCAGGCCAATATATAATAGTGAGTCAGATTGAATTTAGACAGAGGTAAGAAGGAAGCAGAATATACGGTAGTGAATAGACATCACTCAGCATGGCAACAGTAGGCAGAGCTCACATTGTAGAAGGCAGGAGAATGTAAATTGTGATGGCAGACAAAGCACGTGGTCAGCAAGTAGCACCTAGGAAATCTCAGTTGTGAATTCTAAAATCTAAGCAGGCAGTCACATTCTATGTAGATATTATAATGAAAACAGGAAGCTAATTTTTACAACTGCAATGCTAATAATTGCTGCCTATTGTTTAATACTTCCGATAAATTGCACTAAATATTTTTCTATGTTTATTCAGATATTTTAAATAGAATCGTCACTTCACTCTTCACAACGTAGGCAAAGCTCCATCATAGGAAATGGAACAAAAGGCACGGTGGCTCAGTGGTTAGCACTGCTGCCTCACAGAGCTAGGGATCTGGGTTTGATCCTACCCTTGGACAACTGTCTGTGTTGGAGTTCTCCCCCTGTCTGTGTGGGTTTCCTCCCACGGTCCAAAGATGCGCAGGCTAAGTGGATTGGCAGTGCTAAATTGTCCATAGTGTTCAGGGGTGTGTAGATAAGGTAAATTAATCTTGGGAAATGCAGGGTTAAGGGGATGGTTCTGGGTGGGATGCTGTTTGGAGGGTCGGTATGGACTTGTTGGGCCAAAGGGCCTGTTCCCACTCTGTGGGGATTCTATGAAACAATGCATAGACATTTACAGTTCAGTAATTAAGATGTTACACAGAATCTGAAAAGAGGTCCCATAATAAATCAACAGCCTGTTATGTATTGCTTCAGTTTTTTATTTTCCATTGATTTGGACAATATTACCTAGACTTTTAATTTTAAATCAAATAAGGTGACAGTGAGACTGAGGAAGGACTTTCATGTAGAGTTTGAACTTTCATTCATGACTGCAGTAGAAGAAGATTTTGCATAATGGAATGCACTGTTCATTCACAACAAACCTGTTTTGCTGAGACTAATATCATCCCTACATATTGGTTCATGATAGGATAAAATTTTAGAATCCACAAAGAATCAAAGGAGATATTTTTCAGAGCTTTCTAAACATTGGTGAATATTTTGACAACTGAAGGACAATAAATATAGTTCCCATATGCAAAACAATTAGGCACTAGTCTGGGAACAGATGTAAGATAAGACTTTGAAATAGCAGAGCTTATAATTATTTATTTAAAATAGAGAAATTATAGTACAAATTTTCTGAGGAGCATACTGGTTCCGGGTCAATTGGTACCTTTGAAAAGGAATTGGATCACTTTTTCTCAAACACAGAGTTATCAAGGATTATACAGGTACATAACAATGCTGCTTTCTTACCAGAGTAGTGGAAGGACATTAGTGTTCACTGATGTAAGAAGAACAAAGACTGTGTGGTTCGGAGCTCTACGAATAGAATAAGCACTTTGATAAAGTCTAGTTAGAATAGGCTTGATATATGAATAGCATTTTCTACTTTTTGAATTTTTTTAAGCTTGGACTGGTTGTATCCAATGACCTGTTTATGTGCTGTAGATTCTGTATTTTCAATGTCAATTCTAATTGATTCTGGATAAACTCATTGAGGTGAGTCTGAAGTTAATTTCACAATCGGCAACATTGCATGAATTCAGGGAGGGAAAATAAGCCAGCTGCAATAATCCACCCAAAATCAGGCATTCATAGCAGCCACTAGTGTGTTCTTCTATTTGCTGCACACATACCAATCATTTGACAAAGATTGATAAAATAATATTGGGGATTCTTTGTTTGAAGAAAAGATTATAGCCAGACAACATTAACTAGGAGACTATGTGGACATGTCTGACCTGTAGAACTGCAGCTGTATCCTGCCAGCAGAACACATGGGATTATACATGACATCATGTTTTTTGGTGGACAGTGACAGACAACAGTTTAAAGGTACATGCACATTACCTTGCAACAGCTACAGCTAAACACTAATAGATAAATCTTAACTCCCTTGCCTTAATAAGTTGTAGTTTTAATTTTTCCTCAAATCACTGTGCAGTCAGATTGTACAGAGACTTCAAAATTTTTATACCAGGAATTTTGATGTAAAATACATTTGCATGATCTAATTTTTATATGGCACCCAAAGGCTGAAAGACACACATTTAAGCTATTGCAAAATGAACTGTAAGATCACTATTACATTTATTAGGCTCTTGATCCCTTTATAGTTCCTTTTTAGAACAATAAAAAATGTCTTCATCATAATCTCCTATGAAACATGTGACTACATTATTTTGCAGTTATTAAATCATGGTTGCTTGCCTGACAGTTTAATGAGTGAAATGTCTGCACTATTTTTAACCTCTGTAGCCTTTTAACAGCTATATTCTCACAATGCAGCCAGAACAAAGATGCCTACTATCACCACTCACCATATAATGGGTGCAAAGATGTCTGCAATGATGACACAGGTAGGAATGAAGATAAGAATTGATGAGGATTGTACAATACATTAGTGAGTGTCTATTGAACAGAAAGTAACATTTCCCAGGAAATTCATTTAAGACAATAATTTAACCCCTGTTTAAAAACATGCCTTGTGATGACCTCTTGTGTCATGTCAATCCTTTCATTTTCAATTAATTTGCTACTGTCTATAATTCAAATACAAAATCTATAATTTGATATTAAATCAGTGACAATTTAATGAAACAAAGAAATATTCAGTACAATTAATATGGATCTATTAAAAGAAATTCATAGTTAAAAATACAGTGGGAGACGTTTTATTCAATTGTAAAAAGATATATACAAGCATAGATTGAAAGGTGGAAACATTGATTTATGATTAGTGAATTATTCTCTGATTAAAGAAGGGCTGAAGTGCAATGACTGAAGTGATCTGTCTGCTTTTGCTCTCGAGCACTGGTCAGCGTATTACAGCACTCCTGGGGCTGCTGAGGGTGGAGGTGGGTTAGCAGGCAGTTGGCGTGGGGAGGTGAGAAAAGGCCTATAATTTGGGTGCCGTATCAGTGATGGAGGGGACATCTGTGTGACAGTTAAGGTCATTAAGTGACCAATTCCTTTTGCTACTGCTGGGGTTTTACCCATTTTGGAGGAAGGTAGTACCAAGTATTCAGCTCATTAGGTTAAACCTGATCACAGTGCAATTTAACCCAGATTGGACAAAGGTACAAATGAGAGTTTCAGAAGCAGATGAGCTGGTTTGGTGACACTGGCAAAAACAGGCAAGATTAGTGATGTGGAAACTATGATAGTTTTTATGATGGAGGGGACATGGACCTGAGAGTAGTGCTTATGGTTAAATAAGTTATCAATTGATTGATTTATTGTCACGTGCATCAAAGTACAGTGAAAAACCTTTGTTTATGAGCAGTACAGGCAGATCATAGTAAGCAAGGATGTATAGATCAAAAAGACTTAGAGGCATACAGGTTACATTGCACAGGGTGTGTGCTAGGCAAGATCAATGTTAGCAAGATCAACATTATTTGAGGCTAGAGAGTCCATTCATCAGTCTGATAATGGCTGGGAAGAAGCTGTTCCTGAACCTGCTCATATGTGTGTTCAGGTTTCTGTATCTTCTGTCTGAAGGAAGAGGTTATAGGAGATCATTACTGGGGTGGGGGGTCTTTGATGTTGTTGCCAGCCTTTCTGTGACAGTGATCCGTGTAAATGGAGTCCATGGATGGAAGGTTGGCTTCCATGATGGTCTGGGCTGTACGCACCACCTTCTGTAGTTTCTTATGGCCTGGGCAGTGCAGTTGCCAAACCAGGTCATTATGTATTCTCTTTTGACCTAAGAAACTGGTGGGAGGGAATGGAATTGTGGTAATGGTACTGAGTTTACATAAACTACAAAGATAAGGACTTTGGATGTCACACTAATTAAATTGCTTATATCCCTATGTTGGCGGTTAGTAAGAAACATTCGTCAATTATTAATTGTCACAAGTTTCATTTCTGGCATTAAAATAGTATGACTAAATCAGCAGCCTAATGTTTTCTTTATTGACTTACATCAATGAAGGTTGTTTTCTTTTCACAATTGAAATTGAAAGTTAAAATGACTTCCACGTAAAGTGGTTAACAGAAATTGCTTTGCTCAAGAGGATTTTTAGAGCATAGAATAGCACAGCAAATGGGTGGCATGGTGGCTCAGTGGTTAGCTCTCTGCCTCACAGTGCCAGGGACCTGGGTTCAATTCCACCCTCAGATAACCAACTGTGTGGCATCTGCACATTCTCCTCATTTATGTGTGGGTTTCCTCTGGGTGGTCTGGTTTCCCCCCCACAAGACAGGTTAGAAGGATGTGTGGATTAGCTATGGGAAGTATAGGGTTACAGCGATAGGGTGGATCTGGATTGAATGCTGTTTGGAGGGCCAGTGGGACTCAAATGGCCTGCTTCCACAAAATAGGGATTCTATGAATACTTGGCGATAGAGAGTAGTTAAGGTAGAGAATGCTGCATCCTTTATAAGGCAAGTGGATAAACATTTGCAGTAGGGAAGACACAGATCAGTGAAGAGATTAGATTGTTGTAACCAAGGTTCATACAGATATAAGTGCTCTATTTTACAGTACTTAATGAATACTGTAAAATTCTGTCAGTTTATGGTCCAATGCTGCATAATTCCCTCATAGATATGCATGACTTATCTCTGAATATGCTGTATCATATAGGTATGCCATGAAATTTTCATTGATTAATGTTATTCTTCACATCAGCATTAATAGGAAAGAAAGGGGGAGGTGATGGTGCAGTGGTAGAGGTCATTGGATTAGTAATTCAAAGACCCAAGTAATATACTGGGGACTTGTGTTCGAATCCCACAAGGGCAGCTGGTAGAATTCAAATTCAATTAATGTCTATAGTTAAAAGTCTAATGATGACTGTGAAACCATTGTCAGTAGTTATTTAAAAAAAAATGCTTCTGGTTCATTAATTGAGAAGGAAAGCTGCTGTCTTTGCCTGGTCTAGCCTACACATGACTCCAGACCCATAACAATATAGTTGATCATTAACGGCCCTCTGAAATAGCTGAGCAAGCCACTCAGTTGTACCAATTGCTAGAAAATCTCAAAAAAGAATAAAACCACATGGATCACCCGGCATCGAATAAGGCATTGAAAACTAGTCTCACAGACTAGTCAAGTAACAATCTGACATAATCGTACTCACAGAGTCATAGCTAACACACACTGTCCCAAGCAATACCATCACCATGCCTCAGTGTTCTGTACCACTGGCAGGACAGATCCAGCAGAGGTGGCAGCACAGTGGTTTCTCATCGGGAGGGGACTGCCCTAGGAGTCTCCAACATTGGCTGTGGAGTTCATGAAGTGTCAAAGCATTAGATCAAACATGGGCAAGGAAATCTCCTGCTAATTATCATGTACTAACCCCACTCAGCTAATGAATTAGTGCTGCTCCATTTTGAACACCACGTGGAGGAAGCACTGAGACTGTTATGGGTGCAGGATGTTTTCTGGATTGGGGGCTTCAATGTCCATCATTGGTGGAGCTGGTTGATTTCTAAAGGACATTACTGCTAGACTGCAGCAAGTGGTAAAGGCACCAACAACAGTGAAAACATACTTGACTCACCCTCACCAATCTGTCTGCCACATTTGCAACAATCTATTGCATTATTGGTAAGAGTTGACACAGCACAGTCCTTGTGGAGAGGAAGTCCCATCTTCACGTTGAGAAAACTCTACATCATATTGTACGGCACTATCACTGTGCTAAATGGGGTGAAGGTGGAACAGACTTAGCAACTCACTACTGGGCATCCATGAGGCTTTGTGAGGTACTAGCAGCGGCAAAATTGTACTCCGTTCAGCAAATCTCATGGCCCGGCATATCCCCTTCCCTACCATAATAATCAAGCCAGGGGATCAACACTGGTTTGATGAAGAGAGTGTGTACCAGGAGCAGTACCGTGCATGCTTAAAAAGGAGGTGCCAACCTGGTGATGGTACGGAGAGGACTACATGCATGCCAAACTGCATAAGCAGCAAGTGATAGGTGGAGCCCAGCCATTCCATAACCAACCAATCAGATATAAGCACTGCAGTCCTGCCCATCTTGTTGTGAATGGTGGTGGACAACTAAACAACTCACTGGAGAAGGAAGCTCCACCCATATCCCCCTTCTCAGTAAAAGGGGAGTTCAGCACATCAGTGCAGAAAATTAGTCTGAATCATTAGCACCAGTCTTCAGCCAGAAGTACCGAGTGGATGGTCTGTCTCAGCCTCCTCTAGAGATTCCCAGCATCAAACGTGCCAGTCTTCAGTCAATTCAATTCATTCCATGTGATAGCAAGAAATGTTTGGAGGCATTGGATACTGCAAATGCTTTGGGGCCTGTTTACTTTCCAGCAATAGATATGTGCTTCAGCACTTCCTGCACCCCCAGCCAATATCTTCCAGTACAGCTACATTCGGGGAATGACCATCTCCAATAAGAGATAATCTAATCATTGCCTATTGACATTCAATGTTACCATTACTGAAACCCCCATTATCAACATCCTGGGAGTTACCATTGACCAGAAACTGAACTAGATTAGCCATTTAAATTCTGTGTCTATAAGAATGGATCAGAAGGTAGGAATACCTCAGCGAGTGACTCACCTCCTGACTCCCCAAAGCCTGTCTACCATCTATAAATGACAAGTCAAAAATAATTTCCACTTTGCTGGGTAAATGCAGCTCCAACAATACTCAACAGTTTGATACCATCTAGGACAAGCAGCCCCTTGATTGACACCATATACATAAACCATCCACTCCCTCGATCACTGATGCTCATGTTTAGTTATTAGTGATGCTAATGGTACTGATGTATACCATTCACATGATGCACCTCTGACAGCACCTTCTAAACTCTCAACCACTACTGTCTAAGAGAACAAGGGTAGTCAATACATGGGAATACCATCACCTGCAAGTTCCCTCCCAAGCCACTCACCATTCTGACTTGGCAATATGTCACTGGATAAAAATCCCAGAATTCTCTCCCTCACGGCATTGTGGTCTACCTACAGCACACGGACTGCAGCGATTCAAGAAGGCAGCTCACTACTACTTTGTCATGCAAACAGTGGAAGGCATCTTCGGATGTAATTTGTGGTGAAATGGAAGATGTACAGTGAACCTAGGTTCATCCTTGTTGCAGCAACTAGCTGTGTATCAGATAGTCAGGCTGTGTTAGAATATTCTGATAAATACGATCCCTGGAATCTATAAGTAAATCTTTTAATTGCAGTTGTAACTTGAACGTGTGGTCTGCTGGTCTATAGGAATGTGTGATAAGTAATAAATATAATTCAAAGTTGTTTGAGATCTTGATATGGGCCAAGACTAAATATTAAATAGTTTGAGAGCTGATACTTGTGTGGCATGTATCAGTGGCTGTTCTAGCTAGGATGTGATACTGTGATGTTCTCAATAGCAGTTTCTTTAATATACACCATTTACTTTTATATTTGTTCTCACATCTTCTAGGTACAGTACATCATCATCAAACAAAAGGTTGCTTCATCCCAATGTTTGTTTACAGTCTCTTGCTCCTCTCTTATTATCGTATCCACTTCTCTATCTCCATTCACTGCTCTCGTCTTCACTCCAGCATCTTGTGCTACCTACTCAACCTCTCCCCAAACCTCCATAAGTGTGCAACCTTAGGAAAGACTGAAAAATGCAAATAAAATATTTGCAAACTTTGAGAAGCTGAGAATGTTTTGCAACAGCTTACTATTACAGGGCTGCATCCCTTTGAATGTTGGTTACCTACATTTAAATATTAACAAGTCATGCCATTTCCCTCCATCTCCACGTGGCAAGTTTCCACTGTCAAGCCAATATGGCTAACTTTGGGAAATTCCACATAGTGGGTTGAGTGAAATGTAGAAATCAGTTTATTGTTCTCTAGCCAGGGTGCTTTAATGACTGGATTGTCAATGAGCTCTGGTGTCTGTAACTGAAGCACAGGCTCGTCTAAAGAATTTATACCAGTATTGATTTATTGAACTTATGATAGTGGGTGTAATATGGGTTGGCGATATGCTCAAAAACAATGTACTCTGTGGCTGTCATCTCAATATTTTCTCACCACCTGTTTCACCCATTTCATAACTGTTATGACAGTGGTAATATGGACTATCAAAGTTTAACTTCCAGCATCCAATGGATTTAACTGAGACATTTAATGGACTAAACTGTTTCTTCAAAAAGAAATAAACATGGGTGAAATATAGCTGCAGAGAGGCTGGGCACACGGCACACGGCACACGGCACACGGCACACGGCACACGGCAC
>NC_063338.1:36057231-36076081 GCF_021869965.1 Rhincodon typus
ACGGCACACGGCACACGGCACACGGCACACGGCACACGGCACACGGCCTGTGACCAACCAGCTCAGAGTCAGTCCCCTGAATTGAGGAGGTTCTAAATCCCCTGCTTATCTTGGTCAGCCAGGGCTTTCCTGATTGGCCCAGGTTAACAACTCCATCTAGTCAATGACATGCACCTAGTTCCAATCAGTACAATGGGCCCAACATGGCTGCATTGGTCTGCTAATCAAAGATTGAGACAGGTTTTGGAAGACACACATGGAATAAATGAAGCTAACTCCACTGAATTTACCTTTCTTATCTGAAGATATTGAAACCAGACAACTGGGCCAGTGCCAAGAAACCAACGTCTCTTGTTTAATTCACATGTGTATAATAATTTCACATTAAAAATGAAAAGATCATCTGAAAGTTAGACAGGTTGGAAGGAAAATTGAGTTGGATTTCAGATTCAAAAGCAGTGGTGAAACAATAGAGAGAAGGAAACATGAAATTGTGACAAAAAGAGCTGGAACTGTCTCTCCCAAACTGTGTCTTTCATCATTTTGAATTCAGTGCCTGATGAAAATGCAAACTGGGAAATCAGTGAGAACTTAAGATTTCCACAGATTCCACAACAGATTACCTGACATTTCCATAAATGAACAACAGATTTGAAGTCGGGAAACAAATTGTTCCGTTTACATCTGTTTTTTTTAGAAAACATTGCATAAAGGATTTTTTGAGTCTCTATGATTAAAAATGCTACGATGTTCATGGTTGATACTAATACTTTCATAGAACAGGACAAAATAAATTCTGAAAAATTAACAGCCTTACCTTTAGAATCAAAATTGGTACTATAGCATGTGGGAATGGGTACTGCCTGAAAGCCTGAAAAAAGAGAAATTGTAAAAAAAAAAGGTGGTGAGGTATCCAGAGGTGGAACCCAAGGAAAGAGAAACAAATTAGAAAATGAATTTGTAGGAATGAAGAGTGACAGAGATATAGAGAAAGAGAGGGGGGAAAGGAAAGAAGAAAGGGATTTTAATTTGAGACAAACTTGAGCTGAGAAGAACAAATAGCTCTGGTGAGAGAAACATACCTAACTCAGTTAATTCATCACAAGGAATTCAAGCACATAATAACCTTTTCCAATCCAGATTCACGTAGAAGAACAGTGATTAGCATGGTCCAGAAAGGCAGCAATTTTGGCTGCTGACTGAGTTCAGGTATAGGCCTATAAACTCAGGGAAGCTGAGGTGTGGAAACAGTCACTGATCAGAGAGGCATAAGGGTGAGCTACGTCTAAGATAAGTTGGAGTTAAAAAAAAGGAACCCAGGCAGAGGAAACAGACTGTCCCCAATGGTGGAAGAAGAGATCCTGAGACACATTGGAAACCATCCCATGTAAAAGCAAACTGTTGGTCTGGCATTCTCTGTAAACTCTTGCTGTAAAAGTGGTATCGGCAGCATTCATTGGCTGACTCATTTTCTAGTGATCTATACTTTACTTAATTATATTGGTACATGCTAAAGAAAGAATAAAAATATTTGTTGCAACTGAATGAAAGGGGGTTAAAAAGAGGGGAGCCGATTCCCTTCCTCACCTGGTTGTCACACACCTTCCATTTTCCAAATGTTGCACTTATTCATCTGATTAATGCAAGAAATACTCCGGAAATTCAGTATTTTCCAGAGGGACAGCACGGTGGCTCAGCAGTTAGCATTGCTGCCTCACAGCACCAGGGACCTGGGTTCAATTCTACCATTGAGCGACTGTCTGTCTGGAGTTTGCACATTCTCCCCGTGTCTGTGTGGGTTTCCTCTGGGTGCTCCAGTTTCCTTCCACAGTCCAGAAATGTGCAGGATAGGTGGATTGACCATGCTAAATTGTCATAGTGCCCAGGGAGGTATAGGCTAAGTGGATTAGCTGTGGGGAGTGTAGGGTTACAGGGACAGGATAGTGGGGTGGGTTTGGATGGAATGCTCTTCGGAGAGTTGATGTGGACTCGATGGACTGAATGGCTTACTTGCACACTGTAAGGATTCTATGATTCATTTACAGAAGTCTAACATAAACAGCTAATGATAACTTTGTTGTATGTAATCATAAGAAATGATAATCTATTGCTATTCTAATTTGTATCCTGTTTATGGCCATGACACTCTATCACTTCACCAGTTTGTAGACTGTGCCATTGCGACTTGTAAAATGCAGAGAATGCCTCCATATATAATGTCAAAACAAGTTTGACACATGCAGTGTATATTCATATTCTACATTCAAAAAGTTGTTGCCATGGTTATCAACCTTGCATATACAGCTGTGTTTTCTGATGTAAGGGTTGTCTAGCTGAACCTGTGGCTGTAAATTCTTCACTTTCATTCAAGTTTTAGGAGGAGTGAGAATACAGACACCATGTCTGCACTGCAGAACTTACAAGTTTCAGCAGATTGAATTCTGCACCCATTTTCTCTGTTGATTAAGAAGGACTCATATTAATAAAATGTTGGGAGCGGGCCAGATTAAGAGTCACCATAAGAATTCGCAGCACAGTGACAATAATTCTTTAATTGTTAATGACCGAGCCATGAATATTTTAAGTGTACAGCTAGCAGATGGAGTGATATGTAACCCTACAATATAGAATCAAGGAAGGCTAAAGGGTTATTGCTCACTCTCCAATCATGTGCTTGCTTTCACCAGCATCATTTGGCATTGGGTCCATTGCAGTTAATCTCTAGTATTCTGCCATGGCACCTATTGGTATTAAGGCAAAATTTAATGGGGCCATGTATAGAGGAGTGTGAGATTGGGGAGTTCAATGCTGTAGAATCAGTGTGCAGTAGATTGGTATTATCTTCATAATGCTGTAAAATTGTCTCTGCAGTGGGAAAAGTTGGAATGTCAATGCAGCCCTACTGTTCAGAAATCAACTCAAGTCCTTTGAAGTGGCTTTTTAAGAAGCACTAAAGCCTCTAGTACCTTGGACATGTGCTCATTCTTATTGTGCGACCTAAAAATGAATATCGGTTGCATATTAACAAATGTTAAATAAAACCAAAAGAACTACGGATGCTGCAAATCAGAAACAAAAACTGAAGTTGCTGGAAAAGCTCTGAGTTCTGAGGAAGGGTCTCCCAACTGGAAACGTTGACTCTGATTTCCCTTTGCAGATGCTGCCAGACCTGCTGAGTTTTTCCAGCAACTTCTGTTTTTGTTGTTACTAACAAATGTTGTTGAATTGATATCAAGTGTTAGAATCATGACCAGTTTTTCTCTCCCCAGTCCGGTGACAAGGGTCAATATCTTGAATCCTACTGTGGCAAACTTGTCACCTGTCCCCATCCATTTTTTGTAGTTTAGGTGAGCGCTTTTAGCTACTGGGTACTGGGGCCATGTGAAATGAGTGTGTGAAATGGTGACTCTGCTGTGAAAGTGTGTGACTTCACTGCACGCTTGAGCGTAGATGGGGCCTCCTGATTGGACATCTCGTGGCCTGCAGAAGCCCCCTACCTGGCAATGATCACTAACCCCCACTCACTGTGCCTGCATTACTGGCTCAAGGCATGACCCCATTTTCCTCTGTTCTGGGACAGTTTCCGTGATGCTGTTCTGGGCCTGGATCATTCCCACAAGTGGACACCATTACTAGTGGTGCTGCAGGTATTAAAGAACTGCCAGGCCGCAGTAGATTCAGCCTAATGCATGCAAATCAGACCAAGGGGAGGACCAACCACATGGTTCCCGTAATAAAGTAGTCACAAACTACAAAACAAAAACCGAAAGAACTGCGGATGCTGTAAATCAGGAACAAAAACAGAAGTTGCTGGAAAAGCTCAGCAGGCTCGGCAGCATCTGTGAAGAAAAAAATCAGAGCTAACGTTTCGGGTCTGGTGACCCTTTTTCAGAACCTCAGACCCTTCCTGAGTTCTGAGGAAGGGTCACTGGACCCGAAACGTTAACTCTGACTTTTTTCTTTATAGATGCTGCCAGACCTGCTGAGCTTTTCCAGCAACTTCTGTTTTCGTAGCCACAAAACATGCTGTCTGGGCCCAGATGT
The DNA here is from genome assembly GCF_021869965.1 of Rhincodon typus. Classification (NCBI taxonomy): domain Eukaryota; kingdom Metazoa; phylum Chordata; class Chondrichthyes; order Orectolobiformes; family Rhincodontidae; genus Rhincodon; species Rhincodon typus. Next base: position 36,061,276 of record NC_063338.1, read on the forward strand.
GAAGAATGCATGTCAGCGCTTATGGTATTCTGGAAAACTAGGAATCACTGCCTTCAGGATGAAAGCTAAAAGAAGCTTAGTAAAAAGTGGAAACAAATGTGCATGTAGCATCAATGTCTGAATCAAGCAAATGTAAGTATGTTTTTTAGATAGTAAAAGTTAGCAATCATGACTCTTACCACCACAGGCAGGAAAAACTAAAGGGAACTTAATTGCTAGATTCTCCACAGCTTGATCTCATGAAATGGTGAGAATGCTGATCATAGCAACATCCAAACAAGAGGAGGATCATCAAGCAAAGAGCTGCCCTGAAATACTCAGCAAGCCCAGGAGAAAGCCCAAAGAGGTATCATCACCGAAAATATTTGATAGATTCTGCAATATGCCTCTAGTTACCTGCATAATAACATCAAATCTGCGCATTGTAGTACCAAATGAATTAAGGTCGGTTAGTGCAGCAAGCTAGCTTCATTAACAATGTGCGGATTATTCTTGATCACAATCTAACCCTATCACCTACATACCTCAAGTTCATCAACCTGCTGACATTCAAATTGATTTCATCCTGGTGTGCTTATATTTTACTTTTGAGCAGAACACAGACTTTCAAATTGAAATCCAGTAATGGATACCCCAGCAGCAAACAGGTTTACTGGTTGTGATATGACTTTTGAAATTCATGGTATCTTGTGTTTAATTTAGGAGTGTATCTGTCAGTGTATACTGATGTTGTATTTGGAAGAGCACTAAGTGCTGAATCTCAAAGGTTGGATATTTGTACAACAGGCAGAGATTCTACCTAACGATCAGACTGTCTTTTGAACTTTTGTGATCACCTCAAGTAAAACAAACCTGCAAACCTGTAGATTCTTCAGCCTCTTAGAATTTATCAGATTTATTACAGTAATGGGGAAGAAAGACTGTAGTGAAGCAATTGTCTTATGCCCATTGCAGTGCAAACGGCTGATTCTTATGTCTTTTTGGCTGAGTGTCAGTTTTGTCGAATTTCACAGAAGCTTTTTCTCCGTGACATCTAGCAGACTTTCTCAATACATCTTATCAAACTTGCCTTGTTAACCATCTACCTGCCCCTAAGGTGCCCCTTCATCCACAGTAGCCCCATTCTACAACCCAACATTCCCAGAACAACTCGCCTCGCACCTGATATCTCCTGAAAGACCAGCGGCTCTCCCACCTGCACCATATTTAAAAAGCTGAAGAACGTTTGGGAGCACATAGTTGTGAGTACCTCACTGTGACAGCTCTGCAGTTGGCCGAGGGAGAAACACACCAGGCCACTGGCTGTTGGAGGGTCGTGGGAAATCAGGCTCGGGGATCCCAGTGGAGTCAGCAATCAGGGATTATATCCACATGCACATGGAGGAGCAGCTGTGGGGCAGCCAAGTTATGTGGGAGGGCAGCAACCCTCGTTGCTATGGATAGGTTGGCATCTGCCTTGGAGAGCCAGCTCCAGCATGCTCAGGGTGTGCTGGATATCCACACAGACCGTTGCTCCATGCATAGCATCGTTGGGGGTGGTTGGGAACTTCAGCATTCTCAAGGTATGCCTTCCTCACAAGGAGATAGGTTGTGGGCAGGAGGCACTCAACTGGAAAAGGAACCTGAGGGTCTCCTCCCAACCCCTCTATCTCCACTCATCTGCCCTCCTCTGATCTATGAAATTTCAAGCTGTGGTGAATCCACATGCCTCTGGGAAGAAGATTCTCAGGATGCCTGGACTGTCTAAGGACAAAAGCCAAAAACATCTGAGGCTGTAAAGCCAAACTGCCAGGGCCAAAGGGTTCTGCCACTGAGAAACCTTCCTCCATCGCAGCACTGAAACCTGGGACCGCACTGACAGAGAAAGAATGAAGGTGATGTTTTGAGGGAAAATTGGTGGCATGGGTGATGATCAATTTTCCCGTTTTAATAAATGTTACCAGTCTAACATTTTGTTTGAATTTTAGTCTAGGTCCCAGTGTAACCGGCACCATGGTGACATCATGTTTATAGAGGATGTGACTTTGAGGTGTGTGTGTGTGTGTGCGTGTATATATGTGTGTGTGTGTGTGTGTGTGTGTGCATGTGTGTGCGTGTGTGTGTGCGCATATGTGTGTGTGTGCGCGTATGTATGTGTGTGCGTGTGTGTGTGTGTGTGTGTGCAGTGAGAGCCTGCTGCAGCACCTGTTAGCAAGGTGAACTAGGCATATATAGGACACTGAGCAAGGTGAGCACTATTACCTGTCTTGGTCAAACAACACGTCTCTTGCAAGAAGTTGTCACAATATGTGGAGCAGGGAAGTGTACGGCACACAGGGAGCCAATGCTTCAGGATCCCAGGGATTGAGAGCCTGCAGGTCTGTGCCCTGTACTAGTGCATGGTCTAAAGGACTCATGTGGTGCCCTCTCTCTCAGGTTGAGACACCTACTCCGCCCATTCTGGGTGTGATCACAGCCATTTTCTTTCCTGCTACAGTTTGGATTTTCAGCACGATGAAAAGTGACAGTAAGCACTCTTCAGGAAGTGGTATCTAACCTCCACCTCTCATATGTCCAGATCCCTTCCTGATGATAGCCTTCCTTTGAACTCTCACGTCTCTGCACCTCCACCTGTCCCTACCCAACCTATCCATATGAGACAGCAAATATCCACCTTTCACCCCTCTCAGCTCCTAGCATATAAAGTGACCATGCTAGATTTGGTCATAGTTTGTTTCTCCCTTGAAGCCAGACTGCTCCTGATGTGGTCGGAACACCCTCTCACATGACCCCGTTCTCATCCATGCTTTACCCTTACAAATAGAATTACCCCTTTTTACAATTCTAGTTCCCTCTCTCCCCAGCCTGAAGCCTCCAATCCCCCCGAATAGGGTCCTGAGCATGCTTCACACAGCAGCAACCCTCTTTCTACAACTACCACATGGTAGTTTTTAAGGTGTTGGCAGAGAAGAAGGAGGAGGAATGCATGGAACAGATTGTGAGGGTACACAGAGTGAAAGACAAAGGAATACATTTTCACATATTCACACGTTAAATTCCACCCATTTTCCATCTCTACCACTCTTTTACCACCATTAGCATTCCCTTTGCCTTTTCCTCTGTGCACCCTCACAATCTGTTCTCTCTGTTCCCCTTCCTCCTCCTTTGTCAACAACATAAATATTACCATTTTCCAGCACCTACAATTCTGAAGAGATCAGCCAATTCGATTCATTCCACATGATGTCAAGAAATGACTGGAGTCACTGAATACTGCAAAGGTTACAGGCCCTGACAACATTCCAGCAATAGTACTGAAGACTTGAGCTCCAGAACTTTCCGCTCTGCTAACCAGGCTATTCCAGTACAGTTACAACACTGGCATCTATCTGGCAATGTGGAAAATTGTGCAAGTATGTCCTGGACACAAAAAGCAGGACAAATCCAACCCAGCCAATTACCGCTCCATCAGTCTCCTCTCAATCATCAGTAAAGTGATGGAAGGTGTCATCAACAGTGCTATCAAGCAGCACCTGCTCAGCAATAACTTGCTCAGCGACGTCCAGTTTGGGTTCTGCCAGGGCCACTCAATTCCTGACTTCATTACAGCCTTGGTTCAAATACGGACAAAACAGCTGAATTCCAGAAGTGAGGTGAGAGTGAATGCACTTGACTCAAGGCTGAATTCGACCGAGTGTGGCATCAAGGAGCTCTACCAAAACTGGAATCGAGGGGTATCAAGGGGCAAACTCTCTGGTGGCTGGAGACATACCTGACACATTGGAAGATGGTTGTGGTTGTTGGAGGTCAATCATTTCAGCTCTTGGATATCTCTGTAGGAGTTGGCTTCGAGGCTTGGAGGTCCGAAGGGCCCTCCTATGCAGGCTTGGAGGGCCGAAGGACCTGTTTCTGAGATGTAATTTTCTTTGTTCTTTGTTCTTTGAGTTCCTCTGGGTAGTGTCCTTGGCCCAATCACCTTCAGCTGCTTCATCAATGACCTTCCCTCCATCAAAAGGTCAGAAGTGGGGATGTTCGCCGATGATTGCACAATGTTCAGCATCATTCATGACTCCTTAGATACTGAAGCAGCCCGTGTTCAAATGCAACAAGATCTGGACAATATCCAGGCTTGGGCTGATGAATGGCAAGTGACATTCGCTCTACACAAATGCCAGGCTATGGCTGTCACCAATAAAAGACAACCTAACCACTGTCCCTTGACATTCAATGGTGTTACCATCACTGAACCTGCCACTAGCAACATCCTGGGGGTTATCATTGACTAGAAACTCAACCCACTACATAAACACATTGGCTACAAGAGCTGGCCAAGAAGCTCGGAATATTGCAGCAAGTAACTCACCTCCTGACTCTAAGTCTGTCCACGATCTATAAGGCACAAGTCAGGAGTGTGTGATGGAATATTCCTCATTTGCCTGGATGAGTGCAGCCCCAACAACACTCAAGAAGCTTGACACCATCCAGGACAAAGCAGCCCACTTGATTGGCACTGCATTCACAAGCATCCACTCCCTCCACCACCAACGCTCAGTAGCAGCAGTGCGTACTATCTACAAGATGCACTGCAGAAATTCACCAAAGATCCTCAGACAGCACCTTCCAAACCCACGTCTACTTCCATCTAGAAGGACAAGGACAGCAGATGTATGCGAACACCACCACCTCCAAGTTCCCCTCCAAGCCATTCACCATCCTGACTTGGAAATATATCGCTGTTCCTTTGCTGTTGCTTGATTGGCAAAGTTCTGGAATTCCCTCTTTAATGGCAATGTGGGTCAACCACAGCAGGAGGACTGCAGCAGTTCAAGAAGGCCGCTTACCACCACCTTCTCAAGGGCAACTAGGGATGGATAAGAAATGCTGGCCATCCAACGACGCCCACATCCCACAAATGAATAGCTGAAAAAAATTGGATATGAAACATTTAACTCGGTTTCTCTTTGTACAGATGCTGCTGGTTCAGCTGAGGTTCTTCAGCACTTATTGTTTTTATACCAGCTCTCACTTCTGTGTTGAGAATTCTCAGTGTCTAGTTTGAGTATGGTGTGTGGTAGGATAGGAAGCTGTATATCGCTCGAGGTCAGATCTGCCAGTGATAATGTTGTTCACAAGCAATAACTCCCTAAATAGGTGATGAACTGCTGCCTCGCAAGAATGCCACCTCATGCCCAGAACATTGTTAATAGATGTAGTGAGTTCTTCATGTTGAGATAGGTTTTGGTAGACTTCTTGTGTGCTTCTGCCACATTTTTATTGCCATATTCCACATCATAAGATTCGTTTCAAAATATAGATCCGAAATTAATTTCATTTTTTTAATTGCAGCAATGGTTTTACAAGCTTAGTTGCAACCTTTAAAGATAAAATTAAATTAAATTAATTCAATTAAATTATAATTTAAAATCATATTAAGTTAATTCGAGGAATTCAAGAACTTGAACCTTTAAATCTCACCGAATGAATATATTTAATAATTGGATAAGCATGCAATCTGGGAATATCACTGACTTGTTACTCTAAAATAATTCAGTTTACTATATTCTCCCCTTCTCAGGAGCAGTCCATGCAAGTACTTAACAGAACTGCCCAAAACTGAAATCAAAATTTTCTCTCTACTCTGGATTTTTCCTTTAAGATTTAAAAAAAAAACTTCCTGCCCAGAAGTTTTGAACAAAATCCTTGAGCTGTAATTGCCTAGCTCGCGAAGTCATGCAAGTCCTAAAGTAAACAAAAAACCATCAGGCCTTGCAAACATGTATAAAAGAAAGCACCATAGTATTGAAGTACTTGCTAATTAACTTAGGACATAAAAGAAACTTTTCCAGACACATGAACAATTTTCAAATCATAAGATTGCAAATTTAAGCTCTGTCAAAATAGTTGTAAGTTCTTGTTATGGAATTTTTCTAAGAAAATCAAAGGATTTTGATCCATCTAAAGAACAGTTCCCTCCATGCCAATGGAGGGATTTGTGACAGAATCAGATGAAGGCTCTGGCGAGGTTCATCTTGAAGTTGGGAGTATCTCGCTGCATCTTTAATGATTTTGCCAAGCGGCAAGGTGAGTTTCTTACTAAGCAGCAACGAGATGACGATTATGGGGAATTATCATTTCTTAAATGACTTGTTAATGCTGCAGTTCACCTAATTAGTATTTAACTTTCTATCTCACCAAAAGCGTCAAACAAGGTAGCCATTGAGAATTTCTGATGTGGAAATTAGATCGTGCTTCTGTGGACTTGAGTTTGTTGCTGGCTGCAGGAATCTCCATGTTGCTCAGCACCAAAAAGTATCTCAAAGCATGGTGTATGGGTACCAGTCATATACAACTGTCATTGTAGATATTAGCATCTGACATTTACCAATCTGTCTTGCCTATCATGACATCTCTCTGATACATTTGTAGACTGCTTGGGAAGTACAGACTTGCAGTACAGGTCACAATGATAGCAAGCATAGAAAGATGGCAGCAGGAACACTGTTCAACTAATGCACCCAGCTAATGGATTGGACCAGGTTACATCTCAGGACTGATTTCTTGCTGTCTTAGCACTCGCTCACTAAGCACCTTCTGCATGCTCACAGCATCCATGTCTTGCCTTGTCATACCTTTTTCTGCATTGGTGCATCACCTAAAGCTCTCAGCGCTGTTATATCGAAGTGTTCTTTGTGCAGACACACAGACAGGCTACCTGTCATCCTTTTCAGTTAGGATCTGAGCCAGGGTTGTGGAACATCTGACTGGGTGGCACACCAAATCATCAGTGCATGTGCTAGCTGCCTGTACGGCAAGCATATTGCATGTGAATTCAATCAAGTGGCTATGCCAGAAGGTAGATAGGGACTAGTCTTCAGTGCAGTTAAGGGTAGGCCAGGGGTCAGGATACTATCAATCAGGGCCACTATCTGAGGGCTTGACCATAGTAATCCATCAACTTGTGATTCTCGCTGTCAAGGAATTTGTCTGAATACAGTTCCAGGGATTGGGCAAGGTCTATCCTAAAGGAATAGTCAGGGCAATCATAACCCATCAGTTGGAAAGCCGCAAAGACAGCATTAAGGTCATTTTTGATCAGCTATGAATAGTGGCTGCACATTGAAGACATGACATCTTCACCAAGTCGGTGCACATGCTATAACTGCGGTCTTGGTGGAACAGGTGATAGGGCTGCTGAAGTTGCACGTTCTCAACTTGGAGAGGCCTGGGGATACCCTCCTTTAGAGGCAGTAAAGAGTGTTCCAAAATCCTGTGCTGCGTACAATTCGAGCAGGCAACGACATAATAGATGCTGAGGTGATGGGCTAACAGGAGAAGTTATCCAAGGGGCAGTGATGAGGACATTAACCTGAAGAAAGCTCTACTTGTGCATGAAGAAAGCTCAACTGTATTGGGCACTGAAATGCAGGCAGGACTTGGTTGACACCTGGTTCCAGCAGATGCTAGAGACAAAAAAACTGCAGATGCTGGAATCTAAGGTGGACCAAACAGGAGGCTGGAAGAGCACAGCAGGCCAGGCAGCATCTGGAGGAAAAGAGCAGTCAACATTTCGAGTATTACCCTTCTTCAGGACTGGATGTGGGGGTGGGGGGAGCTGCAGATAAATGGCGGGGGGAAAGGGGTTGAATTGGAATGGTGGTGATAGGTGGACACTGGTGTTAGGTAAGACCTGGTTGGTCAATGGGAGGAATGAATCTGGTTGGTGGCCGGAAGGGAGGGTCAGAAGGTGAAATGGAAGGGAGGAGGTGGGACTGGAAGGGGAGCTGGGGGATGAGTGGCAAGGTTATTTGAAATTGAAGAACTCAATGTTGAGTCTTCAGGGCTGTAGGGTGTCCAGGCAGAACATAAGGTGTTGTTCTTCAAATTTGCGTTCTGAGTCGCTGAGCACTGGAGGAGGCTGAGAACGGACATGTTGGATGGGGAGTGGGATGAGGGGTTGAAGTGGGTGGTGACCAGGCCAGGCAGAGATGCTTGGCAAAACAATCACCTAGTCTACGTTTGGTCTCACTCACGTAGGGAAGTCCACATCAGAGCACCGGATGCAATAAACAAAGTTGGAGGAGATGGGGGTGAAGCCTTTTATTCATACATAAGGAGCAAGAGGGTAACTAGTGAAAGGGTTGGCCCAATCAAGGACAAAGGAGGGAAGTTATGTGAGGAGTCAGAGAAAATGAGTGAGATTCTTAATGAGCACTTTGCGTCGGTATTCATTGAGGAGAGGGACATGACGGATGTTGAGATTCTTAATGAGTACTTCGCGTCGGTATTCATTGAGGAGAGGACCATGATGGATGTCGAGGTTAGGGATAGATGCTTGATTACTCGAGGTCAAGTCAGCATAAGGAGGGGGGAAATGTTGGGTATTCTAAAAGGCATTCGGATGGACAAGTCCCCAGGTCCGGATGGGAACTATCCCAGGTTACTGAGGGAAACGAGAGAGGAAATAGCTGGGGCCTTAACAGATATCTTTGCAGCATCCTTGAGCATGGGTGAGGTCCCGGAGGACTGGAGAATTGCTAATGTTTTTAAGAAGGGTAGCAAGGATAATCCAGGTAATTATAAACCGGTGAGCCTGACATCAACGGTGGGGAAGCTGCTGGAGAAGATACTGAGGGATAGGATCTATTTACATTTGGAAGAAAATGGGCTTATTAGTGATAGGCAGCATGGTTTTGTACAGGGAAGGTCATGTCTTACCAACTTGATAGAATTCTTTGAGGAAGTGACAAAGTTGATAGATGAGGGACGGGCTGTAGATGTCATATACATGGACTTCAGTAAGGCATTTGATAAGGTTCCCCATGGTAGGCTGATGGAGAAAGTGAAGTTGCATGGGGTCCAGGGTGTACTAGCTAGATGGATAGAGAACTGGCTGGGCAACAGGAGACAGAGAGTTGTAGTGGAAGGGAGTTTCTCAAAATGGAGAACTGTGACCAGTGGTGTTCCACAGGGATCCGTGTTGGGACCACTGTTGTTTGTGATATACATAAATGATCTGGAGGAAGGTATAGATGGTCTGATTAGCAAGTTTGCAGATGACACTAAGATTGGTGGAGTAGCAGATAGTGAAGGAGACTGTCGGAGAATGCAGCAGAATATAGATAGATTGGAGAGCTGGGCGGAGAAATGGCAGATGAAGTTCAATACAGGCATATGCGAGGTGATGCATTTTGGAAGATCCAATTCAAGAGCGAACTATACGGTAAATGGAAAAGCCCTGAGGAAAATTGATGCACAGAGAGATCTGGGTGTTCAGGTCCATTGTAGGCTGAAGGTGGCAACGCAGGTCGATAGAGTGGTCAAGAAGGCATATGGCATGCTTTCATTCATCAGAATGGGGTATTGAGTACAAGAGTTGACAGGTCATGTTACAGTTGTATAGGACTTTGGTTCGACCACATTTGGAATACTGCGTATAGTTCTGGTCGCCACATTACCAAAAGGATGTGGATGCTTTGGAGAGGGTGCAGAGGAGGTTCACCAGGATGTTGCCTGGTATGGAGGGCACTGGCTATGAAGAGAGGTTGAGTAGATTAGGATTATTTACATTAGAAAGACAGAGGTCGCGGGGAAACCTGATTGAGGTCTACAAAATCATGAGACGTATAGACAGGGTGGCTAGCAAGAAGCTTTTTCCCCCAGAGTGGGGGAATCAATTACTAGGGGTCATGATTTCAAGGTGAGAGGGGAAAAGTTTAAGGGAGATATGCGTGGAAAGTTCTTTATGCAGATGGTGGTGGGTGCTTGGAACATGTTGCCAGCAGAGGTGGTAGAGGCAGGCACAATAGCGTCATTTAAGATGTATCTGGACAGATGCATGAATGGGCAGGGAGCAGAGGGATACAGATCCTTGGAAAATAGGCGACAAGTTTAGATAGAGGATCTGGATCAGCACAGGCTTGGAGGGCCGAAGGGCCTGTTCCTGTGCTATAATTTTCTCTGTTCTTTGTTCTCTGTCTCACTTGGAAGGACTGTTCAGGACCCTGGATGGAGATGACGGAGGTGTGGTGTGGGCAGGTTGGAGTTGTTGATGGGGAGTGTGGAGCGAACTAAGGTGTGGCGAAGGGGATGGTCCTTGCGGAAGGCAGAGAGGAGTGGGGAGTGGTGGGGTCTAATTGGAGTTGGCAGAAGTATTTGAGGATGATACTTTGGATGCGAAGGCTGGTGGGGTGGAAAGCGAGTACAAGGGGGACCCTATCTCTATTATGTTTTCGGGGGGGGGGGGGTGATGGTTAAGAGCTGTGAAGCAGGGTATGGAGGAGGCATGGCAGAGGGCTATCTGGATGACAGAGGGGGCAAAACAGTGTTGTTTGAAATAGGAGATCATCTGGGATGCTTGGGAGTGAAACTTCTCGTCAGAGCAGATGCAGCAGAGACAGAGAAATTGGGAAAACTGGATGGAGATTTTGCAGGATAAAGGGTGGGAGGAGGTGAAGTCTATGTAGGTGTGGGAGTCTGTGGGTTAATAGTAAACGTCAGTATGTAAGCCGTCACCAGAAATGGAAACAGAGAGGTCAAGGAAGGGGAGGGAGTTGTCTGAGATAGACCCAGTGAATTTGAGGGCGGGGTGGAAGTTGTTGGTGAAGTCGATGAATTGCTCCAGTTCAGCCTGGGTGCAGGATGCAGCACTGATGCACTCATCAATGTAACAGCGGAAGAGTTGGAGAACAGTACCAGTGTATGTACTGAAGAGGGCCTGTTCAACATAACCGACAAAACAGGCTGGCATAGCTGGGGCCCATGTGAATGCCCATGGCAACCCCCTGGATTTGGTGAAAGTGGGAAGAATAGAAGGAAAAGTTACTGAGGGTGAGGACTAGTTCGGCGAGGTGGAGGAGGGTGTTGGTGGGGGTGGTTACTGGATGGGTCTGTTAGAGAGGAAATAACTGAGGGCCTTTAGGCCTTGTGGGGTATGGATGTGTATAGGGATTGCATATCCATAGTAAAGATGAAGTGCTGGGGGCCAGGGGACTGGAATTTTACAAAGAGGTGGAGGGCGTGGTTTGTGTCCCAGATGTTAGTGGGGAGTGCCTGGACCAAGGGGGAGAGGATGGAGTCGAGGTAGGTAGCGATGCGTTCGGTGGGGCAGAAGAATGTGGAGATGGTAGGGGTAGTTGGTCTTGTGGATCTTGGGGAGCAAGTAGAATCGGGCAGTGCAGGCCTGGGGGACTATAAGGCTGGAGACGGTGGAGGGGAGGTCATTGGAATCGATGAGATCATGGACAGTGTGGTAGATAGTGGCTTGATGGGTCATGGTAGGTCAAGGGGGAGGTAGGACATGGTGTCAGAGAGTTGACGTTCAGCCTGTGCGATATTGAGGTCTGTTCTCCAGACTACCTCTGCCCCGCCTTTGTTGGCGGGTTTGATGGTGAATCAGAGATTGGTGCGGAGAGAGTGGAGTGCTGCACATTCGGACGGGGAGAGGTTAGAGTGGGTGAGGTGGGGGGGTGGTGTGGAGAAATCGAGGCGGTCGATTTCACGTTGGCAGTTAGCAATGAAGACGTCCAGGGCGGGTAAGAGGCTGGCAGGGGTTGTCCAAGAGGAAGAGGTAGGTTGGAGGCAGGAGAAGGGGTCCCCGGAGGGTGGTTCAGAGTCTTTATTGAAGAAGAAGGCATGGAGGCAGTGAAAGAAGAGTTCCACGTTGTGGCGGGCATGGAACCCGTTGAAGTAGGGGGGGGGGGCGGGAATGTTGCGGAGGGACACGAACGTGAGCCCTTTACTGAGAACAGACCGTTCGACCTCAGAGAGTTCGAGGTCAGCGGGGAATGGTGAATACGCAGCAAGGTTCATGGTTGGGTGAAAAAGGCTATCACTGACTGTCAATGTCATCATGCCAGCATTGGTTTTACATTACGAGAACAAACTGCAAACTGTAATTTTTGTTTCCTTTGTTTACTTTTGCTGAAATAAAAGCCCACATTTTTGTCTTGTCTGAATGCTTGCCTGTATGTGATATACCACGATGGTTGTCCAGTGAACAATGGGGAAAGAGTAGCAATGAGTTAGTATGTTTAGATGAACTGCATCCAAGGATCAGGTAGCTATGTGGTGTGGTGGGTATGTAGCAACAAGGGTGAGAGAGTTGAATTTGTGAGGAAGTGTCAATCATGCCAGCTCTGTACCATAAGCTGCATGGCTATGCAGCTGCTGTATCGTTACATTGCCATTGAGGAGCAATGCTGGATTGTTAACTCTTGTTTGGGAACACAGTGGTCTTGCAAAGATGGCATAGGTGCGAGGGATACCAGTCTTTTAGCAGATAGCTGTTGAGTGGAAATTTGTTGTAGAAATGGTGCATGGTGAGATGGGAATAGAATCAGACAATGTGGGATAGTATAGCAGTTGATAGGTAGTTAATGAGGTGTATTAGGTAAGGTAGAGTAAAGCACCTAATTCTAATTTTAGTATAATTATTTCAATTCCAAGCCTGCCTTTTTTTATCTCTATTGAAGAATATGAGCTAAAGATCCACCATCAATCTCTTTGCCTTCATAATTTTCAGCTAAATTTTCAAAAATTCTATTTGATAATTAAATTTTCAAATGATCTCCCTGTTTCTTAGAATCCTCTTCTTCCTGTCTAATTTTAAGTGCCTAAGATCCAGTCAAGACACAGTCAGGAAATAATCCAGGATGTTTCTGTAATAATTCAATTTCTTTTACCTCCACTCATTGTTCTAATACACTTGGTGAAGCCAGTATTCTTGAATCTTCCAGATCAACTCCCAAAATAAATTCAACTCTCTCTATAGGAATTCAATACAATCCTTCTACTATAACTTCACCTTTTGCAAAGTCACTCTTTAATCCAACTCTGTGTAATGAGATTAGTTTGTAAACTCCATGTATGCCCCCAATTAATACTTTCCCCTTCATCAACCCCTCTGGAAGACAAATATCATCATCAGCCAACATCAGTGCTGACATGCTCCAATGTCTCTCAATATCTTTGTTGGTTTACCTCTTTGATTTGAAGCGTAAGGAAATACCACGCACCCATTGACAAAAGTCAATTTTTACGATTGCCCTGAGTCATACCTCCCTTCAATCCAAGGAAACATAATCTCTTTGCACCACTGCTTCAGTTCGACCTATTTCATTTCCTGATACCTCCTTTTCTGAAGACCACTTAGACTTTCCTACCACTGAACACAGTCTCCCATTTAATTTCTAACAAGTGATGTTGGTATGCTCAATCTTATTACAATGAGACATGTAAATTTCTTTACATGTCTTTTTGGTTGCAGCCTCGCATCTTTATTATTTTGATGTCCTTATTGTAGGTTCTCTAAAATGAATAACTCTTCTATTCTTCCAATTTCCTTGTTGATTTCCATATGACTGACTCCCCACTTATAATTGTGCAAGATATTGTAGGTATCTGCCAGAACTGCTATATCTCTGATTCAGAATACCTGACGCTCATGTAAATACATTTTTAAATTAGCAAAGAATGTTTCTTCTGAATTCTTCAATGATCATAATTTTCCTTCCATTCTCATTTTGTTTTGTCCAGATTGAGTCATCTAAACCACTGATCCCGAAGTATTTCTTTCTGTCTTGCAAAATCTACAAATGTCTGATTAGGTTTGTTTCTTGTCATCATAAATCTCACTTGATGAACTTCAGGATCAAAGTCATAAGTATTGAGTATTGCCTCTTTGACAGTTTCATACACTGCAGATTGCTCTTCTGATAAACTAATGTGTACGGTCATAGCTGTTTCTGTCAAAACACACTGTAGCTTTAAGGTCCAAACTCTTTTGGCCAGTACATCTGTCTAGCTATCTTCACAAATAACGTAAAATACCTTTTGCCTCTACCCTTGTGTAATTAGATACTAAGCAGAGATTCTTGGTTAAACGAAATACTTAGTTGCAATCGGAATCATAATTTGAGTTGTCACCTCTTTTTTCCCCCTTTATTGTATACTTCTGTCTTGCTACTCAACTTCTTTAATTTCTTTTTTCTCTTGAGAGTTGAATTATTTTCAATTCCATTTCCCCCTGCTTTTGATTTTTCTCTTTTTCCATTTCAAGTTTTCTTAACTCTATTTTCTTCAGCTTTTCACTCTCCTGAATTTCAAGTCTTTTGATTTCTCTTTCTGCCTCTCTAAGTCAAGCTTTTTTCATTTTAATCTGTACCTTGACTAATTCCAGCTGTGCCAGCCCAGTTTTGGATTTTCTTTCTTCCAATTCTAAATGTTTTATAATCACTTAAAGCATTTAATCCTTAAAAGATCCTGCTTTTACTTATTCCTTCAATTTATCTGTTGGCTCTTTCAGTTTAGCTTTTGTCAAAGCTTTTAAATAATCCATTTCCACTTTCAGAAAGCTCTTAGCAACATCCAAAGCCATCTTAAAATTCTGTGAAATAAAAATCACTAGAACACAGATGTGTTATGTTCAGAACCACAACATAGCCTTTACTTTAACCAGAACAACACTAATTCCTCTTAAATCCTGTGATTTCAATAATCCCACCAAGATCTCCACTTGTTATGATCCCAGTTGATGGTATTACGAGACAAGTCAGATCCCAGATTGAAACATGGCTTAATAGATAATATTTTGTTTTGGCTTGGTTTTAACAAGGTGATTCTCACTGCAATCTCTTGATTTCTTTGTGCATCTTTGAGACCTGTAGGTATGTGATCTGGGATATCTTGACATAGAACTTGTGCAGTAGGCTGGTCAACAGGAGGCAAATGGTTGTTCTCAATGAATCTTTTACAGGTTAGCAGGACAGATCAGTGCTGGGAACTCAGAGATAGTAGGAACTGCAGATGCTGGAGAATCCGAGACAACAAG
>NC_063338.1:36101081-36177059 GCF_021869965.1 Rhincodon typus
CCCCTTTTCTGATGAAGGGTCTAGGCCCGAAACGTCAGCCTCTCTGCTCCTATGATGCTGCTTGGCCTGCTGTGTTCATCCAGCCCTGCACCTTGTTGTCTAGCAAAACTGGAGTCACTGTGAATCAGGGGCCTTATTATTGATTACAAACTGAATTGGATCAGCCATATAAACATTGTGACTTCAGGGGCAGATCAGAGGCTAGCAATTCTGTGACAAGTAACTCACCTCCCGTCTTCCTATTGTCTGTCCACCATCTAAAGGCACAAGTCAGGAATGTCATGCAATACTCTCCCTTTGCCTCAATGAGTGCAGCTTTATCAGCACCCTAGAAGCTTGATTCCATCCAGGGAAAGACAACCCATTTGTTTGTGATCTCATCCATCAGCTTCAATATTCACTTACTTCACCAGCAGTGCACAGTGGTATCCACATATGCACTGCAATAACTGACCAAGGCTGTTTTGGCAGCACCTTCCAATACATCACTTCTGCAGCTCAGAAGGACAAAGGTGGCTGATGCATGGGAGCACCACCACCAGTAAGTTCTCCCCCAAACCACACACCATCCTGACTTAGAACTGTATTGCTGTTCTTTCATTTTTGCTGAGTTAAAATCTTGAAGCCCTTCTAACAGCCCAGTGGATGACCCTACACCTCAGTGGATGACCCTTGGAAGGACCCAGAAACAAGGAAGGTTAAGGCCACAGTGATTTTTACAGCCACTGATGAGGCATGACGTTCAGTGGTGTGATGTTTTCCACAACAATGTCACAAGTATCAGTGACCATCTTCCAAGAGGCCACAGTTGCTGATAGCATTGATTCTCAATCATCTCCAGATGGTCCTGTCTCCAGAAGTCAGTCCAATGTTGAGAGTATGGACTCTGATGCTTTTCTGCGGCTCTCTTTTCTTCTCTGGCCTTGTTATGCTAAGGATTGTGCCTTTCCTGTGACAGGCGTTGCAACTCATCACCGCACGCCCCACGATTTGACAGTCATGTCTGTGTTGCCAGCTGGAATCTTTGTTCTGCCTTCTGTAATGTCAGAAAGTTTCTGACTGTATTCAAAGTGCTGAGTGCCTACTTTCTGTGCCATCTGTGCAGTGTCAAGGGCAGCCACTTACTGAGTTCCCAGTCACCATTTTCCTTGCTATTCCCTAAGAGACTGGGAAAATGTCCTATGGTGGGCAAAGTTGCTGACTGTGTACTTGCCTCCTCTCAACTGTTCAGAAACTGACAGCTTTCAAACATTGGCTAGAAGCATGTGTTGTCCCGTTCGGCCATTACAACGGGCTCTAAACAAGCTATTCAACAGTTTGAATTGGCCTGCTTCAGATGAAAGGTGTAATCTCTGTCAGTTTCCCCAAACCCCCCCACCACCTCCCACCCCCTCACACACTGCTAAGTTTTGTTGGCTCTTTACAGGACATAAGAAATAGGAGCAGGAGTAGGCCAAGTGGCCCAAAGGGCTGCTCCACCATTCAATAAGATCATGGCTGATCTTTTAGTGAACTCAGCTCAACTTACCCGTCCGCTTACCATAACCATTAATTCCTTCACTGTTCAGAAATCTATTTACCTTTGCCTTAAAAATCATTCAATGAGGAAGCCTCAACTGCTTTATTGGGCAGGGAATTCCACAGATTCACAACCCTTTGGGTGAAGAAATTCCTCCTCAACTCAGTCTTAAGTTGGCTCCTCCTTATTTTGAGACTAGGCCCCCTAGTTCTAGTTTCACCCATTAGTGGAAACAACCTCCTTGCTTCGATCTTATCTATTTCCTTCCTAATTTTATATGTTTCTATAAGAATCTCCCCCCACCTATTCTTCTAAATTCCAATGAGTACAGTCCCCGTCTACTCAATCTCTCCTCATAAGGCAATCCTTTCAGTTCTGGAACCAACCTAGTGAATCTCATCTGCAGCCCTTCCCCTCCAGTGCCGGTAGATCCTTTCTCACATCAGGACAAACCCACATCTCTCCCCTTCACTCCATCCCTCACCAATATTACCATCTCTGTTTCTAAAATTCAGCACAAAAAATTCAGCCCAGGTAGGAACTGAAAGCAGAGAAAGAGTGTTTGTGATTTAGAAAATCAAGCCATGCCAATAACAGGTAACATGAGAGTTTTGTTCCAGTGTTAGCTTACTCAAAAAAAAATTATTCAGCACATATCATATAAATATAATGACATGAATTACTGCCTAACAACTCCCAGTCTGTACACAAATGTACCGTCAGCTTAAAAGCTATGATATTTTCAGAAAACTTTCATAAGAAAAAGACAACACAGTGTGGAGTTAGATGAACACAGCAGGCCAGGCAGCATCAGAGGAGCAGGAAAGTTGACGTTTCGGGTCAGGACCCATCTTCAGAAAAAGACCTCTCCAATAACAGGTTCTATCAAATGTATGACAGACTGTTGTCGCTCAGTCATGTATGAATAAGTGCAATGTTTACATCTTTACACATCTTCACTGATATTCTTACAACAAACAAATCATTCTTTGTTTTTAATGCCCTAGTTGTGCTCCTAATAAATATATATTCTGGCCTTTTAATTGTGCTCTAAATCTTAGGATAAATTTTGAGATAAATCTGAGAGAGCATTAACACAGCCCACCCGCTGCTATTCCACCTACAACAGTGACAGCCGCATATTAATTAGGAAGCAGTTTTCCTCTAGGGTCAGGAAAGCTAAAGGTTAATTAACTAATGAATCCCTGTAAAACAATGTGTGACTTTATCATTCTTCAACCAGCTGGAGGTAAATTACCTGGCAATAAAGAATGTAGAGTACATGATCTACATTCACAGGCCAATATGTGAAATATGGGAATTGTACACAGTTATGTCTCACATATAATGTTTGCATTTACAGTAAAGCCTATGCTTTGCCTGATGCTGCAAGACTTACAATCTTGCCACCAATAAGTGCTATAAATTAACAGACAAGTATATCTGTGCTGTTATGGCAAGAGTAATAATTTTTACATTAGTGTTTGATAAAGCGTGATGCCTCAAGCTGATAAATATTTTTGGGGTCAGTTTAGCTCACATATTTCACTCTGATATCATTCCTGTAGACATTGTTTCAATTCATTATTCCAATTTATGACTTGAATAATAATGGCTACAGTGTTTGGAATAAAAAGCATTCGAAATGGTTGTCTTTCTCCTACTGTTAAAAGTTAAAATGTCTTCTGGTTATTTTTGACATGGGAGATGTTAATTCTCTTATGTACTACTGGTTTCTCTTCTATCCGGAGCAAGTTCTATATCATTCAAGTGATTAAGTAATATAAGAACTACATTTGATTACAAGTTCATTTTAATTTTGCTTTAAAACCATTAAATATTCAAACCTGATGTCCAGTAGGATGTACAGTCATTTTTGTAATTGTGGGGCTCAAATAGTTTAATGTAAGAAATGGAATTGTGAATATGCAGTGGCATAAGGATGAGGCCATTATTCTGCTCTGGTAAAATGCCAAAACTCCCCTAATAGCTACTGTCATTATTAATTCTCAGCAGCCATTGTTGATGCAGTGGAATAAAGCTGCATTAATTGGCTTCATGATGTTGCAATTTTAATTCTATTTGATCACCAGAACGCTAAAACAGCTGTTTATGAATAACTGCTGATATAATTACTGAAACACATTGGCCTTGCGGAACAAAACAACAATGTTTTCTGCATTGCGAATGACAGGATAAAGTATCATTTTGAAGATGTTTGAAGTGTTTTTATCAAAATTCAATTTTCTTTTTTTTTGAGGATGTTGCTAGTTTCCACACAGCGGTTAGAGTGTGTAATTGTGGGTGTAATGGGAGGATTATTTGTAGCTTGCTACACACTACAGGGAAAGAAATTGTAATGTCCATCCTTACTGTTCATAGCGGCAGATTACAACATATATGTAAAAGTCACGTTGCCATAGAAACTCAAACTCATAGGGGGCAGTTGGTTCAGTTGGCTGGACAGCCGATGTGAATTAGTTTGGCTCCAATAGCATGGGGTTTAATTTTGTTATTCAGGCTGGCACAGATTCAGGACCTGTCTCCTTGCCATTCCTGTGGTGAGGTTGTGACCTTGTATGTCAGAATGAAGAAAAAACATATTATGGTACTCTTCACAACTGTTGGTACCACAATTTTGCAAGTTTTCAATGGGCTCTGAACATAAACAAATGTCTTACTTTGTGTTTCTTATCTATAGAAAACTACCCAAGCCCTTAAGGCCCAAGCCAAGAACTAGCAAAACCCCGTCAGTCTTGTGAGTGGCCACAACAGTGTTTCAAATTAAACAAAATAAAAACGGGAATTCCTGAAAATGCAGATAGAAAATAATTACTATTGAAATAAATATATCTATGGAATTAAATACGAAAACAATAAATATATAGAGTTGAATTTTTTGCAATGAGTTACAGTATTTTTCTAACTTATTTGGATTAAGGCTGAATGCTTGCAATAAATTTCTACAAGTTTAAAAGCAAAAACCATAAAATAAGATCCATAAATATAAAAGTATTTCATCCCCTGTGTGAATTGCCTTTACCAAAGTAGATTTTGTGACAGCAGAGAAATTATTACATGTCTTGCAGCCGAAAATTCACCAACTGATTTATCTTATTATGTTAACAAGGAAAGATCAATAACATAACAGCCTCAACTATGGACCTTTCACCTTCTCCACATCAGCATATACTTCCTACCACCAACTAGAAACTATAGAGGTACTTTTATATAGGTTCATAGAAGATCATAGAATCCCTACAGTGTGGCCCGTTGGCCCAACAAGTCCACGCCAGCCCTCAGAGAACCCCACCCCAGACCCATCCCCCATAATCTACCTAATCTACACATCCCTGGACACTATGGGAAATTTTCCATGGCCAATCCACCTAGCCTGCACATCTTTGGACTATAGGAGGAAACCATGGCACCCGGAGGAAACCCAAGCAGACACAGGGAGAACATGCAAACTCCACACAGACAGTCACCCAAGGGTGGAATCGAACCCGAGTACCTGGTGCTGTGAGGCAGCAGCGCTAACCACTGTGCTACCGTGTTGCCCAAAAGTCAGGTTAAAAAGGAATATGCATTTATGTACTGCCATCACACTTCTGAATTATCTCCAAGCATACAATCAATTGCTTCTAAGTCCAGTGACTCTTTTTAATGTAGGCAACCACAACAGTCAATTTCTGAAAAGTCACATTTCACAGTTAATTGGATGGATGTCCAGTTAATCTGGTTTGGATGTATTAGTTGAGAACACTTCTAAAATCCTTGCTCTTTTTGAGTGATATTAAAAGATGTTATGCCAGAAAAAGAGTATTGAGGGTAATATGCTGTGTAAATTAGAATAAAAGAGTAAAGGAAGGATGGTGGGATATATGATTGTTGTGGCTGCAGTATGTGGGTGCTAATAGATACCAGTGTGATCCAAGGAAACCCCATCTTCAGTAACTGCCTGCAGCTTAAGACTCTTTGACCCAAAGTCAATGAGCCAAAGGTAGAGTTCTAGACACTCCAACGCAACAGGAAGAGGGCTAGTTATCTGTGCATTTTCTTCTAGATAGCAGTCAGATCCCTTAGGATCAGATCATTTGATTTGAACATGTGTCAGGCTCAGGAGTGTATGATTACTGGTGAGCCATGTAAGTTGACCAAGAAAATAAAAGTGGAGGAGTCTCAACCCTTACAATGATAAAACAGGTTCAAAGGTCTTGCAGCCTGTCTGGATGACAACACGAGTTGCAAAATGTATGAGCAGACACAGCATGACCCTGTGTTACAGGAAATATTCAAATGGGGTGAAGAAATAGGTATGTAGGTGGTAGGGGTGACACAATATATTGAGAGGGACAGACACATGCCAAGAGCATGAGCCCAGAATGTTGTATTGTCTGCATGGTGCCAGTGCTTGAGACATCAGCTTGGGGTTAGGGAGGAGCTTGCAGAGGTAGAAGGAGAATTGATTTGTCGTGGTCCATATGGGCACCAATAACATAGACAGGACTGAGAAAGACATTCTAATTAGTGATTATGAACATCAAAGGATAAAGGTAATTTGTTGTGCTTTATTATTTAAGCCACAAGGAAATTGGGACTGGATAAATAAGATGAGAGAGATGAATGCACAACTCAAAGACTGACCTGGGAGAAATGGGGTTCAATTTATGAGGTAGATCAACAGGAGGCTGGAAGAACACGGCAAGCCAGGCAGCATCTGGAGGAAAGGAGCAGTCAATGTTTCAGGTGTTACTTTTCTTCAGGACAGGATGTGGGGGTAGGGGAAGCTGCAGATAAGGGAGTGGTGGGGTGGTGGAGAAAGGGGTGGAGGTGGAATGGTGGTGATAGGTGGACACTGGTGGTAGGTATGGCCTGGTTGGTTGATGGGAGGGATGAATCCAGTTGGTGGCTGGAAGCAAGGGTCAGAAGGTAGAATGGAAGGGAGGAGGTGGAGCTGGAATTTATGGAGCACTGATACCAATACTGGGGACAGTGGGATCTTTACCATTGGGACATTCTTCACCTGAACGATGCTGGGAACAATGTTCTGGTCAGCATTATGTGATAAAGAGGCTTTGTGGATGAAAGGAACAATGTGAGAGGAGGTGTGGTAAACCAAAGAAAACAATGAGGTAAAAGAGAAGGGTGCAATTTGAATAATAGCGGGAAGGGGCAGTGAGTATAAACTTAATGCACCTGAAAATAATGACGGAGATTACAAATAAGTGGTAAAATGAGAGAGTTAAGGTTTTTGTTTCATGATTGTACACTTGAATAGCAGATTTTGTATAAGCAGAATATAGCATTTGTAAATTAAAAATAGACGAATTTTTAGCATAGGTCAATATACATAAACTGATAGCCATTCCAAAGGCATGGTTGAAAGGTGACCAAAACTGGGTCTTGAATTTAGAACAATAGTTGATATTTTAAAAAGATAAACTACAAAATGGTGCGGAGTAGCTCAGTTCATTTATTACTTTGTCAGTACCAGAAGTTAAAAATGATCTTAGCTCAAAAGATCAAGATGTGTAATCGGTTTGTGTACGGGAAAGAAATAGTAAAGTGAAATGGTCACCTGTGGGACAACAAGGTGCAGGGCTGGATGAACACAGCAGGCCAAGCAGCATCATAGGAGCAGAGAGGTGTTTGTTTCCTCTCCACCTATCCTCTCCTCTATCCCTCTTCTATCCGCCTCCCACTCTCTCCCTATTTATTTCAAAACCCCCTTCCCCTCCCCCTTTTCTGATGAAGGGTCTAGGCCTGAAACGTCAGCCTCTCTGCTCCTATGATGCTGCTTGGCCTGCTGTGTTCATCCAGCCCTGCACCTTGTTGTCTCGGATTCTCTAGCATCTGCAGTTCCTACTATCTCTGGTCACCTGTGTGAGTAGTTTATCAGTATTTTAACAGCAGTTACAATGTAGGACAGAATATGTGGGAAGATATAAATGAGATGTAGGAACCACAATGAACAGTTGTAACTTTAACCGACATGCAGATTTGATGAGTCAGACTGGCAAAAGCTGAGTGTATTCGGGACATTTTCTGAGAGAGGTATTTTCTAGATCCAACCAGGAAATGAGCAGAGAAACAGGATTAATTGAAAACCTAGGTGTAAAGGAGTCACTAAGTGACTGGAAGCATAACATGATAACTTTTACAATGAGTAGACCATATGTACCCTGAGCCAGCTTTGCCATGCAATGTAATCATGTTTGATCTTTTTTCTCAACCCAGCCTTAAAGAAAACCAAAGCATTGCATTATCAGTTAAAAGAGGATCAATGGAAGAAATGACTAACAAAAATTTACTTAAATAAGGACAGTGCCAATTTTTTTTAAGAAGTGTATTCTATAAGAGGTTGAGCTATTTATCCTTTTATGTGCCTGCCTTCTTTTCTGTCAAAGTGCAAAGTTTCTAAAAAAGACTGTCAAGCTATTGTTTTGATACAAAGGTTTCATTTCTCATGCTGTTTTATGCAGGTATATTTGGAACAGTTTATTCAGGCTAAAAGAAAGCATGCAGTTGCAATACCTTTGAGATGGTAACATTCTATTGATCTGAAGAGATGTGTATATCAGACTTGTAGTGGTAAACATAAATATAATAGAACTCTTCCTGTGTTGAGGTGAAAGTTGCATAATATTGCATTTCAGATTTCATGTCAGTATGAAAAATGATTTACTGAAACTGTCTAATAGAAAGAAAGAATTCAATTCACAGTATAAGCATCCTCTGGCAGCCTAGAACAAATAAAAGCAAAATACTGCTGATGCTGGAAATCTGGACTAAAAACAAAGCAAAAAAAAAATTCAGCAGATTTGGCAGCATCTGTGGAGAGAGAAAAACAGACTCAGAGATCAGAAAAAAATTCTAAAATGGCCTAAAACTACAGTTATGTTTTTCAGAACTTTCAAAAGTTGATTGGGGTTGGATATTCGCAGGTAAGGGAGTAGTTGGAAAGTGGGACTGATTTCTGGTATCAACTTTTCATGAATCTAGAAAATTGCAACATATGGACACATGAATAAGAACAGCAGTTGACCATTTGGCCCCTCAATCCTGTTTGTAACTAACCGAAAGAACTGCAGATGCTGTAAATCAGGAACGAAAATAGAAGTTGCTGGAAGATCTCAACAGGTCTGGCAGCGTCTGTGAAGAAAAAGATCAGAGTTAACATTTCAGGTCCTTCAGTTGTTTATAACTGATTTGATTGTGCCCTCTATCTTCTTGTAACCTCTTGTAACCTTACCTTTTGTAACCTTTAACTCCCTTACCAGTCAGAATTCAAAATGAGTGTTGTAATATTGCATGTACTTATGATTTGGCAAACATGTACCTTTAAGAGAACTATGTGTTGATATAAGTGTGACATCAGCCATGTGATAACCTTGTATAAGATATTAGCCCCACATTGAATAGCTACTGCTGTGCATAGTAATCCTTCAAGAAAGTCAGTTATTCAACAAACTTGCTAAGTGATTGACCTCAGACCGTATTCATAGATCATTGATCATAGAATCCCTACAGTGTGGAAACAGGTCCTTTGGCCCAACAAGTCCACACCAGACCCATCCCGCTATAACCCACCTAATCTACACATCGCTGAACACTATGGGCAATTTAGCATAGCCAATCCACCTAACCTGCACATCTTTGGACTGTGGGAGGAAACCGGAGCACCCGGAGGAAACCCACCCAGACACAAGGAGAACATGCAAACTCCACACAGACAGTCATCCAAGGGTGGAATCGAACCCAGGTCCCTGACGCTGTGAGGTGATATCTGTATTAGAATTGTAAGGCAGAATCTTACATTTCTGGCGAAATATCGGGTGTGTCAGGGTTTCTGGAGGGTGATTAGCTGTGAACTCTCACTGTGTTTTACCAATCATGTGTCATTAACTACTTACCCCGCCCTCTGGCATCACTTAGATTTGATTCTAGTCCTGTCTTTTAATTAGTGATTCTCGGAACAACTCACCACTTGGCAGATATCCACTGAAACACCATCATTCCTGGCATCCGCACTATGTGTGCAACTGGACAAGTGTTAGTAATCTGCTGTAGCCCTTCACTGACAACATAATGGCACAGTAGTTGCGAAGCCACATTACTTACAGCATATAACCAGCATTGTTAATTCTCTTTCACAACAACAAACCTATTCGCTCATCCAAGTCACTGTTTAGCCCCCAGGCCGTACAGTTTACCTGTCCGTAGCTACATCCCATCTGAACACCCTCTCTGAGTCACCATTACTCCATCCCCAGTGGCAATTATAAATCTGGATCTTCTCATGTCTGTTCGGGGAACATCACACACATAATTGACTGACCCATCATCTACAGCCCCCTGTGGTAAAGGATTCCACTGATTCACAACCCTCTGAGAGAAGAAAATCCTTTTCATCTCTATCTTAAATGGTTGACCCCTTTTTCTGAGCTTATGCCCTCTGATCTTAGAATCTCCCATAGGGGAAACAGACTTTCTGCATCTACCCCATCAAGTCCTCCAAAATACTATATGTTTCAACAAGTCACATCCCTTTCTTCTCAAATCCAATAGCGCTCTTGTTGGAAAAATCCTATGTTGGCAACATAGGCAAAGACAGGTTCTTAAGTCTCAGACCAGTCTGTGGCTGCACACTGTAATGCAGGCTGCTCACAACCATCCATACAGTGAGACATGCAGCACCCTGATAATGAAGGGTTTGTTATCATCATTCATTCAGCTTCAGTCTCAGTATTGTACACCAGCTTGGATAAGATACTGCTTCAGCTGTGTGATGAAAACATTACATCAGAGTGGCTCCTGTGTTCCGAACTCTTTGCCATGCCAATAAACTTATCATTGTGTTCAGTAGAATCCATGGTAGAACATACATAACAGATGATGAAGCAATGTTCTCCGACTCCCACAGCATTCCCATAGACATTAAGGACCAGACCCCTTATAGCTGTCTTTGTAGCTCCTGACTAACAATATGTGATTCCTGACTTATTATGATAGACCTACAGGACAAACTGTTGGCCACTTCCTTGACTGTAGTCAGACCCGTTTCTTGTCCGTAACTGTCCAAACGAATGACTGACTATGGCCTAAGCCCTGGACCTGTGTACAGACTGTGTGTATGAGTGACAATACTGGAACTGCCTGACCTGTTGACCCTCCACACCGCCCGTCAATACCCCAGCTCCTCGCCTTGAGTGAGTACTAACCCAGATCCACTTCCTGACAAAGCCACTTGGTTGATTACATATGCACTGTCTTTGCCACACAGGCAGCTGGCACATGCTGTAGGTGTTAAATTGATGCCTTATTGCGCTGTACATGAAGCTGATACCCCCGGCCCGTCCTCCTGGACAGATCCTGACCAACACGCGGCCTGTCCTTGGAGGGTCTTCACAGTCACTGGTGGGTTGATGTTGCCAGGTACCCGCTCTGCCTACATTGTCAAGAATTCTCGTTGTCTGGTTCCTCTGGTAGAATGGGAAATTGCAAAGTAATGAGGTGAGATGTGCAGTTAATAAGGCCTTTTACAAATAATAATCCCACTTAATAGGAAACTCATTGCTCACTTGCAAGGATCCTGCCTTAATGCTGGGAACCCACTTAAAAGATTCAGCGTGTTGTTCCTGACATCGAGTTAGGCCTCAATGGACTTCTCTCGTGATTCTGCCACAACTCTCACTATATCCCATATTCTTCAGGCCACTATAAGTTTCATGCATTTAGTCACTTCATGAATAAATCTTTTGATATGTGTTCTCTGTAAGAACCCCTTCTCGAGTTCATGCTGTAAGACTGAGCATAATATCAGAGAACACATCATCAGTCTTACAATTATTCAGTGACTCTGCATCCACTGCTCTCTGGGGAAGAGAATTCTGCAAATTAATGATTCTCTGAGGAAAAGAAAATCTCCTCATGTCCATCTAACTTCTGTTAAAATTAGTTGAAGATTAGATAACATTTGTTGTATTTGAGTTAGTCCCATGAATTGATGTAGGCATATGACAGGAGGCGAAGCTTACAGACATACAGGCCAAGAAAAAGATTAGATAGTAAGGAAATCACAGTGGTCATAGCAGCTTAGATGCTTGGATGATTTATGAGTGATTTACATTCAGCAATTGTGTCTTCTGAGCTGTTAGCAAGCATTTAGCATAACTGTGGCTGTGCCAGACTTGCTTGATTTGTTTGAAAGTGACTTGATATTTGACGAGAAGGAGTTGTGGGCTGGACTCTGATTGAGACAGACTATTCCATATGGAGACCATTTGGGTCAAAAATGCAGTGCTGCCAACTAGATTACTATCATATATATCTAAATGGTGAAGTGTATGATGGCATTTTGTCTGTACAAATTATAGAAGTTTTTGAGAGAAAAAAACATTTCGAATCTGCCTTTCTAATTTACATATTCGGGATCAATTTACGCTGCAGTCTATCTATGACAAATATGTCAACTAGCAAAATAATCACCAGCATATTTGTGAATATGTGTGTGTGAATCATCCAAAGCAGTTGATGAAATTTCCTAAACTGTGCAATTAAAAAGGACACACAGTCGTCCCAAAATTCAGGAATCATTTGGATGTTTGATATCTGCATTGGTGTTCTCCACATTTGAGATATCGTTTGTGAAGTTAGAAGTTTTTAAATGTAATTTAATTAGAAGACTAGAATTAATGTTAGTGATCTGTAAGACTCATTACAAGCAAAAGCTCTTTGGCATGGATGTTGAGAAGGAAGTAATGTTGAGGTTACAATGCGTACTGTTATGAATGAATGAATCAAACAGCATCTTCGGGCATCAAAGATAGTAGGAGCTGGAGAAATGCAGCAGGTCTGGCAGCATCTGTGGAGAGAGAGAGACAGAGTTAATGTTTTAAGTCCAATATTTGTTTTCTCAGTCATATCAGACTCTAAATGTTACCTCTGTTTCTCTCTCCACAGATACTGCCAGACCTGTTGAGTTTCTCCAGCTCTTTCTGTTTTTATTTCAGCTTTTGTTCAGCATCCACAGTATTAGCATCTTCTTGCATCTGTGCTTGAATATTTGAATGCAGAACTCAATAATTTGCTGTCTGATTTTCCATGCTGTTTTACAAGCTTTGCTGCACAATCACTTTGCTGAAAGATTTGGCTTTAAAATGCAAGATTTGGAGCTCCAACATTTTCACATTAGATACTGGCCAAACATGCCAAAGAAATGAGGGCTGATGCATTCAAGTGAAACTAATAATTTACATCCAGTAATGCCGTTAGGATGGTATGAATCTGGATTAATTACTCAGGAGCAATATTAAACAAATTTTGACATCAAGTAATTTAAGGGATTATTTGGGCAAATGACCAAAATATTCTCAAAAAAGATCATTTTAAGGAGCATCTTAAAGGAGGAAAGAAGTACAAAGACAGATAAATTTAGGGAGAGAATTCCAGAGCTTAGCATCCAGTCAGCTGAAAGCATTCTTACCATTTGTGGGCCAAGTAAAACTGTGAATTTGCAGCAGCCAGAATTAGAGGAGCACACATATCTCAAAGGTATGGCTGAGAGGGGGAGTGAAAATAAGGATCAGAATTACAAAACATGACACTAATCCTCAAGGTACATCAGTGAACATAGGGGATATTAAGAAACAGGCTATTATTTTTGATAAGCCCAAATTTATAGGGAGCAAAAGATGGGAACCCATCCAGGAGCACATTGAATTAATTGAGTGTAGACAGAATAAAGTCATTCATGAAGGTTTCAGGCAGAGAGGAGCAGTGTTGCAAGTCTTAATTACTTCCAAATAACTCCCTGACCCTGAAAGTCTTACATTTATAAAGAAGTTAAAATTTTGTTTCAATTTTCTTTGTCTTTAATCTTTCCCTCTCTTAATCCTATCATTCTCTCTCCCCACATTATTTCACTTTCCGAACCCAATTTTATATTTACTAAAACATTCTAGTTCCTAATTTCTGGTTTAGTCTTAGCAAACTAAATACAATGTCTTTGGAAACATTTCGGGACAGGGAATTATTTCTGGGTCAGAGGTGTGACAGTGGCTCAATTTAATAGACAACAGACAATATAAAGATAACAAGGTGTAGAACTGGATGAACACAGCAGGCCAAGCAGCATCAGAGGAGCAGGAAGGCTGACGTTTCGGGTCTAGACCCTTCTTCAGAAAAATCTAAAGTTGCCTCTGCCTCTGTGATTCAAATAAATATGGTGGGATTAATTAATTCATCGATCCTGGGATTAAAGAGATTATTTTATGAGGAAAGTTTCGGCTTGTATCCATTAGCATTTAAAAGAATGAGAGTTGATGTAACTGAAATATGTAAGATCTTGAGGGTACTTGGCAGGGTGGATTCTGAAAGGATGTTTCTCCTTGTGGGAGGGACTAACAGAAATGAGATGGATGCCTGTGAAACTCTATGCTCTAGAGAACAGCAGAGGCAAGGTAATTGGATATCTTTAAGATGGCAGTGGATTGATTCTTGCCTAACAAGGGTATCTGAGTAGCAGGAAAGCCGAGTTTTGCCTAATATCAGATCAGCTGTGATCTTATTGAATGGCAATGTAGATATTTTCTGATCAACAATGCTGTAACACACCTCTGGAGCAGGTGGCACTTGAACCTGGACCTCCTAGCTCAGAGGTAGGGACACTACCACTGTTCCACAAGATCTCCCACGCTGGAATGGCAGCGCAGGCTCTCAAGGAATAAGTGACTGATAAATTCATATGATCAGCATACCCTTTCCCATCAGGCTCTGGTGGCACTAGTGATGTCCCTAAATCTGAATCTGGAGACCTGGGTTCAAGTTCCACCTTCACCAGAGCTGAGTGGTAACATACCTGGGCAGGTTGATTAGTAAAGTATCTATAAATCAGCATTCCTTTGTAAGCCATCTACCTTTCCCACAGGACTCTTGTGAGGCTAGTGTTCCTGCCTCTGAGCCAGGAGACCAAAGTTCAAGGGTTACCTGCTGCAGAAGTATGTTGCAGCATAGAGTAATTGAGGTCCACAGCACAGAAAAAAGCCCTTTGGCCCATCGGGTCTGTGCTGGTTAAAAATAATCACAACTACGCTTTCTGAAGGGATCTTGTAGCACATTGGTAATGTGCCACTATCAGGTTCGAGTGCCACCTGCTCCAGAGGTGCATCACAACACATCTGAGCTGGATTTCAGATGAAACTATTTTGAATAACACTTGGATGCATAGTAGTAATGTCCCTGGACAAGCAAACCATAGGCTTTCTGTGGATAGGTTCAAATCTCACCATAGTAGCTGATAGAACTTAAGAGGTCACTTAGCTCATTTGGTTGGACTGCTGGTTTAAAATACAGAGTAACACCAGTGGCATGGGTTCAATCCTCCCCTACTTGAGGTTACCACGGAGGATACTCCTTTTCAACCTCTTCCCCTTGCCTGAGGCGCTGTGGTCAGGTTAAACTCACCACAGCCCTATAATGTGAAAGGTGAAATGTTGCACCAAACAAAAATATATGTTTTGGGTATAACTCATACTAAAATTGTGCATTTTTTTGCATAAATTCATTTGATTCCACTTAAATTGTCCTGATATTACCAGAGCAAAAAATGTGAAGGCTATCCCATTGTGTTTAAAGCTCACAAGTGCCATGTATTTTCTATATCATTACCTGTGATAACGTAACATAAAGCAACATCAATATAACATTTCTTTGTTGCTTAAGGAATTTAAGTTATCTCTACCTTCCAATTTTTGGTCAAAATGTCACTCCACATCTAGTCATGTGGATGGATTAAGACAACTGACTGGAAGGTTGATGCAATACTAAAATCTCACAACCTATTGTTAATAAACTTATACAGAGGTATGTTCTTCGAGCATTATTCAAATATAGGAATACAAAACATTACTTATGAGAATTCAGCAGGAAAGCCTTTGCAATTGGATCTTTTTCTGGTATAATTACTTTGATGCCTTTCCAGGTCTTATGTATCAAAGTTGATAGATTCAGGAACTGCTATTCATGCTGTTAAGCACTTCATTTCATTTTAAATAACCTGTGCTTTCACACTGATCAGGATGAAGCTCAAGAAAAAGCAAACTTTCGTGTGAATCTTTTATAGTTTATTAGCCTTTGAAGTGTAGAAGAAAGTAGTTTTGCCTTTTGGTTGAATAACCAGTATGGAACATTCAGTTTGCTTTTAGTTCATAAATGAATAATCGACCAGGTTGACTCAGAAAGAAAAGACAAGCTATTAATTACTCATGCATCCAATCCTACCATGAATCTAGTCGTCAAAGTCATTTGTGTATATCTATGAATATGTTAGCTAACTGGTGTTTAGTCTTCTTTTTTGCAAATATAAATGTCATTAGCTATTCCAGATTCAGGTGGACTGGCAGAAGGGGCAGAGTCATTGATGCTTGGTCTAGAGATGACAATGTGAGTGACAATTTCATCCTTGGTTGGTCATGAGTGGGACCTATTATAAAATGTATAGAATTGGTCATTGAATATAAACAGCTTTGGGTACAGCTGTGGTACATCTTCAGGCTAACATGTGTAGAGTCGTAGAGCTATACAGCATGAAAACAGACCCTTTTATCCAACTCATCCATGCCGACCAGATATCATAAATTATCTAGTCCCATTTGCCAGAATTTGGCCCATATCCCTCCCTTCCTATTCATGTATCCATCCGGTTCCCTTTAAACGTTGTAATTGTACCAGCCTCCACCACTTCCTCTGGCAGCTCATTCCATACATGCACAACATTCTGCATGAAAAAGTTGCTCATTAGGTCCCTTTTAAATCTTTCCCCTCTTGCCTTAAACCTGTGCCCTCTAGTTTTGGACCCAATTACCCTGGGGAAAAGACATTAGCTACTCACCCTATCTATGTCCTCATGATGTTATAAATGTCTATAAGATCACCCCACAGCCTCCAATGCTCTAGGGAAAATAGCCCCAGCCTATTCAGCCTCACCCTATAGCTCAAACTCTCCAACTCCAGCAGTATCCTTGTAAATCTTCTCTGAACCCTTTCAAGTTTCACAACAGCCATCCTATAGCAAGGAGACCAGAACTGCACGCAGTATTCCAAAAGTGGCCTAACCAATGTTCTGTACAGCCACAACATGACTTCCCAACTCCTATACTCTCAATGCACTGACCAATAAAGGCAACCATGTCAAATGCCCTCTTCACTATCCTATCTACCTGCAACTCCACTTTCAAGGAACTATGAACCTGTACCCCAAAGTCTCCTTGTTCAGCAACACTCCCCAGGACCTTACCATAAAGTGTATAAGTCCTGCCCTGAATTGCCTTTCCAAAATGCAGCACCTTGCATTTATCTAAATCAAACTCCATCTGCCATTCTTCGGCCCACTGGCCCATCTGATCAAGGTCCCATTGTACTCTTAGGTAACCTTTTTGGCTGTCCACTACACCTCTAATTTTGATGTCATCTGCAAACTTACTAACCGTACCTTCTACGTTCACATCCGTATCATTTATATAAATGACAAAAAAACAGTGGACTCAGCACCGATCCTTGTGACACACCGCTGGTGACAGGCCTCCAGTCTGAAAAGCAACCCTCCACTAATACCCTCTGTCTCCTACCTTCAAGTCAGTTCTGTATCCAAGTGACTAGTTATCCCTGTATTCCACGTGATCTAACCCTGCTAACCTGTCTACCATGCGGAATCTTGTTGGACACTTTACTGAAATCCAGATATATTATGTCCACTGCTCTGCCCTCATCAATCTTCTTCGTTACTACTTCAAAAAATTCAATCAAGTTAGTGAGACACAATTTCCCACACAAGAAGCCATGTTGACTAACCCTAATCAGTCCTTGCCTTTCCAAATATACGTAAATCCTATCCCTCAGGATCCCCTCCAACAACTTGCCCACCACTGATACCAGACTCACTGATCTATAGTTCCCTGGTTTTTCCTTACCACCTTTCTTAAATAGTGGCACCACATTAGCCACCCTCCAGTCTTCTGGCACCTCATTTTGGCTATCGATGATACAAATACCTCAGCAAAGGACCCAAAAATCACTTCCCTAGCTTCCCACAAAGTTCTAAGTTACACCTGATCAGGTCCCAGGGATTTATCCATCTTTATGAATTTTAAGATGTCCAGCACCTCCTCCTCTGTAATATGGATATTTTTCAAGATGTTGCTATTTATTTCCCGAAGTTCTCTAACTTCCATATCCTTCTCCACACTAAACACTGATGCAAAATACTCATTTTATATCTCCCCATTTCCTGCAGTTCCACACATAAGTAGCCTTGCTGATCTTTAAGGGTCCCTGTTCTCTCCCTAGTTGTCCTTTTGTCCTCAATGAATATGTAGGATCCTTTTGGATTTTCCTTTACCGTATTTGCTAAAGCATGTCCCCATTCTGCCATCCTGATTTCCCTCTAAATTATACCTCTACTGCCTTTATACTCTTCTAGGGATTCACTCAGTCTCTGTTGTTTATACCTGACATATGCTCCCTTTGTTTTCATGACTAAAACATCAATTTCTCTAGTCATCCAGCATTCCCAAATCTACCGGCCTTTCCCTTCACCCGAACAGGAACATACTGCCTCTGGACTCTTGTTATCTCATTTTTGAAGGCTTCCCACTTCCCAACCATCCCTTTACCCATGGACATCCACCCCTGACCAACTTTTGAAAGTTCTTGCCTAATGCCATCAAAATTGGCCTCCCTCCAATTTTGAAATTTAACTTTTAGATCTGGTCTATCCTTTTCGTTGTCTATTTTGAAACTGATAGAATGATGATCACTGGCCCCAAAGTGCTCCCCCACTGACACCTCAGTTACCTGTCCTGTGTTTTTTCCCAAGAGTGCGTCAAGTTTTGCACCTTCTCTAGTAAGTACATCCACACACTGAATCAGAAAATTTTCCTGTACACACTTAGCACTATGGCAGTCCCGATCTATGTTTGGAAAGTTAAAATCCCCTACCATAATCCCCTATTATTCTCACAGATACTGAGATCTCTTTACAAATTTGCTTCTCAATTTCCTGCTGACCATTATCCTCCCTAAGTACAGCTATAGTGTTATCCCTAATCAAAAATGCCACTCACCTTCCTCTCTTGTCCTCTTTTCTATTCTTCTTAAAGCATCTACACCCTGGAACATTAAGCTGCCAGTCCTGTCCATCCCTGAGCCACATTTCTGTAATTGCTACGCTATCCCAGTCCCATGTTTCCAGCCATGCATGTTTAATATTTCCACCTGAAGACTAATTTGGTGGGGTTATTGGCATCTTTGGAAAGTGACAACATTTTTCAAAACAAATATGTATATAATTTGCTGATCAGCCAGCCTTTTCACGTTAGTGAAATATGTTAGTCGAAAAGTCAGGACCTGCATCTGCTGGTTCCCAGTCTGTGCTGGGGATGAGCATCTGATCTGACGGTGGGATCCCCCTCCATTATAAGTATCTACAACTTTTAAACTTGGTCAAGTTATCTTCAGAGCCCACTCTGCATTAATATCTTTAAGGAAGCAAGACTTCTTGGGCACTTAAAAGAGAATGTTGGGTACTGGGCAGGAGTTAGGAGAAGAGTTAGGTGTGGTGATCTAAGATATGATCGAATAGGCCATCTTTTGAACAAAGAAGAGATATATAGCAAGGTCATGTAGTGTAGCATGAATTCCAAAGTGCAGCTCTCTCGCTGGGTCTAAATAGGAGATGGGACTTGCACAATAAACCATGCTCAGGCTATTGGTGTGATTTAGGATGTCAGATTGGAGGTGTTTACTGAAGTATAGGCAAAAGAAATGTTAAACCAACATAGTTGATGACAACATGTTACCAGAGGTCAATGAAAATGCTGATAAATGAACAGAGCCAATTATGGGATAGGATGTACATAACATGGGCCTTCTGGATCAGTCAGAATGGGCAGGTAACAAGGAGACTATTAGAGGAATGGAGTTGGAATCTGATAAAACATGACAGATGATTGCATTTTTCAATTTTAGCTGATGATGGGGCAGACTTTTCACCTAGTCATACTAGAGGCCACTGATTCCAGATAGCTCATGGCAATATTCACGCCCTCATTGGGATATCTGCTTCAGGCAATGAGGTTGATGGTAAATGCCTGAGTCAATACTGCAACATAATGTAGTTGACAGCAATGGTTGAAGAATTTTTAAAAATGAATTACCTCTCATCATGCCTATTGCAACCAATTGTCCAATTACTTGTTGAGATACATAATAGTGTTTTGTTTTGTCTTCTTTTCTTACTTCGACCTAGAAAGGTGGGATTTCCATTATAAATAAATAACAAATATATAGAATGTATTCTGTTATTTATTTAATATTTCACGTATTACGCTCATATAGTTACCGAATTTAATGTTTTAAACCTGGATTGAGGTTCTGTTGCTTATCATGCCTGGGTATGCCTCTTGTGGATTTGTAAAAAGAAGAATTACTAGTTTGGTCATGATTGTGTGAATACAAAGTTTATGTAGTTGACATCGCCAGGGAGTTGGGATTCACTTCAGATCTTCAGTTAAGATGCAAGAGCAGAAAAATCTACAATAAAATAGGATATGGAAACAGCTAAACATGTACGAATATAGACTGCTTTCTGACGCTATCAAATATACAGTTTATTATTCAACAATTATTTATTTCTACAATGCTTAATACTAAAAGTTTAAATCAAGATGCTGACTTAAGGACATTCTTACACAGTAATCCCATTATAATTATTCATTCTGAGCTGTTTCCAACCTCCTTTGGAGAGAAAATTGAGATCAGATGAAATCTGCCTTGAATAGGACCTAAGAGATTAGCTGACAGGTGTGACAATACTCCCAGTATTAGAAATTGCCTACACATGTCTTGAATCTCTTACCATTGCAGAAAATGATTCAATTTGGTGAAGGTTCACTCAGTACTAGATATCTTCAATAAGATGAATCCATCCCCTTAGAAAACAACTGATAATACATTTGCCTTTGCTATTTCTGATGTCAAGTTTAGAGAAACATAAAATAATATACATTCTTCTCGCGTAATGACCTGCCTAGCAAATGATTGATGGCAGCATTTCTGTGCTATTGAAGAAAAGCTTTATTAAAGTAAATAATTTACACTAATTTTGAAGGTAGGCTAAAATGTATCCACATTTTATAAGATATTTGCATCCACAGTTACAGATTCAAAGAGATTTTAACTGTGACATATTATTTCAGTGGTAAACAAGTTCAGGGAAATTAAGTTAAGCACAGATACATTTCAATAATAATTAGATTTGATAAAAAATCCATTTAGAACACCACTGTTGAAGTAGCACACAACGCATTTGCTTACCCTTAAGGCAGTGTCATTATTTGGTTCCTTTTATTCAAATAAGCAATTTCTTTTATTTAATAACATAAACACAGTTATGCACTGCTTGCTGAAGCAGATTTACGGTTACATATTTGAGACTATTATGAACCCTTTGAGAATTAGTGCAATTTTTAATCCAAATTTTGCGCTGCTCCCAGTAACCCTCATGGAAATTTTAGTAAGATTTGTTTTTATTTGTTTAAAGCGTAAGGCCATTGCTGTCTATACAAACATTTATTACTCATCCGTAATTGCCCTTGAGAAGGTGTCAGACAGTCACCTTGCTGAATGCTTGCAGTCCATATTAGATAGGTGCACCTTAATGCTTTTAGGGAGGGAATTCCAGAATCTTAAATCAATGACAGTGATCTGCACCCTTTGTCCTTCTAGGTGATAGAGGGTGGTAGTTTGAAATGTGCTGTCGAAGTAACTGCTACATTGCATCTTGTAAATGATATTGTTAGATTCCATAATAGTATTGCCACTGAATGTCAAGAAGTGATGGTTACATTCTCTCCTGTTGAAGATGAACGTTGCCTGGTTATTATGAGGTACAAATGTTACTTGCCACTGATCAACTCAATCCTAGATATTGGCCAGATCTTGCTGCTTGGACTGTTTCAGTATCTGAGAAGTTGGGTGGTGGTGGATAATATGCAATATAAGGCAAATTTCCCCATTTCTGATCTTGTGATGCAGGGAAGGTCATCGGTGAAGCAGTTGAAGGTGGTTGATTCTAGGGCACTGTCCTGAGGAACTTCTGTGGTGATGTCCTTGCTCTGAGATGATTGACCTCCAACAGCCGTAACCAACTTTTTTGGTTAGGTGAAACACCAGAGAGTGAAGAATTTTACTCTTGATTTCCATTAACTTCAGCTTAGCTTGAGCTCCTTGATGCCATGCTCAGTCAAATGCTGCATTGATGTAAAAGGCAGGTTCTCTCACCTCACCCCTGGAATTCAGTTTTTTTGGCCCATATTTGGACCATGGATATGATAATGTCAGGAGCTGAGTGACATTGGCGGGACCCAGACTGAGTATCAATGAGTAGGATTTTGTAGAGAAACTGCCAATTGATTGCACTATCATGACCCTTTCCATCACTACGTTAATGATTGAAAGTGGTTTGAAGGGACAGTAATTGGCACAGTTGGATTTATCCTGCTTTTTGTTGACAGGTAGACATGTGTCACATTTTCAACATTAACAATTGGTGTAAGTGTGTGACTGTACTGGCACAGCCTAGCTAGGGATTCACCTCAAACTCAAAACATCATTGACTCCATCCTCCTCTAGAACACTGCCTCAGACTGAGCCAGAGTTTTTTTACAGCCTCAGTGTTCTATTTGATTTTGCGCTGACTTTCTGACCCCACATCTTCTCCATCACAAAGGAATACCGCTTCTATCACTATAAAATTTCCTGGCACTATCCTGCCTCAGTTCATCCACTTCCATGCTTTTGCTGTAGTTGGTCTTGATTATTCCAGTGCTCTCCTAGCTGGCCTGCCATTTTCTCCTTGAGATCAAACCACATATTAGTCGCTTCTGTACTTGTTCAATTACATTGACTCTCAAGAATCTGTTTTCCTTCTTGGCCGGGTCTCTCCATGAACTCGCTTTTCTTCTCTATCACCTCCTCCAACTTTTGAAAAACTTGCCTCCCTCCAAATCTGGGCTTCCTCAACCCTGGCAATCTTTGACAACTATTGCCAGTTTGAACTTCAGCTATCTGGTCCCTAGGCTCTGAATTTCCTTCCCTAAAACTCTCCATCCTTCCACCCGTCTCTTCTCCTTTAAGGCCCTCCTTAAACTTAACCTCGTTGACTGACCAAGTGGTCACTGTCTCTCCTTTAGCTGAACATTAGTTTTATCTCATTACATACGTGTGAAGTAAGTGTTTTTAATGTCACAAAAATGTTCAAAGGTAGATTATAATTACATGTAGAACCAATAAAAACACAGAAGTAAGACCACTAAAAATAAAAAGGAAATTGAGACTTTTTTTTTCAAACTGAGAGGTTACCTGTGATTCCAATAATTACATTTTAACAGCATTGTTGAGTAGTTATTTCAGTAACTAAGAAACAGTTTGGACTATTTGTTGCCTACCTTACGGGCCAATTTTTATGATTCTATAGCTGTTTTCTTTCATTAACACCCTCACCACGTACTCAACAGTTTTTCATTTGGGAAGTCCCCAAACTCCCACCTAACCCTCAACATTTGATGTATTCTTTGGACTGTGAAACAGTGCCTACTGCTAACCAACATGCAACCATAAATGAAATCTGAGAGTCAGCACTTCCTTTGCTAAACTGTGCATCACATGACAGTGAGCACAGCAGGTTCACTGGGGGAAACTAATCTCCTGTAATTTCCCAGGACAGGCAGTATCCAACTTGAATTGCCAACATGCTACCTTAGTAGCTATGTGTAACAGAAGGTATAATTATAAAACCACTAAACCTCTGCCAGCCACCTTGTATAATCTAAACTGGCAACCTTATTCTTAATTTCCTGTGAGGGTAAAACACAACATGCTATTGAGAAGAGGTATTGAATTTTGTACAGAAAAACCTTTATTGTTCCAAAGTGAACAAAGCCTTATACATGATGCGCAGTCATAAGCGAGTTGTGAAAAAGCTCTGCATGAGGCAGTAAATGGCACAATAAAATATTTTCAACATTTTTTCAGTTCAAACTACATATTAAGTTCACAGATATCAGTTCATCATACTTTTAAGACAATTGACCAATACAAACTGCTTAATATTACCTGCATATAATAGTCATATTCTTGTGTCTGAATACCTAATTTACATGAAAGGTTGTTCAACGTGTTTTAGAGAGAGAAATAGAAGATAGTTGTAATCATTCATGAAAGCTCACTTATGATTTTTAATATACACATTCACATTAATATGTTTTCTTTATTTCATGCTTATATTTTCTACCTTTTATGCAAGTTTGCATTAAATCTATTTGATTATTTCTCAATTTTTTTTTCTGATCATACTTTCCAAAATTGTCTTCTACCCTCATGATCATTCATTTTGTATATCTTTCACATATTGCCTGTTTCCGTGTATCCCTCCCATCCTTCACAATTACTTTCTGTGCATCTCTCTCATATTATCTCTTTTTCTTCCTTAAGATTCTAAATTTTGAGAATGCCTATCTCTATCTAATTGAATGACAGAAGAGACTTGAAGGGTAACTGACCTACTTCTGGCCCTAATATGTTAATATATGCATTCATATGTATCGTCTCCAGGGCAGGAATGGGGTTTGAGTAACATTTTACACGCGCACATATGGAAATCAGCAGCTGTCTCTGCTCATGTCTAATTTTGGCGACCCAGGTGATTGGAGCACAAAATGCATTTAGACCCGGTCAGAGCAGAATTTTGTGAACTCTTTGGATAGCCAGGGACCCATTTGAAGATGTGAGGCAAACCTATTGATAACGTTGTGGAACACCTTTGGGAAAAAATGTTAAATGTAGGCATGAATGTGTATAGATTCATAAACTGTCACATTTATTGAAGCTGTCAACGAAACTGTTATAAGCAACTGATAAACTATCATGAGGATCCACCAAAAGTGACAAGGCATCTAAAACTCCAACACATCAAATCTTTAAAAAGGTATCAGGTATATTAAAAATATGTTATTATGAGAGGTTGTGCACTTAAATAAAATGTTTGCTGTAATAACG
The DNA here is from genome assembly GCF_021869965.1 of Rhincodon typus. NCBI lineage: Eukaryota > Metazoa > Chordata > Chondrichthyes > Orectolobiformes > Rhincodontidae > Rhincodon > Rhincodon typus. Next base: position 36,125,716 of record NC_063338.1, read on the forward strand.
AATTGTATGGTTGAAGGATTGTAAATTTAGTAATTGTTTTATTGAAGACAGTTTTTTGAAGTTAAAGTCAGTAATAGATACATTTACATTTTATAATACTTCATGTTGTCATGGGTTGTGAGGTATGCCCCGTGATGGATACTGGGTGAGTTTGCATGGTGAGTGAGAGGCAAAAAATGATGGAATGGTACCTGACTTGGCATGAATTGGCATAAAAGATAAAAAGGGCCCTATGAGTGGATGGGGGCCATAGGTTTTGCATGGAATGTGTGAGGGGCAATCAGCTGGACAGGGTGCAGAGATTGGCAGGAATTGGTATAGATGAGGAGACTTTGGTGTGAAGTGGTATGAGCTGCAACACTGTAGGAAGATTTTATTTAGCTTTTTTAAAACGAATGATGTGATACGGTACTTAAGCACAAAAGCCAGTCACAAGGCCAGCCGACTTCTGCACCCAGCAGCTGCCGTAATATTTCCAGGGACGGCTGACCTCACTACCAAGGGGACTCAACCACCCAATGTCACTTCCTCCCATGTCTGGGTTTGTGGAGCTGGAAAATATCTCCACTCTGTGCTCTTAAGGCAGGAGTGAATATTCAGCTTTTAGTTTGAAATGATAAGGTGCTGCATTTTATTGAAACATGTATGAGCCACATTGCAAATATTTATTTTAAGTCTGCTATTACCAGCTGTTTAAAATAAAACGATGCACAAATCATGCCTAGCTTTCTCTCACAAGAAGTACAAACAGAAACTGCTCCCTGTTGACAGAGGAAATTAATAAAGTTGTTACTACCAAATATCCATCCTATGAAGTGCAATTTTTTTTTCTGTAATGAGGGTAGCTAGTGTTATTTTGTCATCATGTCCTCTCACTATGGGCATGATCTTCTTATTGAGGCTAGGTAGACAATCTGTTCTCTTATTTCTGCTGATGCCGCTTAGAAGCTGGCAGATGGTGCATTTTGTTAGAACAAATAAGGGTGACACGTCTGTCTTGTGGGGGGTGTTATACCTCCACAATTTACCTCTCAAATGTTCTGACAAAGAAAGAAAACTTATAGAATTCTGTAATTGCAATGTACCTGTATTCTGCTGCTCCCTGTGTATTCGTAGAGTAATACATGGACATCAACGTATCTTGAATCTGGATTTCCACAAATTACAAGTAAAGTAGCTAGTTGATTGCTCTTTACACCATGTCTCCTTTAATCAATTCATTCAGCAATTCAATCTAAAATAATTGAAAACACTTCTCTAAGCCTCTATCTTACCTAAAAGTGCTTAGATTTCCATAATCCATTGCTATCCCTAGTTGAAGATTGACAGGAGATTCAGTTTTTTTTTCTGTGCTAAGGCAAAAAGCCTTGGCTTGTTGGAGAAAATTTTATTAGATTTTTGTAGAAGTGAGGGATGATTTATTAAAAGGATATCCACAAAATGTCACAAATGGGAGTGATAAGAATAGGTTAGAGACATTATGCTGTTATACCATAACATTTTCAAGCAGGCTGCCAAATGAGATATTAAAATTGACTTGGTTGATGTCTAAAAGCACAAAATTTAAAAACGAAAAAATACATGACAGTGCAGTGTAGCTTTCGTCAGTGTTTCTGTTCAGGCACATTCCACTGCAGATCTATTTAAAACAATAAGATGTGCATCTTTCGATTACATTAAGCAATGGTTATTCAAATCATGAGTGAGAAATGTAGACAATCCAACATAATGTTTATTGGTTCTGTTGTTATCTTTAAACTGAAAACAGCAGTCAAAGCAATACAATTCTGTTATGAATAGGAAAACTTAAAGGATGGGTTACACATTAGGCTTTTGAATACAGAATGTGGCATGAGTCTCCTGAAGAATGAATAGAACTCCAAACATAATTGTTATAAAACAGACATATATTTTTCATGTGCAGGAATAATCTGCTAATTACAATTAAGGATTCCTGAAGTTTGTAACAGGAAACACACAATGCCAGAATATTTTTAAAATGTTGATTAGAAGCTGAAATATTGGAGGCATAAACTAGTTTACTTGATCAATCTAGTGGTTGGAATTTTGAGAATTAAATGTCATTAAAGTATTTCACATTCCTTTTCTTTGTATTGGATCATTAGCTGCTGCCAAGTGTGAAATAATACAGTATTACTGTTAATTATTTTATACCGACTAAATTGCAGAAGTATTTCTTTATTAGCTTTCTTAAATATCTTCTATTTCACTGCTTGTCATTACACTTAAGCTACTGAAACTTAAATGAACAGATCACATAATCTAGAGGATATAGAGTAAAATATAATTACATTTTGTTTCTGGTTTTTAAGCACATTCATACTGGCAGCCTTCCCAAGAGTCTTTGAGGCAACAGATGGCTGGCAAGCAGTTCCCAACAATACAAAGCAGGAGAAGACTCGATGAACAATTTTCACACTCATCGTTGAGATTATGACAAAGAAAAATGAATGTATAAAATTCTTTACAAATGTTAGTGCTCATGTTTGTCAGGGGCTGAACAACAGCATCACAAGGCCTTACAATAACTCAGTAAAAGTAATTGTTTGAGGTTTCTCAAAAGTGAAGGTCTGATTAACTCGGGTATTCTAGATTTTTTTTTTAAAAGGTGCAAATGTTCCTCTGATGCTGCCTGGCCCGCTGTGCACCTCCAGCTCCACACTGTGTTATCTCTGACTCCAGCATCGGCAATTCTTACTATCTCTGCAAATGTATGTACAATGTGTTGTTTTGGACTGTGGTAACCAGTGTCTGGGCAAGGTTTCCCCAATTTGTTACCTTTCCAGGCAGCATATCTCAAACCATCAAGTGCCCAGATGAGAAGGAGTGAACTGGCCACCCCTTGATAATTCACCTACTCCCTCAGTTAGTTACAACAAGGTCAAGTTTAAAAAAGATCCCTACAGATATCGTTCTCCCAGACCCAAATCATTTAATGTTTTAAAAGGGGCCAATTTAAGCAAGCTTCCTTGAGTTAACAAAAAGAGTGAGTTCATTAACTACTAAAAGCAAGAAGAAATAGTAACACAACACACATATACTTACAGATTATTGAGAGGTGAGTCCAAAAAGATAAAAGTAGAAAAAAATGGATCAGTCTCTGAATTGTTTGTAACCAATGAATAGTTTCAACATTGTGGCAATTGCAATGAATAGTACCAGTAATGTTATCGTTCGTAGTTGAAAAGTCAATTTTAAGATTTTTGCTTGTCTAGATTGATTGAAACTCTTTTGTCCTGATTCCTTTCAGCACTGGTGGCTTGGTAACACTCAGGCTTTTCACAGGAATGTGACCCTCATATCACAGGAGTCCACACACTTTAAAATCAGACCACTAATACACACAGACCAGGCTTGGAGCCCTGTGTCGATGTATTCTTGAAAAGGAAAAATGCAAATTTCTCTTTCACCCAAAAGATGGTGTTTTTTTAACCGTCATTTTCATAGTCTGAGATACTCCCAGGTGATTATAAATTCAGTTTTGAAGTGCAGTTAATCCCTTTAACCCCTTGTCAGATATGACATTTCAGTGTCTTTTTCTCCAGGCAGCCACTGAAATCACATTTGCAGTCAACCTTGGGACTGTTTTTTTTTGTTGAAAAACACAGTTGTAATCAAAATTCCATATATCCAAAAGCGACCATGGGTTATGATCTTCCAAATATAATAATTACCTTCCTGCACAATACTTGTGGACATTGTGAACTGAACTTTCCCATATGCAGTTAACGTGGTGGTATATGATCTTCATGGCATTGGGTCTGCTATGGACCTGGGCAAATATTCTCATTTGATCTTCCACTTTTCACCTCCTTACTTATGCAACTGAGCTGCTGGGTGTTTTTCTTGGGAAATTGGTGTGCCAAAGAGGTGACAGTGCTGCCTGCTGGTGGGACTTTTGGACTTACAAATCTCTGATATCAGATTTAAAGCCCAGTTGCATATCATGTCAGGTTCTGCAAGCCAGGGGCTACTACTCAAACGCTAGTGCTTAACCCAGAAAAGGGGTCTCACAGGAAAGGCAATCTACCTCTCTGCTCACAGGTATCTGGAGCTGCTGGTGGACAGAGTTGTAGTCAGGAGAGATGACTACCAATAGGATGCTACCCCAACAGACCCAGCCAAGCTGGACAGAAACTGAAGCAAGGATCAGTGCTGTGTCCCACTTCAAAAGGGATACCTAGCAACATTGCAGGAACTTCAATGATTTTATATGCTGCACACACAAGGTAATTGCCACCATCTTCACTCTGCTATCTGACAGTCACAGGACCAGCACTCAATCTAACTCTGCCACTTCGTATGCATCTCACCAAGGGTCATGAACCATCACACATTGTTATTACCTGCCTCTTGTACATGCAAATGTATCATCACCTTCTCAAAAAACTAACCGCTCCTGCCTACTCTGGTTTCTGTTTACTCACTGGGGTCACCTCACTAGGTCTCTTGCTCTTGTTCAGCGTTAATTGCTGTTGTATTCACTCCCATCACACACTATCCCTCCCTTTTATCTTATAGCAGGAACAACCATCCCACCCTCTCCACAACACACCATCTGACTTACTTGCAATCCCTAGACTGCTTACACTTGATCTGCAGGACTGACCATAGCCAGCAACCTGTAGTGTGATCAGATGAGCCCCTCAACTATTTGGCCTTTATCCCTCTTAGACCCCTTCCTCCACTAAGGCCTCTTCACTTTTCAATTTCACACATCACCAGTTGCTTGAAGTACATGCAGAGTGTTCACTGTGTAAGCTGTTGGTATGTGTTGCAGCTATGGTGATAGAGCACTGTGCCATACATGTTAATCCTGTCCAACTGACAGATTAACTGTTCAATGTTCCTACTGTCATAAGCTGCCTGTCTATCCTCTGTGCTCAAAATGCAAGCTAAACTGCAGAGGCTGACAGCCTGTTACTCAGTTCTAAAGTCAATGTGCACTAAAAGAGCAACATGAAGGAGACAGAAGCTCACAGTCTTCAAATAAGGACTAGGGTAAGTGAACGTTTAAAAAAGCAAGCTAAGAGCCATGAGGCCGGTGTGTCCGTGTCACCGCAAAAATATGTATGCAATGTATGGTTGTCCATCCCAGGTGACCTGACAGCAATGCACAACTCATAGGTGTCCATCAGCTCTAAAGTAAGATGCTGCATGGCCTAAAGTGATGTCTGAATTGATTGGAGAACAGACATGATGTTGTGGTAAGGCTAGTGACTTGGCATTACAGAATTGTTTGGCGAAGTCTCAAGGAGGTTGGTCGGCATAGAGCATGCAGGAACATTGGCGGTACAGCTGGGACAGGCATTCGTTAAGCTGCAGTCTCCAGGCACCCACTCTGTTTTACAGGTCAGGAGCTTGTCTGGCTTCTTGGGGGAGGAGAGGAACATTGGAAGTGGTTGTAAATAGGGTAAGTTGTGGTCTTAATGAGATGCGGATTGGTAAAATAAGGCAGACACCACGGAAGGGCAAGACTCTATCATCCTCCTTTGGGTTGGCACAGTGACTCAGTAGCTAGCATTGATGCCTCGCAGCACCAGGGACCTGGGTTCAATTCCAGCCTTGGGTGACTATGTGGAGTTTGCACATTCTCCCCGTGTCTGCGTGGGTTTCCTCTGGGTGCTCTAGTTTCCAACAGTGCAAAGATGTGCAAGTTAGGTGGATTGGCCATGCTGAATTGCCTGTAGTGGTTATAGAGAAGGGGTGGGTCTGATGCTCTTCAGAATGGTTGGTGCAACTTGATGGTCCAAATGGCCTGCTTCCACACTGTAGGAATTCTATGAAAGTTGAGGCTTGAGAGGAAAATCAGGGAAATCTTTCTCTCCTTTGAGAATCTGTTTTTTTTTGTCATTTTCACCCTATTTCGACCAGATTGTCCATTACTCGGTCACTCCAGGGACGGGAGAATTCTACCTACAATTATAACAGGAGTATTCTCAGTTCCAATAGCCTATTGTGAGTTGAAAATGGGGGATTGATGGAGGAGACAGGAATGGATGATTTGAAATCAGAAAGTCAGAAGAACAGGATTTCAAAATACCTTGTGGCTTTTAGCTGCAGCCTCCTCAATTCTTTTCCTGTCTATGTTGACTATAAGTCAATTGAGTGAGGAAGACCGTAAGATAAGGTTGTAACCTATCAAATCAAACATTGTGGTGGGAGATGATCCCAGGTGTGGTATGATCTAAAGGTCATAAGGGAAGTGAGTGTGGAAAGGGTAAGGGGGTGTGAAGTCTAATGGTGTTTGAGGGCTCCCGATTGCAGAGGAGAGATGTGCTAAAATTCTTGGGGCTTTATTATGGATGGGAAGGATTGGGATCAATGATAGGGTGGTGAAGGGTATTGTGATTGAAGGCATTCATGATTTGTCATTAGGTGTATGTAGGTTCCACAGCTGGTTTGCAAATTATTTATATCTTCATTGCATTTTGCTTTCCCATCTGTCTTTGCAATGACAGCAAATTTGGTACAATATACTTGGGCCCTGCTCTTCCGTGTGGCAATCCATTCATTACAGTTTGCCAACCTGAATTGATTCCCCTTTTCCAGCTCTATTCCATGTTATTTAGTTGAAGCTCTATCAGTGCTAATATATCACTTCAAATATCATGAGCTCTTAAAGTTTGTAATAATCTTTTATATGGCACCTTGTCAAATTATTTTTGGAAACCCAAATAGACTATATCTACTCTTTATCCCCTCCCCAGCTTTTTACATCCTCAAAACGCTTTAAAAGATTTGTCAAACATGTCCTTTTCACAAGGTCATGTGGCTTTGTGACTGCCTGACTGATTTATGATTTTTTAAATGTTCAGCTCCTATTTCCTAAATAATAGATTATTGCATTTTGTAATGACATATTTTAAGTTATTGGCCTATACTTTCCTTTTATCTTGATGCTGTCTTCCATGAAAATTGTAATCGTTGACTGCTTGCATCTTGGACGAGGTTCAGGGCCTGGAAATATTTTTGATATCCTGTGCAGACTAGCATTCAATGCGATGAGAGCAAACTTGTTATGAGAATTCATTGGGCATTGCTGTGAATTGGGATGGTTTCTGGATCCTGCATTCCCTCTCCTCAGCAAACCAGGACAATAGCTGGTGTCATGGGAAACTACATGCCAAACAGTCTCCATGTCCACCTTCAGTTGGTCACCAAAACCCTGCCCTGTATGTTAGCTCAAGTTCTCAGACTCCAGTGAAACCACTAACACTGTTCATTTTTCACCTGGTGGTTTGCAAGTGAGCAAAAGATAGTGGAGAGTCTACATTAGAGGACACAGTATTCTCCAATCTTTGCTCAGCTGAGCATAAATGCTATATGCTGGAGCCATGGATGAATAGGAGAATCATTGATCTGCTGCATTAACATGTGAAGCTTTGACAGATCTTAATGTAGAATCTGCACAATTACAGAGAGAATGGAGGACCTCACCACCTCAGAAAGTGGGTTGATGCTACAGACTACTGAGAGCTTGTCCTCCATGGAAAGAGTGACACAGACTATGGACCATCAAATGTTCCAACAAAAAACTCAAGTAATAGTTCTAACACCACTGTGTAGATTCTGGATGCCAATAAGTCTGTTATCTTAAGTGGGTTGATGGCCTTAAAGCCTCTCAATAATCTCGGCCAAAGTGTTCGACAGAACAGGGTTAACGGTGAATTTCAGCAAGGATGCTGATAAAAGTAAGCATTGAAGTGGATACTCAACTCAAAAGTATTTATCACTTCTTAGACAGTAATCCATGTATTACCTCAGGTCTCAATGGGTGAGACTGATACTGCACAGGAGCATGCTGAACAGTTTCTGGAAGTGCTCTAATGGGACGTTGATGAAGAGGACATTGTTTAGTTGCAAGGCTACCTTGTATCAGTGACATTGCTTGGGGAAGGCAGAAGGTGCATTAGCAAGGGAACATTTTCATCTCCTTGTGATGTGGGTCTGCTGGTGCCACCTAAGTGCAACTGTGGGACTACAGTTTCCTTATTGCACACCTCCTCATCCTCTACCTCTTACATATCTAAGGAGGATCTTAACAGCCTCCCCTGTATGACCAAGTCTCAAGGCTACGCAATGTTTTGCAGAGTATGGCATACCACAATCATTTTAGAGCTTAACTGCTGAATAATGAAAGGCACTTTGGATCTGTTCAGGCATTTTAAGTGTATCTTCGATAGCTGATGGCCTCTTCAACCACGCACCTGAGAATGATATCATGGCATTATTGAATTTTTGTTATCTGGTTTCTGCAGCTCTTTAAGTTTGCTTCCAGCTGTGACGAGTTCGGGGAGCTTGGACTGTAAAATGAATGAAAGCAACATGGCAGCTGCCAGGAATTTCATGTATGCCCGTGTATTGATATTTTGGTGTTTGCACACCAGCTACATGTTAATGGTCATTTGTGGGAGATGCTTAATTTGTCTGTGGAAAATGGATGGAAAGATCTGGCAGCAATATTATGAAAGGCAGTGGTGACTTTGGCAGCCATTGACACTCTGTGGTCTAGCAGGCCACCAGATGTCACATGGCACCAGGTTACAGTCAAACAGGTTTATTTAACATCACAAGTTTTTGATGGAGTCACCTGCTAAAGTGACAGCCCTCCAAAAGCTTGTGATTTTAAATAAACATTTTGGACTATAACCAGGTGTCATATCACCTATGACTTCGTTCACCCCAGTCCATAAACGGCACCTTCACAGAAGCTGCAGATGTTTGCTAAGATCTGGCTCCTTAAGCCTCCTCAGAGACTGGGAAACTATATCCTTCTGCTGGTCCTTTCTTTGCTACTCCCCTCTCTGCTGTTGTTCTCTTTGCTGCTGTCCTGTCTCCAGTGACTATCTGTTGAATGTTTGGCCTTTGGGCTGACAATGTGGCTGCTGTTGCTGGCCAAAATGGTTCTCATCAGAGGTCCATTCTAAGAAAGCTGAAGTGGTACCCATGCAACAAAAAAAAACTTTTTAAATGTATTGTGAATGAACCATTCCCACAAATAGATCAGAGCATCGTGGAGTACCGCATAATTATCAAAATATTTTGCTGAGGTTGTTTCATAAACCCCTCAGTTGCTACTGTGTACTTGCCTCGCTTTGCCTACTAGGTTAGGCGCATGCTGTTCTGGCTCTAAATGAGCAATTAACATATGGTACTTGGCAACACATCTCTTCCAAGGGGGTTGCCTTTCGCAGTCACATGTACCTGAATTAAATGTGGCAGCCAGCAGGATTGAATCAGCTCCACCCCTCCTCCCCCATTCCTCTAACACATATACACACACGTTTCTGTGGTAAACTTTATTCAGTCTAGCCAGTGTTTAGTGGAGAAACTTCGATTGTCAGATACATAGTGTGACAACCCAAAAAAGCTATAGAGAGGTAGAGATAGGATGTTGTGAAGTTAGTCCGGAAGTTATCATTGTTCACATTGTACGTCTAATGTCATGTCTTGGAATGATGTATCTATGAGGTAACGTCTAAATGGGAAATAGAAAGGAGCCAAAAATAGATCCCTGGATCTCTGGAATACATAGACTAAAGCAGGAAGAATAGCCACTTGTAGAGATTTTCTGGATGCCTTTTGATGTGTAAGACTAGATCCTGTTGAGGGCAGTCCCACCTCATGTGCTCAGTAAGTTAAAGGCTTTGGAGGAGAATGATATGACCAGCTGTGTCAAAAGATGAAAGTGACTCAAAATGAGGTGGAATAATGCACTTCAGTCGCAGTTTTTAGGTAAAGCCGTACACATAGAATTTTCATTAAAATGATGTATTGTTGCCGTGTTAGAATGGAATAATGTCTGTAGGTGACTTGATGAGCTGAATACTGTGCTACCCGATGTCACATGACCATCAATCAATTGGACAGAAGTCCTTTATGCTTAAGCAAACAGCAATAAATAAATATTGCCACTTGGTGGCATGCACTGCATTTACACATAAACAGTGGTCACCTCAGTAAAGGCAAGTAAATGAAAAGTAAATAGAGCTCACCCCCTCTCCACTGCAAAGATAATATGAGAAGTAAAGAAATAAGAGAGCAGAAGAGAATACCGAATGCAAAGACAGTACATGCTCGGATCAGTGGAAATATAAAGCTAGAGGTTTGGGTACTGTAAGAAAACTGAACTGTTGGGCTTTCACTGAAATGAGCCATTACATTCTTTAGGGAAATCTCAAATCATGTTCACATTTTAGTTTTTCAACAGCTGGAATTCCTCCCAATCCGCTGAGTATCTTTTGAACATCTGGTCTGATCACACCTCACTGAGAATCAGCTTAGTAACAATCTCCTTGCCCCTCACTCAGGATTTTCTAACTAACTGGCCCGTTGACACATTACTGAGCATCTTATTAACAACTGCTCCCTGAACGCTCACTGAGCATCTTCTGAGCAATTGCCCCCTCATCTTCACTATGCAGATGTTTGACAACTAGTCCCTCCATGAACAGCTTTTCAAAACCTGGAAACCCCCACCCCTTGTACCAATTCAGCATTTTTTCCAGCTTCCAATACCGCATGACCTGAAAAATTCCCTTGGCCTTGATTCCTGATGAGCAAAGGCATAAGGGATTGATTAAGTTAGAATGAAGGCAAGCTATAAATGTATTTTTCTTAATATGGTCATTGATGCTTTGAGTTACATAATAGTGGAAGTCCTCAATAACCCATTGAATTTGGTCTAGGCAGTACCAAGCCAACTTGCCCAGCACTGAGCCACTACTCACTCAGCTATGTATTTTGTATGCCTGGCATCAGGCTCCTAAAGAACTGCTGCTTTTAATTTTTTGACTATTTATTCAACCTGACAGCTTGTATGCTTTGACTATGGCTTCTCAGCATTGTTCATGAACCTGCAGAGAGTTATAAACTGATTTTAATTCAATACTGTGAAAAGAGATTTGCTATTAATCCTGATGCAAATGCATTATGATGAAGGTGCTATGATGCAGTTGGTAGACTTCCTGTCTCTGAGCCAGAAACTCTCGGTTTGAGTTGTGACACAGACCAAAGAACGTGAGTTCGTAGCGTAATCAAGTAAGCTGATTATCAAATTGCAAATCTTTCCAACACACACCAATAGCAGGTGGTAAGAGTGAGAGATTATGTACTGGCCAGCCATGTGCTGGAAAGAAATTTGAAACCTCTGTTATCACTGTCCATAGCTCAACTGAAACATAAATCTACAAGCGCATGTTGCACGGATATTCAGAATTGATTGACTGACAGGTACCATGCACAGAAATGTGTTTCTGAGTATTATCTTAATGTTGGATGCTTCTGGGAGATTGAGTGGATTTGAACTATTGTTGACCTTTCCATAAGGGAAAAAAAACTGGGAGAAATGAAAAGGTAGTTAAGCAAAGTATTTAATGAAACAAAGAACTGTGAATGCTGGAGATCTGTAACTAAAACAGGTATTGCTGGAAAAACTCAGCAGATAATGCAGCATCTGTGAACAGAAAAGAGTTGTTAACACATATAAAATATGTTGAAATACATTCTCTCACAGTGGAACATTGAGAACCAATATTATGTCTCCACAATGTTGAGATAGACAGATATATTTTAGTGCTTAGAGGTCTCTGATGTACTAGACACTTTTCATAATTTGTTTTACTATGCAATAAAACAAGCTGATGAAACATACATTTAGGATATAATAAAATGCCTTTAAAAATTATTATGCCTGAAGTGGAAGACACATCACAAAATATAAAGGAAAGAAACTGAAATACACAAGACGTGCAAGACACGTTAGCATCAATTTAATCAAAAGAGAGCCAGACAAAATCTTGAAATTTAGAAAGCTAGTGCATAGATTTTTGGGCGATATTCTATAATATACATTTTCCCTTCACAGAGTATTAAATCAACAATTTTTAAGTATACTGGCAGCTGATAAACAGGCAGAATTCCAAATGAAATTAAAGCTCGTGGATAATTTTACAAAATTATCTTCTGGTTAACATGATACTGTACCCAATATCCACCCACACCCTTGTCTCATATCTCTCAATATCCTAGCAGATGGCCATGTATTAGAAATCCCCTGCTAACTTGGCAGTGATAAGAGCATCTGTTTTTATCTTCAAACCATCTACAGCATTAGATTATGGTGTGACTTCTACAATTGGGGGAGTATAAAAAAAACTGGCAATTCAGTGGACTTATAGTAAGTACGTTTTCTGCCTTCCAAGCACAGCAACAAAGCACCAAAACCCTTGGGGAAGATCACTCTGTCCTTAATGCTTCATGGAGACATTTGGGAAATATGTATTGTTATTATAATTTTAAACATGGACTAGTGATATTCAACTTCCATCATCTGAACTTAATGCCTGAAATCTTCATGAAATAACATGATTTTGATTGAAGACAAATACAAATGTAAAATGGCTTCTGTGATCACCTGACCATAGATTGATACAGATCTAGGGAACCTGTACAGAAGTTACTAAACGAGCTTCACAGAAATTACCATTTCATCCAAAGACAGTGAAACCAGCAGCAAGAAATTTGTATTTCTTGTTTAATTCATACATTTTAAGTTCACATGTTGGGAGATAAAAGGTTGTCAGTAAAATAATTAGCTTAGAAAGACAATGGAGCTAGACTCAGAAATAAACAAATGAACCATATCTCAATAGCTTGCATAACAGAACAGGGAAAGAAGACGATTGAGTTTGGAAGGTTTAATTTTCCTCGAGCTCTCTTCTTTTCTCCCCTTTTCCTCATCATTTCTTGAAAAAAGCATCCAGTGAAAAAGCAAATTTTAAAAAAACTCCATACACTGAGAACTCTAGGATTCCTCAAATTTCAGTGCTGCTGAAGAAACAAGACAGCAGCTAAACTATCATGAACTCAGGTTTCACTCTTGGAACTGAAGAACTCAAAGAATTAAAGTATTAACTGCAGTGAGTAAATCGCATTCCCTTTTATGCTCCTGTTGATATTCAACACCTTACCCCATTTCTTTTAAATGATTTTCTGTGATTATGTGTGCATAGTTTACATTCTGTTATTTTCTTTTGGGATTAGTAGCTAAAAAAAAATTCCTTTTTCTTTTGCTTAAGAAAACCTTGGTACAGCTCCTTCATTTTCTGGTAAACTATGTTTTAATTGAACAAAAGCAGAAGTTGCTGGAAAAGCTCAGCAGGTCTGGCAGTTCTGAGTTCTGAGGAAGGGTCACTAGACCCGAAATGTTAACTCTGACTTTTTCCTTCAAAGATGCTGCCAGACCTGCTGAGCATTTCCAGCTATTTCTGTTTTTGTTCCTGATTTACAGCATCCGCAGTTCTTTCGGTTTTTATGTTTTAATGAAGTCCGGTAGTTGCTAAAATGAAACAACAATATTTGTTATGGCTGATTGAAAGAAGGTTAAAAAGCAGAGAGATCAATTTCCCCCTCTTCACCTGGTCATAACAACACGTATATTACAAATTAAAGTAACATGCAAAAAGGTAAAGAAAATCAGATGTGTTTTTCAATGTTCAACTTTGCTTGATGAATTATTTTCTAATCGATCCCTTACAGTTACGTTTTTATATTTCAGACCTTTTTAACTCTGAAAGGGGAATGAAATAACAGATATGGTTTTGCATTCTGTGTTGTATATTTTTATTCTTAAGAACCTAGGACAGCAAAATGCCTGTAACATATGGAACAAAACAGAATTGATTTTGTTCAATGTTATACATTCACTTTGCAACAAACAGCACATGACAACCAATATTCCATAAAGGATTTGTGCACAAGGTGCAACTTTTGCTGACCATTCTTCCTGAATCACCATTTCAAAGTCAAACATTGTAAACAAAACCATCTGAAATGAGACATTTATTTCTGATTCAAGCTATTGATCACTGGCCCAATCTGGTAAAATTCAGTTTTGATATGGATTGTCACCCATTACTAAAAGAATTGATTCCCACATCTTCACATTTAAAACATTGTATTCAGTAACGATTTGGCCAACTTATGTTGTTTGACTTGGCTACAGAGTTATATGAATAATGGTTATACTTTGTAGTTAAATGTAAGAAATAAGTTGAGCAGCCGGCAGTATAGACTGACCCCATGTACTCATATTTTTTTATATCCAAAGATCACTGTTGAAATCCACTCAGAAACCTTGTAAAGATTTGAACTATGAGCAAATGTAACAGGGAACCATCTTCATACAAACTTTTTTTTTAGTTTACAAGCGCACAATATAATTATGCAATTCATTCTGAAGAGTTCAGTAAATTATTTTTCATGCAGTGACCCTTTAATGCTGTAAAACAAGAATTGAGCAAGTATTCTTGATAGGTTATTTAAAGCTTTTCACAAATTCCAATAAAACTGTCATGAATGATCCATCAAGTTTTATAATGTAATTGAGGAACACAGGGAAAAACTGAACGGTGTGAACAGGTCATGGGTGCCCATTCAGACAATAAATGAATGTGTCTTTGTGTTTGTAAATGGGAATTTTACAATCTTAGAAAACAAACACTGACTTTACTCATATATAAAGAAGATCTGCACCTGTATATCTATTAAATTTAAAACTGTAAAAAAAAGTTTAAATCTCTAAATACCTTTATGATTTCTGGAGGATTCATAAGCATCAAATCAAAGTAATTTGTAACAAATATTTTAACATGGTTAAAACATTCCCACCAGCATCAAGTTTTAGTATTAAGGGATCAGGGATGAACAGGATTTGGTATGAGTCAGGACAAGGGCAGCTTAGTTTTGGAGAAAATCAACTTTGTGAACAAAAGATGGAAGATCTGGATTGTTTTGGAAATGAAAGTTTATGCATAACTATTGTGATTGTAACGAAATGAGCAAGGTGAGCCTCATAGAATATGAGTTGCCTGATTGGAGCTGTTAATTTGTTAATCAGGGAACCCTGGCTGATAGATATAAACAGGAGTATCAGACATCCTGTTCACTCTGAGAGCTGGCTGAGAGGGAGATGGATCAGTGTCAAGGACTCTCCACATGTAAATAAAGGGTGTCAAGATGACAGCCTCTTTGGAGTAATTTCAGTGACAACAAAAGAAAAGCATGCGCTGAAGAAATTTGCTTGCAACAATTGTCTTTGAATGGGGTAAGCTTGACTTGTTTACTCCTGCCGTCGAAGAACAGGCCTAGTATGTGAAAAGAATGTGTCATTTATTCCAGGCAAATGACACTGGGACAGATGAAAAGCAATGAGTAATTCTCCTGACAGCTTGTGGACCCATAGCTTTTTCGGTTATTAGGACCTAACAATCCCTGAAGCACCAGATACTAAAACCTTTCAAGAGTTGACAGATTTAGGAAAGGAATATTATGACTCAAGCCTCCTCAAATTCTGAGATGCTATCAGTTTTGCTTGGCAATTTGGGAACTGGGGAGTCCATTTTGGGATTTCTGACTAGGTTAAAACAACTGGCAGATGCATGTGACTTTGGTTTAAGCTTTAATGAAATACTGAGAGGCTGTTTGGTATGTGGTATTAATGATGTAACTGTGCAAAAGCACCTAATAGCTGAAGTCCAACTGGACTAAAACAGGCACCACAACTGGCTCTGTCTTTGGAAAATGTGGCAAGTGGAGCATATGTATTGCAAGGTGTTCCAATGGAAGTGGACATTCTCGTCAGTCTTGCATGGGACTCACCATTTGAATGAAGGCAACTGCATAGCCACACTCAGGACATATTCTGAGCAGAGGAAATCCGGGTCAGCTCAAAGCAAAACCCCAAAACAAAGCCAAGCCTCGACCAAACAGTTAAAATTTTCTTCAGGATCCAGGCCAGCAAGTCATTGTATTGCTGCCGTATGCAGACTCGAGACAGCAAAAGATTCCAACTGGACCTAAATGGAGTAAGAAAACACATAGGCTGGTATCCAGGAGAACGCACACCCTGGAAAGTCGGCCGACATCTGGTTTGGAACGGTTGAATTGCTTAGCAACATTGAAATCAGAACCAATCAAAATAAACGTCTGGTTAAATGGTCACCCGGTTCTAATGGAGATTGATACCAGCACAGTTGTTTCAGCGATCGCAGAACCAGTCTTTAACAAAATTCATCCTGGACTCAAAACCTTAAGTTTGTGCAAGACCTTGGCTAAACTGAGAACCTATGCCAGGGAACCTTTACAGATTTAGGGTACAATTCAGTTCCAGTCTCTTATGAGAGGCAGCTGGTTCAGTTGCCATTAATTGTAGTAAAAGGCTCAGGCCCAAGCTTGATGGGGTGAAATTGATTGAGAAAGATTCACCTTGATTGGCTCCATATTTTTCCATTAGAAAATGGCTGCCTGAACGAAGTCCTAATTCCTTTATTCATTCACAGGATGAGGCAGCATTTATTGCCCATCCCTAATTGCCCAGAGGGCAGTTAAGAATCAACCATGTTGCTGTAGGTCTGGAGTCAGATGTAGTCCAGATCAGGTAAGGATTGCAGATTCCTTCCTGAAAAGGCATTAGTGAACCAGATGGGTTTTTCCAACAATCAACAATTGATTCACAGTCAACATTAGACTCTTAATTCCAGATATTTATTGAATTCAAATTTCACTATCTGCCCTGGCAGGATTTGAACCCGGGTCACCAGACTGTTATCTGGGTCTCTGGATTAACAGTCCAGCAATAATATCACTAGGCCATCGCCTCCCCTAATTAAATACCCGGAAGTTTTTAGGAAGGTCTCAGGACTAACAAAGGAGTCAAGACCATCTTGCATGCTGACCAGGAAACAATTCTGCAAGGCCCACCCTTGTGAGCAAATTTATAACCAAAAGTAGAGGCAGAAATCAGAGGCTGGAAAGTGAAGGAATCATCAAACCGGTAAAGTTTATGGAATAGGCAGTACCGGTTGTACTGATTGTGAAGCCTGAAAGGTCAGTTTATCTTTGTGGATATTTTAAACAAATGGTAAACTGCTTCTCACAACTGGATAAATACCCAATCCCTCGCACAGAGGATTTATACGCAAGGCTGGCATGGGAGGACGTCCTTCACAAAGCTGGGCGTGAGCCATGCTTATTTGCAATTGCGGTAATATGAGGATTCCCAGAAGTATGCTACATTAATAACCATAAGGGTTTGTACCAATGTACAAGACTGTCATTTCGGGTATTGGAGAGCATTTTACAGGGTCTACCCCAGGTCGCTATTTATTTAGATGATGTGCTAATGACAGGGAAAACAAATAAGAAGCACTTAGAGAACTTAGACATAGTTCTTAGACATTTCTCCCAACCTAAGGGTAAAAAAAGTCTTTCAGGTACCCCAAGTGACCTACTTGGGTTTCAAAGTCTACAAGACCGGATTATTCATCCATTAGAAAATAAAGTGAGGGAGATCAAAGGTGCTGTAGCTCCCATGTCTGTACCAGAGCTTTGGTCTTTCCTTGGGCTGGTGAATTATTACAAAAAGTTCGTATATAATTTAGCCTCCATCCTGGCACCTTTGCACCAACTCTTTAAAAAAGGGTCAGCCTTAGGAATGGTTGCATAAGCAAGCCATAGTTTTTAGGGAAGTGAAGAAACAACTATCATCCTCTAAGGTGATGGCACACTATGATCCCAAGCAAGATCTGGTATTGACATGTGATGCCTTCCCACATGGCTTCAGGCTGGTATTAGCTCATCGGCCCAGTGGCGAGGAACGCCCAATAGCGTATGCACCCAGGACTTTGGCTAATGCAGAGCTAAATATGCCCAGATAGAGAAGGAAGGTTTGGCGGTCATATTTGGTGTCAGGAAGTTCCACCAATACCTTTACGGATATAAATTTGGCATAATATCACACCACAAACCCCTGCTAGGTCTACTTAAAGAGGACAAGATTGTCCCACCCATAACTTCAGGCTGAATTCAGTGGTGAGCTCTAGTAGTACGTGCATATAATTACAAGTTGGAACATCATCCAGGAGGCCAAGTAGTAAATGTGGATGGATTGCGCTGCCTCCTGCTGGCAGATTCACCACCAATGGTACTGCTGCTGGAAGAGTCCATAATGGTTTTAAATTTTCTGACACACTTCCAGTTACAGCTGACAATATCAGTGTTTGGGTGCAGAAAGATCCAGTCCTGGCAAAACTGAAACAGCTGGTGGTGATGGGGGAAACCAAAGGGCTGTCACAAACAACTGAAAACTTTTTGGACCCGGAGAGACCAGATCCCAGTCAAGGATGACATATTATTATGGGGAGCAAGCATGGTTGTTCTGAGCAAACGTCGCTAATAAATACTGACTGAACTCCATCAGGGTCATCCAGGGGTTTCCAAAATGAAGATGTCAGTGACAGGTAATGTCTAGTGGCGAGGACCAGTTGCAGGCATAGCTGCATTGGTGTGGCTGTGCCCAGAGTGCCAACAAGGACACAAATTACCACTGGCAGCTCCCCCACATTTGTAGGAATAGCTGGGTAAATCCTGGACTGGGTTACATATCGACTACGCAAATCTTTTCAAAGGCTCGACGTTCTTAGTCATTGTGGATGCCTAATCAAAGTGGCTGGACATGCACAGAGTTCATTCATCAAACACCGGGATGGTGACAGATAAACTGCACACATCTTTTGCAATACATTTACTCTCTGAAGTGTAGATCACAGATAACAGGCCATTGCTTACCAGCAGTGAATTTGAGTATTTCCTGAAGTCAAAAGGTATTCAACACATAAGGACACATTCATATGACCTATCATCCAATGGTCTGGCAGAAAGAGCAGTCCAAACCTTGAAGGCAGGCTTAAAGAAACAGCCTACAGCTTCACTAGATGCCAAACTGTCCTGGTTCCTATTTGATTATAAGACCACCCCTAGTTCTCCAGAACTGTTAATGGGGAGAAGACTCCGCACCAGGTGAAACCTGACCGTCCCAGACCTGGGGGCAGGGTGAAACGGTATCAGAAACACCAGTGCAGGATACAAGACTCTGCTAAGCAAGAGAGACAGTTTAATTCAGGGGAGAAAGTTTGGTATAGGAGCCACGGGAAAGGCCCTGCATGGATAAGAGGCATGAACGACACGAGGTCTGGTCCAGTGACATATAGAGTTTGGATAAATGCGACAGTCCTGAACAAGCACATGGACCATATGAAAGCCGCAAACTCACAAACAATGCAGAGTAAAATGTGCCTGGCTCCTCAACAACCTTTCTAACTGTTCCAGAGCCCGTGGGTTCTCCCTTTCTGTCAAGTGATGACGATACCTTGGAATCTGAGATGGACACAGTGGATTTCACCGCCTTGACACCTGAAGCAGGGCACGAATTTCTACTGAGACTCTCTGGGCACCAGAGGTGAGCTACTGTGCATTACATGCCTCTTGTTTCAGAGGAATTGTTGAAGGAACCTGACTCAGTGCTAAAATGCCCCAGGAAGAACTACAAAGACAAGATAAAAAAGAAAGGAACTGGCTGATGTCCTCATAGAATATGAGTTCCCTGGCTGGGGCAGTTAATCTGGTCCAATCAGGAAGTCCTGGTTGACAGAAAGAACAGGAGTGTTAGACATCCTGTTCAATCTGAGGGCTGGCTCTGAGGGAGTTCGATCAGTGTCATGGACTTTCCATGTGTAAATAAAGGGCGACTTGCTGACAGGATACCAGCCTCTGTGGAGTTATTTCAATAGCAGTGGCCTGAAGGAGGATGTTAACAGCAATTAGCTGAAGTAGGACAGAATTGTGATGTTATTGAGGTGGAAATGCACTGTTAGTGTTGGCATGGATATAGGAACATAAAGAAACAGAAATTAGAAGCAGGAGTAGGCCATTCAGCCTAATGAGACTGCTCCAACATTCACCTGATTTATGGCTGATTCTCTATCTCAGCACTTGATTTCCACATTCCTTCCTTTCTTCTTGACACCTTTAGCCCCTAGAAATCTATCTATTTCATTTTAAACATATTTAGTATCAGAGATGCTGATTCCTGAATATGACTGGACGGATAAAAATGTAAGCAAGCCAAATAAACCCCACCCACTAAAGGACAACGTTGGAAGAAGGTAGTGCCATGTTCAAACCTCTAGCAAGGTTGAAGAGGAAGTGGAGGGCAAGTTGAGCACTTTCACAATCACGTACATTGTCATTAACAAAGCTGATGAGAGCCTATTTATTACAATGGTGGGTGTAGGGTGGGAATAATGGTAGACAGCAAGTACAAAGACAAGAACTTATTCAACTTTTTCAGCAAAGAGTCTTTGGAGGATAGATCATAATTTACAAGTTTGAGGGTTCACAGGTTGACTTTTGAAGAACTAATAATGACGGCTGATTTTCAGCGAAAGGTGGCATTTCTTGAGAGTGGTACACTATTAACACTGCAAGCTGAACTGGATGCCATGAAGAGACGTTAGATGGTCAGCAGTGTAGATGCAGACATGTCAAGGAGAAGGGGATGTTCTCATGGACAAAATTGAGCATAGCAATATGGAAGAGTGTTGTAGGAGCTTTAAAATAGAGCGAAGATTTTTCTCAGTGTACACAATGGACTGAACTTACTGCTTTGACTGAGACTGGGCTGGAAGGCAGAGGGGTTGGAAAGCTTTATGTGGAGTGCTCATTGCCTTCCCAACTCCCCCGATAAAGGCCAATGTGGCAAGGCTCTAGAATGGCCTTTCTGCGTGAAGGCCAATTGATGGGAGCCATCGTACATGAGTAAATTATCAGGTAATCCTTGGCAAGTTGTTTGCAGCCTGGAAGAGTTGCTTCCGTCTTTTTTCAGGCACCATTGTTCTCAATGGAGAGACCCAGTGGTAACAAGGGACGGATCCGTGGCAAGACATTCACCACCCCTCCATGCCCTTTAATCAGGTTCTCCTCCTTTTACTGAGACCTCCCTGACCGGGCCTGGTGATCTTACCCCACTTAACGGTGCTCTAGGATTCCAGCAACAATCCTTCCACCAGGCCCCACTGCAGTACTGGCATTGACCAACACTCCAGATGGCACTGCAGATCCTGGAAAACTGCTAACATTTCATTGACTACTGTTCCCAAAGGCAGAACCTCCACCCTGTTGGGAATCTCACCCCACAGATGCTGGAGACATGTACAGCAGTCAACAGCCTGCCTGAATCGGATTAAATCCTGACAGGGATCCTGGAAAAAGCCACAGTAGGTTCCCACTAGCACTCCAGATGATGAATAGATCCTCTGCTATGACCATTAAATTTCACCCAATATAATATTAGCAATGTCTTTGTACTGAACAGGATTTTAACATCATTATGCATAATTCATGAAGAAAATCTTCTCTCTGTAGTTAAAGCCACCCACAGCACTGGTGTTAATTCAACAGTTAATGCAACTGGAGAACTTCCTGACTCTCCACAATAGTCATTAACACTAGGTTTAATTTTGTGACAATTTTAGATTTATTTTATGTTAAAATCATACATTTTTTCTAAAATTATACTTTGTGCATAATCTTCTGGATGTTCATCTTTCTCATATTTTCTGTTGATTCTTCACGTATTACAAATTCAGTCCAAATGAATTTGGAACTAATCACTGCTGATTATCCAATCAGAATCTATTGTTGTAAAAGCATTAATTGTTGACTTTTAATTTTAACTTCTTCAGGGAGCAGAACCGGCTGAGAGATTTAATAGATCTTTTCAAATGTATGAAGTGTTGAAATATGACAAATATGGACACATTGGTTCCTCTGGTTGAGTCGTGAATAAAATGAGGTTTAAAAATGTTCTAACATTCTGGAAAACACCAATCCTATCCACACTTTGACAATTTTGTAGAAACAAATTCTTAGCAATGTTGTGGCACTTATCAATTCTTACTAACTCCCAAGGTTACTACTTAACCAATTATACAGGGAACTTTTATGAGGCATATACATTAACCTGCAATTTTAGTTTATTTTTGTCTTGTATGAGAAAGCATGTGTTATAAAGATGGACCAGCTAATGAAACAATAACTGCAATCATATTCAGCATTTGTCAGATGCACGAAGCAGCTGTTCAAGCTTTGAAGTGGAACATGTCACCACAATACAGCTGTTTGCTGATGAGTTCAAAGTGGAAATGGAGTACAGCAAGCACCAGAACTCAGATTTATGATCAACATTGAGTTTTTGCTAGGGAGTTGCTGTGCCTTTCAATGAAAGTTCTGTGCATATTTGACTTGGCAGATTCTGCTTATGTTCCACTAAAGTTACAGAGGACAATAATACCTAAAGAAGTTCCCGCTGCAAGTACTTAAGATTGATCTGTGGAGTGAAAGAAAAGCAGATTGTCATCTTCTCTGTCCCATCACTGGTTTTTAACCAGTGTGAGAAGTCTGATTTTGCTCATGGAGACAGGAAATACAAATCTTCAAGCAATTCAAGGAAAATTCCTTCAGAACTTTTAGCAGAAATGACAAAAGTTGCATATTATTCTGGAGCACAATGTGTATCTCTTTAAGACAGATACCTTCCAAGTCTACTCATTCATAGCAGTATTGTCTACAATACGATCTGTCTCTAAGACCATTCTAAGAGTAGCTTTCATCTTTGTTCATAGTCACAACTTAGGTGCAAATTATGTCAGTGAGTTGTCATGGCTTCATTATAGATCCACACTTCACAAATATTTTGCAATAGAAACAATGAAGACAAAATTCTGTTTTGCACCTGTCCACTACATTATGTGTGAATAGGGATCCAGCTCTTATAGTTGTCTGCTTCAGTGCTGTCTTGGCTAGTATCTAATCTTCCACTCATCATAAACCTGAACTTCATAATCTTCAATGTGCCAGTTGTGATTCAGTTAGTAGCATACTCATTTCTTCAGGCTAAGAGTCTGGATTCGAGCCCCTTCAGGGTTAGAGCACAGAAGTCAGGTCTGACACGCTAATGCAGTGCTGAGGGGCTGCTGTACTGTCAGGGATGGTTGCCTTTTGGATAAATTGCTGAACCAACGCCCTTTCTGCTTGCTCTGACAGGATGGGAAAGATCCCATTCCATTATTCAAAGAAGAGCAGGAGAATTATCCCAAGTGTCTTAGCCAATCTTTATCCTGCAATCAGAATCAAAAATTTAAAAAAAATTCTGATCATTATCACATGCTTTTTGTTGGAGATTACCGAAAAGGAATTAATTGCTGTGTTTCCTATATTTCAACAGTGAGTGCACTTTAGGAAGTTATTCATTGGCTCTGAAGCACTTTGCAACATCTGGTGATTGTGAAAAATTTGATACAAGTGCAAGTCTTTATTTCTTCTTTTGATCTCATTCAAACTATGCAGCCCACATCTTAACTAACACCATATGCTTATGCTTATCCTGAAATTCGGAAATGGTCCCTTCAATTTTGATGTAAGGCAAGTATAACGCTGCTTTTCAAGAAAGGAGAGAGAATAAAGGGAGATCTACAGGTCAGTTAGCATAACATTGGGAAAATTCTGGAAACTGTAATTTACAAAGTTATTCGCAATATATTTAGAAATACCTGGAATTTAATCAACATAGTTTATAAAATGGAAATCCTGTTTAACAAATTTATTAGATAATCAGGATACAGGGTAAATTATTTCAGACTGGGATGTGGAAATATTTCCTAACTCAGAGGGTGGTCAACCTGTAGAATTCTTTACTACAGAAGGCTGGATCCCTGAGTATATTCAAGAAAGACATTGATCAATACTTTAGATATTAAAGGTGTCAAGGGGTATGGAGAGAAATGGGAACATGACATTGAGATAGAGAATCAGCCACGATCAAATTGAATGATGGAGCAGACTTGAAAAGCCAAATAGTCTACATCCACTTCTAGTTTTTATGTTTTTAGAGGTAATTGAGGATGTAACTAATGGAACAGATAAAGGGTGAACAGCACATGTAGTGTAGCTGGATTTCAAAAAGGCAATCAATAAGGTGTCACAACAAGGTGGAAATATTGACAAACAAGATAAGAGCTCATGGAGTTGGGGATAATATATTACTATAGATAGATGATTGGTTTCGGAATGAAGCAAGAGAGTGTGCATTAGCAGGATGCTCCCAAAAGTGTTTTGTTGTCCAATAGTAGTATTCCTCTATCTGGGTTTAAGTTTGAGCTGCCCTGGAAGAATATTATAACATGTCCAAGCAGGTTGATTTTCTTTTAAACAGGGGTGTTCCAAGTTGGTAGAATCTGTTTTGTGGGTTTAGTGCTCGTGAATTAGCTATTTACTATCTATATTTGCCTTACATTGAAGGGGCAGTATTTTCCTGATGATACAAGGCTAGCTGGAAAGGTAAGCTGTGAGGAGGAGAGAGAGAAGCTGCAAAGAGATCCAGATGGGGTAAGTGGATGAGCAAGAGGATGGCAGGCGGAGTAGAATATCTGGAAGTGAGAGGTCACTCATTCTGGTCATCAGAATAGAAAAGCATAATATTTTTCAAAATGTGTGAAATTTGTATATGCTGAAGTTCAGATATGCTTGTATATGGATCCTAAACAATTAGGAAGGTAAATGGCATGTTGACTGTTATTGCAAGGCATTGATGTACAGGAAGAAAGAAGTCTTGCTGGAACCAGGCTTGGCTGAGACCACATCTGGGATGCTGTGTAAAGACATTTTCTCCACACGCAATTAAGGATATGCTTTGCAGATAATACATGAATGTCCACAAAATTGGTCCCTGGAATGAGGACATACCATGAAATACTGTGTAATCTGGGCCTGTAATTCTAGGAATTTAGAAGAATGAAAGACAATCTAATTGAAATGTAGAAGGTCCTGAAGGAAGTTGTGGAGGTAGATATTGAGTGGATTGTTTCTACTGTATGTGGAACCTGGAAGATGGGCCATAGTCTCAGAATAAGAGTTGATCATTTAGGACTAAGATAAAAAGAAATTTCACTCAAAATGCTCTGAATCTTTGAAATTTTCCACCAAAGAGAGTTGTGGACGTTGTGTCAGTGACTATAATTAAGACTGTGATGGAAAGATGTTTGATTTCTCAGAGGATCAAGAGATAGCAGGAATGGATGACAAAGTCCAGTTGAAGCCCAAGATTTGTTATGTAAGGCAGTTAGAAACTGAAAGGGTTACTTGACATCACAACATCAGGTCTACCCATCAGGATATAAAGAATTGTTTCTAGGGGGAACTAACCAGAGTATTGTGCAGTTCTGCATATGTTCACAAAGGGGTCGATATCAGTGATCATTCTTAGTGCTAATAGCATGTAGCTGAAGTAGTAACATGTCAATCTTACATTGAGCCTGTTAGGTTTTAAAGAGGTAATGCAACTTGCCACTAAGTAATATGCAATAAGACTATCTATTGCTCATCAAGTTTGAGTATGTTCAGAGTAAGAGTTCATGTGAGTATCCTTCTCCTCACGGTATCAATAGCTTAGACTAATACCGAGAAGGAGGATTAGTGACAATGAATCTATCCAAGGTAATCCCAGATGGTTTCAGCAGAAACCGTTACACCAAGTATTTGGTCATCTCCTTCTGGGTTCCAGGTCAAATTTTGTTTGATAGCACTCATGTGGAGTGCCTTGGGGCATTTTGATTTCATAACTTCAATGTAGAGGTAAAAGTTATTGTTGTTATTTACATGGCCACAGCTTATTCGTCTCCATTCTTGACATTTTATGTGAATAGAGGGGACTACATTTATAAATTACAAAGATGAACTGAACATGTGAATATTTTTGAGAATAAAGGAACAGTGTTTACTTATCAAAATTTGATTTAAAAGGTGTTTTATTTATAGCTGTAGATAGCATTCCTCACCCTCTATTTAAAGCAGTATAATTTGCATTGTGCATATAGTTGAATACATCATCTTGGAGAATCGACAGGTGTATTTTATACATGTGCCTTTTAAATCCATTCTTGAGGTGTGGATGTTGCAGGAAAGTCTAGCATTCACTTTACTTCCCCTAATCAATAAGAATTTGGTGGTGGGCCACCTTCTTAAACCATTAGAATCTGTGTGCTGAAGATATTCCCACTCTGCTGTTAGGCAAGATTTTGAGCTATTGACTACATCACATTGTATCCTCGATGCTGGTGGTTCTGGTCCACTGATGAGAGAGGGTATATCCAGGGATGGCAGTGGAATAATCAGGAACATTGGCTGATAGGTTTGACTTTATTAATTTATAACTCTGTGACGTTATTGCTTTAGAGGTATATTTTGGCACTAATTCCCAAATGATGGATTTTGCAGGATTCAGTAGGCTGGGGAACCCATCATTGTTTCCTGATTTGAGGCCTGCATCACAGTTGAGTGACTTACCCAGTTTTATTCTTGTTATTCTTTGCAGTAGTTTCATACCACTGAATGGCTCACTGAGCCAAGTCAGACAGGGAGTAAGAATCTTTTGAAGGTCACGCAATACTGACTGCCTGACATTTGCTTGTCTCTTGGGATTAAGTCTGTGACTCAATTTGCCTTTTCAGTCCAAGTACCTGATTCCAGCTGTAATAGAAGAACAAAGGAATGGGAGTCGGCCATTCAGCCCTAATCATCTGTCTCATTTTTAATTTCCCACAAAGAATTGGTTAGCAGATATTATCGATACCTTACAATTATGAATTGGATTATCATCTACTGCTTTCTACAGGAATTGAGTTCTACTCTTATACCACTGATTGCATCAAGAGGAGTTTGCTAACTTATCTCCAAGCTGGTCTTGCTTTTGTCATAAAATTATGTTTCTTTTTTTCAATATTCCAAAATTCCATTCAAACAGTGTTTAAAAAATCAGTGGAAGACTTAGAAGAGAGTCAACGAACGAGAAGGACTGTCTATTGGAAAAAAACAGACTTCCTTTCAGTCTGTGAATAGATCCAGCAGCAGCCACATAGAATGTTATGGCATATTCTTTCTTTATTTTATCCTTTCAAACAGAATTTTTATTTGAAAGAGTTCCAGTGAAATGCTTAAATATAAGAAACAAACAAAAGAAAGCAAACTCTTTCTTTGTATCAATAGATCATCCTTTAACCAGTTCAATTTTCTGTCATTTTAAATCAGGATATCTGGCGTCACTACAGGTGTGTGGCAATTAATGCTTCTAATGCAAATGCAGTTCAATTGTTATTTCCCATCTGATGTTTGAATGTTTCAACTTTGACTCAATTTGTAATAATTTTGATACTGACGAGAATGAAATTGCTGAAGTGTGTGCCTAGAGCTGAAAATATTTTAGGTAGTAAGTTTTCTTGAAAGCAGCCATCAGTAGATTTTGTTCATACTACAAACGCAGGCAAATCAATGAAGAAGTCTGAAGGGACATAACGAATAACTTGAAACTGGAAATGTGAAACTAATCTGCAGCACAGCTGAGACTCGGTTACTCAGCAACATCTTGGAGCACTGAAGAGAAAGGTCAGAAACAGTTCTGGACTGTTCTATTATTCCTAATGGTGGAAAATTAAATGAAGTGCAATTAGCCAACATATTAAAAAAAAGCTTTTACCTTTATTGATGAGAAACAATACACAGACCAAAAAAGAATGAAATTTTGAATGAAAGCTGTAACATTGATAAAATTATAATATTGGACTTCGACATTTCTCTCACAATACAATCTTCTTACAGATTTTTGTACTTGAAATGATTGAAGGTGTTTCTACTCACACGTCTAACCTTACAACCATTTGAGATGGTGCCACTTATCAAAGCAGCAGAAACTGGTGAATCAGCATTCCTCCAATCCTCTCCCACATTGACTGATTGGTTGGGTCATTGACTGATTACTGCTTTCAGTTAACTTGATCTAGCTTCTGTCTCCTGGGCAATTTTTTAATGATTTGCCAACTGGATGTTTGAGTAAATCTTCCAACCCTGATAGTTATAATCTGAAGGTGACAGTTTTTCCAGGCAAAGAAAAGTCATGATCAACCAGCACATCTGTTCAAATATCATGCAATAATTTACCTATGAATAGGTTACCCATAAAGGAAAAAGTTGATATCCTAAGTCTTAATCCATTTTTTTTTATTCATTTGTGAGATGTGGGCGTTGCTGGCTGGCCAGCATTTCTTGCCTATCCCTAGTTGCCCTTGAGAAGGTGGTGGTGAGCTGCCTTCTTGAACCACTGCAGACCTGCTGTGGGTTGACCCACAATGCTATTAGGGAGGGAATTCCAGGATTTTGACCCAGCGACAGTGAAGGAACGGTGATATATTTCCAAGTGAGAATGGTGAATGACTTGGAGGGGAACTTGGAGGTGGTGGTGTTCCTGTATGTCTGATGCCCTTGTCTTTCTCGAAGGAAGTGGTCGTGGGTTTGGAAGGTGCTGTCTGAGGATCTTTGGAGAATTTCTGCAGTGAATCTTGTAAATAGTACACACTGCTGCTACTGAGCGTCGCTGGTGGAGGGAATGGATGCTTGTGGATGTAGTGCCAATCAAGTGGGCTGCTTTGTCCTGGATGGTGTCAACCTTCTTGAGTGTTGCTGGGGCTGCACCCATCCAGGCATGTGGGGAGTATTCCATCACACACTCCTGGCTTGTGCCTTGTTGATGGCGGACAGGCTTTGAGGAGTCAGGAGGTGAGTTACTCGTAGTATTCCTAGCTTCTCATTACTAAACCTCAATCATAACATATTGGAAGTTGGCAACCAAAGTGGATACATCGAATCTATAAATTTTCTGACTCCTCAATTTGGAGGAAAAACTTTCAAAGAGTGTCAACAATCATCATGCTGGGGAGTTAGGGGTATGGGATTGAAACGGGCCCACTGACCTTGGAAGGAAATTATACGCAGTCGTAGGGACAGCTGACTGCCAACAGGGCTGGTTAGAAGGGCTACCTTGGTTCTCTGGGATTTAGTTTTATTAAACACTGTTAGTTCCTCTAGCCCACACCTCTCACATGCCTCCACCCACTACCCATGCCATCTCCATGCTATTAACTCATGCTAATCATTCACCCTGTCCGATTCCATGGCCACTTATAGCTCTCACCTCTGTCTATACCAACAACACCCTCTATTGCTCCTTGTACTCTCCATGCCAACTTATGGCCTTTCCATGCCCATTCATCTAGGGTAGACAATGCAATAATTGATGAACCAAATAGTAATAATGGCATATGTGGATTTTTTTAGAATTTGTAAACGAGTTAGGAGGGGTTCTTTTTTGAAAACAAAGCTGCTACTCCTACAATTAGAGAACTGCAGATGCTGGTGAATCCGAGACAACAAGGTGCAGGGCTGGATGAACACAGCAGGTACTCGTACAATTAAATAAAGACTTCAATCGGGCAGAACTTTAAAGTTTCAATACCAAAGGCTTCAAATACTTCACAACTCTTAATCTTATGCAAATAACCATTGAGACATTGACAAATGGGATCCCAGAAAGAATAGTTTAATATAATCACTTACGAATGTCAATCAAATAAAGTCAACAGTTCTCTCCTGCTGTCAAAACAGAATGCCTACTGGGAAAATCTTTTGATGAGTTTGGAATTTTTGTCAGGCATGCAAAATAAGAACAGGTGCAAGAACACATTTAGTAGAACAGTACGGCTACATTATACATACTTGAATGTACCCACATTTTAGTGATTGTAACAAGGTCAGCCAGGTGAACATTATAGAAGGTGTAGAGCTGGATGAACACAGCAGGCCAAGCAGCATCAGAGGAGCAGGAAGGCTGACGTTTCGGGCCTAGACCCTTCTTCAGAAATAGAACATGAGTTCTCTGATAGGGGCTGTTAATCTGGTCCAATCAGGGAGCTCTAGCTGACAGATAAAAAGAGGAGTGTCAGGCATTCTGCCACTCTGATACCTGGCTCTGAGGGAGCTGGACCAGTATAAACAACTTTCCATGTGTAAATCAAGGCAGACTTGGTGACAGGATATGAGTCTCTGTGAAATAATTTCACAAGTCAATATGGATATCAAATCCCACAGTCAGGCCTAAGCACCGATCTGTAGTGCCAAAACATTCAATGATCTCACATTAGTTGTCAAGGTCACTCTCACTTATGAAAACTGGAAGCTTCATACTGTATCTCTCAACTTCCACATACTTCCACCCGTTCAACTTTTGCGAGCAAATCACTAAAAGATATTGGCACACTGTCACTGTCATTTTTCCTTCTTTCTCGCAGGACTGTGCCTTATGAGAAAAGGCTCGACAGGTTAGGCCTCTATCCTCTGGAGTTCAGAAGACTCAGAGGTGACTTAATTGGAACAAATAGGATCCTGAGGAGACTTGACCAGGATATTGAAAGATATTTCCTCATGTAAAAGAATTGAGAGCTAGGCATCATAGTTTAAGAATAAGGGTCACCCATTTAAAACAGACATGTGAAAACATTTTTTGTCTGAAGGTTGTGATTCTTTGGAATTCCCTCTTTCAAAAGGCAGTGAATGCAGAATCTTTAGATAATTTTAATGCGGGGGAGACAGATTCTTGATTACTAAGAAGATGCAAGATTATCAGGGATATGCAGAAATGTAGAGTTGAGCTTAAATTCAGATCAGCCACCATCTTATTGAATGGTGAAACAGGTTTGAAGGGCCGAGTAGTCTACTCTTGTACATACATTCATATGAGGTTGCATAGTGACACAGCTGACAGAAGAGAATTGCTGGAGGTCAGGCGCAATTGCATCTTCTGAGCCCTTTACAAGAGATGGTACTCTACATCATGAGGGGAACTTTGACTGATGTTGTTGCCACAATGTTATGAGAACATTTGGGATAATCATATGTCCCTACCTTATCCACATTTTCAAATCCCACTTCATTGTCATCCTGCTGCCTGACTTCAGCGACTGGTGAAACGTGACCGTGGGCCTCTTGCCTTCTACTCAACTCCTCTCCCTGGGTCCAACCCTTACCTTCTGTGGTATATATTTCAAATATCCACAAACTGTTACCTGGGCAGCTAGTACAACCTCAGCTCAAAGGGTGCATGCAAGATATCAAAGGAACAAGCATGGCATTTGACCAGGGAGGTGACAGCCTTGTTCTATTACAGCTAAACTATTAATCCAGAGACCCAGGTAATGTTCTGGGGACCAAGGTTCAAATTGTGCCATGGCAGACTGTGAAATTTGAATTGAATAAACATCTGGAATTAAGGGTCTAATGATGACAGTAAAACCATTGTCTAATGACTCTCACATTGCCCCAAAATCAGAGCTGATTACTGACAGTGGGAGCTTTTTTTCAATTTCATTCACAGGATGTAGGCATCACTGGTAGACCAGTATTTATTCCCCATTGTCAATTGTCCAAAGGGCAGTTAAACTTCAACCACATTGCTGTGGGTCTGTAGTCACATGTAGGCCAGACCAAACAAGGATGGCAGATTTCTTTCCCTGAAGGACATGAGTGAACCTAGTGACTGTTTTGCAAATATCTTAGACAATATCTAAATGTAATAAAAACCAAACTTGCAGAAAATATTTGCAACGATGGTGCCAGAACTAAGAAATTACAGTTATCATGAAAGATTGAACTGATTGGAATTTTTTTCTGTGGAGAGAACGACTTAGAAGTCATGTGATCTTTGATTGTACAAATGGGTTCGAAAGGGACCATGTTGGTTACTCATTAATCCAGCCCTGAAAGAAGAATAAAGTTCTTTACTCACAGAGGGTAAAATTTGGAACTCCATACAACAGGATGTAGTGGAGGCATAAAGCTCATATGTTCAAAAGGAAATGATGATACATCAGAGAAATGAGAATAGCAAGCAATGCCGAAAAAAAGATGAGGCAGATAATAGAATGGGAAAAGAATGATGTGGACTATAAACAAGAGTACAAACCAGTTGAGAAAAATTATCCACTTCCATGCTGTGTGTGATTAATACATTTGTATGTTCTAAAGCTGAAAGATACCTGTTTATTTTAACTAGGTTAATGCCTTCACTAAATAATAGGCCATGCAATATTACACACAATTCTGGCTTTAGGGACTCAGTTGTTAAATGCATTTTTAGTGTGGAACTGAGTAATACACATAAGACAAGCCAGGGAACCATGGGCCAGTGAGCCTGACATCAGTGGTGGGCAAGTTATTGGAAAGGATACTGAGAGACAAGATCAACCAACATTTGGATAGTCAAGGTCTGATTAGGGATAGTCAGCCTGGATTTGTGCACAGGAGGTCATGTCTGACAAATCTTTTAGAGTTTTTCGAAGAGGTAACCAAGAGGATAGATGAGGGTAGGGCAGTGGATGTTGTCTACATGGATTTTAGTAAGGCCTTAGTAAGGTCCCACATGGCAGGCTAGTCATGAAGGTTAGGTCACACGGGATCCAGGGAGACCTAGATACTTGGATTCAAAATTGGATCGATGGTAGGAAGCAGAGAGTGATGGGTGAAGGTTCTTTCTTGGACTGGAGGCCCATGACTAGTGGTGTGTCACAGGTGTCAGTGCTGGGACCTTTGTTATTTGTTATTTACATAAATGATCTGGATGTGAATGTACAAGGCATGATAAGTAAGTTTGCGGATGATACAAAATTAGGAAGTATCGTTGATAGCAAAGAAGGTTATCAAAAATTACAGAGGGATCTTGATCAGATGGGGAAGTGGGCTGAGGATTGATGAATGCAGTTCAATACTGATAAGTGTGAGGTGTTGCACTTTGGAAAGTCAAACCAAGGTAGAACTTATACAGTAAATGGTAAGGCCCTGAGGAGTGTTGTGGAACAGAGGGACCAAGGAGTACAAGAACATAGTTCATTGAAAGCACCATCACAGG
Source organism: Rhincodon typus (assembly GCF_021869965.1). NCBI lineage: Eukaryota > Metazoa > Chordata > Chondrichthyes > Orectolobiformes > Rhincodontidae > Rhincodon > Rhincodon typus. Next base: position 36,158,420 of record NC_063338.1, read on the forward strand.
TGGACAGGGTGGTGAAGAAGGCATTTAGCATGCTGGCCTTCATCAGTAAAGACATTGAGTATAGGAGTTGGGATGTTATGTTACAGTTGTATATGTCATTGGTAAAGCCGCACTTGGAGTATTGTGTATAGTTTTGGTCACCCTGTTATAGGAAAGACATACTTTAGCTGGAAAGTGTGCAAAGAAGATTTACGAGGATGTTGCCAGGACTAGTGGGCCTGAGTTATAGGGAGAGATTCCCCTCCTGGGAACGTAGGAGAATGAAGAGTGACCTTATTGAGATATATAAAATGATGAGGGGCATAGATAGGATGAATGCATATAGTTTTCTTTTTCTTCCCAGGGATGGGGAATTGAAAACTAGAGGGCATAGGTTTAAGGTGAGATGGGATAGATTTAAGAAGGACCTGAGGGGCAACTTCTTCACACAGAGAGTGGTGCGTGTATGGAACAGGCCGCCAGAGAAAGTGGTTGAGGCAGTACAATAGCAACACTTCAAAAACATTTGGATAGGTACATGGATGGGAAGGGTTTAGAGGGATATAGTCCAAATGCGGGCAATTGGAACCAGTTGAGTGAGCACCATAGTCAGCATGGACCAGTTTGGGCCGAAGGGCCTGTTTCCATGCTGTATTACTCTATGACTCTATATAAGGAAACCCCTTTCTTTAAATCCCAGGATGGCAGCAGATGTGGTGGAATTAGATTCAAATGCTCCTGAGCTTGGGAAGGAAAAGGTCAGCCAGTGTTTCCATTACTGACAAATATGTGTTTATGGCCTTTGAGAATTAGAGAATTAGTGCATTAGCTGTAGTGGTAACACATTTATTTTGTGTCAGAAAACAGGCTGAAGTCCTACACGAGAAGTATGAATACACAGTCCTCTGTAAAATTTGCCAAGGAAGTGCTGCTTGAATGAAGATGCTTTTTTTGGATAAAATGTTAAGCCGAGGCTCTGTCTTTCCTCGCAAGAAGCACAAAAGAGCTCGTACCATTATTTGTAAAAAAGTATGTGTGTTACGCTGGTGTTCTGTAAAATCTACAAACCCCAATCAACATCAGTAACATGGATTAGTCATTATCACATTGCTGTTTGTGAGACTTTGCAGTGTGAAAATTGGCAGCTGTGTTTTTTACATTACAGCAGTGACTACACGTTAAAAGTGCAAATTGGTTGTGAAGTGCTTTGGGAGTTGGGAAAGATTCGATATGAATGTATGCCTATTTTACGGAAATTCAGAAATGAAGAGGATCAGGCTGAGTTGTGTTCCTCCTTCCTGTTGCAGAATCAAACCAAGATGTAGCAGGAACCATGCCTGTCAAAACATTGGGGGGTGGGGGGATGGTGAGCATTCCCACAAAACAGTGGGCATCTCATCAGCCTATTGCTGGCCCCAGTATTATTAGCTAGTTCTGGGGAAGACAGCATCAAGTCTACCAGCCTTGAGCACTGAGCCGATGCCAAGCTGAGACAACAGTGTGCTTCTGGATTGATATCAGAAGCAAAGTGGATGAACTTAGCCGGACCATCCCAGCTGAGTTAAAATATAGCCCTTTTAGCCCAACCGTTGATGTTGAACTTTCTGTTGCTAACATCGGTTGCTTCTGTCAGGTTTGTTCTCTCCTCTACATGAATGAAGACACAAGTAAGGTAACTCTGTATAGTACTGAGTTATACTGCAAGAATATGAAGAACTGTGCTCCAGGCTGATGGTTATTATCTGGACTTACAGATGATGGGCGACTTTATGGGAATATTACAAAGGATGACAGTATCTGCTGGGCTGTGACCCATGTGAACAAGTGCCTTCCAGATAGGAAGTGAATGTTGCGTAACTGAGCTAAGGGCTGAAGCTATCAAAAATTCTGCTTTAAATAATTAGAATTAATCAAGCAACACATTTTTCACATTTTTATTTTCAAATTATCACACTGTTACATAGTGCTGAATAATGAAACAGGATTAACAATAAATTATATAGAGAAACTTAGACCACATGAATCATTAACTTTCGTATAGGAGAGCTGTATTTTGACACATCGCTGTGTATTGTTGGACATGTCTGCAGGAAGGTCAAAATCGAGGCTATCCTCAGCATTGCAAGGACATAAACAACTCATTCTTCATCTTGCTGGAACATATTAATCTTCCAATTTTTTTGGTGCTCTGGAGCTGTTGTCCAAGGAATGATTGGTATGTGAAAAAAATTCCTTTAACCAGCTTTAGTTTATAGCTAAAAGTTGAAGAAGAACTAATCCCTATACAACAAACTACTTTACTTTCTAGCTGCAATTTTGTTTTGCAAAATTCAGCTGAATTGCAAAAAGCCTTAATCTGGTTGCAGTTAAATCCCTTTAAAGTTACTTTCAGTTGCTGAGGAAAAGGAAAACTAAATGTTGAAACGGAAGAGATTTCATGAGGAAATGACCTGCATGAATTAGCAGTGTTGCGCGAGTAATGTTAGAAGGGTCAGGTCACACCAACACTGATGAACATTTATGATTTACAAAGGTTTAATCTTGAACTAAAATGCACTATTTTAGCCAGCATGTATTGTATTGGCATCAGTAATGAAAGGAGAATGCACAAATGAGTTCATTTTCATTGTCTGACAGAGTGCGAATGTTGGAGTATAAGAACGGAAAAGTCTTTCTGCAACTGTAGAAGGTGCTGGTGAGACCACATCTGGAATATTGTAAGCAATTTTGGTCCCCTTATTTAAGGGAAGTTATCATTTCATCGGAAACAGTTCAGGGAAAATTCACTAGGATGATGCCTTCTACGGTGGGATTATTTTATGAGCAAAGATTAAACAGTTTTGGACTCTATTCACTGGAGTTTAGAAGAATGAGAGGTGATCACATTGAGACATTAGGAGATTCTTTAGGGATTTGCCAGGGTAAATGCTGAGAGCATGTTTCCCCTCATGGGAGAGTCCAGGACTAGTGGGCATAGTCTCGGAATAAAGGGACACCATTTAAGACTGAGATGAAGAAGAATTTATTCTCTCAGAGGATTGAATGTCTTTGGAACTCCTTGGCACAGAGAGCTGTGAGAGGGGAGGCAGGCAGAGTCCTTGTGTATATCTAAGGCTGAGACAGATAGATCCTGGAACAGTTGGGGAATCCAGGGTTGTGGGGAAAGGGCAAGAAAGTGGATGTAAGGAATGTCTGATCAGCCATGATCCTGCTGAATGGTAGAGCAGGCATGAGGGGCCAAATAGCCTACTCCAGTTCCTATTTCGTATGGTCTTATAATTTCTCTATTTTCCACTATTAAGAACACTTTGAATAAGCATGTTGAGAGATTAAAAAATGATTGCTTAGATAAATTAAACATTTGGTTGAAAGAGCAAATAGAGTAAGTTATGGTTAGTTCAAGAACATTTCATCTCCCAGAGTTAATCAGTTGGTATTATATTTACATCAGATATGTTAATGATTATTCATAAGCAAATTAATGTTTATAATGTGGCTATTAGGAAGATGTGTTCAATATATTTCATCAGATTAAATTATATTAAATTGACAGCCTCTCAATTCTTTTCCCAAATGATCATTTTCTACACTCTTGAGTGATGATATAATCAAAGTATGGGGCTGATTCCAGCATAATGAATTAACAGAAAATATAACCTTTGATTCAGCTGAGTATTATGAAATTATTTTTTTCCCTCCATCTTCCTTTTAACCTACTGACCTCTGCCACACTATGAACTGTATAATAGATGAACATGTAGGAAGTCTATCTGTGTCCATTCCCATTCAAGAACTATATCACAATGTCTGCTCAGGTATACATGTGAGCAGACTCCAGTGCATTGCCAATTAATTCCTCTTCATTGGTCTAGGGAATTACTTAGCTTCTGTTTCGTGCTTTTTTTTTCTGTCAGAATTGAGATTGAAAACACAAACATGTGAAGAATTGCAGTTGGAAACGCACTTCAAATTATTTGTCAGCACATAATTTAATTACTTGCACTCTCTATCATTGGTCTCTTGAGTAATCAAACATGCAGGTAGGATGATGTATTTGTTTAGAGAACCAAGATAAATTGTATCAACAAAATATAATGAAAAGGAAATCTTAAATGAAATAGTTAACTTTAAATGAAAAATATGGTCTTGAAAATTTATTTCTTTCCAACTTTCCAAAATTTAGCTTGAATTATCAGCCTCTATATGATGTCATAATTTGCAATGAATTGAACAATTTGGGAGCTCAACATTGTGAAATGACAAAAATAATGCTCTAATTACCTACTCTTATCTTTGGAATTAGCAGGACAAGAAAAAATCATCAATATCTGTTTAAAGTAGTTTTCAGCCTCAGCATTACAGATCAATTAAGAATTATCATAAAATCACACAGCGCAGAAGGTTATTTGACCCATCACGTCTGTGCCAGGCTCTGAAAGAGCTATTCAATTAGCCCCAGTCCTTTTGTTTTCTCTATAATCCTGTATTTTTTCCCCCGGCACACAATTATTTAGATCCCTTGGAAGTCTGAAATGATAAATACATTTCTTATACCCTTTTGGAGTGAACACATTCCGATCAAAACAATTCACCGCTAAATAAAAATAATTCTAATGGTTCCCTCTAATTCCTAGATGTAAGAAGTTAGAATGTTAGATTATTTTGCATTTTACTGCTTTTCCTGCAGGAATTCATGATTGCCTTGACAACTCATTAACAATCATAACCATGTTTCCTCTGAGAATTAACTAAACAAAACCATGATAGGATTTGAATGATCATAGCCTTGGTGGTGCATGTTACATCTGCCTGTTAAGTTTACCACAGCCTTCAAAACTCTGTCAGATTTCACATGCACTTTAGTTTTGTATCTCAGCTGAATCTAGATGGAAAGATGAGGGTAGGGTCATTCACCCTTCAGCTGCAAGCAGATAGGTTGCTTAGCTGCTCACATCGTATTTAGAAACCCTGTAGATGTAATAAGATCGCTGCTTTGCTGAATTATTTTTAACAGTTTTTGCATTATGTTGAATATGAGGTAGAATTGCAAGATTAGCATTACCAATATAAAAATTGCTGCATAAGGACACCATTGAGATATTGTACAGAAATGAACTGCACTTGTTTCCCTGCAGCTAGCTACACATATTATGTTATGTGTGTCCACCTTGATTATTATTTATGTTTCACACCACTAAATGAGAAGAGGTATTAAGACCATCTAAAATGCACATATGAATTTATGATTAAAGAACTTCAATGCAAAATTAGTTAGAACTGACCAGCAATAGCAATTGGCTATAGTTATTGTTTGGTGAGCACAGCAGTTCATCTACTAATACCACTCCTTAATACTTCTGGATATTAACTTCTGAAATTACCAATGGCCCAGACTTTGTGGTAATAATGTTGGTGAAACTGGCAGTATCCACCATTATTACTCTTCTCAAACTGCAAAAGCTTCTGAAGTCTGCATATACACTGTTCATTGTAGAAACCTAAATGTTGCTGTCTATGAATCTATGCTTCTCCATATAGAATGCTGTTGAGTTCCAGGGAGTGTGCAATCAATCAAAAATCACTAAGTAGACAAAGATTTTGCCCCTTTTCTGTCACTATTCATTCTTGGAATGTCAGCATCTCAGGCACGCCAGCATTTATTGCCCTTCCCTAGCTGCCTTTGAGATGGTAGTGGTGGGCAGCCTTCTTGAACTACTGTAGTCCAAGTGCTGTAGGTAGATTGACAATGCCCTTAGGGAGAAAATTCCAGGATTTTGACCAAGTGACAGTGAAGGAATGGTGACATATTTCCAATTCAGGATGGTGAGCAGCTTGAAGGGGAACTTGCAGGTGGTGATGTTCTCCTGTATCTAATGTTCCTGTCCTTCTAGTTGGAAGTGGTCATGGGTTTGGAAGGTACTCTGTAAGGATCTTTGATGAATTTCTGCAGTGCATCTTGTAGATAGTACACACTGCTGCAGTTGAGCATTGGTGGTGGAGGGAATGGATGCTTATAGATATGGTGCCTATGAAATGGACTGCTTTGTCCTGGATAGTGTCAAGCTTCTTGAGTGTTGTTGGAGCTAGACTTATCCAGGCAAGTGGGGATTATTCAATTACATTCCTGACTTGTGCCTTGTAGATATCCTGGTGGAAATACTTTGAGGAGTCAGGAGGAGAGTTAGTCGCTGCAGTATTCCTTGCCTCTGAACTGTTCTTGTAGCCACAGTATTTATATTGTGAGTTGAATTGAGTTTCTGGTTGATAGTAACCCTCAGGATATTGATAGTAAGGGATTCAGTGATGGTTACACCATTGAATGTTACGAGATGGTATTTGGATTATCTCCATTGAAATTGTTCATTGTCTGGCATTTGTGAATGTTACTTGTCACGTTTTAATTAACTTACAACTTATTGAATGTAGTGTAATTGGGTTTATAGTGGCATACTAAATTTCGAATTAATCTTTGTTGAATGTAATAGTTTTTCACATTTTCGGAAGTTAGTTTATGATATTCCAGCTTCAACTTTAGTCCCATGTTTATGTTCCTAATAAATTTATTTGAAAGTGAAATATAAAGAAATTTTATTTGTTGTCTGTGGAGATTCTTCAATTTTTTTTTATTCATTAATGGGATGAGGGCATCACTGGCCAGGCAGCATTTATTGCCTGTCCCTAGTTGCCCAGAGGGCATTTCAGAGTCAACCACATTGCTGTGGGTCTGGAGTCACATGTAGGCCAGACCAGGTAAGGATGGCAGTTTCCTTCTCTAAAGGACATCAGTGAACCAGATGGGTTTTTCCTGATAATCAATAATGGATTCATGGTCATCATTAGATTCTTAATTCTAGATTTTTGATTATTGAATTCAAATTCCACCATCTGTCCTGGCAGGATTTGAACCTCGGTCCCCAGAACATTATCTGGGTCTCTGGATTAACAGTCCAGCAATAATACCACTAGGCCATTGCTTCCCGATTGTTAGCCAAGCCATGTATTCTGCATGATGACATCAATGCCATTGGACATCCCTTCACTTTGTGCCAGGTTCAGACTGACATTTGGGAAATGCAAACTACTCCAAAAGGTTTTTTAGATCTCTGTGAAAATCTTTCTTCAAGGTCAGTGATGAGCGTTGTCATTACATCCCTGATCACAAAATTCAGATCACTGGCATGTGAATAGTTAATGATGTAGGTATCAATGCCCAGATATGATTCTGGTTTCACATATGAGCAGTATGGTGTGTAAAGCAAGGTTGGGCTAAATATTTTGATGCAAACTTCCGGAAATACAATTTATGATGTTCTTACTGGCTTGGGGAAGTATAAAGCTGTACTTAGCATATTAGTGAATAAAATTTATTTAATGGTATTGCATACAATTAAATAGAAAAGGTTATGATCTTTTGGTTTCTGACCTCCTTTATATACAACAGTGAATATTACAACTCGCTTGACTGCATCATTCACACTGTGAGTCAGGATGATGGCTGGAATGATTTTTTTTTTATACTCTGGTGCAAAGAAGAAATGATCTCTTACTGATTATAAAGACTGAATTTAAATCATCTTAAATGGCTTGTTTTGATATCCAAAATTTATTTTCACTGTCAATAATGCTGTAACCTCAGAAACAATGCTCTTATGCATGTGTACACATTAGAAAAAGCTCAAGGAAAAACATTTTTCTATTTCATGCCCAGTGACAGCTTTAAGCCTCCCAAGTCAGGTAATGATATAGATAAGATGCAATGCAGTGCATCACGGTCTTGATGATGTACATCAACCATCTTAATAAATCAGCCTTTAACCACACTACCAAAAACACTGTAATTATCCACATGCTCTTTATTTATGATGTCTTTGAGGAAAACCGCTTAATTAGTGCCAGTTAATGCTGAATTAAAGTAATTTTCTAATGTAGGCAATGCTTAATCTGTCTAAAGCTAAACCAGATCTGTCCAAAATTATTTCAATTTTGATGGAGAAATATCTTTGCATTAGTATTCTTAAGATATGATTGTTACCATTGCTTGTTGCAATATCAGATCTTAGGGAGACACTTGTCAAAGTGCACTAATTTTTCCAGCCCAGTGATACAAACAAGTCATATTATTAACTTAAACTTTCCAAGGTATAAACAAGGATTCACATAATACCGCGTATTGTGCCATTATCTGGTAAAACAGTCACATTGTCAATATTTTACTGTTAGCCATGTAACAAATCTGTATCTTGTATTCTTTGACATCGTTTGGTTACAAAGATATATAATATACAATCGTGGAAATAGATGGATAACGGTAAGTTATAAGATGTCAAAATAATTGTGCGTTTAGATGATGTTTCTAGACAACTTAATACAAATTCTGATAGTTTAGGTCATCATTGATTGCATAAATATCTGTATGTGTGTGTGTATGCGCATACCAATTTTAGACAGCTAATTTGATCTAGCAGTAACATATATCAGTACAAAATTCAGTGACAAGGTGCATCAGGTATACACATAACATTCACTTCATAAAAAAACATAGCATACGACAAATAATTACAACAAAGTAGAAAGAAATTCCCTACCTAATATATTTTAAAAGTTTTGCATGTATTTTGGACCAAATTCATGGATATTTGTTTACATTGCTGTAAACACTGTCAGCAGTACATCAGTATTAATACTCTGTCGACTTCAAGTATAACAGCAGGTTCTGCAGCAAGAAGGGAACATTCCAATATAAGATGCAAAATAGGGATTTGTGTGACACATTACAAAGGGTATCCTTATTATTCTCTCTACCACTTTGTAAAAAGATTGTAAACACACCCAAAATAGGTAATGCCAATAATACTTTACAGGCTTAGTGAAAATCCAGGCCTGGATTCCAGGCTATTTAGATAAACAGATAGTTCATTTCATATTTTATGTGTTGTGACCTGTCAGATGCAGGAAATTTTAGGTGGTAAAATTGGAATGAAGTAAATGGTGGAGTGGAATAGTAGGAGTGTGTAGCGTCAGTAATGGGGGGAACAATGTAGTAGCTGGCAAGGGATGGAAGGCAAAATGGCTTGGGAGAAGAGCACAAGTAGGAATGATATGTAGTTGTGGAGCTGCTAGAAAAGTCGGGTGACCTCCTTGATAAAGGCCAGGGTTTAATGAAATATGTGTTAAGTGTGACGGGAGAGAATGGGCATGTGGAACAGACTGTGAGTACGGTTGCATGAATACTCCTGCAGACACTGCAGCTGCAGTAGCAGTGTGATGTTGGAGCACAGTACGGTGAATTGTTGTAATTGCTGCAGTCGTCACCGATTGTTGACGAGAGATTGGCTGCTGCGCGGGAATTGCTGCAATGGGTGAAGGTGTCTTCACTTTGCTGACTAGCTTCTGTTGTTCTATGTGCTGTTGAGCTTGAATCTGCAGTTGCTTGTATTTCTCAATTTCATCTGGTGTGAATGATATTGTTTGAGAGAGTGGCGAAAAGGTTTTGTGTGTTTGTTCAGTACTTTCATTTTGATCATCAATCATCACCGTCGCTTCATTCTGCAGAGTTTGCTGGGTGTGGCAGGGTGGAATATTTGAATTATCTTGAAGCCATGATGCTCTTTCTGCATGTGCCTCAGGTGCAGTTTCATAATGACAAAGAAATACCTCATTTAGAGATGGCTTGATATCTTTGTTATCGCCATACAAATCTGTCTGTTTCTGATGAATTACTTCTGTCTGTGATAGAGTCTTCACAGTCGGTACCTTTTCACTCTGTGGCAACACAGTGCCATCATTTAGGACAAATGAAAGCCTGGGAAGCAAAATATTCTCTGAAGGGTCTTTGTGATTAATCCACATTTCTGAAAAACTGTTTTTTGTGCGCTCATCAAATTCACGTCTGTCCTGTGTCATTTTAGATGCTTCTGCATCTGTAAAACAGTTGTTTATCTTGGAATGGTAACCTTCTGCAAATGTTCCTGTTGATAGCTTGAACACTGAACTGCAGCTTTCCTCTGCCTGCTGTACCACAGAGTGAGAGATATTTATCATATTTGTATTTTGCCTTGGAGTATTTGGTGCAGAATTTTCACAGAGATTCTCTTGACATGGAGAATAGCAAGGCTGCAACTCATCAGCTGAAAAACACTTACTCTTTTCTCTTACTGACATTTCACTCTTCAAGTAAAGCCTGGTTTTACACTGCTTCTTTCGTCTGTGAGATTGCCCTCTCCGACTGTATCTACAATCTGAATTAGAGCTACCCACTTGGCTCAAATGCCTGCCTGATGAATTTGAGATTTGTTTGTGATATCCATCTGGGGGTGAAGCAAGTCTATGTCTCCTGCGTTTGTGATAGACAATGACAGGCTTGCCATTCAGCGAGTCATATCTTCTCTTCACTGAAAGGTTCTGGCAAGAATGTCTTTCATCACTCTGTTGATCTGAATATTCAATGTCTGATAAAGAATTGTAGCCATTGCTTCTTGTTCTTTGCTTACTTGTATAAGTACACATGGTACACGATGAATGGCAGTTTCTTGAAGAATCCCCAGACAATGAACACAGTTTATGTTGTTTGCAGCCATTTCTTTCACTGCCTATAAGAAAATCACCATCTTCTCCATAGCCCTCACTATTCTCTCTTTTCTCTCTTAATTCATTACTTGTATTGCATACTCTGCTTTTCCAATTACTTTTCCAAGTGTCTTGTTTGACATTGTTGCAATCAACTATTTTCTGAGTTTTACCCAGTTTCTCTAAGACTGCATTATCTTGATCACAGTTAACTTCAGATTGTTCCGGGTGTCCTTCTGAATATTCTTTTTGTTGTTGTTCTTGTCTGTGTCTGCATTCTACTGTGTCTGTAGTATTTTCTTCTTTAAACAATTCATCAGTTCTCTCAATTGCCTCGTTTTTTGACTCCGCTGACAGTTTTCTCCTTTTCATTTTTTTATTGATGCAACTATGCTCTTTGTCTTTCCTGTTTGTATAACTTTCTTTTTTAGTCTCTTTCTTCCTTTGCTTATGCTTTAAATGCCTGTAAGACTTTTTGTGCTTTTTCCATTTTTTAGATTTGCAATAGGGTGCAATTTCTTTCATAGGTTCTTCCTGGCCAATTCCATTGTAGTACAGATTTAATCCAACCATTTGTCCATCGCAAATGTTCAGCGTCTTTTCAAAACCGTTGACAGCACTTTGTACATTGACGCTGGAGACATCTGGTTTCATTTCAGAAAATCCACTTGAAAGATTCCTTTTGGCAGGTCTGCTTAATTCTTTTGATGAGGTTTGGGATGTTTTGAAATAATTTGCTTTGGATTTACGCTCCTCCACACAGCTTTTAGTTCGGGATGACCTAAAGTCAAAATAAAGAGGGTTGCAGCAAAAAGATATGGAAGGCTCAGTGTTAGTAAAATTCAACATCTCTGAAGGCCACTGAAGGACAGTTGACTCATCCTTGCTGACAACAGGAAAGAAAGGTGCATCTGGTCTTCTGCATACACAAGGATTGTTTTTTATGTCGGCACTTTCTGCCTCTACATGTAGAGAGCAACAATTTTCAGACAAACCATGAAGGAACTCTTCAGTGACATCGCCATTTTGTATTAACTCATTAGCTGTTTTAGATGTTTCACTTTCCACTGGTGAGCTGAATGCTTCATTACTTAATGTATCAACTCCATGTCGGTCCTCAATAGTATCAAAGCACACTGAAGTGTCATTTTCTGAAGCTTTTTCTTCCTTAGTTACAACCTTGTAGAGTGTATCTTGCTTTTCTACTGGCACAGAAGTGCAGAAGGGAAGTTTTGGCTTATTCTTGCCTTGAACTTGAGTCATGCAGGAAGTTAAACAGCTTTCTGCTGTACTGTTGTGTTCCTTCATTATCAAATGCTGAACCCCTTCTTTAATCAAGGGCATTGATTTGAAATTGCTTTCCTCTTGGTGCTTACTGCTTTCTGGCTTAACTTCAAAATCTGCGAGTGTTTCTATGCTGGAATTTGTTTGTGTACTGTAAGTATTCCAGTTGATTTTGCGTTTGAGGCTTGTATTCATTTTGCTTGATCCTTCTTCAGTGCTGTCACAGAAAACTGCGGCCGATGATTCCAGTTTGACAGGAATTTTCTTGGGAAAGGAAAAGGAGAATCCTATTTTTTGTCCACAGGTTTGTTTTCCTAGTAAACAATGTTCAGCTTTACAGATGTCAGATGTATTGCTTACAGAAAGTTTATTCTTTCCCCTACTATTATCATCGGTACTGCCTGCCATGCTGTCTTTTGGATCTGTTGATTTCCTGTCTGTTCTTCCACCATTCAGGCTGGCAAGTTGCTGATTTGTCCCTGAGGCATTTTTAACAGCAACAGTTGTGGACTTGAACATTGGACCACTCCCTGGGGCACTGAAGCATAACAAATAAGATAGTCTGAAACACTCCACACGAGCAAAATATAGATATAGCATTACTGTCAATTCTACCAACAGCAGCAAAGAAAGACATAATAGAATGTGTAGGTGAATTATTTCTTTCTAGAAGGACAAGGCTGACAATGAATTGATTTCTGAAAAAGGTAATAGCATTAAGTTCTGTGCAGGTTACACTGTTAAGCAGAATTCTACCTGACAGCCTTTATAATCAGCAACTCAACTCAAATAAACAGAAAATACAGCAGATGCTGGAATTGTGAAGCAGACAAAGGAAGTGCTGGAGAAACCCAGCAGGTCTGGCAGCATCTGTGGAGTGAGAGACTCGGTTAATGTTTTGAGGCTGAACCCAATAACATTAGCCTGGACCTCTAGATTACTAGTCCAATGGTGTTAACACTATGTCACGATATAGGAGAATTATTGTTTCGCAGAATGAAAATTAATTCAAAAATAACACCTTTGTGCCAAGCTCATTAAGATTTTTATGGTGGCATCAGTAGAGAATGGAAAGAGGGGAACATAAATAGTAGAAAACAGATTAAAATCTGGGTTAAAGAAAAGGAAGTGTATGGGTCAGCCTGGTTTGGTTGAAGAATTCAAAGGTAATGCCAAAATAATTATCTCTGCATTGGATAATGTTAATATTCCAATGATGACATATCTAGGTTTAGAGAATTAAGAAATAACTAATCAAAAAGTTCAGGAAACATCTTCCACAGCAGCTGAGGTATCGAGTTGTTGAACTGAAATATTACACTTGCTTGGACGGATTCCCCAACTGCACTTACATATCAAGTTTCCCCTGGGCCCATTTCACCTGAAACCAGCCAAGCCAGGATAAAAGATAAGAATTTCAATTGCTATTGATGTCTAGTGCAAATTGAGTTTCTGTGGTATTTTGTGCTTGTTTAAAAATTATTGTGGTGTGTAGAAAATAATACTTCAGACTTCACTTAATCAGCAAAGTAAGTTTACACTAATTACACATTTGCTGACCTTTGATTGGTTCAGTTCTCCTTTTTGGCATAAGGAGACTAGTGAACACTTACAAAAGCAATGGGTATTAAAAATGTTACATTTTACAAACAAAATCTGACTGATGTACTCCAATTAAATGAGTTCTTATAGCTCTTAACGTCATTTTTGTTTTTTACAATAATCTCAAGTGTTTGGTGAGCTATTCTTACGGGGGAAAAAAGCTCACTTTAGTGAAATAACCATTTTCAGCTGTAATACTAAGCTGTAACGGTTTACTACTGTTAAACACATATCAAGGTTTTTTTAATTAATGCAATAATGTGACCTGCTGCTGGTGGAATGAAGATCTTATGTATGTGATTATGTAAATAGTTTTGAGTTTAAATCCAAACCACAAATTCACTTCAGAGTACCAGGTCAATTTCAAATATAATTAGTGTGTAAAGCAGAAATTTAACTACAATATGTAAATGACCAATTAACGGGCTTTAAATTAGAATATTTTAGGTGACATGGAAAACCTTTTGCTGAAGGAATCCTCCTATTTATTATAGACATTGCTCGTGACTAAGGCAGATATTTTTCTGATGTAGAAGTGACATTTGGACTACGAATATGACCATGCCAAGGGCAAATATTGAGGATCATCCTGTCAATACGCACCAATTATAAATTGCTGTGGTTTACATAGATATGTGGCACAGATACAGGCCTAATTAGCTCATGCTGGAGTTTATGCTATACTCAAGCTTCCGCTTATCTTTCCTTTTCTAAATCTATCATTCTAAACTTTGAATCCCATCTCACTCATTTTCTAATTTCACCTTAACATGCAACTATGGTATTCACTTCAACTACTCTCTGTGGTAGTGAGTTCTGCATTCTCGCCATTCTTTACAGAAAGAAGTTTCTTCTAAATTATCAATTGGATTTCTTGGTGATTAATGTATATTGATGGTCTTTAGTTATTCTCTTGCCCACCAGAGGAAACATTCTCCCTGTATTCAATCCATTAAAATCTTTCAAATTTTAAAGACCTCCATTGGATCATCCCTCAGCCTTTTCTCAGGACAAAAGAGGCTCAATGTGTCATTCCTTTACTGATAATGTGAACCCATGCATTTCTGATGAGATCATTGTAAGTTTCTACTTACCAATGCCTCCAAATCCTTTGTAGAATAAAGCAAACACAACTGTAAGCCTTACTCCAAGTTTAATCAGACCAAGTTTTAATACAGGTTATGCATAACTTACCTACTTTCCAATTCCATACCTTTAAATGATAAAGCCTAGTGCTTGATTTTATTTTAATGGATTTGCTAACCCATAGTGCAACATTTAGTGACTGATTCATTAGCTTCAAAATCCGTTTGTTTGTTTAGCCCGCCTAGACTTACCCCTTCAAATCAGTCATAAGTGACCTCTCTAATAGTTTAGGAATATAAAATTACTGTTATCAGTTAAGGCAAAATCAATATTGTTTGATGATGTATGTCACACTTTTTTTTCCCTTGAGCTCTGCTAGTTCAGTTTTAATTTCATTAAGTTTTGGAAAACGCTGTTATCCTATTTTGCATATGTTAATGCATATTATCTGGAATCATTGGAGAGAATTTAACAAGTTTAAATTGTTCAAAAGTTTTAATTTTCCATGAGATTTAAAACAAAAACATTTAAATTTGTCATGAAGTTTCTTTTAAGGAGGTTGCAAACTTCCTCTGAGCCAGAAGGTCTAGATTGAAGCCATACTACAGGGCTTGATGGCCAATTCATAACATGGCCAAACAACTTGAGAGTATCAATCTGTAAATCCTTCTGGCAAATCCTTTTTCATCAGCAAGCGTTAGAAAGAATTTGGGTCCTCTACCATTGTTATTCGTAACTCTGGACTATGGCATTGCCATTGTAAATCAAACTCCTCAGGAGCTCTGGTGGCTGATTGGCTAGTGTGGATCAGATTTGTGCTAACAGCATAGGGTTAGTCTCCATTCTGGTTGGGATGGATGCTGCTTTCTTATCCTCTACGATGCAGTGGATCAGACCTATCTTTAGACAGAGAACCCGAGAAGAAGAGGCTCCTTTTGGTGCATCGATGCTTGGAAAGGTGCCATTTCATTTGTAGATTAAATGACCTTTAAGCTCAGTTAGCTCAGTTTGCTGGACGGCTGGTTTGTGATGCAGGGTGATACCAATACCGTGGGTTCAACTTCCACACCCAACTGAGATTACCTTGAAGGTCCCAGCAAGTCAACTCATCCCTCACCTGATGTGTGCTGATGCTTGGGTTAAACCACCATCGTTAGACTTTCTTCAATGAGAGAGCAGCCTATGGTCTAATAGGACTACGACAGCTTTACTTATTTACTCACCACACAACTTGCTTTCTGAGTTCAGCTAGCTCATGTAAACGTTTGAGTGCCTTTTCCTGTTTCTTTTCATCTTTCCTAGACTTGGAAGCCACATTCCGAGCAAACTCCCTTTGCTTCAGTTCTTTAAGTCTCTGAAAAAGTAGAGCAGTCGTAAGTTTAAATTATAAGACTTCTAACCTTAATCAAATTATATTATGAATCCACTTTCTTTCTGCAACAGCTGTATTTGGCAGACTTAGTGGGGGTGACACAATGGATCAGACATTGACCTTCCATACTTACAAATCCAACGCAGATTGGTAGGATCTGTCTACTGGATGCTGGTATCTGTATGAAATGAGTCTGAGAAAGTAGGCAGGGCTGAGAACATCAAACCAATTGAGATGGATGAAAATATAGATAAGAATCATTGACAGATTTCTACGAGTAGCTTGTGTAGGAAATAGGAAAAATGTAGCAGTACGAGCCTCTATTTTGAAGTTATGATGAGATACCTTGCTGGAACAGAAACAGTGAGCTTTACTGTCCTCACAGCTGTGATCTACTTCACCTGAGTGTGCTTGATGTCAATTCTTTCATCCATCAGCACTAATATCTTTCACATTGAACATAAAAGTTCCCAAAAAAAGTGGCGCTAAGTTCACACCTGCAATGAGTTGATGACCAAGTATTACTTTTAAAACACCTTATGTGCTGTTTATGCATTATTTGACAGCAGAATTTTAGCCATTTGAAGACCTTTTATTTTACAGGATTCCAGCCAATGGTTATTGTGCAGTCCTCTGCTGGGTCTTTATAGAATTAGTGAGATGACCTTTCTGAGGCTGAGATGTTTCAGAATGGCAGAAATGCAGGTCTGTGAATCAGTTGTTGGGTTTAATCTCCCAGTTCCTGCAAAATAACTGCCAGGGCATTAACACAATTGTGGACAAGGTGCAGGGCTGGATGAACACAGCAGGCCTAGCAGCATCATAGGAGCAGAAAGGCTGACGTTTCGGGCCTAGACCCTTCATCAGAATTTGTTTTTTCTTTATGGAACAGCAGGCAAGCAGGTAGATGTTTAGTTTGTCTGTAAAACTTGCATTACCAATGTTACGAGTATTACCTAGCACTATTGCATGTAAAGGAAGAGCTCAAATTTAAATTTAACTTGTATTTGAACCAAATGTAAGCTAACACTGGGAATTTTCTACCAGTGACCAACTAGCAATACCAGTTTTAAACTCAGGTTGCAAACTACTCACCAGGATGCAACAATATAACCAAAACAAAGGAGAAAGTAGATTTGCTAGTTAGTGATGAGATTGATTGTTACTAGAAAATAAAAGGGGTAGAATTTGTGAACGTCATATTGCACTAAGGAAGCATAAAAGTATGCAGAAACTTGAAAATGGAACAAACATAGAGGCTTTGAATCTTAATGCACAACGCATTTGGAATGAGGAGGAAAACTGATGGCACAAATCGAGTGAAGTGAATAAGATCTCTAGCCATTATGGAAACATGGCCACAAGGAGGTCAAAACTGGACTGAATATTTAGGGATATTTGACCTTTAGGAAGAACAGGAGGAATGGAAAAGGTGAGGTAGCGCTGTTAATAAGAGATGAAATAAGGATACTTGTGAGAGATGACCTAGGCTCAGACGATGCAGGGTCCATTTGGCTGGAGGTAAATGAACAGCAAAGGAAAGCACATTTTGGTAAAAGAGCTGTACAGATCCCCAATAGGAATCACTCTGCAAGAAAAGTGATAAATCAACCAATAGTAGGAGCATATAAAAATAATTGAGCAATAGTTATGGGTGACTTTAATCTTCATGATTCTTACGTTAATAAAATTGGCCCATTGAGTCTGCACTGACTTTCCTGTGAGGGTTGAAGAGCATCCTACCCACCAACCAATCCCCATAACCCGTTATTCCCCATCACTAATCCACATCCCCAGACACTACGGGCAATTTAGCATGGACAATCCATCTAAGCTGCACATTTTTAGACTGTGGGAAGAAGCCAGAGCACCCAGCAGAAACTCTCAGACACAGGGAGAAGGTGTGTAAATGCCACACAGTCACCCAAGGCTGGAATCAAACCCAGGTTCCTGGCGCTGAGAGGCAGCAGTGCTAACCACTGAGCCACCGTGCCACTTCCATACCTGACTAATCACGTCTGACTAATTTATTAGAGATTTTTGAGGCAGTGGAAAGCGGGGAACCAGTAAATGTGTTGTATTTGGATTTCCAGAAGGCCTTCAACAAGGTGCCTCACAAAAGGTTAAGTCGTGATGTGTAGGTGCTGGTGTTGGACTGGGTTGGACAAGGTCAAAAATCACACAACAACAGGTTATAATCCAACAGGTTTATTTGAACACACAAGCATTGCCCCTTCCTCAGGTGTAATGAGAGAGGAAGTATCAAGACACAGAATTTAAAAGTAAAAGATCGAAGGATTATATGACTGATGCAAATGTAGTTAATAACCCTAAATTGGCTGGCTGACTCACTCCCGTTAAATCTTTAATCAGTTAGAAAGAAGATGCAGGTTTCGATTGATTAGCATGCAACACTTCGAATTTCTTTCAAGTCAATGTACCGAGATAACTAAAGGTTTTATCAATGATTTCAAGAGGTGACATCTCAGGTCAGACAACCCTTTTGGTGTGAGGCGTTGTTAAGAAACTGTCTGTGTTGGAACATGGAGTCAGACTGGTTTTATTTCCGAAGCAAGAATTTTAAAAATGCCCACTGACTGACTGTGTCAACAAATTGTATGCTTTTTGAACAATTTAGACAGTATCTACAAATACAAATCAGCAAATGCAAATTCAACTCATAGATTCATGTGTGTGTGTGTGTGTGTGGGTGAGTGTGTGTGTGAGTGTGTGTGTGCGTGAGAGAGAGAG
>NC_063338.1:36177459-36229875 GCF_021869965.1 Rhincodon typus
TGTGTGAGAGAGAGAGTGTGTGTGTGAGAGAGAGTGTGTGTGTGTGAGAGAGAGAGTGTGGGTGTGCCAGTGAGAGAGTGTGTGTGTTTGTGTGTGAGTGATAGTGAGAGTGTGAGTGTGTGAGAGAGTGTGAGTGTGTGAGAGTGTGTGTGTGTGTGTGCGCGTGTGCGTGTGTGTGTAGGTGAGAGAGAGAGAGTGTGTATGTGAGAGAGACAGAGAAAGAGAAAGAGTGTAGTCACCTGTAGTGCAACATGAACTCAAGATTAATTCATGAGACAATGGCTCATGGCGTTGGAAGTATTATATTGGCATGGGTAGAGAATTAGCTCGTGAGTGGGAAACAAGTGGAGATTACAGGGTCTTTTTTTTCAGTTTGGCAACCTGTGACCATTGGAATTCCACATGGATCAGAACTAGGACCACAACTGTTTACAGTGTATATTAATGACTTGGAGGAAAGAAGCAAATATACCGTAGCCAAATTTGCAGACAGCAGAAAAATAGTTGGAAAGGCAGGTTGACAGAGGAATATAAGTATTTTACGGAAAGATATGAATAGAGTAGGTAGACAAAAAGTTGGCAAATGGAACATAATGTGGGAAATTGTGAAGCTGTTCATTTTGGAAGGGAGAACAACACAAAAAAATTATTTAAATGGAGAAAAACTGCAGAAAGCTGCAACCCAAGGGACTTTGGGATACTTGTGCACAAAACACAGAGACACAAGTGCAGCAAGTAATCAGGAAGTTTAAAGGAATGTTAGCCCTTATTTCAACGGGATTTGAGTATAAGAGTAGGGAAGTCTTACTGCAAATGTACAAGGGGCTGGTGAGACCACATCTGGCGTACTGTGAGCAGTTTCATTCCCTTTGTTTAAGAAAATATATTATTTCATTGGAGACAGCGCAGACAAGAGCCACTAGGATCATGCCCAGTATGGAGGGATTGTATTATGAGCAAAGATTAAGCAGGTTGGGACTCTACCCATTGGAGTTCAGAAGAATGAGAGGTGATCTCCTTGACATACATAGGATTCTTAAGGAGCTTCATAGTGTAAATACTGACAGGATGTTTCCCCTCATGGGAGAGTGCAGGATTAAAGGGCATTGTCTTAAACTGGCACCCTTAATTCTGAGACTGAGATGTGGAGGCATTCCATCTCTCAAAGGGTTGTGTCTTTGGTAATCCTTGTCACAGTGAGTTGTGAGGCAGAGTGTTCGTGTATAGTTAAGGCCAAGATAGACAGATTCATGATCAGTAGGGGAATCAAGCGTTATTGGAAAAATGCAGGAAAGTAGAAATGAGGATTGTCAGATCAGCCATGACCCTATTGAACTATGGAGCAGACTTGAGGGATATTCCTGTTCCTATTTTTGTGGTCTTTTGATCTTACTAACACTTGCTGATCTGTTTATGTGTAAATGAGAATAACTAAGTGCATGGAGGTGAACATTCCAAGAGATGATTACTTATTTAGATAGTTCTAAGTATCTTTGAAGATAAAGGAAGCAAGAGTTTTAATCTTTTTCAGCTAAAAGTAACATATCTTTGTGTGGTATTTCTATTTTATGTCTGATATAAATTAGATATAACTCTTCTCTAAATTTCATTGAAAGTAGTCAAAGCCTACAATAAAAAGAGCACACTTAGGAGAAAAAATTCTGAAGCATTAGTGATGAAATTTCTAATTATAAAACTTCTTATTAATGGTGGAAAATAAAACTGAAACTCTACTCAGTCCCTGTACTCAGCAGCTGGCAGGTTTAGCCTGGAAGGTTGTCTCAGTGATCAGAAGAAAATATTGGCATTGAATGAATAAATTCATGTTAATTCTGCGGCACCTAATTTACACATTCTCATCAGTACTTCTGGTCAGTATTAAATGCTTAATTGTATCCAAAGCATTACTCATGCTTTTCACCATTTAATTACTCCATCTTCCTCTTTTTGTCCTCAGGCCAGGATATTCTGCATTCAAGTATTCAAACAACCTGCACTGTTAAGGAAACAAGGGATAATATTGGTCTGACAACTGCCCTATATTGTGGTGGTAAGATCAAATCTTTTTTATCGCACTGGCTTTGCATTTGAAAACTTCCCCAAATAATTTTCCAGCAAGTTTCAATTAAATGCCCAGTGATTCCACTGGAAACAGGCAGGTGCTGACTACGTTTATGCATAAAAATATGTATATCCTATGCACTGCTTCCTGGGCCCAAATAGAAGGATATTCTAATAGGGCTTTTTTCTGTTAGTGGTTAACAATGGAAAGCGGTCTTCCGTTATGTGATTTTAATACTTTGGGCCTGTCATAGACTAACCTGGTTTTAAGGGAGGAAAATCCCTGGTCTCATTTTCTAATAGCCAGAGAGTCATTTCTGGAGTTGCACATGGTGACCCTCCAGAATCCTCATCGTAGCAGACTCCAAGGGAATCACCCAAGATATTGAAGGTCCAGCTAACCTAACAAATTTTAGGCTAATACCTACTCACTAGAATTGAATCAATAGTGCAACGTGAATCTGACTTTATAGTGTAATTGCAATCTGAATCTGGAGTCAGGATTTGGTCTACTATTGGATGAGATTGGGTTAGACTCACTGAAGGAGGCCAAAACCTAGCTTCATGCGTTCCAGAAGACCAAAATAATGTTGGTCTTTAGTAAATTGACAGGAATAATAAAACTTTCAAAAGTTCACTGACATTGTTAACTCGACTCCTAATTTGTTGTTAGGAACTTGAGTCACTCAAGTAAACATGTTAGTGACCTGGTCAAGAATAAATTTCACAAAGATTGGACTAAGCAAACCTCTTTATTTTTCAAATGAGAAACTGAGTAATTTGACTTCTATCTGTATTGCACGTGCAGTATATCTTCAAACAAAAAAAATGTTGACTACTGGTCCAAAAAGTAAATGTCCTTTCATTTTCTGAGTACGGATAAGAAAAGAAAATCCTGTACTCTTGACATACTGAAAATTTGATTAACCTCTTGCTCAAGTCTTCTAATTTTGTAATTTCACCATTTAGCCAATTTGTAGCTGGAAACAGAAATGGAATTAAAGCAAAGAATTTGCCACTGGAGTTTACGTTTAAACTTGCTGGAAAATCTGCAGGACTTAAGTGAGCAAATCCGCTTCAAGCAATGCAGTAAAGGAAACTAATGCTGTTTAAAACAAAATCAATTTCTGTATCAAGGTGCCATCAATAGGAAACAAAACCCATATTAATAAACATTAGAGATTAAAAGCTGTATTGATTAGGATTTCATTTGTCTTATTTGCACAATGCATTTGTGTGGTACAGATAACCAGTTCTTAATTGTAATAAAATCAATGAAGTTGGGACAGGATCTACATTGGTAAAAGGTGAAGATTATCAAGACAATCTACTTACAGATAGAATAGCGAATGGCAGAAATAAGTCACATGTTTATATTCAATGCATCTTGTAAAGGAGATTTACATCCTGATAGCAGAGGAAGAGATTATTTCAACAAAGTACTTGAAATCCAAATATTTTTGGTTTTACACATCTGTTTCTGCCAGCTACGGAAGCAAGAATACATAAAGGATACATTTAACTTGGTCTGAGGCTATAGCATTTTAAATTCTTGCAAGATGTCCCATTCCAAATGAGATCTAAATTGTTTGAACAGTATTTCAACAATATACAGAAACTTTTTGGGCTCCACAGCTGGTAATTGGAAATTGCACCTTTGTGCTCAAAATGGTGCTATTGATGTCATTTTCCCGTTTTAGGACTTTTTTTCTGGGAACATTAAGGAGGCAAAAACCTCTCTTTGATTAATCATGAACAAGTTATTTTGTATAGAATAGAATTCCTCTGAGGTGCCGATTTTCCTGAGAACAGCAGCTGAAACTATGGGAGGAAGCTTCCCAGGCCTTGAATGAGACAGTCAATGATGTCAGCAGGGAAGATATGGAGGGATCAGGCCTTGTGAATTAAATAGGCCAATTTTTCATCGGAGATTTTATTGGTGAGATGTGAATCTCACTAATGAATGATGGGGGTCTTTTTGCATGCATTAACATCTCATTATTACCTAATCTCTCCCAATTGTATGTAGTATGCTATTTTCCTAGACTGCCTACTTCACCCCTCCATTGTCCATGGATATTGGCATCACCGTATCATCATGGCATATCTCCAATACCCTTAGAATACCATTTATCACATCAATACCAAACTTTGAAGCTCATCAATACATTAAAAGTAAATGAGTAAACAGAAGCAGGAGTAGGCCATGCATCTCCTCAAGCCTACCCCACCATTCAACAAGATAATAGTTAATCTGCCTGAGGCCTTAAGTCCACTTTTATCATAGCCCTCAACTCTCAATATTTCAAAAATCTACCTACCTCCTCTTTAAATACTTTCAGCGATCTAACCTACACAAATCTCTGAGATAAAGAATTCCAAACGTCACTATCCTCTGGGAGAAAAGGTTCCTTCAGATGTCCATTTTAAATGAATGTCTCCTTATTCTGTTAAGTATTCCTCCAGTTTGAGATTCCCTCACTAGTGGAACCATTTTCTCAACATTTACCCTGTCAAGCCCCCTCAGAATCCTGTATGTTTCAATAAGATCATTGCTCACTTTTCTAAATTCTAATGGATAAAAGCCTAACCTGTTTAGCCGTTCTTGGTAAATTAATCTCTTCATTCCACAAGTCAGCCTTGTGAATCTCTTTTAAACTGCCTCCAAAGTCAGGACAACCTTTCTTAATTGTTTGGATTAAGACTGTTCTCAGTATTCCCAGTGAGCCTCATGATAACAATATACACCAGTAAAAAGATTTCCCTATTTTCAAACTCCAACCTCCTTGCAATAAAGGCCAAAATTCCATTTGCCTTCTTAATACTTGCTGCACTTACAAAACATTTTGCATTTCATGCACAAAGACACCCATATCCCTCTTTGCCATGCATTTTCTGGAGTATTTCTGTATTTAAATAGCAAGCTGGCTTTTAATTTAAAGTGCATGATCATTCACTTTCCGACAGCTCCATCTGTTGAGTTTTTGCCCATTTGCTGAACCTGTCTCTAACCCCTCGTAGATTGCCTGTCTTCATCGCGATATGTGCTGCCACCTATTCTTGTATGATTAGCAGATTTGGATACATTACATTACCCCTCCTCAGTTCACTAATATAAGACAATAAACAATTAAGGCCCTTGGACTGATCTTTGTGGCACTCCACTGATTTTCCCAACCTGAAAAGGACCCAATAATCCTGTCAGCCTCTATCTGCTAATCCTCAATCCATGCTAATACATTATCCTCCATACCATGAGCTCCTATCTTGTACGGTAAACTTGTATATGAAAATTATCAATTTCTGAAGAAGGATCTAGGCCCAAAACGTCAGCCTTCCTGCTCCTCTGATGCTGCTTGGCCTGCTGTGTTCATCCAGCTCTACACCTTGTTATCTCATGAAAATTATCAAATGCCTTCTGGAAATCCAAATACACTGCATCTATGGTTCCTCTTTATCAACTCTGCTAGCTATATAAGAACATAAGAACTAGGACTAGGAGTAGGCCATCCAGCCCCTCGAGCCTGCCCCGCCATTTAATAAGATCACGGCTGATCTTTTTGAGACTCAGCTCCACTTAGCCGCCCGCACACCATAACCCTTAATTCCTTTACCGTTCAAAAATTTATCTAGCCTCAAAGAACGCTAGCAAATCTAGGATACTAGAATCCCTGTAGTATGGGCACAGGCCATTTGACCCATCAAGTCCACACCCCACCCTGACCCACCCCCAACCCTCAACCCCGTGGGGGAAAGCAGAGCACCTGGAGAAAACCCATGAAGTTGCAAGTAGAATGTGCAAATTCCACACAGACAGTTGTCTGAGGGTAGAATTGAACCCAGGTCCCTAGCTCTATGTGGCAGTAGCGCTTACCACTGAGCTACCATGCTACCCTAGATAAAGTATAGCACAGGCCTTGCTGGGACTTGAACCGAAGATCTCCTGTTTACTGGACAGATGCTTTAACCAAGTAAGCCACAGTGCCACCAAATCTATCAAATATGTTTTCCCTTTCAAAAAATAACTCATCGGTTTGATTACATTAAACTTTTCTAAATGTCAATTTCTTCCTTAATAATGAATGCTAACATTCAATGACAGATGTTAGGCTAACTAGTCCCTAGTTTCCTGATTTCTGTTTCTCTCTCTCTTTTTGAGCAAGCACATCACATTAATGGTTTTCCAATCCACTGGAATCCTCCTGGAACCCAGTGAGTTCTGAAATATTTCGACAAATGCATCTATTATCCCTGCACCCTTTTAAAACTCTTGGATTTAGTCCACCAAGTCCTGGTGACTTGTTTGCCTTTAGTCCCATTAGTTTGTCAAATACTTTATCCCTCATGATAGTGACTGTTACAAGATCTTTTCTCCCATTAGCACTTTGCTTATCTGTTATCTTTGGGATGTCTCATCCATTGTGATTTTAATTTCTACTGCACTTTTCTGTGTGTGTCTTCTCCTGCTTCCTGCTCCTGCTTGCCCCTTAACCACCTTGTACCTCTGCTCTCCCACTTTTTGTTTTTTCAAACCTGTCTTCAATTAACTCCTCCCACACTACTAATTAGTTTAAAGCCCCAACTCCAACCCTAGGTGTACAATTTGTCAGGACACTGGTGCCAGCGTCGTTCAAGTGAAACCCATCACAATGGAAGAGCTCTTTCTTTCCTCAGTCCTTGTGCCAATGCCCAATGAGTTGGAATCTTTGTACCCACATCAATCTTTGAGTCAACTATCTGTATCTTTAACATTAGCTTCCCTTCTCCAGTTTACATGTGGCTTGTCCAGAGATTATCACCCTCAGGTTCTGCTTTAAATTGAGCCCAAACTGTTCATAATTCTTCAGCAGAACCTCATTCCTAGTAATATCTATGTCATTGGTACCTATGAGGTATCTATGAGAATCCTTCCCCTTCCACCTCAAGTTCCTCTCCAGCCCAGAAGGAAATGTCCTGAACCAGGTAGGTAACACAGCCTTTGAGACTGTGTGTCTTTGCTGCAGAGATGAGTAGGCTATCCCCTATTATTACAACATTTCTCTTTTCTCCTGCCCCCACTTGAATAGTTCTCTGCACCATGGTACATTGGTCAGTTCACTCACCCTTCCTGCAGTTTGCACCGTCATCTACACTGGGAACAAAACATTTGAACCTATTGGACAAGGGCAGTTACGGAGGCTCCTCCAAAGCTAAATTCTGGATTTCCATACCTGCATTGCTTGTAGTCACACCCTCCTGTTCCTGACAATGGACCAAAGTAGTAATTAACCTAAGGGATGTGACTGCCTCCTGAATCTTTGGAACCTTTCCCACTCTCTGATATGTTGCAGTGTCCATAGCTCAGATTCCAGTTCATCAACTCTGAGCTTAAGCTCCTCAAGCATGAGCAATTGCTGTGTATGTTGTCATTGTCAATCACACTAGCATCCTCCAGCTCCCACATACTACAGCTGCAACGCAAGCAGCCATTTTTATTTAATGAACTAATTTGCTTTTTTAATATTTTAGAAGTGAATTCTCTAACTGTAGTCTGCAGCTGCAATAAAATCTTCTGCTTTAATCCACGTAGCCAATGCGAAGAGATGTGCAAGAAATACACACTGATCACCCATACATATTCCCGTGACGCTGCACTTTGGCTTTAACAGGTAGAAACAGGTTGAGGAGGCATTTGCTGCTGGGTTTATCTCCCATGTCTATGGTCATTACAAAATTGATCACTGTCATCTCTGTAAAGCAGAGTGATCACAGACAATCCCAAAAGTGTCAACTGCAAGCTGCAACTCACAAAGACAATCCAAAGTCCCATGGGCTGTACAAGGGCCCAGAGCAGATTTCCTCCTACCTTGAACTGTAAGTATTTGACAACATGATCTTGCATGAAATGGGGGGATAGTGGTAGTGGGACAAGGTTTCAGCAATTCTACTGAGGTGGCAGTAGGGGGGAGCATTACAGTGTGCTGCTATACTTTCATAATGTGGTTTGCACTACAATAGATGGATAGATCGACAATGTCTACAATGTCAAAAGTCCATGCATAAGCATCTTGTGGTCCTCCTTGTCAGAGTCCCTCCATTCCCACTGTATCGGGGTGGCATGGTGGCTCAGTGGTTAGCACAGTTGCCTCACAGCACCAGGGATCCAGGTTCGATTCCAGTCTTGGGCAACTGTCTGTGTGGAGTTTGCACATTCTCCCTGCGTCTGCGGGTGTTTTGGCTGGGTGCTCCAGTTTCCTCTTACAATCAATAGATGTGCAAGCAAGATGGATTGGCCATGCTAAAATCCATAGTGTTCAGGGATGTGTAGGTTAGGTGCATTACCCATGGAAAATGCAGGGTTACGGGGATAGAGTAGGGAGGTGGGACTGGGTGGGATGCTCTTCAGAGGGCTTGTGTGAGCTTGTTGGGCCGAATGGCCTGTTTCCACAATGTTGGGATTCTATAAAAACATTGACAAAGAGCTAAACTGTTATTTGTGACTAATGTGACTGCTTACAATACTAGGAGCCTGCTATGTTTCAGATATTCCCCACATTGGTTAATTGGAAATATTACCAGTGGTGCCAGCCACAGTAATGGTTATTATCACTGTGGCTATGTGGCTATGTGCATCAATGCCACAGAGAACTAGAGGAAGAAGAAATGCTTCAGCTAGCCTAGGACCAGCAGCAACCTTCATTGGCTGCCAAACAGCTTCAACATGAAGTCGCAGCTGAGGGCCCAGAGTTTTCAAATCTCATATTATTTCCTTCAGATGAGCAAGGTGTAGCATCATTGCAGTGATAGTTGAAGGTGTTTCTGGGACACCATAACAGAGCTGTGTCATTTGCTGCAGCAGAACTGGAGAGGTGGATGGCCATCCTATCAGCTGTTCTAAGTGTTTATACAACCAGCAGCTTCCAAGATCCACTGGGGACCAATGTGAGATCTCTCAATGCACAAAGTTTTCAAAGCTGTTACTGCTGCAATTTGTACCAGATCACATTGTTTCAGCTTGCGTACCACAACAAGTTCAATGTTGCAGCTTGGGCAGAATGCTGTGCCAATATAACTGGCTTTCCCAGATGCAGGGTGCTATGGACCGAATGCACATTGCATTGAGAGCATCATATCATCATGGCTGAGTTCACCAAAGAAAAGAGTTCCATTTGGTTAATGTACAACTCATCTGTGATCATCAGTGCCACATCTGAGAAGCCAGGTACCCAAGAAGTTGTATTAGTACAGAAATATTGTTGAAGAAATTTGTGGAATTGAAAGCGGATAAATCCCCAGGTTCTGGTAATCTACATCCCAGTGTACTTAAGGAAGTAGCCCTATAAATATTGGATGCATTGGTGGTCATTTCCAATGATTTTTTTAAAATTCTGAAACAGTTCCTACAGTTTGGAGGATAACTAATGTAACCCTACCATTTATAAAGGGAAGTAGAGAGAAAACATGGAATTATAGACCAGTGATGCTGATGTTGGTAGTGGGGATGATGCTACAGCATTTAGAAAACAGTGATATAATCAGATACAGTCAGCATCAGAATTTACAAAAGGAAAGTCATGCTTAATAAATCTATTGGAATGCTCCAAGGATGCAACTGGTAGAGTTGATTAGGAGGACCCAGTGGATGTGATTTATTTGGACTTTGAGAAGGCTCTTGACAGAAGTCCTACATAAGAAATTAATGTGTAAAATTACAATGCATGGGATTGGAAGTGGTGTGTTGAGATGGATAGTAAATTACTTAGCAGACAGGAAACAAAGTGTAGGAATAAGTGGGTCTTTTCTGAATGATTGGTGTGTACTGCAGGGATTGGTACTAAGACCCAAGCTATTCGCAATATGTTAATGATTTAGATGACGTAGCTGAAAGTAATTTCTCAAAATTTGCAGATGAAACAATGCTGGGTGGAAGGTTGAGCGTTGAGGAAGATGTGAGGATGTTGCAGTATGATTTGGACAGGCTGATTAAGTGGGCAAAAATAGGAAGTCTGATTATTATTTAAGTGGCTGTAACTTGAGAGAGAAGAATGTTCAACGAGCCCTGGGTGTCTTTGTACACCAGTCGCTGAAAGTGAGTGTGCGGGTGCAGCAGACAGAGAAGAAGGCGAACTGTAATTTGGCCTTCATAGTGAGAGGATTCAAGTGCAGGATCAGCAATGTCTTGCAGCAATTAAACAGAGCACTGATGAGGCCAGACTTGGAATATTCTGTGCAGTTTTGCTCTCTGTATTTGAGGAAGGAGGTTCTTGCTATAGACAGAGTTCAACAAATGCAGGTTTACCAAATTGATTCCTGGAATGGCAGGACTGACATATGATGAGTGATTCAGTCGGTTAGGATTGTATTCACTGGAGTTTAAAAGAACAAGGAGGTATCTCTTTGAAATATATAAAATTTGAACAGCGCTGGACAGGTTAAGTGCATGAAGGATGTTCCCAATTGTGGGGGCGTCCAGAACCAGGTTTAAGGATGAGGAGTAAACCTTTTAGGACTGAGATGAGGAGAAATGTCTTCAACCAGAGACTGGTGAGCCTGCAGAATTTACTGCCACAGAAAATGGTTGAGGCTAACAGATTGTGTATTCAAGAAGGAGATAGATATAGTTCTTGTGAGTAAAGAGATTGAGGGATATTGGGAAAGGGCGGGATTGAGCTCAATGATCATATTGAATGGTGGAGCAGGCTTAAGGTGTTGAATGGCTTGCTCCTGCTCCTATCTTCAATGTTTCTATCAGAATCACTCTCTCCTTAAGACCTGTCATGTTTCTGCTTCAAATGCTGAATGCCTTGCAAGGACAGCTGCAGGGAAACCAGGGCTACTTTTTTTCAATGATGGCCAATGACCCTAGCTAAGACCAAGTGTAGATACAATGCAGCCCTTTCTTCCTCTAGGACCATCATGCAGCAGACAGAGGCCCCTTGAGATAAGATTCCAAAGCTTGGATTGGTCTGAGAAGGGTCTTACAGTACAGTCCAGACAGAGTGTGCCACATTATCCTTGCATATTGTGCTTAGCTCAACTGCAGCAGGCAAAACGAGAAGTGGGATGGATGCTGAAGACCTGGGAGAGCAGCAGCAGCAGCAGTCTTCCAAGGATGAAGATGAGGACATTGAGTTGGATGAATATTACCTTCAGTATGATAACAAGGTGCAGTGTCAGGCACTATAAGCCAAACAAGACTTAATTGATTGAGAGATAGTAGGAACTGCAGATGCTGGAGAATCCGAGACAACAAGGTGCAGGGCTGGATGAACACAGCAGGCCAAGCAGCATCATAGGAGCAGAGAGGCTGACGTTTCGGGCCTAGACCCTTCATAAGAAAAGGGGGAGGGGAAGGGGGTTCTGAAATAAATAGGGAGAGAGTGGGAGGCAGATAGAAGAGGGATAGAGGAGAGGATAGGTGGAGAGGAAACAAACAGGTCGAAGAGGCGGGGATGGAGCCAGTAAAGGTGAGTGTAGGTAGGGAGTTAGGAAGGGGATAGGTCAGTCCAGGGAGGACGGACAGGTCAAGGGGGCGGGATGAGGTTGGTCGGTAGGAGATGGAGGTGCGGCTTGAGGTGGGAGGAGGGGATAGGTGGGAGGCAGGGACGAGCTGGACTGGTTTTGGGATGCGGTAGGGGGAGGGGAGATTTTGAAACTTGTGAAATCCACATTGATACCATTGGGCTGCAGGGTTCCCAAGCGGAATATGAGTTGCTGTTCCTGCAACCTTCGGGTGGCATCGTTGTGGCACTGCAGGAGGCCCAGGATGGACATGTCGTCTGAGGAATGGGAGGGGGAGTTGAAATGGTTCGCAACTGGGAGGTGCAGTTGTTTGTTGCAAACCGAGCGTAGGTGTTCTGCAAAGCGGTCCCCGAGTCTCCGCTTGGTTTCCCCGATGTAGAGGAAGCCACACCGGGTACAGCGGATGCAGTATACCACATTGGCAGATATGCAGGTGGAAATCTGCTTGACGTGGAAAATCTTCTTGGGGCCTGGGATGGGGATGAGGGAGGAGGTATGGGGGCAGGTGTAGCACTTCCTGCGGTTGCAGGGAAAAGTGCCGGGTGTGGTGGAGCTGGAGGGGAGTGTGGAGAGGACAAGGGAGTCACGGAGAGAGTTGTCCCTCCGGAAAGCAGATAAGGGTGGGGAGGGAAAGATGTCTTTGGTGGTGGGGTCGGATTGCAGATGGCGGAAGTGTCGGAGGATGATGCGTTGGATCCGGAGGTTGGTGGGGTGGTACGTGAGGACGAGGGGGATTCTTTTTTGGTTCTTATTGCGTGGACGGGGTGTGAGGGATGAGGTGCGGGAGATGTGGGAGACACGGTTGAGGGCGTTCTCGACCACCGAGGAGGGGAAGTTACGGTCCTTGAAAAACGAGGACAACTGAGATGTACGGGAGTGGAATGCCTCATCCTGGGAGCAGATGCGGCGGAGGCGAAGGAATTGGGAATAGGGGATGGCATTTTTGCAGGAAGGTGGGTGGGAGGAGGAGTATTCTAGGTAGCTGTGGGAGTCGGTGGGCTTGAAATGAATATCGGTTTCTAGGTGGTTGCCCGATATGGAGACAGAGAGGTCCAGGAAGGGGAGAGAGGTGTTAGAGATGGTCCAGGTAAACTTAAGGTTGGGGTGGAAGGTGTTAGTGAAGTGGATGAACTGTTCGAACTCCTCGTGGGAGCACGAGGCGGCGCCGATACAGTCATCAATGTAATGGAGGAAGAGGTGGGGTTTAGGGCCGGTGTAGGTACGGAAGAGGGATAATTCCACGTAACCTACAAAGAGGCAGGCGTAGCTTGGGCCCATGCGGGTACCCATGGCTACCCCCTTTGTCTGTAGGAAGTTGGAGGAATTGAAAGAGAAGTTGTTGAGTGTGAGGACGAGTTGATAACTGGTTCCAATTGATTTGAGTTGGGTGAAGTTATCATTCATTGGCTGGAACTTTGTTGTTGGGTGGAAAGCAAGCAACTATTCATTGCCAGAAGAAAATATGGCTTTTTGTTTTGTTTGTTCAATCTTTGTTAATGCTGCTGTTTAATAAAGGTTAACATTGAACAGCTTTTTGGAGGCTTTCCAACATGAGATGTGCCCACTTTGAACAATGGCAAGACATTATGGGACACTGAGCATTAGGGAAGAGTAACACATTTTCAGACAGGTTCCTAACAATGATTGATGTCTTCACCTGAATCAGGTTTATTGAACGTGGGTATCAATTAAGCCCTGTCTGGCTTGTAGTGCCTGACATTGCTCCATCTCTATTATAACAGCTGGCTTTTAAATACGGTGCCAATCACATGAATCCGGGAAGGAGCCAGCAACAGCAAAGACTTGTACCAAAGGTGAGCACAAGATAACATGGCACCGCAGAGGCATGATGCATACATAATAAGGTGAGCAGCAGAGAAGGCTGAGTTAACTCACTGGAATTCACAGAAAGAAACCCTCCACGAAACATAGCCAAGATTTGTTCAAATTCCCTCAATGCTACTCCATGCGCCATCACTAAATTAAATCACTTTTGCTAAGAGTGGAAATAATTCTGTAAATTTACAAGTAGATCAGACATCATAGAAATGTTAGTCAACCCAATATTCCGTCGTTTATTGTCCTCATATTTTCTCACAAAGCCCTTCAAAAGACTTCCTTTTCCTTTCATTTTCGGCGTGATGTCTATTTATTTCCACTTTGAATATACATATGGCTAAGGTTACATTCAAAGTACTGACTGTTCCAGTGAAAATGTAATAAACATGTTGCAATAAAATGCAGTACATTGATCAGCATCATGTCACTAAGAATTCTTTAGGGATGTAACAAATTCAAACTATTGTAAATCACAGAGGTCATTTTTAGTCCCACCACATTGTTTGCCGTTGTATGTCACTGAAACTTCTAAGTAGCATAAATTATTGCCTTTTTTTATTTCCACAAGTTATTCGTGAAACACAGACAACCAATTCTTAAGTCAAAGCTAAATCTGTATCAGAGGCAGAACTTTTATAAGGAAAAAGCTACCATTATCAATTGAATATAATTGCATACATAGATTTAAATTATGTATTCCTTTCGTACATGACTGGAAAATTTTATTTTCAAAAGATCAAAAACTGACTTGGGGGCATGCCAGGAGGCATCAGCAAAGATAACGCACATGATGACATGTGAACCTCTAAGCCAATAGTGCACAATCTTTGTCAGATCCATGTCAATTTAATTCAGAGTAAATGTTATTCTGCCTCGTTTCTAATCACTGAGGGGAAATGATCTGATTCTAACATTCCTGCTTTTGTGCAACCACATGAAGAATTGATGGTATTCAGATATTTCCATTGCTCCTTCTGACTATTTCTAGGCACCATTAATACTTTTTCATGCCTTGCTCAGGCATGGTTATTCTCTTTCATTTCTTGCACCAATTAAACATATTCTAAGAACATTTCAAAACTGCCTCAAATACCTTTCTGCATTCAATGCCAACAGTCACTCCCATAAGCAGTCTTAGCATTTCACTTCAATCAGAGTTAACACTAGTCCATAGCTACGTGCACACTGGTTTAATATGGGAATGTGACATTAATCCTTGCTTGTGATTGAGGAAACATTTTTATTCTGCTAACATGTCCTTCTTTAAACTCTCCCAATATGTACCCAACAAACCCATTCAACTGAGTATTGATAGGAATTGGTGAAATACTTTATTTCACAGTGATTGAACATACAGAGTAGGAGCTGTATCAGATGTGCTTGGCTCAACTTGTACCACCTGTTGGTAGATTCTTTTTCAAAGGCAGACTGCCTGCGTCCATCTTTCAGTTTTTTTTTCAGAAAAACAAACCTTCCGCATTAGACAGGGGTTCACTTGCACATCCATCAACCTGGTCTATTGCATCCGCTGCTCCCGATGTGGCCTCCTCTACATCGGTGAGACAAAGTGGAGGCTCGGAGACTGTGTTGTAGAGCATCTGTGCTCTGTTGGCGACAAATGAGAACCATTTCACCTCCCTCTCCGACTCCCTGGATGACATGCCCATCCTGGGCCTTCTCCACTGTCACAATGACACCACCTGCAAACTGGAGGAGCAACACCTCATATTCCACCTCGGGAGCCTACAGCCCAATGGCCTAAACTTTGATTTTACCAGTTTCAAAATCTCCCTACACAACCCCCCTACCTCATCCCATGATCAACCCTCACTCTCATCTCCGCCTCCTTGACCTGACACGACCTGTCCATCTTCTCTCCCATCTCACTGACCAATCCCCACTACTCCCTACCTGCACTCACCTATCACCATCCCATCTACCTTCCCCAACCCCACCCTTCCTTTCTCTATTTATTTCTGAGCTCCCTTCCCCCTTCCCATTTCTGAAGAAGAATCCTGACCCGAAATGTCAACATTCCTGCTCCTCTGATGCTGCCTGGCCTGCTGTGTCCCTCCAGCTCCACACTATGTTATCAGCAGCTCAACTATAGCTGTTCCTTCAGTCCATTTTAAGCACTCTCCTCACCCTACACACTTACACTCACACCCTCACATCCACATCCGCCCCTATTCTCAGTCCCTTACCTATTGTCCACTGATGAACAAAAACTGTTAGAACAGTTGGAAGCCTTTGAATAGCCCATAAGTCTACAGTTAAACAAACTAACCCTTCAAAACATCTGTCTAAATAGAGTCGAGCACTTGTAAAACTATTGGCTGGTTAGATTGCAGCCAAGAACTCGTAACTCTCCCCATAACACACTGGCTTCAAATCCGTTATCTTAACAGATGTCTACACTAAATGCATATAAGCGATGGGAAAAATTAAACAATTGGATATTGTAATCATAACAGGCTAAACTTTCAAAACTGTAAAATGTACTCTATCATTTCATTCATTTCATGATATATTTTAGATTTTACAACATTGATCCTTTATTTAACCATTTGCCAGTTGGTAGAAATAACTATCTGCCAAGCACATTGCTTAACGTGTAGTAATCTTGCAAATGTCACATTATCATGACTCACCTTAACGAACATCAACACAACTCATGCTACAGTATTGATTAATCAATTGTAAATGAGGCAAAGTCATCTCTTTCTGCTGAGAACCATGAGAATTTGGCAGTTCATCTACAATTATCCTACTAAGCACAATCATAATCTTAGTGACCTCTATGAGGTGTTCAATCTTTCTTGATAGATATGATGTTTCACTTCTGCTTGTATTTAGTAAATCTCTTATGTATTTTGTCCAATTCTCTGTATTCTTATAATGTACGGAGTCTAGAACATTCCACAGTACAACTGAGGTTTTAAGTTCAATTGACCTTTTCTGCTTTCCAATTCAAACCGAGGATATAAATAACACAGTAGATATAAGAGAATCAATGGATGTAATAGATCAGAATTTTCAAAAATCAGTCAATATTAACTCACATAACAAGAAAAGGACTCATATGATTGTATATATGAGCTGAATTTTCCCAGAATGTGCCTACCTATCAATCTCGGGAAGTTTCATGGAGAGGTTCCATTCATCAGACCTAGCAACTTTTCTCTCCCAATTTTATCCTGCTCACCTCATTAAGTATGTACCCGACAGCCACACACTCTCACAATCTTGCTTTAAACAATGGCAGAAGTGCTTGCTGGTGCTAGGACTTTATGACAGTTATGCTGCCGACACCATTTTAAAAGCCCAGGTTCGCACCATTTCAAGCACTGCCAGGAAGGTCTGAAGTGACCACCTCCGTCCTTTTCTTTATTTCAAAAATATACTTTATCCATGAAAAATGTCCTTATATACATACATTGTCACCAGAGCAGTTTGGTTCTGTGTAACCTTTGTGTATGAAGTACAAACAAACATTGGAGTTTGACTTTCTCAGCAAACACAAAAGCATTTCTCACTTATGCAAGATACTATTTACATATATTTGAGACACAGGGAGGGTCTTCTTTTAATTTCAAAAATAAACTTTGCTCATATAAAAAAAACTTTGTATAAATATATTGTCACAAATGCAGGTCAGTTCTGTATAGTAGCATATCAAGTGAACAAACAAACGTTTGAGTTTGACTCTGTCCCGACAAACCAATGGCGTCTCTCATACACACAAGACTATATTTACATGCATTGAGGCACCAGGAGGGTCCAATAACTGAACAAACCCCCATTTAACTTCAGCAGGAAGGCCTCAGACAATGGTCTTCTCCACTGCACCTTGGCAGGAGCTGACCCAAGCTTTAGTACTTCCCTCAGTACGTAGTCCTGGACCAGTCTGCAACACTTGGTCAAGGTCAATTCTTTGTTCTGGAAGACCAAAGGGCTTCGGGCAGGCCAAAGAGCATCTTTCATCGAGTTGATGGTCCTCCAGGCGCAGTCGGTTTGTCTCGGTATGCATCCTGGGGAATAGACCGTAGAGCATGGAGTCCCGCTTCATCGAACTGCTCAGGAGGAACCTCGACAAAAGCCACTGCAACTTTCCCCGGACTTCCTTTGCAAAGGAAGGCACAGGGAGGGTCCTGTAACTAAACAGATCCCATTGTACTTTGGCACCATCTGCAAGTTCCATCCAAGCTGCACACTATCCTGACTGTGCCTCTTCATTGTCCCTGTGACTCGATTTTGAACCTAGAATCTTCTGACTCAGAGGTGAGAACACCATGAATTTAGCTAGAGCTGACACTATTAATATTGAACCACAAAATCTATTTTTACTTCTCCTAAAATGTTATGTTTTAGAAACTCAATATTTAAAGGTATTCTTTCATACAAACTTTTTTTGAAGAAAAATCACGAAAATACTCCCAATTTATTTTTTTAAAATTTGTTTCTGGGATGTGGCATTGCTGGTTTAACTAATGTTTATCATCCATCCTAATTGCCCTGGAGAAGCTGCCTCCGTGATATGCAGAAAGCAATTGTAAAGTCCTGCAATGCATGCAAACAAATCCCATTGTGAAAATAGTTATTTTGTAAAGGAATCTAGGGGCTATGAAGAATAGCAAACTGATAAAGCAAATGAATATAAAATCAGCTCTTTTGTCCAACTAATCACATTTTTAAGTTGTAAGATTCATAGTGTCCCAATAGACTTCTAACAAGCTCCCTATTTTATACTGTTGCTATTGTTATGATGCATTTTGTTATGATTACTGAATTGAAATTGTAACAGAATTCTGTTGTAACATTACAACTGAGATTTGCACTGACAGTAAGTAAAATGCTTTGAGATATATCCTTTCTTTCATTGTAGTGAGCTGTTAATAATTTTAGAAACTGAAGATGAAAAACGGTGCAGTGCCAATAAAATCTGAGGCCCGATAGAATATTTAAAGTGCCTATGAAACCTGATAAGCAGGTAAAATCTGAAAAATAGTTTATTCATTTTGGTTTCCGTTCTGATATAATCTGTCAGAAAAGTTATTCATGATGAGAGCATCTAAATTGGATATTTTTTGAGGGTCAGTAATGTCAAACTTATCTGTGAACCAACAGGGGAATCAAAATGTAGCTTACAAAATAAAGCATGCCAGTATGGGCCTGTAAAGAAACTCACAGAGTAAAAGGTTAATTCTTGATCATATGTGTAAGAAGCTATGTCAATGAAGATGTTATACTCACACAATGATAATGAGATGCTAGAGAAGTAACAGCAGCTTAGACCTCATGCAGAGTTGTAATGTAAATAGTTTGCAAGGTGTAAATAAACAATTGCTTTCAAAAAGACGAGTCCAGCCATATCTCTATCTTAGCACCACAAATAGTGTCGCCACCTCACAATAGCCGAAAATACATTTGTTCTTCTAACCATGAAGGCTGATTTTCACTTGGGAGTATTGGTATTAACAGTATTGAGGGCCTAAAAATGGAGATGGTGCCCAATTAAGCCTACTGGAGTCTTCATAATACACTCATGGGTGGCTGATCAGGCAAGTGACTACTTTTCTCTGAAAACTGGGGCCTAAGTACATTCCTTTTTAATATTTATTCATGCAATGTCAGCATCACTGGTTACATCTGATTTGTTGTCCATCCCTAATCATTCCTCATAAGGTGGTGGCAAACTGCCTTCTTGAATTGCTTCAGTCTACGTAGCGCAGATGCACCCACAGAACTGTTAGGAACGGAGTTCCAGGATTTTAATATTGAAGGAACAGCAACAAAGTTGTAATCAGAATAGTGTGTGGCTTGAAAGGAAATGTTCAGGTGGTGATGTTTTCATGCATCTACTGCCCTTGTTCTTCCACATGGTAATGTGGACAAGTTTGACGGATACTATCAAAGGAATCTTGGCAGTTGATTTCGTGTATCTTCTAAATTGTACGCTGTGTCCACTGGTAGAAGGAATGAATGTTTAAAATTGTGGATGAGAAATTGATCAAGTGGATTGTTTCATCCTGGATAATGTTGAGCTTTCAAATGTTTTGGGCCTACACTTACCAGGCAAGTGCAGAGTATTCCATCACACTCCTGACTTGTGACTCGTTGATGATAGTTAGGCTGTGGGGAGTCAGAAGATGAATTGATCAGAGTTTCCTGTCTCTGAACTACTTTTGTGATCATAATGTCCATATGGCTGGTTCAGTTATGTTTTCTGGTCTATCGTAGCAACCAGGGTATTAATGGTAATGAACTAGTGAACTCAGTGAAGCTGTTCAATTTCCAGGAACGGTGGTTAGATGCTTTCTTGTTAGAGATGGGCATTGCCTAGATGTTATGTGGTAGAATGTAACTTGTCATGTGTAACAGTAAGCCTGAATCTTATTCAGGTCTTGTTACATGTGAGCACAGACTGCTTCTCATCTGAGGAATTGTGAATAGAACTGAGCACCTCATTGGGTCTGGATTACAATGTTCAGAGGCATTTAGGGCTTGGAAAATTGTGTACTACCTAAAGGCCTACGTGAAATCCCAGATAGCTGATATTCTTAAAGAAAATGTGTGGAGGGCTATATCCAGATGCCTGTTGTAATAGGTATTCTGATCCTCTTTTCCTGAATGCCATGTGGAGCTGCCAGTTAGAATGACCACCAACCTTCTTAGTCAGGGGACTCCTCATAGTTACCTATTGTTGTTATGAAATGAAAGGGATACTTATAGCACAAAATATTATTTGATGGAATATCGAAATGAAACTCCATTGTTACAAACTGAAAAGGTTAAGGAAGTTATGTGTAAAATGTTGTTGAATTGTGGATCACAGCAGTGTGACTAGAAGTTGCCGGCTATCTGAAGTGGGTGTCTAACTGCCAGCTGACTGTAATCCTACAGCAGTTGACCACTTTGTAGCAGGGTGTGTACACGTACAATGCAGGGGGCAGGATTCAGTGCCAGACAATTGACATCAGGTGATTTTACTACAGGAGCCGGCGCTATTTTTAAGCAGCAGCCAAACCTCCTTCAAACCTTTGAGGCTCCTACAGTGTCTTCCCGAAAGTTGCAGAATCAGAGAGAGGAGCAGCTTCACTCAGAACACTCGAATATCAAAATACTGAGGTATCATCATGGAAGAGGGCATTTGAAAGATGAAATATCCATTCTGCACCCATAACAGGAGTGTAAAAATCAGACCTTGCATATCAGAAAGCTGAAGTAATGTCACAGGCTAGTCGGAGGATAAACCCATGGTTTGCAAATGCCTTTCTGTGTGACTTCCTCCAGGCATTGCAAATACTGTAAAACATTGTTCCCAGCTGATAATCACAAAAGGTGGCATGGTGGCTGGGTGGTTAACACTGCAGCCTCACAGCACCAGGGACCTGGGTTTGATTCCACCCTCGGGCGACTGTCTATGTGGAGTTTGACATTCTCTCCGTGTCTGTATGGGTTTCCGCCGGGTGCTCTGGTTTTACTCCCACAGTCCAAAGACGTACGGGTTAGGTGGATTGGCCGTGCTAAACCACCCAAGGAGTCCAGTGATGTGCATGCTAGGTGGATTGGCCATGGGAGATGCAGGGTTACAGGGAAGAGTTACAGTAAGGGAATGGGGCTGACTGGGATGCTCTTTAGAGGGTTGTGTGGACTCAATGGGCCGAATGGCCTGCTTCCACACTGTTGGGATTCTGTGTTACCTTTCTGGTTAACTAATGAGTCACGGACCAAGATCATAGTGGAGGTAAGCAATTGTGGGGCGCAGCCACTAGCCTGGGATAAGTGAGGGAAGAGGGTATATAACCTACTCCAAACTATGAAGGGGAACCAAGTGAAGGGAATATAAACTGAATAGTGAAAGAGGACTGAAGAGTCATTCAAATTGTAAGGGTTTAGATCGGCATTGTCATGCAACTTTGTCTTTTCACCAGCCACCTTATAAATACTGTATGTATATGTACCACAGACATTTGCATCTCACTCTGTTTCATTCATATCTCCAAGATTGGAAGGGGGAACTTTGATATGGTAGTCCATCATTGTACCAGAGATAAGTCTAATAGTAAGATGCTGGCCTCAGTTACATCTGGAGCCTAACTCACTCTCTCATTATGCTTGCAGGAGAACAGCAATTAAAGGGTAAAGATTGGTGAGAGGGATATTCATGCCAAGGCCCTGCCAATATGAAGGGACTGAAATTGGCCATAAAAGAGAGTGGTCGTTCCATTTAAGATGCAGAGATGGACATTGCATTTGAGGAGAAACAATGCTTTTCCATAAATTCTACCTGAAAAGGAAGCGTAATGTATTCGATATTGAAAAAGCTAATTGCATTTGTTATTTCTTTGCAAGTGGGACTGCAGCTATCATGAAAATTGCAATGTAAAAAAATACAGTGTTGGAGAAGGGTATACAGGGTTGAAGAGCTGGAGGTGACAAAGAAAGAAAGGGTGAACACATGGAGGGATTTGGTAAAAGGATGAGAATTTTTAAATTGAGGATTTGCTGGACTGGATCAGTGAGCACACCAGTGATGTCACTTGTTGCGGATTAGGATATGGACAGCAGAGTTTGGATGAGTTAAATCTTACAATTTCAAATTGCAATGTGAAAAATCCTTTTCCTTTGTAAATCAGGAGTTGAATAAATTAATTATAGCTGAGACCTGTCCTCGCTAAACAATTTTTGTATTTGTGGATACCAATAAAATGTAGAGGAATATGAAATATTTAATAGAAATGGAAAAGAAAGGATATAATTTTAATTTTTTGTTAACTCACCCTTGTTATAAATTTATGGCTGAAAGCTTCTAACATGCTGAGTGTAAATTTGCAGTTATGTGATAATGTAAAACAAGTGAAAGCCTTTTTTTCATATCTACTGGATTTTCTTTTTTTAAACATTGCTACAAAGAGCCATGATGTTGAAGCCTTTTGTTTTGACAAAAATGGAAGAAAACCAACTTTAGCAATGAAAGAACAACTTATGCAGAATGAGAAGAGGGCGATGATTGCTTATGGTTGGTATGGAGATGCAAACCAGGACTGACAAAGTGTTTTGGCCTGAAACATTGACTTTCCTGCTCCTTCGATGCTGTCCGACCTGCTGTGCTTTTCCAGCTTCACATCTATTGACACAGAATTTTAAGGGTTACTGAAGTGGGGATGTAACAGAGTGACTTAGAAATGCATGTCAATCAAAGCTATGGTGCGACTTTTTAAAGCCAAACCAGGCATAAATTGCAATTTCAAAGTCAGGAAGGAAAATCAAGTAGAGTGCACACAATGGCTGACTCCAATACCACTCTCCATCTCCTTGAAGTTGCAAGTTACAATGTTACTGAAGTCCAGCTGTGTATTGCTTGATATTGGGAAAACTCATTACATTCCAAATCTCTTATCTAAAGTGTGTGGAATAGAGTTGGGCAGATCAGAAACGTGGAAGATGGTATCATTAAAGTACAGCATGGGGGAGCTTGCTCAGATGAAACAGGCTAAATGGTATGATTTCAGCAGGATTCCTGTTTTTTTTTCTACCTGTCATTTATGGATTATAGTTAAAAACTACATGTTACAAATTTTGAGTGTGCTCTAGATATTCTGTTTGAGTCAACATTACTGATCTTTCCCAAAAGTGGACCATCTATTGCTTATATTGATAACAACAAGCTAAAGAGGAAAG
Source organism: Rhincodon typus (assembly GCF_021869965.1). NCBI lineage: Eukaryota > Metazoa > Chordata > Chondrichthyes > Orectolobiformes > Rhincodontidae > Rhincodon > Rhincodon typus. The sequence continues at coordinate 36,200,545 of NC_063338.1, forward strand.
ATATTCAAGGCCATTGTGGAAGAGCAGAGAAGTGAACCTAATTGGACAGCTGTATCAAAGAACAGAATTGGTACAAAGAGCCAAATGAGCCATATAGTTTTATGATTCTATAGTAAGACTCTGTATTAAAAGAACTGGATATTGTAATCTTGCATTTTCCTCCATCTCTGCTCCTTCTACCTTCTGAAAATTAGGAGCATCACATTTTAATGAGGCGATTGTATAAAATCCAGAAGATGGTTTACAGATAACATGTATCGGAACAATTAATCAAATCTAGTCACATATAGTTCAAGTGTGGTCACTTCTATTTAGAAATATAACGTTGCTGGAATTTTGTGCATTAAACCTTAGGATCCAGGATTTGGTTAATTTGGTTAATTAAATAAATCAGGAATTCCTTCCAGGTGAAATGAATAGAAATATTAAAGTGTGAAATGGCATCAACTTAAGTCTCTTTAGGACAGTGAAATTAGATTTTATTTAAATTTATTCATTTACAAGGATCAAGGGTCAATTTATACTAATACACTTAAATATCACATTTCACAATAAATAGCAAATTCTCTATTGTTATTAATCGATTAAGCTAATTAACAATCTTCTGTAACCTGAAAAAGGAATAATAATTAATTATTCAAGTCAGCATTCTATTTTCTTTTAAGGTTATCATTTAGCAAGCAAATTAGTCCATTGGAAAGTAACATAAAAAAAAAATTAATTGGGGATCAGTGAGATGGGTGCCAAGTTTAATGGTTGTGTTTCTATCACTGCAATGCATAAGCATGTAGGTAGCTACCCAGTATTCAGCATTCAGAGTTCCCTCTTGACAACTTTGGCTGAAAGCTGGGTAAATACCTACATGCTTTTGGACATATATATGAACCATTGCCTCAAGCAACATCCTGGCTCTAGCGCTCCAGAAGAAGATGTAGCTTTTTCAAAGCTGATTCCAGTACCGTTACAACACAGTCATCAGCTTGACTAAGTTGAAGATTTTCTGGTTTGTCCTGCCTGCATAAAGCAGGATAAATGTATTCTAGCCAATTAAGCCCCTGTTAATCTATTCTTAATCATCAGAAAAGAGATGGGTAATACTGTCAAGTGTTAGCAAGCTGTATTAACTCCAACTCATCAATCTTCTCACCAATGCTTCAGTTTGTGTTAGGCCAGGACAATTCAGCTTCCTAAAGGTATTGTGGGTCAACCTACCGCATGTGTATTGATGTGGTTCAAGAAGGCAACTCACCGCCATCTTCTCAAGAGCAACTAGAGATGGTCAATAAATGCTGGCCCACCAGTAATGCCCACATCCCATGATTGAGTAAAAAGCACTCTGGACTTGTGCTTTGTAGCTGGTTAAAAAACTACAGCAAATCCAGAGTTAGTGATGATTGACAGACGACTGATGGGGCAGTAATTGGCCTGGGCAACTTTTGACATTGTCAGCAGATGTAAGTGTTGTAACTGTACTGGTACAGCTTGGCCAGTGGAGTGGCACATTCTGGAGCACAAGTCTTCAGTATTATTGCTGGAAAGCTGTCAGGGCCCATAGCCTTTGAAGTAGTCAGTGCCTCCAATCGTTTCTTGATATCACATTAAGTGAATTGAATTGGCTGAAGACTGATATCTTTAATGCTGTGGACCACTGGAGGAGGCTGAGATAGATCATCAGCTTGGCACTTCTGGCTGAAGATTGCTGCAAACGCTTCAGCCTTATCTTTTGCACTGACGTTTTTGGCCCTTCAATCATTGAGGATGGGGATATTTATGGAGCCTCTTCCTCCGGTGACATGTTTAATTGTCTACCAGCATTCACGATTGGATGCAGCAGGACTGCAGAGCTTAGATCTGATCAGTGGCTGTGGGATTGCTTAGCTCTGTCTATCACTTGCTGCTTATGCTCTTTGGCATGCAGCTAATTCTGTTTGGTAGCTGCACCAAGTTGACATCTCATTTGTAGGTATGCCTTGTGCTGCTCCTGGCATGCCCTCCTGCACCCTCCATTGAACCAGGGTTGATCCCCTGGCTTGATGGTAATGGATGAGTGGGGAATATGCCGGGCCATGAAGTTACAGATTGTGGTGGAATACAGTTCTGCTGCTGCTGATGGCCCACAGCGCCTCATGGATGCCCAATCTTGAGTTGCTAGTTCTATGCAAAGTCTGCCCCATTTAGCATGGTAACGGCACCAGACAACACAATGGAGGATATTGTCACTGTTAAGGCAGGTCTTTGTCTCCGTAAGGACTATGCTGTGGTCACTCTAACTGATACTGTCATGGACAGATGCAGTTACAGCTGGCAAATTGGTAAGGATAAATTCAAGTACGTTTTTCCCTCTTGTTGGTTCCCTCACCACCTGATGCAGACCCAGTCTAGCATCGATGTCCTTTAGGACCCGACCAGCTCGATCAATAGTACTGCTGCCGAGACACCCTTGGTGGTGGACATTGACATTCCTCATTTGTGCTCTTGGCATCCTCAGTGCTTCCTCTAATTGGTGTTAAACATGGAGGAGTACTGACAAGGATGGCAGATTTCCCTTCCTTGAAGGACATTCCATGAATAAAATGTTTTGTTTCCCAACAATCATTTCATGATCATCAATACATTCTTATTTCTTGAATGCTTTCTATTGAATTCAAATTCCACCATCTGCTGGGGAGGGTCTAGGCCCGAAACGTCAGCCTTCCTGCTCCTCTGATGCTGCTTGGCTTGCTGTGTTCAACCAGCTCTACACCTTGTTATGTCATCCACCATCTGCTGTGGTGGGATTTGAACCCAGATCCCAGAATATTACCTTAATTTTGTAGATTAATGGTTTAGCAATAATACCATTACACCATTGCCTTCCCTGAGTGACAGAATACTCTCCACTTGCTTGTATGAATGCACTCCCAAAACACCCAATGAGCTCAGCACTATCCTCCAAATCGGCAACACATTCACCACCCTAAACATTCAATCCCTCCACTATCAGTGCAATATTGCTACAAGATGGACTACATCTTTCTTCATCAGAGCTGGATCAAAATCCTGGAACTGCCCACCTAGTACGACTGTGGCAGTACCTCTAATACATGTACTGCAGCAATTCAATAGCAAAACATCATCACCCCCTTAAAAGACAAACGGGGTGTGGGGGCTGGGGTTTGGATAATCAATGGTAACAATGCCCAGACCAAATGATTAAACTGAATGAAAGAATATATTGTGACTTGTGTGTCAGTTAATTTCTAACATTCCATTTTCTTGCTTTGCACTCCTGTGAACTAAAACTACCCTTTGTTTTCACACTTTTCTGTTTTTAAATGTAACAATTTAAGCAACAACCATCTGCATCACTCAAAGTAAACTATTTTCCAAAGAAGGTGAGTCCTTCAGAATGCTGCAATATATAATTGTGAGTTGTAAAATCCCAGACAAAAAGTATTTTTCAGCAAAGTGAAAAGTGTTGCATTTATCATTATTGTTTGCAGTGTGCTACTCTTTGTGCAGCTTAAAAAAGTAATGATTTACTACAATTGCAAATGATACAAAGATACGCCAACAATCACCTGAAAAAAAATGAATAAATTGTTTTAATTGTGCATTTGCAGGTGAACAAATAACACAGAAGTTGACATTAAATAGCTATTTTCACAAAGTTGTTTGGAGAAATAGAAACCCTATAGGCAGCTAGAAGGTTAAGAAACCAATTTGGAATCTTTTGTAGATGATATTCTCTATTATGATATTAGTTTCAGATCTTCAGCCTATCTAATAAATGATTTCTACCTTCTCTTAGAGGGTATGGGCTGTAATGAAGAGAACTCTCTGTACTGGAACAGTTTTGTGAGAGATTAGCAATTTGTAGGATAAATTCATTAACAGGATGAGGGCGTCACTGGTCAGGCAGCATTTATTGTCCATCCCTAATTGCCCAGAGGGCAGTTAAGAGTCAACCACATTGCTGTGGGTCTGGAGTCACATGTAGGCCAGACCAGGTAAGGATGGCAGTTTCCTTCCCTAAAGGACATTAGTGAACCAGATGGGTTTTTCTGATAATCGGCAATGGATTCATAGACATCATTAGATTCTTAATTCCAGAATCAGTTTATCTTTTGACTACAGTTCAAACTATAGTTTCTCCTTTCAAGTACATGCCAGAACATCAACGTAATTCTCAATAGCTAGTCCAAACATATTCCTACTATCTTTATTCATGGGATTTTCATGATGAAAGATTTGCAAAAATAGCTTTTCGGGCCATTTCTTCAGGCATTTCCATCAAAGTTAGCATGGGATTGTGAGACAACACTCATAGAAACTCAACCTCAATATGTTAGATATTGTACAGATGCACTATTAATCACGTAATTACAGTGTGGCAAGTTTATCTAGCTGGTTTATAAACATTGATATAAGAATTTAAGTACAAATAACGATTGCATGTATTGTTTAAAATGGCCAATATGTCTAGATTAATTTCTTCTTGTAAGCAAGTTCAGTTATCTCCTACTCACCAAACCTTGAAGACCTGATTTTGACTTGTTTTCCATTGTTAGCATATTTAGACATAATTACCAAGAATTTCTTTGGAACTGCGCTCTTTCAGCTACCATGGCAAAGATGCAGCACAATACACATAAACATGTGAAAACTTTGAAAGTCAGGGAGGTGGATTTCATTTTAATAGATTTTGGGAAATGCTGCTCTGCTGACGATATATAATGAAAGATGAATTTTGCCTCAGTTCATCGTAAATTGAAAGTTTCAGGCCTGTGTGCCTGTTGATATTGTGTATGGATGTACCTTCTACATGTACATATAGAGAGACAGTGTTATTTCTAGTGTCATTTTAGACATCACAAATTTCAGACTTACATATGACAAATTCTTTTCCAATTGAGAATTGTTTTTAAAAATGAGACAGCTGGCAATTTCAGGATGTGTTCTTCATAAGTCATTATTTCAAATAGACTTACAATTTGTTTTGAATGTTTCTTTATTGGTTAGAGTTATCTGGATTTATCTGTTTAAATCATTTACAGAAATAATAAGAACATGCTTATAAAAGGAGCAGGCTGAGGCGTAATCATTGCAGCCGTAACTTACAAACGTCACTACCCATGAACAACATGTGAAAGATCTGCTAGTTATTAATCCATTGGTGAAAAATACTATTTTCACTGAAGCAAATAGGAGGCCTGCATTTTTCTGTTTAGTTGCAAGACCTGTGATGTTTTGGATTATTAAATCAGTTGTATGCCAAAAAAGGCATGTTCTAAATTCATTGAAAACTGTTTGGGTACATGCAACTTTTGTTAATGACCAAAGAAATTTAAATTTTGAGCTAATTTTCCCAAAATCAGCTAAGTGATAATTTCAGGTTTCCCTCTAAAAATTCTTGTGACTGTTCAAATGCAAGTTTTACACTGCTCACCGACATTAAGTATACAGTCCAGTCCAACGACACTGCTCTCCCACTAATGCGTTCTCAGCAGGGGTGAAATGCTCAATGATGCCAGGACCTTTCAGTATTCATGCCATAGGTGCCATATTTAGACCCTAGCTGCACATTATGCCACACACTGTCAGCCTAGTTGGAAATAGACACCCAGGTTAGTGTTGTCACTTTGGTACAGAGCAATGCTAAAAGGATGTTAATTATGCCGGCAAGGGTAAGTACCACTATCTTTCTGCTGTTACCTCACATTCATTCGAAATCTGCTTTTGCAACCAACATCCCACCAGGGTTCATGGTCTACCACTCTCAATATTACATGCAGCATCTTTCCCAGTGGTTCTCACCAACTCCATCTGCCCAAGCTACAAGCTTTCTGGCCCTTTGTCCTTCCTACTCACTCACTTGGGACACCTCATGACCTTTTCTGCCTGTTGAGGGACCAGCCCCTGTACGACCATAGTCTTCCTTGACTGTTCCTTGTTGCCAAACATGACAAGCTGCCTGGTTATCTGTATACGCACAAAAGGCGAGACAAGGGAGAGCAGAGATGCTATGAAAATCAAAGTAGACACAAAGTGAAGAGCACAAGAACCCTTAGTTACCTTGTTCAAATGCACAAGATGCATGCCTGTCGCTGCGTGCAAACTGGCCTCAGAGCAGCATAGCAATGTAAGGTGTCAGTAAGCTCCAAAGTGCAGTATTGAACTGCTAAACTCTATTAAAAGTGAATCCCACACATGCCATGATGATGTGGTAAGGCTGGTACTTTGCTGATGCCAACCTCAATGGATGGAGGATGCAGGCAATCTCTGCATATGGATTGCAACCTGAGATGTTGGGGAATGTTGGCCTAGATGGATGCCCAGAGAATACACTTCTGAGCTACAACCTGCAGGTGCCTGCTAAGATTTGCGTGTTGATAATTGTCAATGTCTAGTTTCTCTCCACTGCCTGAGTAAGTAGCAAACTGCATATAAATGAGACAAGAATAGGTAACAATGAGATTGTTCATTCATGCAAATAGGCCCCTCACCACACTCTCATGGGATTCTCACCTAGCCATTAACACCTTCAGTGGAAAATTGCAGTATTTTTCTTCACAATGAGAATATCAATTTGTTTCACTTTTGCAGTATTTTCCCAACTGACTCGTCATTGCCCACATCCTTCAGTGCCTGGGAAATTTCAGCCCAAATTCTTTTTGTTCAGTTGCCGCTTAACAAACTTCATCCTTTTCCTGTCATAAGATGATTGCTCATCGTCACCTTCAATCAGAGTAAATGTTATTAATTTTGGTTTATTATTTTCACAGACAAAAACATTGTAACAAGAAAATAAGTAGAACAATAATGTATTTATTAATGGCATTCAATGTGTTTGATTTTGACTCATGGGTGTCAGTTCTGGCATTGATAAGGTGGCCATGATTGACAATTGCCTTCAGAATTTGCCTTCAGAAGTGTTGTGGAACTGGGAGCAGCGTAGCAATGTAAGGTGTCAGTGAGATCCAAACACAGAAACCTGAAGGTACTCAATAGAGGGTAAGACTGTGTTTAAGCCTCACAAGGTAGGTTGATGCAGGCCTGGTGCAACCAGGAGGAGCTCAACTTGCTCTATAAAAATTCAGTGTTTACAATCTTTCTGGCTGGTTCCTGATCTGAATGTTTTTACACAGGGATTGCCTACAGTGCAATATTTTACCTGATGTGCCAATGCTTATGCTATTGTCTGTACCACAATAAACTGAGCTTTGGTATCTTGGTATCAAAGAATCCAACAGACATTCATTACAGCTAACTATTATGTACAAACACTAAGTTCCTCAGGCAAACAGGTTTCTGAGCTTGAATTAATTTGTGATTTTGCAACAGAGGACAATCCTTTCAGTAGGGTGTCATGCTTCAAGTGATCTAAGGTAAGATGGAATATGAAACCATGCTATGATACAGCGATGACAAAATGACCATGAGACATAGCACAACGGCCTTCTCATCATAAACCCTGCTTTTAAAATTACAACTGAGTTCCTATCTATCATTAGGTCCTACTTTGCATGTGAAAGAGACCTGTTACTCGAATCAGATATGTTCCTCAGCTGCCCAGCTGCGAGCCTCTTTGAAAATTACACACTGTTGTGAGTGTCAGGATTTACAGAGTGGGAAGGTGATACCATTTTTAAGGACCTACTAGTACATTAATGCTGATCGTCCCAAGTTAAAATTATTCACATTTAATAAGAAAAGAAGTTCAATTCCATTTTGTTGATGTATGCTACAAAAGAATTATAGTAAGAGAACCTGTATTTTGCAATGCTGCATATTACATACATTATTTCTGAAACAATTAAGTCTTTCCACATGAAGTATACGTGTTGTCACAAACAGGCGCTGGCTAAGGTTTCATTCCAGATGGGATACCTCAAACCTTTATCCCCTGAGTGAGGAGGGCACTGGCTTCCCTTTCTTATTCACCTTTCCTACACCCCACCCTGCCCCCATTTGCTTATAATAATATTAATTTTAAAAGGATCCCTGGTGATGTGGATATCTTTCTCCCAAGATCATATGAACTTGTGTTTTAAAAGGAGCCAATTCATCCATGCTTTATGAATGATCAAAAAAAGTGAGTATATTAATTACTAAATGCAAGAAGAATTAATAATGGAACACACATAAACATTAGAAATAAGAGGGGAGCACAAAACTATAAAATGAAAGAAACTGGACCAGTTGCTGAACTGTTTGCAAAGTGCAGATAGTTAAATGCCATGGCTCTGACAGAGAAGGTTACAGGTAGCATTGACATTGTCAGTTGTCCAGTCATTTTGTAGAGTTTTGGTTTTGTAGGTTAATTGAAGTTCCTTTGCCATGTTTCCTTTTCTGAAAATTGGTTTGCAGTAATCAGTGAGAGCAGGTCTTTACTTGCAATGCAGGGATAGCCAGGTGATTGTTCTTCAACTGTGACCTTTACAACATGCTTATATTTGAACCATAAGACCATACGAAATAGAAATAGAAATACACCATTCAATAAAGATCATGGCTGATCCAACACACCTCACGTCCACTTTCCTGCCTTTCCCCGTAACCCTTGATTTCCCTACTTCTTAAAAATGTATCTATCTCTGTCTTATATATTTACAAGGACTCAACATCCACAGCTCTGCATGGCAAGCAATACTAAAAACTCTTGAATCTCCGAGACAATAAATTCTTCCTCACCTCTGTCTTAAATTGGCACCCCTCAAAGGGACCACCTCTCATTCTTTTATCTCCAGCAATTAGAGTCCTAACCTGTTTAATCTTTGCTCATAAGACAACCCCCCTACTGTAGGACATCATTCCAGAGATCCTTCTCTGCACTGCCTCCAATGAAATAATATATTTTCTTAAATAAGTGATCAAAATTGTTCTCAACACAGCAGATGTGGTCTCACCAGCAGCTTGTACAGTTAGAGTAAGACTTCCCTACTCTTATACTCCAACCCCTTTGAAATGAGGGCCAACATTCCACTAGAGTTCCCGATTACCTGCTGTGCCTATGTGCTAGCTTTGTGCGTTTTGTGCACAATTGCCCTGAAGTCCCTTTGTGTTGCAGTTTTCTACAGTTTTCCTCAATTTAAATAATTACTGTTCTTTTGTTCTCCCTTCCAAAATGAACAACTGCATATTTTCCCATATTACACTCCATCTGCTAACTTACTTAAACCTTACTTACTTAAACCCACTTACTTAAACCTATAAATATCTCTGTAGTCTGTTTACATCTGTCTTATAACCTGTCGTTCCATCTATTTTTGTGTCTTCCACAAACTTGGCTACAGTACATTCGCTTCCTTCCTCCAAGTTATTAATATACACCGTAAACAGTCGGAGTCTGAGTGCTTATTCCCATGGAACCAACTGGTTACTGGTCACCAATGTGAAAAAATAACATATCACCACTTGCTGTTTCCTGCCCAGGAGCCAATTCTCTATCCATGCCAACGTACTATCTCCCAAACCATGGGCTCCTATTTTATGACTTAAGCTTGTGAAGTACCTTGTCGAACGCCTCTGGAAGTCCAAATACAGCACATTATTCAGATTACCCTCTATCCAATTTGGTTGAGACTTCCTCAAAGACTCTAATAAATTAGCCAAACATGATTTCCTTTTCATGAAGCCATGCTGACTCTGCTTGATTAGATTGTGATTCTCCAAATGTCCTGTAATTACTTACTTAATAATTGATTCCAATATTTTTCTAACAATAGATGTTAGGCTAATTGGCCTATAGTTATCCATTTTTTTGCATCCCTCCCTATTTGAATAGGGATGTCACATTGACAGTTTTCCAATCTTCTGAAACTTCTCCAGAATCCAAGGATTTTTGGAAAATTGCAACCAATGCATCCACGATCTCCATAGCAACATCTTTTAGGATATTGGGATGCAAACCATTAGGACCAGGAGACTTAATTGCCTTTAACCCCATTAGTTTGTTGAATACTACTTCTCTACTGACAGTTACGATACTTAATTCCTCCCCCTCTAGGTACCAGGTGGGTACACGAGAGAATGCTGAGTCTGACTAGGCCACACCAGTAGTGTTGAAACAGGCTTTTTCTGAAGAAGGGTCCCGACCCGAAACGTCAACTTTCCTCCTCCTCTGATGCTGCCTGGCCTGCTGTGTTCCTCCAGCTCCACACGGTGTTATCTATTTTTAACCCCAGTCCTTGTGTAGTCTTCAAAGAACACAAAATGGATCTCCATTTTAGGATATAATCTTCAGGGTGTGGTTTGCTGCTCAACAAGCAGTCATGAGCTCCTCATTTACTTTGTAGACACATATGATCACAGTCCAAAGTTTATTTGATACCTTGTAATGTTACATTCCGTCTGTCCCACACATTCTTTTTTATGCCTGCAGTTATCTTGTCTCTGTAGCAGTCTTCTTTGGGGAAAAAAAAGTACACTTTAGAATTAAAGGCTAAAAATGCCCATATGATTTAGGGGATATGACTCATCATTTTAACAATGTTAATTGCTGCAAAGAATTTGCCTCCAATCAGCAGTCTGCCTCAAAGAACAAAATGGCAACATTTAACTATGTAGGAGAAACCAAAGATGAAAAGTCAGATAAGCCATAAGAACAGAAATATCTTCAAAATTGTTTACAATGCTGTTTATAAGGTCATTGTTGAATTTGGAGAAGATTGTGACAGTAATTACTGTACAGAAAATTACAAGCTTAGGTATTAGGTCCAACGTAACTCATCCTTTGGTTGAAGGTGCTAAATTGCAACACAAAATCTTAAGAGGTAATTGTAAATAATCAACACTTTAGATAATTTAACAACTTAATTCTCGATTATCTGCTATCCTAAAGGAATTTAATAATGGCTTTATTGCTTTATTTCAAAAATCATGACTGTAGAATAAACAACTTAAGTTAAATATTTATTTTAATAAGATTAATCTTCTGCATGATGGATTTAATTCAATAGCACTCAGGTGTGAGCAATTTGCTTTCAAAATATCAGATAGAGGTAATCAAAATTCTAAATGTAGGGGCATTTTTTTCTCTCTAATTCACAGAATATACTGAACAAAGAATTGAAATGTGGTATTGACGGAACAGATGGCTTCACATTGGTTCTGGCTGTAGTAATCCTATTTGGATGCTTTGGAGGAATTTGAGCAACCATTTCTCTCATGTGAAAATACTCTTCTTCTGTGAGAATTTACAAACTAATTTTTTTAGTTATCCTCACTCTAAAGGTGTCATTTTCAATAGATGTGAGTTCAGGAAAAGATGGAAAAGTATAACAATTCTCTTCCTTCTAAAGAACAGTTTCTTGTGCTCATTTTTGATCTTTTTAATATTTCAATAGACTTTTACCCTTGAAAATATGTTGAATTTGTTTACATATCTGAAAGGGAAAATAATTTTCTAGGTATTAAAAATCCCTTGATCTAAATTTAGATCTGCTTTAGATATTTTATTGAGTTCAGTGGTGACAATTATTTGGGTTGCGTGCAGTTGATGAAGTGTTTCTTTGACATTTCTCATAGCTTGGGGTAATTTATGAAATGCATGCATAATTATCTTCATCTTCCAAAAAGTACTGCCAGAGTAGTCAGGAAATACATCTCTTCATCATGCCAAACTCAGTTTTTGCATCTACATTTGTGGATATTTTCACTTTTATAAACTCAGGCAGACATCATCTACAATCTTAAGACAGTAGTAATTATGTTTGAAGGCTTTGTCTTCGCTTCAATGCCTGGCATACTTTAATCATTCCCTTCCATTATCACTGTCACTGAAGACCCCCAATCAGTAGTGACATTGATTGGTGGAAGAAACTTTCCATCATTAATGAGCTTCTTGACCAGCTCTTTTTTACAGTTAGAGCTATCTCTCTGGCTGGGAACTGTGTGAATTGCAGCTCAGCATCAACTTGAAGGTGCACAGTCTCTTGCATCTATCTCTCTTTGAATATATACTGGTAGTTGGCTAATGTATTTTAATTTGAAAGTACTGAGGAACTCTCGATTACCCTAACATTCTATATCTTACGTTGCATATGTTGAACAAACCAATCAGTTAAAATAGTTTTAAGTAATTCAAAGTTAATATCAACTGTGATTTTTTTTGCTGTACCTACATCTGTAATATTAACAATTCATTTACCCAGTGGCTTAGTTGCTGTTTTGAAGATGACCAATAACATTTAGAATGTTAAATTGTTTTCTCTAGGGTCACTGAAATGACTGTCCCATTCATTCTAAAATCAAATACTGTTTAACTATCAATGATCTACCTTAAATATAATTTGCTTGCAGTTTATAAGAATGTTGCCAGATCATTCATTAGCATGTTTGTCTCTTAGAAATCCAACAACTCCAAAACAAGAATGTGGTCTTCAGCCAAATCTCGGAAATGTTCAGCTTCAGGGGACAACTGTTCTGTGCCTTTATTTTCACTTCTCCATTTTGAACACTTTTTGGGAATTTTTTAATTATTGTAGATGCACCAGGTTTTGAACTAAAAGGGGACAAGGCTATTTTGTTAAGAAATTTGGCTCCGTAACATCCATTGTTTTGGTGACACAAGTTCGATTTTAAATCCAAAGTGACATTTGAAGTATACATGCACATGTCCAAGGTTAGCCATGCCAGGCACTGCTTTGGTGAGGACAGTAGCATGTGCAAAGTGAAGTCTGTAAAAAGTAGGCAGATCATGATTTCAATTTGTCTCTATCCTTGCTATTTTGGAGATCATTACTCCAGCTAATGTCCTTGGCTCTGAGAGGTACCACAAATAAAAAGGATTCTAGTTTCTCAACATCCAATTGATGTGTGACCCTGCACAGCAAACCATGGAGTTCATTATCTAGCACATTGACTGTAGCATTCTGCAGCAGTCCAATATGCATATGCATTTGAGACAAACCAGAGGATGGCTACAGGATAACAAAAACTTTCCTTTGACAATACCACTCATGAGTCTGATGCATCGGAGCTATGCTGCCATCTGAAGTGTGATAGAATTAAACATTTTGGCGCTTAAACAAAAACTCTGTTGCCTGGACTGGTGTGGAGCAACACTGCAATACTTAGTAGAATGTATATCCAGATTCATTGCAGACTACTGCATTCTGTATAACTTCCTTACTATGAGAGAACTGTTCTTGCCTCTAAATACAAGGAATCTAGCTAAGAAGGATCAAAAGAAGAGAAAAATGTGTTGAAGGAGGAAGAAGAGAGGAAGTTTGGAGGTGTCCAACAAAACCTCTTTCTGCGCAATATGTTTTATCCAGGCATAATACTGCATTCAACAGTGGTTTCATGTCTTTCCTTCTCTCTGTCACTGACCACCATAAATTTCACTTGTTTACAATGCAAAAATAGATACCAACTCAATGCATTCCAAACTAAATTTTGACATCAAACCATCTCAAATTGCAAACAAAAGTCAACTAATCACTCATACAGACCACAGATTGATTCATTGCTCAGTCATGCTGCAATCCCCTCTAAATACTAGCATTGGAAGCTATGATGGCAGCAGTCTGTTCCAGCATGACAGCAAGCTCAGCTCACAAGAGAGCAGTATGAGTTTTCATGCCATATTATTGAGCTTTCGTGGCTTCCATTTGAACTTCCATTGCTGCACTTAGAGATTGAAGGGCTTCTGTTTGTGCTGCAATGGAAGCTGAGATATCAGTCCTCAGACATGATACCATGGTTCGGCGTGTCAGTGTTCTCATGGAGGTGGCCACCATTTCCTCTATGGAAACGATGTCCTCCAAGGTCAGTTTCTTTACCTTGACCTTACTTTCTGCACAAACATTCATTGTGATATCAAATAGTCTTCTTCTGTAGGCCAAGGAAGATCTCATCTGAACCTTAGGCAGTCATGATTCATGTTTAACGTCACTCTCCAGCAAGTTGATTCATGGTTTCCTGGCCTGGCTGCCAGATTGGCATTTCACCACAGCCAGATTACATGTCTAAACTGTCCTTTAAAACACACAAGGTGTCAGTCTCTGAACTAGCTATCTGTGAGTGTGAGTGCAAGTGACAATATTTGTTATTCCTCACTGTTATTCTGCTCCTTCAATCTTTCACTAAGAACACTGCCTAGCCAGTTCTTGTATATTCGTAAGAGCAAAGAGTCCCATGGAGGAACTGCTTACAACATTTGTGACATGTATACCAGAAGAGATCATGGGATAAGGGAGAAGTGGTATGTGAAAAGGAGGATTAGTTATCAACATACTGACAACTTCAATGGTTTCAGCCCTGTCACTGGCCAATCTATGGCACACTTCGAACTGACTCCATCCTGTAATCCTTTAAATGAGTGATGTTCGATATTTTTAATCAACCAGTCCCGGAATGTTACTGCACAGCTCTGGAGCAGGTAGGCCTTGAACCCAGGCCTGCCTAGCTCAGAGGCAGGGACACTACCACTGCACACAACAACAGCCCTCAAAATTGAGTGTATTTTTTTAACTTTGTTCAATCACCTGCCAATCATTGTGAGCTGATAAGTACTGGTGAACCATGACCTTGAAGATTTGTTTTAGTCAAACAGTTCAGATGCAACTCATGAGCAGGTGAGACTTGCAGCCAGGCTTCTTGAGTCAGAGGTAGGTGCACTGCTGCTGAAACACAAAATCCCTCATAAATGAGTGGTTTTACTTTTATTTACTCTATTTTTCTCATCAACCTATTCAATAATTTTTTTACACAACTCTGGAGCAGGTGGGATTTGAACCCAGTCCAAGGAAAGGGACACTACCACTGAGCCATAACAGCCCTGTTGAATGAGTGGTGTTTGTATATTGGCTGTATATGAAACATTTATAGTAGGTTAACTCTGAGGCATAATCCCCACTCCTGCTTTTGATGCCCTTTATTTCTGATGTGATATATCCCACAATATTTGCAACCTCATACAGAAGGTTGATGGGAAAGGCACAGATGCAGATTAGATTTGCAGAACTGAACTGTATACCCAGTGTTTAACATTTTAATTTTCTGTTATAAAATGTTTTATAGATAGATTTCATTGAATCCCTACACAGTGGAAACACGCCATTCAGCCCAACAAGTCTACACCAACTCTCTGAAGAGCATCCCATCCAGACTCACCCCCTACCCTGCATTTCCCATAGCTAATTCACCTAACCTATATGTCCCTCGACACTATGGGCAATTTACCATGGCCAATCCATCTAACCTGCACATCTTTGGACTGTGGGAGGAAACCAGATACCTGGACGAAACCCACATAGACACGGGGAGAATGAGCAAACTTCACACAGGCAGTTGCCCAAGGCTGCAATTGAACCTGGGTCCCTGGTGCTGTGAGACAACAGTGCTAACCACTGAGCTGCCGTGCTGCCCCAATGTTGTTTCAGTTGATACCGTCAAATGGAAGATGAACCAGTTCAGCACAAAATATTACAGGACCTTGATTTTATTGTTTTCACTAACGTTAAGTATTGTAGGAAGCTGGCTTTCCCTGCATCTAATTGTTCTGTATTTTCTTTTATAACTTTGCTGTAAGTTCAGAATGGGTTGTGACATGTTGTATTAGTTGTTCAGTGCATTTAATTGCTTATTGGAAAGAACGTAGTGTGTTACATCACATGGTTTACATTCTTCAGCCATCTCAGTACAATGCCAATCATTTGCAGGCATCTTCAAGACAAAAGTCGGAAAATTCCTGATACAAGATGATGCGCTGTTGGATTTTACTGTTCTGTTTACTCTTGTAACATGAACACAGACTGGGTTCTTACTGACACCTATTATCTGAAGAGTTATTTACAGAATAAATAAGTACATGACACATCTATCATCGATATTAGCATAGTCTAGGTGCAGGGTGGTTGACTAACTGACTTTCCTGATGCATTACACACAGTACAGAAGTCATGGCTGTAGCAGTTATTCAAGATGGAGTTGATACCTTTGCATAACTTTTTCACATGACATTGTAAAGACCATGACTTTTTGTTTTATGTTTCTTTTGTAAACAACATACCAAAATGAAGAAAGAGCTATTTTCAAACCAGTGTTTGAAAGGGTAGCTATATATTTTGAAAATAAGCAACCTGTCAGCAATGGCAGACATCCCGTAAACAACAGTTTGAAAAATTAGTAATTGAAGTTTGAGTTGAAGATGATTTGTAGCCACGGGATGTGCTGAAGCAGCTTTTGTTGGGAGCAACAAGTCTACGGACAAGTGACCAGTTATTGATGACTGAGATGTTTTGCCTACAAGAATAGTGTAATTTGTTCTCAGATAACTGTGCAGTTGGAGCCAGGAACAAGTTACAGAGAGGGAAAAGCGTTCAGTTCTTTAAACCTTTGGAGTGAACTTTCTGTTCTCTGCAGTCAAAACTCATTGTAAACCTGAAAAAAAAACAGTTTGTTATTTTTTCCTGAAACAGCTGCTATAAGCTGTGAGTTTTAAGTGATAATTCAGAAAGTCTTTATAAGTGAACCGACAACCTTGTATCTCTTATCAACCAGTGGAAGCAGGAGGAGAAAGGCAACTTAAGCAATGTGCTGCCAGCAGAGGAGCCATAAGAGCTATTTCAACAACAGAACCTGGAAACAAAGACTACTGAACTGTTTTTCCACTTATCCCCCTCTGCTTACAACACTGTCTGCTATCAGTCTGTGTGTACAAGTCGAAGTTCATTAGGGGATTTGAGTTTTTAATTAGCCGTATTCTAATTGGCAGATGATTTATAACTATTTACCTGTAGTTAGAGTTGAATTACTTGTAAAAAATAAGTGATTCTTTTTCTGTGCAGAAGCATATATGGTGCTTATTAACCTTTCTATTAACATTTTAAAATCTTTAATATTTGTGACAACTCCAGGAATAGCAGGGCTTATTTCCAGCTCATTATCCTGAAGCCATCATTTGACTCTCTTACATTGTCATAGATAAATACAACATCACAACTCATTAAAAGGAGGCAATGACCTGCTGGTATTATAGCTAGGAATCCAAAGACTCAGGTAATGTTTTGGGGACATGGATTCGAATCCTGGCAGATGGTGGAAATGCATTATTCTTGAATTATATATATTGACTTACTGTTCCTCTTTGTACTCATTACCTCTCTACCCCTTTACATAGTTAACTATTTGATTTCCTTTGTGTTGGCTTCCAAGTCCTACAAAAGATTCAAGCAGATTATTCAGACTGATGATTCTACGCAATACTGAGTGAATGCTGCGATCTCATAGTTGACAGGTTTCCTTAAACTCCAAATGAAATTGCTTCTCTCTTAATCTCTTACAGCCTTTGGCTGCACCCTGGGAGCGGATTACAGAAATTCAGACACACATTTTGCATAATTTTCACATCATTTAATTGTTTGGAAAATCACAGCATTCTGTGAGCACTCAGATTTCCTAAATAGCTGCTCCCATTGGATGAATTTCCTTACCAAGGGTCTGAAATCTAAAACTTCTCATGTGTGTTCATCCCAACATTATTCCTGTACTAACCTTTACATTTAAAAAATACTTTCTTCACAATGGTTTTGTTTATGTGCATTATTGCATTACTACATTCACACATTAACATTAGCACTTTTTTCAATGTAAAGTACTCAGATATATTTCATTCAGTTGTTAGCAGTGATTTTTTTATATTATTCATGGGACATGGGCATTTGGCTGGCATTTATTGCTTATCTCTAGATGCTCTTGAGAAGGTAAGGTTGAGCTTCCTTCTTGAACCGCTGCAGTCCATGTGCTGTAGGTAGTCCCCCAGTGTTGTTATGGAGGGAGTTCCAAGAGTTTTACCCACCAGCACTGAGGGATGATATACTTCCAAATCAGGATGGTGAGTGACTTAGAGGAGAACATGCAGTTTGTGTATCTGCTGCCCTTGTCTAGATGGAAGCTGTTGTCAGATTGGAAGTGGCTGTCTAGGGAGGCTTTGTGAATTTCTGTAGTACACCTTGTAGATAGCACACATTGCTGCAACTGAGCTTCAGTGGTGAGAACATGAATGTTTTTGGATGCAGTGTCAAGCAGGTGGGCCGCTTTGTGCAGGGTGATGTCAAGCTTCTTGAGTGTTGTTGGAGCTGCACCCATCCAAGCAAGAAGAGAGTATTTCAATACACTTCTAACCTGTGCCTAGCAGATTGAGAACAGGCTTTGGGGATTCAAGTAGTAAATTACTTGCTATAGTATAGTGAGCATCCAACCTGCTCCAATATTTATATATCTAGTGTAGTTTAGTTTCAGCTCACCCCAAAGATTTGATTATGCGGGTTTCAGTGATCTTAACATCACTGAATATCAAGGGATGCCGGTTAGATTTTCTGTTGTCAGAGATTATCATCAACAGGCCTTTGTGTGGTGCAAATGTTACTTGCTTCTTTTCAATGCAAACCTGGATATTGTTCAGATCTTGCTGCATTTGGACATGGACTGCTTCAGTATCTGAGGAGCTGTGAACGGTGCTGAATATTGTGCAATCATCAGTGAACATCCCCACCTCTGACCTTATGATGGAGGGAAAGTCATTGCTGAAGTAGTTGAAGATGTTTGGGCATAGGATACTATCAGGAGAAATTTCTGCAGAGATGTCCTGGAGCTGAGATGATTGACCTTCAACAACCTCCAACAAAAACACCTTCCTTTGTGCTAAGTATGACTCCAACCAATGTAGAGTAACCCCAATTCCCATTGACTCTAGTTTTGCAAGGATTCCTTGATGTCACAGTCAAATGCAGCATTGATATCAAAGGCAGTCACTCTCCCTTCACCCCTGTAATCCAACCCTTCTGTGCATGTTTGAACCATGATTGTATTGAGGTCACAACTGATTGGCCTTGGCAGAATCCAAACTGGGTGGCAGTGAGCAGATTATTGTTAAGCAAGTGCTGCTTGAATGCACTACTAAAGGTACTTTCCGTAATTTTACTGAAGATTGAGTATAAACTGATGAGCAGGAATTGGCCAGCTTGGATTTGTCCTGGTTTTTGTGTACATGGTGTATATGGGCCATTTTCCACATTGTCAGATAAATGCCAGTGTCATAGCTGTACTAGAACAGCTTGGCTAGAGGTGCGGCAAGTTCTCGAGCATGTGTCTTCAGTACTATTATTGAAATCTTGTTTGGGAATACAGTTTTCACAGTATCTAGTGCCTCCTGCCATTTCTTTATCACGTGTAGCAAATCAACTTGACTGAAGTCTGGTATCCATGATGCTGAGGACCACCGAAGGAAGTCAAGATGAATCATCCTCTTGGCATGTCTGGCTAAAGATTGTTATGAGTGTTTCAGCCTTATCATTTGCACTGATGTGCTGGATGTCTACATGTTTAAGGATGGAATATTTGTGAAGCATTTTTTCTCCAGTGAATTGTTTAATTTGATGGGAGAAAAAATTTAAAATGCAGACAGTGGGAATCATTCAAGAGAAAACATAAAAGAGGGGATTATTATTAGAGCCGCAGAGAGCAGAAATCAGCCAGAGAAATATTATTGAAGTGGGCATTGTTATTAAAGCCTCAGGCAATTGAATTCATTCAGTAAAGATATTAAGGAAATAGGGATCATTAATTTAGGTCCCAAAGAGTGGGATTCATCCAGGGAAGCTGGGAAAATGCCAGGAATCCTTCATTCTGACCACAAAAATTTGGGAAACTCTCCAGTAGCAATAAAGTACCGCAGCACTAATACAGGTTAGTGAAAAAATGTAATGTGGTAATTTAATGACAAATTTCATAAGAGACAGAATTGTTCTTGAAATTGCTGATGAGCCTTTGTCAGATTTTTTATAGTACAAAGAAGATTTAACTCTAGAGAAACCGGTATAGGATGGTGAATAAAGCTGAAACAGCAGAAAACAATCCTAAGTGGAAATGATTAACTTTATCATGGATGAACAGAATCCATTCAGTTCTTAAAGGTCAAAATTACTAGAAAGACATGGGAGTTCCCAATACAGCAAGTAGGACAGATAGCAAACAGTGACCAACAGTCACTATCGGGGTCATGGAGCAAAGAAACCTCGTAGATTAAGATGATACCCACTTATTAAAAGTGAATGCTTTATTTGTCCCATAACAGGTCACTTTCAGAAAATATGAAAAGTAGGATACAATCACGGAAAAATATGATCTAAAATAGCTATCCATGCAAAAAGGAATATGAGGTAGAATAGTTGATAACAGAAGAAAAGCTTAAAGTGTTCTTAGGGAAGATAGGTGAACCAGATCTAGTCTGGTCTAGGATATTTGCATCAATAGGCTTCTTACTAACTTCAGGCTTGATACTGGGATAAGTGTCACTACATTATGAAGTAGTGAAACATGATTGAAAATGCACTATCTACAGCCAATAATTATGCACTGAAGAATAAAACTATGCTGTAAGCGACTGTCTCACACATCAGACAATAAAGAATCTATAGGACTTCACAATCAAGAATTCTCATTCTTGACTCAGTTTTCTTCAAATGGCAGAAGGAGTCAAACTAGTTAAAGTCAAGAAACAGCAGGTTCAAGAACTTCCAGTTATGAACAGTCAAAGGGCAGCTGGTAGGAGCCTTCAAAGTACTACTTAGAGTTACGGCAGAAACCAAACAGGAGACAGAATTCAGTGAGATTAGTAATGTTGGTATAAGAAATTTATTTTGTGCTGTAAGCAAGATGGAAAACTAAGACCATTCTGCCAATCCAGTAATGTCTTCCAGCAAGCAATCCAATAAGTTTTGCAAGTTATCACTTGTAATAATAGCCCATGATCAGTATAATCTATTGTTTAAAACAAAAAGTTTGCATGTGATGTGGGTGACTCGGTTTATCCCTAACTGTCCTGGAGAAGGTTCTGATAAGTTGCCTTTTTTTGAATATAGTGACAGGCACAGTGGCTCAGTGGTTAGCACTGCTGCCTCACAGTGCCAGGGACCCAGGTTCGATTCCACTCTCGGGCAACTGTCTGCGTGAAGATTGTACGTTCTTCCCAGGTCTGCATGGGTTTCCTCTGGGTGCTCCAGTTTCCTCCCACAGTCCAAAGATGTGCAGGTTAGGTGGATTGGCCATGCCAAATTGCCCGTAGTGTTCAGGGATGTGTAGATTAGGTGGGTTATAGGGGTATGGGTGAGGGTGGGGTGCTCTGAGGGTCAGTGTGGGCTTGTTGGGCTGAAGGGCCTGTTTCCACACTGTAGGGGATTCTATGATTCTATCAGAATATTGTTTAGGAAGGCAGTTCCAGGATTTTTACCCAGTGACAGTGAGGCAACGGTGATATATTTATATGTCAGATTGATGTGTGCCTTAGAGAGAAGCTTCCAGGTAGTGGTTTTGTCATGCATCTGCTGTCATTGTCCTTCTAGGAGGTAGAGGTTGCAGGTTTGCAATCTGCTGCTTAACGAGTTTTTGTGTGTTGCTGTAGTGGATCTTCTAGGTAGTACGCATTGGCAGCAGTGAAGAGAGTGAATGTTGAAGGTGGCAGATGGAGCGCTAATCAATGCAGGCTACAAGACTGTGTCAAGTTTCTTGGGTGTTGTTGAAGCGGCACATATCCTTGCAAGTGAAGTGTGTTCCAGCACACTCCTGATTTGTGTCTTCTAGATGAAGGACAGGCAATGGAAGGACAGGAGGTGAGTTACTCATTACAGAATTCCAAGCTTTGATCTGCGCTTGTAGCAATAGTATCTAACTGGCTTGTCTAGTTCAGTTTCTGGTCAATGGTAATGTCAAATATTTCAACAGTGGGGATTTTAGTGACTGTGATACCTTTATAAATCAAGGGGGAAATAATTAGATTTTCTCGTTATAGATGGTTATTGCCTGGCACTTGTGGAGTATGGATTTTATCTGCCACTGATCAGCCATGCCTGAATATTGTCCAGGTCTTGCTGCATAAGTACACAAAATGCTTCAGTGTCTGAGAAATCACAAAAGGTGCTGAACATTGTGCAATTATCAGTGAATATTTCCATTTCTGACCTTATCATGAATGGAAGATCATTGATGTAGCAGTTGAAGATTCTTGAGCCGAGGGCACTACCTTCAGGAATCCTACAGAGATGTCCTTAAACTGAGAAGGTTGACTTTTAACACTACAACCATCTTCCTTCAAGATAGCTATGATTCCAACCAGTGAAGGTTTCATCCTTGTTTCCCAATGACTTCAGCTTTTTTAGAGCTTTTTGATGCCACTTGTATTCAAATACTGTCTTGATGTCAAGGGTCGTTACTCTAACCTTGCTGTAGCTCTGGAATTTGGCTTTTTTGTTCATGTTTTGACAAAGGGTGTAATGAGGTCAGGATTTGAGTAGCTTTCATCGAACCTAAATTGAGCATCAATGAGCAGGTTATTCCATTGCAAGTGTGGTTTTTTTAACATTGTTGATGACGCCTTCCTTCACTTTGCTGGTGTTTGTAAGTAGTCTCTTGTGGTAGTGATTGGCTGGATTGTATTTGTACTGTTTCTTGTGACAAATCTGTGAAATTTTACACTTAGTTGGGTAGATGCTAGTGTTGTAGTTGTATAAGAACAGCTTGGCTAGTGGCACAGCTGATTATGGTGCTTCCATCACATTTTTGGAAATATTGTCAGGGCACATTGCCTTTTGCAGTATTCAGCATCTTGAAACATTTCTGGTATAATGTGGAGTAAACAAATTGGATGAAGAATATGATGCTGGAGACCTCTGGTGGGGGCTAAGATTGATCATCCAATTGGCAGGACTACGGAGTTTACATCAAGTGTGGGATTGCTTATGCTGCTTGGCATGCAGGTGGTCCTGTTTTATAACTTCACCAGGTTGACACTTTATTTTTAGGTGTGCCTAGTACTGTTATTGGCATGACCTCCTGTACTTTTCATTGAACCAGGCTGATCCTGCAGCTTAATGGTAATGCTAGAATGGGGAATGTGCTGGGCCATGAAGATGCATTCCTTTTTTATATTCATTCATAGGATGTGGGTGTCGCTGGCTAGGCCAACAATTATTGCCCATCCCTAACTATCCAGAAGACAGTAAACAGTTAACCACATTGCTCCAGGCCTAGAATCAATGGAGGCCAGACCAGGTAAGGATGGTAGATTACCTTTGCTAAACAGCATTAGTGATCATTTTTTAACAACTTGCAACAGTGATTACATGGTCACCATTGGATTATTTCTTTTTAAATCCCAGACTATTCAAGTTCAAATGTCACCATCTGCCATGATGAGATTTGAATAAATGGCCACAGAACATAGACCTATAGTTCTGGATGTCTATTGACATTGCCATGCCACTAAAATCTCCCATTATGGCCCACAGTGTCTCATGGATGCCCAGTTCTGATTTGCATGATGTGTTTGGAGTCTGCCCTATTTAGCACAGTGATAGTGCCAGAAAACACAATAGTAGGTATCCTCAGTGTGAAGATGGTACTTTGTCTCAACAATATGAATGTACAATCATATGAATTTGGGACAGAAGTAGGCCATTTGGCTCACCAATTCCCTTGCCTAACAAGGATCTATCTGCCTCCACTTTAAAAATATTTAATGATGCCACTTCCACTATTTTCTCAGGCAGACAGTTCCAAAGTCAGCAATCTTCTGAGAGAAAGAAAAAGTTCTCCTCAATATGTAATAAAACAACTATACCTATTTTTAAAAATGCCTCCTAGTTCTGGGCTCACCTACAAGAGGAAATATTCTTTCCATGTCCACCTTGTCAAGATCTTTCAGAATCTTACATACTTCTATCAAATCACCCCTTGTTCTTTTAAGTTCCAGAGAAAACAGCCCGATCTGTGCAATGTTCCTTCATAAAACAACCACAAATTAATCTAGTCAACCTCTTCTGATCCATCTCCAATGCAGTTACACCTACTTTAGGTAAAGAGAACAAAACTGCACAGTGTATTGGAAATGTGGTCTCACCTATGCCCTGTATAACTGAAGCATAACTTCCTTACTTTTATGTTTGACTTCTCACACAATAAAAGTAGCATTCCATTAGCCTTATTAATACTTGCTGTACGTGCACACTATATGTTTGTGACTTATACACTAGAACATCTCTACACTTTGAAATTCTACAGTCTTTGACCATTGAAATAATATCCTGCTTTTTTATTTTACCTGCCAAAGTGAATAGTTTCACTTTTCACACATTATACTTCATCTGCCAGATTTTTGCCTACTCACTGAACCTATATATATTGGTCTGCATCCGTGTTATGTAATCTTTACAACAGGCTTGCTTTCTTACCTACCTTTGTATCAACTGCAACTTTAGCCACTCTGCCTTTGATCTGCTCATGAAAGTCCCCGCACAGGACCCAGCACAGAAGCCTGGGGGACAAGATTTTCACATCCTGCCAATCTGAATAAGACATATTTATTCATACTCTCTGTTTTCTACCAGCCGGCCAATCTTCTATCTGTGCTGTTATGCTACCATGACCTCCCACTTTGTGCAATAACCTTCCATGTGGAACTTTGCCAAATATCTTCTCCAATCAAAACACAGCATATCAATGGGATCCTCTCTATGCATGTTAATCCTTCAAATAATTCTAATTTTTTTTTTAGTTTGATTTCTCTTTCACAATACCATGCTGACTTTCCCTAATTATCTTTATATTTTCCAAATGTCCCATTATAATCTCCTTCACCTCCAATTGTAACACCTAATCCAGGACAGACATAAAGCTAACTGACAGGTAGTTTCCTGTTTACTGCCTCCTTATTCTGTTGAATTGAGGATTATATTTGCTATTTTTCAGTCTAATGAAACCTTTCCAGAAACTAGCACATTTTGTAAAATTAATGCTAACACATTTGCTATTCCATTACTTCTTTTCAGAACCTAATCCCTATCAGGACCCAGAGACTTATCAATACACAGCTCCAGCAGTTTGCTCAGTACAGCTCCCCTAGTGATTCTAATTTCACCAAGTTCCAATCTTCTGTCAACCACCAGATTTACAGAGACTACTGGGATGCCTTTTGTATGTTCTGTAGTGAAGACGGAAGCAAAATATTTATTTATTACATTTACCATTCGCTTAGGATTATCTATTATTAACTCCAAATCTCATCCTCTAGAGAATCAACACTCACATTATTTACTCTTTTCCTTTTTGGATAATTATTGAAACTCCTGTTACCTGTTTATAAATTTCTCACTATTTTCCTCTACTGCTCTAAAGTTTTTTTCAAATCATTCATTGGCTGTAAGCGTCACTGGCTGGCCAGCAGTTCTTGCCATCCCTATTTCCCCTTGAGAAGGTGGTAGTGAGCTGCCTTCTTGAACCGCTACAGTCCACATGCTGTGGGTTGACCCATAATACCCTAAGGGAGGGAATTCAGAATTTTGACCCAGCAACAGTGAAGAAACAGCAATTTATTTGTCATAATTAACCTCTTAGTGATTCTTGACTGTTCTTTGTGTTCTGACTAGTCATCTGACTTACAACTCACCTTTGCAAAAATATGTCTTTTTCTTTACATTTGATGATCCCTTTTTCTTCTTTCGTCAATCAACGATCGTGGGCCACCCCTCATAATTTGTTTTTATTGTAGGAATATACTTGTTTTGAGTAGTCTGAAATATCCGTTTAAATGTCTGTCACTGCACTCTACTGATCTATCTCCTAGCCTAATATCCCAGTTCACTTCAGCTTTCACGCCTACATAGTTCTTCTTTAAGGTTAATATACTGCTCTTGGACTTACTCCTCTCCCTTTCAAAGTGGAGCTAGAATTCAATCATAATATGATTACTGCTACCTAGAGATGCCTTTTTTCTCAGAGGTCATTTATTAATCTTGTCACATTACAGAATATCAAATTTAGGTTGGCCTGTTCTCTGATCAGTTCCAGATCATGCTGCTTTAATACCATGAAAGCATTCTGTGAACTACTTATTGAAGCTACTATTACCAACATGATTTTTCCTGTTTAAACATAAATTAAAATCAATCCTAATTATTGACATCCTTTTATCACTAGCACCCAATGTTTCTTCTTGTGTACTACTTCCTATATCTTGTTACAGTTTGGAGCCATATATTACTCTGACAAGTGACTTATTATGCCTACTGTTCCTCAGCTCTACCCAAACTCATTCCACATCCTGATTTCCTGAACCAAGATCATTTCTAACACTGCACAAACATCACTTTTGATGAGAAGTGTTATCAACAAGATAAGAAAACATCAAGCTTTTTAGATAATTGCAAAGTCTGAGTAATGCTCCTGAGTTCCTGGACTCTGGACACCTTTATCTACCTCAGTTGCAGTTGCAGCCAGTCCTTAACCACTGACCAGATCAGAAGACTTTATACTGAGGGGTGTGCCCATCTTCTGGAATAAGTGTCTGAGTCCCCCTTTCTGATGTGCTACAATATCTGCAGCTTAGCTGAGTTGAAATTACTGCAGCCCAAGCACTTACTGCAGATATGTTTGCCCCTGGTTCACACCAGGATCCAGAAGTTCTCACATTCTGCAAGCACAGAACATCACTTGCACTGCCATCTCTAACGCACGTTGATTAAATAGCAACAACTTACACCTCCCAAAAGGTTTTAGAACTGCCAGTAACAACACCGCTCATAAAATTGTTGAAACAATACATTGCTGAGAAAACTTACAGTTTCTAATAATATCCGTTACTGTTTTACTTGTTCTCACTGCCGTACAAAATTGGAAATCAAATGCTGGAGACTGATAAAAGTAGTCGTAAAAATCACCTCCTCCTTGCCCTTCAGTGAACTCTCAGTTTAGCACATGTTGCTTCTTGGAGGGTGATAATGGGGAGGTGGTAAATGTAATTATACATACAATTGTTTAAATGCTAATAGTGAGAAAAATATTGCTTGCAATGTATAGGGGTGCAAGTGTATAAAAGGGTATTATTGTACAGGAGTGCCTTAAGCACCAACGATTATAATGATATCATACCTGGAAGAACAACTTAGGATCACAAAGGAGTGAAAACTATCATGGAGGCCCTCTGCATAGTCTCTGTAACTATGTCTATTTTAACACTAACTTGCACTTAGTCACTAACAAGCAATAAACTACATCTTTTGGTACTGACAAAAGTCAACTGTATTTCTCCATCATCTCTCTTGATTCTACAGCCATCTTCAAGTTATCAGATTGATGCCTGATACAGTAGCAGAGAAGACATTGGAAAGCTCTGAAACCCAGAAAAACCCTGCTAGTTTGGAAACACCTATATCCTTCTGAATTTATTGATAGGATTGCAATTTTCTTTTCTTCTGAACCTGGATGACATTCATGAAGCTGAAGTCAAGTTTTAGTCAGACTGGACATCAAGCTGCAGAAAGAGATATCAGGACAAATGATGAAAAGCTTGCTCAAAACATTGGCTTTAAGGGGCATCTTAGAAAGTGTGAGGAGAAGGAGAGAAGAAGTTCCAAATCTTTGGCACAGGCAGCTGAAAGCATTTAAAATGGTGGATTTTTCAAAAGGTCAAAATTGGAGGAGTGCAAAGAGGTAAGAGTACTATAACAGTGGAGGCAATCATAGTGATGACCATGGGGATGGTAGGGAACCACTGAAGGATTTAAAAACAGGGATGAAAATTTAAACATAGCGCCTTCATGAACTAGCTGCCAAGGTAGGCCTTCCTACATGCAAAACTTTATATTTGTTGGATAGAATCCCTACAGTGTGGAAGCCCATTGAGTCCACACCAACTCTGAAGAGCATCCCACCCAGACCCAGCCCCCACCCTAGACAATTTGGGCAATTTAGCATAGCCAATCCACCTAACCTGCACATCTTTGGACTGTGGGAGGAAACCGGAGCACCCAGAAGAAACCCACGCACACATGAGGAGAATGTGCAAACTCCACACGGACAGTCACCCAAGGCTGGAATCGAACCCAGGTCCCTTGCGTTTTGAGGCAACACTGCTAACCACTGAGCCACCGTGCCACCCCATTTTTTTTTTTGGAAACAGGCCCTTCAGCCCAACAAGTCCACAATGACCCTCAGAGCATCCCACCTAGACCCATCCCAGACGACAAAAAAGGGCTGAAGTAATTACATTAAGGGAAGCAGTCATTTTCCAGTATATGTTCTCGTCTCAAAACATTCAACACATGTTTTCCTCAGTGGCTAATTGATTAGCTTATTGAAATTATAGAGTGCTAGCCTTGCAGAGATTCACTTAGTAACCTGGGTCACCACGGTCAAACCCCTAGAAAAGGACCATTTACTATTTTAAAGCAAGTTAATGACCCTAGCAGGAAAACAAAATCCACGCATGAGTACTTAGGTGAGGTCACTGCTGTAGTCTCTGATTGATTGGTTATAACTAAGCTGTAATACTTTCTGTCAGTCATAATTTTTTTGTCATCCTTGCTGCTCATCAGAACCCTGTAAGTAGATTAAGAACAGATGGTAAAATGGAGCTGAGCCTTCCTGGAAATCGAGTTAGAGGAAAGATTAGACATCCAGAAAACATCACAAAAGATGCAATGGAGAGCTTTGTAGCAATAAAGTAATAGCAATATCTAAGGTTGTTAAAAAAAAAGGAGAAAAAGAAACATAAAGCCATACTTTGTCTGAAATAAAGATTGAAGCTCAGCAATAGCTTATACTTGAAATTCTACTGTACATTTTTTGAAAAGCTTCATCTGTTATATTATTCTGAGATATAACTAAGCACTGAGCAAATGTCTTCTAAATTTAGAAGAAACAACAAACTAACTGAGCTGTCTGGAGAAAATTATTTGCATGGAGCATTTCACAAGTTATGAATCATTCACACTTATTATTAGGCAAGAGATTACTATATGTCTGGCACAACAACTACAGTATTGGATTGAAGGAATCACACAGAGCAGAAAGTGACATTGCTCATGTCATCACCCCAGCAGTGAAGCCAAGACTTCTGTTGTGCAATGTCCTTAATTAGCAGCATTTGAATGAAATACATTGCCTCGTAGGTCTGACTTGAGGTTTAATTCTCACATAGTATCACAGGTAAAGCATATTCTTTTGATGATAAATCTAATGATGAATTACTATTATGGTATTACACGACAACTGAATTGTGATCTGGCTTTAAGGAATGTAGTATTACAATCAATAATTCTATAGATGAGCAGGGTTGTGTCTATAAACAATTTGAAATTCCTCATAAATTCAACTGACAGTGTGTTACTTGATATGTTATAAATAGAAGTCATTTGATGAATTGCTTTACCGAAAACATTTCTGAAACTGATCCAGAGATAGTAGGAACTGCAGATGCTGGAGAATCTGAGATAACAAGGTGTAGAGCTGGATGAACACAGCAGACCAAGCAGCATCAGAGGAGCAGGAAGGCTGACGTTTTGGGCCTAGCCC
>NC_063338.1:36239875-36259244 GCF_021869965.1 Rhincodon typus
TGCTGCTTGGCCTGCTGTGTTCATCCAGCTCTGCACCTTGTTGTCTCTATGCTCTGAAGTAATGTTTTTATTCCTACATAATTAACCTCAGAAGATTCAGTTTTCTTTTGGGCTATGTTCTGCCATGCAATCTCAGAGTCCAGTAAAATTTCGATCAGTGGTTTTTTGACCTTGTGCAGTTTAACCTCTCCCAACTTTCAAATGATTTTGAGGCCAAAACATGCCCTTCTCTTCAGGGGAGACAATTCTTGACTTTGAAGTATATATTTTTTTCTAGCATTCAATGAATTTTATTGCTATGACACAAAGATAGACAGTGAATCAAATCAGCCTTCATGTCTCTGTATTCACAACAGTAAAAATTACAATCCTCAAATTTAACCTCAATGGTTCTTACACAGACATTTCTTGATTACCCAGTGCCAAACTCTGTGAATAATCAATTCAACACCAGATTGTAGCTTAAACAATAAACTCAATAGTTTATTAACAATACAGTAACTTCAGCACAGCAAAATTAAACAACTTTTTTTTATATTCACACATGGGGTGTGGGTATCACTGGCTGGCCAGCATTTATTGTCCATCCCTAGCCTTGAACTGGGTGGTTTGCTAGGTCATTTCAGAGGAAAGTTGAAATTCAACCACATTGCTGTGCGTCTGAAGTCACACATAGACCAGACCAGGTGAGGATGACAGACTTCCTTCCCTAAAGGACATTAGAGATATCAGCAATAGTTTTATTCCCATGAGTAGATGCTTAATTCCAGCTTTTTTTAAAAAAATTTGTACTCAAATTCCACTATCTGCCATGGTGGGATTCAAACCCTGGTTCCCATAACATTAGCTCAGTTTCTGAATTAATAGTCTGGTGATAATACCACTAGGCCATCACACCCCCAAGATTTAATGGTTTAAACCCAATAACTTGAGTTTTCATCACCATTCACACAAAAGGCAGTCAAACAGACAAACAAACACAGTTAAGGGATAAATTTAAGAAAAAGAAAATTACAAAAGCGGCCGGATTATTTAAGCAGCTTTCATGACGCGTTGTTCCACAGGCAAAAATGATTGTTTCTTCGTTGATTTTCTGAAGATGTTGATCAATTCCACTTCTTCTAATTCACTCCATGGGATTCAATAATACTTATAACGTGGTTTTTATTCTCTGATATTTTAAAAGTTGATCATGAGAGCTTAGGCAGGGAGCTAACAAATTTTCATGCTATAGCATCAATAGCCAAACTCCTCCTCTCAGAAAACCCCAGTTCAAAACAATTCAAAAACTCCAGCCCCTCCCTCTGTTTGGCCATCACATTCTCTTCTATATTTGCCGGCAATAATTCCCAGGTACTCACCTTGTTAATGGCCAACATCTGCTATTTGGTTGAACATAATGCTTTCTCTGCAGTCATAGATTCTAATGAAGTCTTTGACCAAGAACCAACTTGTAATTAACTGACAAGTCTGGTGTCACAAACAAACAACATCTTGATTTTTCATTCTTTTTAAAAAATACGAGCTGCTGCCCATAGTTCAAATTAACAATCATCTTTAGATCACGGTTTACAGTTCCAAACCAAAAATTATAAAATAATGAAAAATCAGCGAGGGTTCTAAAACTATGTTGAACAGTTTCTTGTAGCATACCTTTAAAATTAAGTGCAATTCTCCCCAGACAGTGTGACTATAAACAGTGTTTTGCCAACTGAGGTTCTCTATCTGATAATCTGACTTGGTCCACGTCAAATTTGAAATTCATGAGATGCCATTTGAAGTACATGTCTACATGCCAAAATATTCTGTCTGTGTCACCGATTTTCCCAATATGTTTATCTTCTATTGGAAATTATTCAACCTCATGTATCTCTTTCCTGCGGATAGCTTTTCTGTCCTTTGCTTTTCTCTGGCTGATTTGACACATTTTCTAAACATGACCTATTTACTTACAATGAAAAAGGTTTGAAAGCTGAGCACAGTTTCTGTCTGTGAGAAATGCCTGAAATTTGCCTTAAATGTGTGCCAGACTCCTGCAATGATCCTTTTCAGGGTTTTTCTCATTTTAAGGAGTAGGGGTGTGTGTGATGGGAAAGCCATGGAGATGGAGGCAATTCACTGCAGAAGGCAGTGTTCTATCCTTTTAGGAAACCTTCTGACCAGGACTCAAAATGGCTATCACAGCATCCAATTAAGAAGTTGTCTCTCAGCAATGACAGCCTTGTAGCTATGACCTTTTTAATAGAGGAAGGTTTCTTTGCTCCACAGCTTTGGCAAAGACTATTATTGTTTGGTGTCAGTCCAGCCTATTGTAATGGTTTTCCTGGTGTAAATTTTATGGTTTTATATCTTAAGAACTAAATAGATCTCCTATGCCCAGTTTTATCTCTCCTAGAATTGACTTGCTTTGCTTCTGGACCTCTGCTTCACTCACTATCCAAATTGCTTTCTCTAGAGTGAGGTCTTCATTAGACGGTAAAAATAAATCTGTCAAAGATGCATCAGTAATGCTTCTACAAATCGCATCTCTTATGAAGTCAGACTTTAAATTACCATTGCCTTATCTCTCCATTAGACTCAAGAGACCATGAACAATATTGTCTAGAGATCCACCAGAACACTACTCTTTTGCAAAATCTTGTCTTTCAGAATTTTATTAGTTCTAAGGTTAAAATAATTGTCAAAGCTTTCAAACACCTCTCTGAATTTGTCTGAAGTTTTATTTACCTGTTGGTGAGCATTAACATCATCTGCTATATTCCCAATTGGGTACAAAAGTGTATTTACTTGTTCAGCTTCTGGTCTTCCTATCCGGTATTGTTGCTATATTCTCAAAATGATTTTCTGCAGGATGTCGAATTTTGTGTTTTATTTTGGCTAATGAACAAATGAACAAATGAACAAATGAAAAAGTACAGCGCAGGAATAGGCCCTTTGGCCTTCCAAGCCGGTGCTGACCATCGTGCCCTAATTAATCTAAAAACAAACCTGCCATTTTTCAAATCGTATCCCTCTATTCCCTCCCTATTCATGTACCCATCTAGGAGCCTCTTAAATGTCTTCAATGTGCCCACTTCCACTACCTCTTCTGGTAGTGCATTCCAGGCTGCTAGCACTCTATGTGTGAAAGACATCCCTCGCACAACTCCCTTAAACTTTCCCCCTCTTGAACCTGTGCCCCCTTGTAAGTGAAACTTCAACCCTGGGAAAAAGCCTCTGACAATCCACCCTAGCTATGCCTTTCATGAGTTAGTGGACCTCTATCAGGTCTGCTCTCAGTCACCGTCTTTCCAGTGAAAACAATCCTAGTCTTTTTAACCTTTCCTCATAGTCAATACCCTGGAGACCAGGCAACATCCTGGTGAACCTTCTCTGTACTCTGTCCAAAGCTTCCACATCCTTCTGGTAGTGTGGTGACCAAAACTGCACACAATACACCAAATGCGGCCTAACAAGAGTTTTATATAGCTGCAACATGTTTTGCCAACTCTTATACTACGGGCGATGAAGACAAGCATGCCATATACCTTCCTAACCATCCTAACGACCTGTGTTGCCACTTCAGGGAACTGTGGACCTACACGCCCAGGTCTACCTGAATGTTAGTGTTCCTAAGGGTTCTGTTATTTACAATATAATTCACACCTAAATTTGATCCTCCAAAATGCATCACCTCGTATTTGTCTGGATTAAACTCCATCTGCCATTTCAGTGCCCAAGTTGCCAATCTATCTATATCCTTGTATACTTTCACAATCATTGGCACTATCAGCAACTCACAATCGTTGGCACTGTTCGTAACTTCTCTGAAATGAAATCTTCCGAGCAATATTATTTTTGATGCAATAATCTTTGAATGTAATTAGCTATTTTGTCTGCTTTAAAGTTATTTATTCTACAACAATGGCACTTCACCTGTGCTGTGCAGCTTTAATAGATATTTTCCCATGTTCCTGGCCTTGGTCCTGCTGTTATCTCTTTGTGTACTGGAAAAGAACTTGTGTTCAACCAGACTTATGTATTTCTTTAAACTTCCCAATGCCTATCAGCATTAAATGACTTGGTTAGCAAATCATTCAGTTCTCCACTACTGGAATATATGAGATTTCTCTCAGTTTTGGTTTACCAGCCTTGTTTTGTGGTATCCAAACACGATAGCAATGATGCTCAATTGAAGTTGGAACATCTTTTAAAAATACTTGCTTTTTCAGCCTGAATTACTGAGCCATTTAAGGTTTCTCCTTTGGTACACAGGAATTTTGGTTTTGACTTATGCAATCCTTGGTGCACTGTTGGCTCACTGGCTCAACTTGGACTTAAGACCATTTGGTCAGACCACTACCTCACAATGTAGCCAGTATCTCTGCTTTAGAGTTACGGATTTCTTCTGTTCCTGTGCCTCTCCTGCCAGGCCTCAAACAATTTCAGTGCCATTCTCTGAAATATTCTTCTGCATTGAGTGTTGCCATGAGGTTGGTAGCGTTCACTGTCATCAGTAGTCAAACTACCTGTTTTCATTAAAATCTTCTGGGTCTTTCTTTTTTCCTGACTTTTGTTTTGAATGCCTAATTTCTAATTTTGCTTAGTTGGCGCCACATAGACAAAGTCAGAAGTCACATGAGTCACTGCTATTTAATGTGATGGCAGGGACTAACCACTGCCTCCATTTTGTGTCTGGGTTACATCAAACCCAAAGTGGTCTACTATGGATTAGGATTTCCTCTTTTCTGGTCAATAAGAAGTGCTACATTGGCCAAACAAAAATGAGCTTCCTTGTACTACTGCAGCTAAATACAGGTTACATGAATATGACCCACAGTACTACAGAGACTGTTAGGAGCACACTAATGCTGCAGTTGTTTTCTACCAGCTCCTTCTTGAGATATCATCATTAGTCTGCTACAGGATGACTTTTGAAAAACACTTCGAAAGAAGGTGGTTGACCTTCTATATCTGAAGGTTATAACAGCACAAGACTTTTGTGCTGCCAGATTCTGCGTAGTTAATCATGTCAGAAATATACCACATCAGATGGCCTGTAGAGATGTAAGCCTGTGATGGATTTTGGAAGTAATTTCATTTTTGATGTTGTGTAAAGCAAGCAATATTGGATTGGCTCCCCACTATACCTTTATTGATTTATCATATTTGGAAATAGGTGCTTAAATGTCAGCTAATCAAATATTGCCCATTTATTCAATCATCAAAGGTTAGTCTGTGACAGATTCCTTGTGAAACAGAGGTATTAATCAGAAAAAGTGTTGAATAGATGTAGGGAAACATCACTTGGGTGCAAATGGATTCAAATGTCAGTCTTTCAAGAACTAAAATTCTTTATGTTATCTCCATATGGATTAGTCCATAAATAAAGAACAGCTGTAGTCAATCAATACTTGGGTGTTACTAGACCATGGATATATTATTCTGCATGTCAATGGCTGTTATCCAGGAAGCAGTTAGGTTGATAATATTAGGCAATGGCCCACAGTGCCTGCATGTTTGAAAGGAGAGGATATAATAGTGAATGGGTAATGGGTTTTATTGGAGGGGATTGACTTCTCCCTGCATGTTTGCTACGACAACTGAGAAATCAGCCAACAGCATAATCTGAAAACCTGAGCATCTGTTAAATGGTGTACATCTCTCACACAAACATGCAGGAGAATATACAAAATATTTTACCACAATGGAAGTGTGTGAGAAGCCACAATGGTTTGTGCTGAAATAAGACTTTGTGAGGAGGTTTGGAAATTCCTATTTCTGGATTATGTCCTCCTGGATAAGCTCCAGATGGGTAAAAATGGACAAGAGTGACAGATATACTCACCATCCTCTTCCTTCTTCTTCCTGAAAACTCATGCCTCATAAACTTGCAAGTGTTGGGTGTCTACATTGTTACATATATGTTTCCACTGGGACTTTCTGATCTGGTCTTCATTGTCCTATTCGCTTTACAACTTGCTATTTTACATGTAGCTGGTGCCCTTTAGAGTTGATCCTTTAAGGGCAGGATTTTCCAACCTCTAGCTAAATGTGCCACAGGTCATGTTCATTGGTCAAGCTTTCCCAGTGCTTGTGACTGAATCAAATTAGGAGGAGCAGTTCCCACAGGAAATCTGGGCCAGGTTATAACTCAAAGCCTGCAACTTGGGGCAAGTCAATCCCATTTCTGCTATACAGAAAAAAAAACCAGGGCTGCATAATTCTTTAGTTATGTTTTGTTTAATTCACAGAAAAAGTTAAACTCTGAGTTATAGTTGACATTATTCCATGAAGCTTATGGATGTTGTGTTAACAGGAGCAGATCTCCAAAGGCTACCTCTCCCTATTCTCCTCATTAAATACAATACTGCGACACAAGCTATTCACTTAACCATTATTTCCATGTTTTTTATAGTAACTGTAGGTTACAAGTACATCAACCCTAAATGAATAGGGAAAAGCTCGCATTTACTCTTTGTTCTTGAGCTGTTAAGTATTAGAGCAACAGTGCAATGACACAGAATTGTTGTCAAATTATATTCTATTCCGTTAAATGCATAAACCATACCTTACAATTTTCAAACAGAATAATGCATGAAAGAGAGTTGCAGTATTTGAAAAGTTATTATTATTTCAAACACACTACATCATTTGGTTGTAAACTGTTTAAAATAATTTTCAACATGACATTGCTAGGTCTTATCTTTAGGACCTAGATTAATAATAGATGGAACTAGCCAGTTAGAAGTGCTTTCATAATATAAGGAGATATTTTAAATAGTAACATCAATGATAAGTTAATTAGAAGGAAGCACTTATGCCATAGCCACAGCATTTTCCAGCAAATTAATGGAAAAACTGATATTCTGGTGTTTACACATTTGAAAAACATAAAATGCCTATTATAATATTTAAAATGTATAGGGATCAATTTGTGTACTCAGATGTAAGACAAGAACTACATGCAAAGTACAGAGTAAACAATTATGCCATTCTGCAAGCGGACACTGAAATAGTTAAAAGCTGCATTACAGTTGACAGAATAGAAGCTTACAGATAAACAAGTGATGTGAAATGGTACAACTGTGCTGTCAGATCGAATATAGTCAAATCTATCACAACCTCAACACCTACCACAATACGAGGAAGTAAAACTTCTCATTCTAGTTGATTTCATTGGCAAGCGAGTGTAGTGATTGGAACGAGATCAGCCAGGTGGACCTCATAGGATATAAGTTCCCTGATCGGAGCTGTTAATCAGGTCCAATCGGGGAGCCCTGATTGACGAATAAAAACAGGAGTGGTAGGGGTTCTGTTCACTTTTGAAGCAAGCTCTGAGCTATCTGTGTCAGTATCAAGCACTATGCACGTGTAAATAAAGGGTGACTTGGTGACAGGATACCAGGCTTTGTGGAGCTATTTCAATGAGCAAGCTATGGCATTTGAGATGGAGTCATGAGTTCCTTTTTAAAGGATTCATTAATCCCAGAACTTGACTTTTAGTTGACTTATTGGCATTTCTTGCTGATCAATGTTCTTCACTCTAGGCTAAATGGTAAAGATAGTACCAAACTTAAAGAAAACATAAATTTGTGCAAAGACAAATGGCAAGTCATTGGACAAAATATTAAAAACTGTGAACAATAATCAAAAGGTTGATGGGTAAATAATTAGAGTACAAGGGTAAACTAGTCAGAAACATAAAACAGATAGTAAGAATTTCTATAAATATTTAAAAAAAAACAATAGTTAACAATGTGAGTGTTGTTCTATAGAAACTGTGTCTGGAGAATTGATAATGGAAAATAAGGAGACAGTAGGTGAATTGAACAGATATTTTTGCATTGGTCTGTACCATAGAGGATGTAAGTAATATTCTGAAAGAAACAATAAATCAACAAATAAAATGGAGAGAATTCATTAGAATCACAATCACTTTGGAACTGCAAACTGACAACTGCCCAGGTCCTGATGGACTTCATCTTTAAAAAAGTGTCCAGTGGGATGATTGATGCATTGGTTTTAATTTTCCAAAACTCCCTTGACTGGGGAATAGCTTCACTAGATTTGCAAATAGCAAATGTAATTCCTTCACTCAAAAACAGAGCGATGCAGAGAGCAGGAAACTGAAGGCCACCCTCCATCATAGAGAGAATGTTAAGAAGTTATAGCTGGATGCTTACATTAATTCAAAGTAATCAGGCAGAGTCAGAGTTTTGTGTAAAGTAAATTGTGTTTGACGAATTTATTGGAGATCTTTGAGGAGATAATCTGTACACTGAATAAAGAACAGGTTGATTTGCTGTATTTAGATTTTCAGAAGGCATTTAATAAAGCACCATATCAAAGGTTATTGTGGAAAATAAAATCTTGTGGTGTAGCATAATGGCACAGATAGTTGATAGGCAGGCTAACTAAAAACAGAGTGTAGACATAAATTTCTTTTTCAGGTTGCCAAAATGTAAGGAGTGATGTGTGACAGGGATTGGTGTCAAGATCACAGCTGTTAACATTTATATCCCTGACTTTGGTGAAGGGACAGAACATATGCTTGCCAAATGTGCTGGATAAGTATGAAAGTAAGTTGTGAAGAAGATTTGAAAAAAGGTACAAAAAAACTTTATAGGTTAAATGAGTGAGAAAATGTGTGGAAAATGGGATATAATGTGGGAAAATGAGAAATTGTCCATTCACACACGAGGACGCCCAAACACCTCTCTATCTTAAAGCTCTGCAGCCTCTCATCATTTAGATAAGAATATAAAAGAAGCAAATTCTCTAAATGATGAGAGGTTGCAGAGCTTTGAGATATAGAGGCATTTGGGTATCTTAGTGTGTGAATCGCAAAAGGTTAGTATACAGTTTTAGCAAGTAATTGGGATAAGCAATAGAATGTTATTATTTATTGTGAGGGGAATTGAATTGCAACACAGGGAAGTTATGCTTCAGTTATACAGGGCATTACTGAGACCACATCAGGAGTACTGTAACACAGTATTGGTCTCCTTATTTAAGGAAGGATATAAATGCATTGGAAGCAGTTCAGAAGCTGACCAGACCAATACCTGGAATAGATCATAGAATCCCTACACTGTGGAAATAGGCCCTTCAGCCCTACAAGCCCACACGGACCCTCAGAGCATCCCACCCAGACCCATTCCCCTATAACCCACCTAATCTACACATCCCTGAACAATATGGGCAATTTAGCATGGCCAATCCACCCAGCCTGCACATCTTTGGACTGAGGGAGGAAACCCACACAGACACAGGGAGAATGTGCAAACTCCACACAGTCACCTGAGGGTAGAATTGAACCTGGGTCCCTGGTGCTGTGAGGCAGCAGTGCTAACCACTGAGCCACCGTGAAAGGGTTGTTTTGAGAAAAGGATAGGTAATCTAGCTTTGTATTTGCTGGAGTTTAGAAGAGTCTGAGGTGACTTGATTGAAATATATAAGATCATGAAGAGTTTTGACAGAGTAGATATGGTGAGGATGTTTCCTCTTATGAGACAATCGAGAAATAGTGGTCACTCTTTAGAAATCATGGCTGTTCATTTGAAATAGAGGTAAGATGATTTTATCCCTCTCTGTCAGAGGGCTTGAGTCTTTTAAACTCTCTTCCTGAAAAGATGATGGAAGCAGAGTCTTTGAAACTTTAAACACAGAGATAGATCCATTCTTGTTAAGCAAGGGGCTGAAAGATTTTTGAGGGCAGTTGACAATGCCAATCTGAGGTTACAATCTGATCAAGTATGATCTTAATTAATGGTGGAGCAAGCTCAAAGAGTTGAAAGATTCTTGCTGCTTGTTTGGATGCAAGTCTCACTAAATTTGTCATTATGCATTAATGTTGAAAATAATCTCAGATGGGTATCCACTGAGTCCAACGTTCAGCTAGTAAATCTGAATTGTAATGTCAACTGCAGCTTGGATATGTTCCGATCTACAATCCCCAGAATACGTAACCTTGGTGAACACATGTTCAACTGTCTCTTTTCTATTAAAGTTGTTAAAGTTTCCAGAAGGGTACTGGTCTACCTCACAGTCTACCGTCACTGTCTACTGACAGTTCATGACATGACATTGCAGACTGCTGATATTGTAAGACTGTGTACTTCAGATGGTCACAGATGTCAATCTATTGTTCAGATTTGCTAGCACTGTTATTTTAATTGCACACATGAAAACATATCTATACCATAAAGTTAGTCACCATGCTAAAAGAAATAGCATTTTTTTTTAAAAGTGTACTGTCAAAAAGCAAACATGGAAAATGCATATTTAACTTAAACATAGTGAGATTATTAATCCAATGATACTTCATTACTTTGATGCTACTTTTTTACATTCTGCATCTACGATAAGTAATTCATGCAAGAATTTTATGTATCATTATTCATAGATCAGGAGTTACAATGAAGATTCCATTTGCAGTACTTTCAGTCATGAACGTGTTAAATACATCTGTTCCAATACTGAGTTGTAACTGTTATCACAATACCAGGATTGTTTCCTTACCTGCTTGTGAGCATGATCATAGGAATTTATATGGTTATCAAACTCTTGATGTTTATAATATTGTTTGTCACACAATTCACAGTAGAAGTTGGCCTTCAGATCCTCCAAGGCCTTTGTTATTGCTTTTTCCTTTTCAGCGTAGTCCTGTGAAGAAATCAAAGAATTTGTTATTCTAAAGGTTTTGCATTTCAAAATATTTTAGAACCTCGTACTGTTTTGCTGAACACTTTGTAATTATGTATCCCTTGGCTTTCAACATGTTGACATCTTGTATGTAAATTTTATTTTCTAGTGAAGTAAATATTAGCAATTTCAAGCTCAAAGATTATTTAGAAGTGGTGTGTCAATCTGGCACACAGCCAGCGAGACATTGTATTAATGATAATCTGTAACAAGGCTAAATTTAATCATGCAACCTTTCAAAACATATCCAAGACTTTTCTTTTGAGTCTCAACATAAACTCATTTTCAAGATAGGATATGTAAAGCGAATGCATTTGTATTTTTACAGGCTGTGACTTGAATATCTTAAGCCTCAACCACTTCTCTATATTGCACTCAAAATCAAGCTAAAACCCTCTTTAAGAAGAAGTGATTAAAAATAAAGCTGTACAAGCCATATTTTAACAATAGAATCAAAGATAGCAGGAACTGCAGATGCTGGAGAATCCGAGACAACAAGGTGCAGGGCTGGATGAACACAGCAGGCCAAGCAGCATCATAGGAGCTCATATTTTAACAATAGTTAGTTTATCCTTTACATTTTTTCAAAACTTTGACAGCATGAGGAAGAAAAATAAATTGACTTTAAAATAGCTGTTAGAATGGTCATAATGGACCATGTCAAAATGTTGATCATTCATAAATTTAAAATGCAGTCTTCTGTAAGTTTTTGCAACTTTATTTTAGTAGAATTACTATGGTTTCAGAACCACAGAATTACAATGGTCTCTGGAAGGGTGTGGACAATCAAGCAATTCTGCTCTTTGAACAGTCAGATGTAGTTTCTTTCTTGCAGCATTGAAAGCATAGAAAATTTATTTGGATGTTTCCAAGAACTTTCTATAATTGTGGTTAGGCAATTAATCACCCACCTTTGCCATTCAGCTTGTGGTAATTATCCAGTTTAAAGGTTAAGTGCATTTGTACCATTAAGACCTAGCACGTTTTCTACATTGAATTCAACAGTATTTCGCAACTTTCTTCACATCTACACTCAATTAATCTATCTAATTACTCCAATTCCCTTATTTATGTTTTCATTCTACATTAAAAATAAAAAAGTAAATTGGTCATTCAAAATTTCCACCATTCCTTCATCCTTCATATGCATCTCTAAATCCTCCACTATTTCTCTTTTTTATTCTCCACGCTGTTATTTCTCACAGTTTTCTTTTCCTTTTTTGCTTTCCTTCTATTTTCTATGCGGTTTGTTTTTATTTTGCTTATTAGTACTGGATTTTGTCATTTGCATTTTTTAACTTCTTTTAGTTTGTTCTACAATAAATTTAAGTTTTACTTCGTGTTTACTTCCTGTGTGACTATATCTTGTTGATATCCAAATTAACTGCTATTTGAAAGATTCAGGTATTTACTAACCTACCTATAAATGTTAATTCTAATTTATCTGCATTGAGCTCATAATTGGCCTGCTGAAAATATTTTTTACAATTGAGTATCTTAGACTGACTTATATTGAAACTAATTATTTTACGGTCACTGCTTCTGAGTTGTCTTATCCTCTCAATATCTGTTTGATAAATATTAATTCCTAAAACTAACTGCAGTATTGAATTTGTTGTATAAACTTTTTACTTTAAACCAAATCTGTGAATAATTAAAGTCACCCTTAGTACTGACCTGTTGTATCTGCATTTTGTTCAAT
The DNA here is from genome assembly GCF_021869965.1 of Rhincodon typus. Taxonomy (NCBI): domain Eukaryota; kingdom Metazoa; phylum Chordata; class Chondrichthyes; order Orectolobiformes; family Rhincodontidae; genus Rhincodon; species Rhincodon typus. The sequence continues at coordinate 36,252,264 of NC_063338.1, forward strand.
TTATGTAAAAATCTCTATCCTCTCCCTATTTGTCAGTCTGTAATAAACTCCCAAAAGAATTATTTTCTTCTCCTTATTCTTTAATAACAATTGAATAATTTTGTATTTCACCACCTATTTCACTTTTACATTCAACTGCTCTAATGGAATTTTCGATCATGTAGCCAAACATTTTTTTCTACTTTATTTCTCCTAAATGGTTTGTGTTTAAGGATATTTAGTCCTAATCCAGCTGCAGCTCAAGTTCTGCCTCTGTTAACTACATCAAGCCCCCGCTACAATTTTTACATGTAGTTCATCAATTTTATTCAAAATAATTTGGACATTTACATTGGGGTCATTCAAAGCTGCCTCCGTTTGACGGTCTTACACTTTTTTTTATTTATTCATTTTGTGGGATGTGGGCATGCTGGCTGGCCAGCAGTTATTGCCCATTCCTAGTTGCCCTAGAGAAGGTGGCAGGGAGCTGCCTTTTTGAACCACTGCAGTCCACCCATTGTAGGTTGACCCACAATGCCATTAGGTAGGGAATTCCAGGATTTTGACCCAGCAACAGTGAAGGAACGGTGATATATTTCCAAATCAGGATGGTGAGTGGCTTCAAGGGGAACTTGAAGATGATGGTGTTCCCATTTATCTGCTGCCCTTGTCCTTTTAGTTGGAAGTGGTCGTGGGTTTGGAAGGTGCTGTCTGAAGATCTTTGGTGAATTTCTGCAGTGCTTTAGGTAGATAGTACACACTGTTGCTACTAAGCATCAGTGGTGGAGGAAGTGGATGCTTGTGGATGTAGTGGGCAATCAAGTGGGCTGCTTTGTCTTGGATAGTGTCAAGCTTCTTGAGTGTTATTGGAGCTGCACTCATCCAGGCAAGTGGGGAGTATTCTTTCACACTCCTGACTTGTAGATGGTGGGCAAGCTTTGGGGAATCAGGAAGTAAGTTACTCGCCTCAGATTCCTTGCCTCTGACCTGCTCTTGTAGCCACTGCATTTATGTGGTGAGTCCAGCTGAGTTTCTGATCAATGGTAACCCCCAGGATAGTGATAGCGGGGGACTCAGTGATAGTAACACCATTGAATGTCAAGGGGCTGGTTTGTTTTTCTCTCCCTCTTTTTCTTCTTTTTTACCTGTTTACTTTACCCCCAGATGGACATCATTCTCCTGGAGCTACAATGAAACTGTGGTTCAAATTTTACTCTTTTGTCATTCTGGTTTAATCTTTTTTCACACTGCTCTTTTTGTCTTTTTAGATTGCCCATGTACTTTGTCAATTTTGCTCCTCATTTTTGTGTTCTCATTTATTTATTCTCCATTTTTCCCCCAAATTTATTTTAATTCTAGTTATGCACTCACTGTAGATAATGATGAAGCACTTCTGGTTTGTATATGTCTAACTAGTCTTCAATCTGATTGCAACATTCCAAGAATATTTAATATGAGATTTTTTTTCCTATACTTTCAACCCAATCAGATATTTATCACCCTATGTTCCCAGTCCTATCCAGATGACCATATGATATTGAGATTAATAACTGGGAGTCCTATTCTGGAATTGAAAATTACTCTCAGTAACAGTGACTATGAAACTATCACTGATTGACATAAAAACTCCTCTGGTTCACCAATATCTTTTAAAGAAAGAAATCTGCTATCCCTATTTTGTCTGGCATACATGTGACTTCAGCAATGTGTTTGACTCTTAGTTACTCTCTGAAAATGGCTGAGAAAACCATTCAGTTTAAGGGCAACTAAGGATGGATGACTAATTGTGGTTTTGCCAATGACATCAACATTCCATGATTTTCTTTTTAAAAATCTTCTTCACCCACCTCTGAATTCCTAAAAGTCTCACTGATCAAAGTTTTGGTAAAGCTCTGTAGCTCAGGTTGTGGGTGAGGTTACTGACTTGCTCATCGAGCTGGCTTGTTTTCGTTCAGACGTTTCATCACCGTGCTAGGTGACATCATCAGTGGAGCCTCCGATGAAGCGATGTTATTCTACTCTGCTTAGAATTTACACTGTTTGGTCCATTATGGTGAGTAGTGTCATTTCCAGTTTTGATCTGTATGGATTTGTATATGGAGTCCAATTCTATGTGTTTGTTGATTGCACGACGAACTCTCCTTAATATCAGTACACTCAGAAAATGAAGGCCATCATTTTGACTGGGACAAGATAACCATAGTAGCTCAAGCCAAACATAGACACTTACGGAAATTCCTACAGGCATGGCTCTCCACCCATAATGCAATCAGCAAACACATGGAATTGGACCCCATATACAAACCCATGCAGATCAAAATCAGAAATGACAGTACTCACCATAACAGACCAGACAGTATAAATTCCAAGACATAGTAGGAACTGCAGATGCTGGAGAATCTGAGATAACAAGGTGTAGAGCTGGATGAACACAGCAGGCCAAGCAGCATCAGAGGAGCAGGAAAGCTGATGTTTTGGGCCTAGACCCTTCTTCTGTGTGCTCACTCAATCTATCTATATTCCTTTGCAGGCTCACTACCTCTATATGACAACTTATTTTGCTGCTTATTCTTGTATTAATGGCAAATTTATCTCTCATACAATCAGTCCCTTCAGTCACATCACAGATATAGATTACAAATAGTTGAAGCCACAACACTGATCCCTCTGGCACTCTTTTTGAAGAAGGGTCTAGGCCTGAAATGTCAGCTTTCCTGCTCCTATGATGCCGCTTGGCCTGCTGTGTTCATCCAGCTCTACACCTTGTTATCTCAGTATAAATTCCAAGCCGAGTAGAATAACATCGCTTCATCGGAGGCTGCACTGTTGATGTCACCTGGCATGGTGACGAAACGTCTGAATGAGAACAAGCCAGCTCGGTGAGCAAGTCAACAACCTCCTAAAGGCCTCTTTGATCTCAGTTCTGTTCTTCTTATATGTTCAACTATGAGCTATGCCATAGGATTTGTTTTCCTCTCCCTCTTTTCCTTCTGTTTTACCTGTCTGCTTTATCCCTGGAGCCGTAAGGAAACTGTGGCTCAAACGTTACAATGGCCTGATAATAGTTTCTGAAGCATGGATGAGAGTTGAGTATAGGGACCCCACAAAATCTCTATTGCAACAGGGAATTGAAGATTTTGCTGGGCACTGCCCCTACACCCAGATTCTTCTCTAGCATCAAGTTCTGCAATCTTTCTCCATTTAAGCAATATGGTGCTTTTGTAATCTTCCTTCCAAATAAACAGATTCATAATATACTTCATCTTCCAAATTTCTGTGTGCTCACTCAATCTATCTATATTCCTTTGCAGGCTCACTACCTCTATTTGACAACTTATTTTGCTGCTTATCCTTGTATTAATGGCAAATTTATCTCTCATACAATCAGTCCCTTCAGTCACATCACATATATAGATTACAAATAGTTGAAGCCACAACACTGATCCCTCTGGCACTCTACAGCCTGTCAGCCATAAAAGCAAAAGACCCATTTACCCCTAGTCTCTGGGATGAGGAGAAATGGCTTCTCTCAGAGAATTGTGAGTCTTTGAAATTGTCGACAGTCAGAGGATTGGGTACATTTAAGTTTGAGGGGGCACATTTTTACTTCTCTGTGAATCAAGGGATATGGGGAGCAGATGGGAAAATGGAGTTGGGGCAGGAGATGAATGATGGCAATAAATGATGAACCAGGCTCGAGCCACAGTCTGATCAACTTTTTCTCCTAATTTGTATGTTCTCATGTTCACGAGTTCTGTACACAGTGGATAGAGTCATAGAGATGTACAGCACAGAAACAGACCCTTCTGTTCAACTCGTCCATGCCGACCAGATATCCTAAATAAATTTGGTCCCATTTGCTAGCATTTAGCCCATACCTCCCTGAGCCCTTCCTATTCATATACCCATCCAGATGTCTTTTAAATGTTAGAATTGTACCAGCCTCCACCATTTCCTCTGGCAACTTATTCCACACGTGCATCACCGTCTGTGTGTAAAAGTTGCCCCTAAGGTCCCTTTTAAATCTTTCGCCGCGCACCTTAAACCTATGTCCTCTAGTTTTAGACTCCCCTACCCTGGGGAAAAGACCTTGACTATTCACTCAATCCATGCCCCTCATGATTTTATAAATTTCTATAAGATTACCCCTCAGCCTCTGAGGCTTCAGAGAAAAGAGCCCCAGCCTATTCAGCCTCTCCCTATACCCAAACCCTCCAATCCTGGCAACCCTTGTAAATCTTTCTGAACCCTTTCAAGTTTAACAACATCTTTCCCAAAGAATTGAATACAATATTCCAAAAGTTGCCTAACCAATGTCCTGTACAGCCGCAACATGACGTCCCAACATTTATAGTCAAAGCTTAGTGGGGGGGCTGACCAATAAAAACAAGTGTACCAAATGATTGGGTAAGCAGGGTGTGTAATTTTGTTATCAGGAAATTTCCCTTGTTGTACTAATTCTTTTTACCCTTGGTTTACTATCCATATCTTTTCTTTTGCCATTGGCAAATATAATGATAAGCATGAGTGCATTTTAATAACTTAATCCTACAGTTGCAACGGTAAAGTAAAATAAACCAAATGGCAGAGAGGCAGACTTAGCACTGACCTGAAACCCGATTCTGAATTTTCAGGAGAATATTCTTGCTATTATGATCAAATTGTAAAGCATGTGCAGAAGAACTGACAACACAACAACATACACATATACTTACATACAGCTACCAAATAACACTTTAAAAGCTTATTCAAACCATTGAAACTAGGTTGTGAATTTGTCTCTAACTTTGAGCAATTGACATCTCTAACACTACATGTTTAGCAGACAGAAAGTGCAAGGTTCCCTGGTGATTATTTTTTTGGGGGAGGGTGGTTTGCGGAAAGAGAGAATTGTTTTTTATAACTCCTTCTGTTGTTGGAATCTCTAATGGCCTGTTGTCAAGCTTAAGATATAACTTGAAATATTCCACATATTCTGCTATTCCTGCACATGACCATGACAGTCAGGTCTTGATGATTATCAGCTACACATACTGAGGTATTGAGGGCAGGTACATCTGGGGATTGGAAACCTTATGGAACAGATGATGAATGCATGAAAGTAATTTCTGTGGCAGCCATATTCCCACAAGTATGGATTATGGAGCTGTAAGTGAGAAACTTTCAGGAAGCAGTTTGTAAAATATGGGATTAACTGCCAAAAATCCAGCTGCTCAGTCTCTCATTAAGACTCAGATACAGGCTCAAAGTTTAACTCATTCACTGCCACATGCTGTCTATGATGTGGCACCATTCGTCCATCTTGTTGAAGCCATATCACGAGTCACTATAAACTCTTAACCAACACTAAGAATTTGTTGATTTACATTTTACAAACTTCATTTTGACTTCAGTAAAATAAGATGCATAAGTGCACTTTATCAAACCAGAAAAGAACAACTTCATCAAACACTTTTCCGTTTGGGTGTATATTAACCTCTCATTTTGTACTGTTCTCATTTTTATTTCCTTTTGTAATAAGTTATTTCAGTGATACACAATGTTAAAAGGATGATCACGAAGGAGCTTTGGTTCAAATTTCGATGTTACTCAATTCCAGAACCAGGCGGCTAAGGGCTAAGGTGGCTAACAAAATCATACTGACCCTGACAGGTGAAGCCCAACAATCTTCACTCTTTGACAAAGCAAATCTTAACTCCTAGACCTTCTCTGTAAGGCCTGGTCAACTGCTGCCTAAAATTGATAGGAAGATGCAGCTGGCTGGTGTACAGCAACAGATGTTGGGCAGCAGAAGATCAGTAGCAAGGATTCACTTAACAGTCCCCCAAACTTAATTAAATTGAGGGAAAGGATTTTCAGAGGGCTTCATGATTGGAAAAGGTGGGGAATTCTTAGATAAAAGAATTCCTAAAATGTTCTTGTCAGGCCCACAACTCCTTTTGATCCACCATGCAAGTTAAAATATATTCAGAGATAGTAGGTACTGCCGATGCTGGAGAATCTGAGATTACAAGGTGTAGAGCTGGACGGGTCTAGGCCCGAAACATCAGCCTTCCTGCTCCTCTGATGCTGCTTGGCCTGCTGTGTTCATCCAGCTCTACAGCTTGTTATCTAAGTTAAAATAAAACTTGCTGTTTCTGACCCTGTACTTACGCACTTATTTACCATCCTAAATCAGTGAGGTTAAGTAGAATTGTAAATACTTTGTTAGGCTACAAAGTGGTTACCAACCATAGCAACATGCACATTTACCTAGCACCTTCTACTAAATAAAAGGTACTTCACAGGGCATTATAAAAGAATATTTGGCACCACATCATATCGGAGCTATTAGGACAGATGAACAAACACTTGGTCAAAATAGTAGATTTTAAAGAGATTTGGAAAGGATACTTTCTGAGAGATAGAGGAGGTATGATTTAAGGAGACAACTCCAGGACTTAGGCACCAGGCAGCTAAAGGCAGGGTTGCCAGCAGAGGAATAATTAAAATTGAGAATGATCAAAATCAGAGCAGCACAAATATTTCAGCTTTTTGGGCGTGAAGAAAATTGTAGAGAAACATAGGATTACAAGGGATCTATTGTGTGGGAACGTACTATTCAAACCAACCAATCAAATATCAGTGTTTATAGTCCATTTGTACTTCCTGTCATCTTTTCATATCTAAATACTGTTGCAAAGTTAGGTATAGTACTTGTGGATTGGAAGGCAGGACATTAGAATTTGTTTGTAAAATGATAGTGGGGGGGGGGGGTTGGGGAGAGTGTGTGGTCCCGTTAAAAGATGATCTGTCTTTTTCTAGGCTTGGAGATTCAAAAAATGTCTGCAGGCAGCTTCAGATGCACAGAGAGTTCTTGAAACTGAAACATAGTAACAAAAGGCTATACTGTTATCAGGCAAAGCAGCACTTTTACCAAGACGACAAGGTGTAGAGCTGGATGAACACAGCAGGCCAAGCAGCATCAGAGGAGCAGGAAGGCTGATGTTTCGGGCTTAGACT
>NC_063338.1:36259644-36285394 GCF_021869965.1 Rhincodon typus
AAAGGGTCTAGGCCCGAAACATCAGCCTTCCTGCTCCTATGATGCTGCTTGGCCTGCTGTGTTCATCCAGCTCTACACCTTGTTATCTCAGATTCTCCAGCATCTGCAGTTCCTACTATCTCTGAAACAATTTTTACCAAGACAACGGGTTTTGAACTTAGCAAATTAATTTAAACCAGGCTCTAGATACTAGAGCCCAATTAAATTTAAATCTGATAGTTTTGACAACCTCAGACCAATCCTATTGTAAGAAATTAATATGTCATCAATGGTATAAAAGAAGAGGGCATTTGAAAATTGTTGTGAGAGCAAACTGCCATCTGTTAAGAGAACAGCTCTCAACAGTCATCAGCTCTAAAGAAACAGAAAATCACTGGCTCTCATACAAATCTCTAAGTAAATCTCAGAGTAAGAACCATCTAGATAAAGGTACTGCGGCACTCTTAGCTAATATTCCTGACAGAAGAATTCAATGGAAGAAGGTGTTCTTGACTGAAGGACAGTGGAGAAGGCAAAGAACATTCCAGAAGATTTATCCTGACTGCAATTTTGAGAGATTAATTGTTTTAAAATTTGATTTATATAAGTGGAACATGTATCTATTGGAATGGCATACCATTTTTTTTTATTCGGGAATAGTTAGTAGTTAAGGGGAATTATTCACTTTGTTAGTAGTTCTGTTAATTTGTTCACTGTTAGAGTTAAATAAATAAATTGTTACTTGTTGATTATAGAGTGACTATCAGGGATTTTTGTTTTCATTTAACCACCCCTCTGCAACAGATTGGTGGCTCGAGTCCAGGATCTGGCTGGTTTGTGAATGAGATCTGAATGGATTTTGACAGATTTAAATAGATTTGGGGTACAAAAGGTCCCAGCAGATTTAAACAGACTTGGGGATTAGTGTCCAATTTCTTTAAATAAAACTTTGGTGACAAGTGGAAAATCTGTTTAATTTCAGTGACTCCTGGTTTGTTGAATCAAAAGTAGGGGAAATGGGTCTTAACATTGCTAAAGAGATTCTGGAGTTTGAGGATCCTTCCCAAATTTGCCAAGAAAGTTTAGAAAGAATTAGGAAGGATGTACTTTTAGACATAGCAAACAGGCCAGATTTGGGTTTAACTAGGAACAAGAGGAAAGCTGAAATTGTAAAGGAGTCCGTCAAGCATTTATGTATACTAGAGAAACAGGAAAGTGCTGTGGAGTTGGAAAAAATGAAATTGAAAATTAGACAATTAGAATTAGAAGAGAGAGAAAAGGAAAGAATGTTTGAGTCAGAAAAGATGAGCCAGCTTGAACATGAGAAAGAAAAAGACAGAGAGTTTAAATTACGGCTAAAAGCAGAAGAGAAAGTAAAGGAAAGAATGTCTGAGTTGAAAAGATGACTTGGAACTTGAAGCAAAAAGACTTTAAATGACAGAAGTAAAAGTACAAGACAGAAGTGAGGATGAGCAAACTCATTTTAGTCAGCCTAGTAGAGATAAATACAAATGTGTCCAATCATTACCAAAATTCGATGACAAAGATGTAGAAGCCTTTATCATTTCCTTTGAGAAATTGGCTAGGCAGATAGACTGGCCAGAGACTGTGTAATGTTAATTGAGAACAAATTGTTAGACATGGCTCGTGAGGTATTTTCAGAGGTGTCAGGAGAATATGAAGGAGTAAAACAGTCTGTTCTGAGAGCCTACAAATTGGTACCAGAAGCATATAGACAACGGTTCAGGAATATAAAGAAGGAACCAGGTCAGGCTTATGTCGAGTTTGAAAGGATTAAACAACTTCGATAGATGGGTGAGAGCATTAAAGATAGAAAAGACATATGAGGATCTTAAAGAGATTATTCTGCTGGAGGAGTTCAAAAACTCACTTCCAGAAGTGATAAGAACTCATGTTCAGGAACAGAAAATTAAAACAGCGAGAGGAGCTGCAGAGATGGTGGATGAATACGCATTAGCGCGTAAATCAGAATCCAGCTTCTGACAGCAATTTCGTTCTGTGAGGGATAGAAATTGGGAAAAAGGAGACCCTTCAATGAAAAACAAAAAGTAGATCACACTGGGAACAGTTTACCACATGTGAATAAAAGAAACCTAAGAGGGTGAAAAAGAGGGGAAAGACCTCAGATATTTCCACTGTAATACAAGGGGACACACAAAGTCACAGTGCCGATGCTTTAAGAGAGGCATTGGGAAAAAGAATTTGGTAAAAGTGGCTAAACCAGTGGGATTAGTTGGGATAGTGAATGAAATCCCAAGAGAAGTGGAGGAGCTGCAGGAAGCTGCACAGCCTAGTGACGGGCTGGATAGTAAGGTAGTGCCCGATCTCTTTAAATACCTCACCTCTTGTGGAAAAGGTTTACTCAGAAAGAACTGGGGGAGAAGGTAAAGAAGTTAAAATATTGAGAGATATGGGAGCTGGTCAGCCTCTAATAGTAAGAGATGAAAGTATTTGCACTCCTTCTAAAATATTACCCGAGAGAGTGATAATCTGTGGAATAAATGGAGAGAGATTTAGCATTCCCCTGTGTAAGATAAGGCTGGAAAGTGCAATCAAGACTGGGGAAGTGACGGTGGGAGTGATTGAAAGTGTGTCTATCCCAGGAATACAGTTTGCTCTTCGAAACGACTTAGCTGGATCAAAAGTAGGAGCGATGCCCATTGCAGTGGAGAAGCCGAAAGAAGACCAGGGAACTGAAGAGTTAAAAGAAAAATACCCTGGAATTTTTCCAGACAGTGTGGTGACAAGATCCCATAGTCATTAGTTAAAGCAAGAAGGGAAAACCAAAGAGAAAGACGAAGAAGTTGAGGTCCAGTTAGCTGCCACCCTGTTTGGTGAAATGGTAAAGGAGGAACCTAAGCATGTGGAGGATCAAGCAGAGGTATTTATTTCTGAAAGATTAATGGAGTTACAACAAAAAGATAAGACGATAAAGGATTTATATCATAAAACCTACTCAAAAAAAAATCAGAATGTATTCCAGAATGTTATTACCTTAAGGATAGAATCCTATAGGGGAAATGGAGACTGTGGAGGGTTAGTGCAGAGATGAAATGGACAGAAGTTCACCAGATTGTGTTGTCAGTAACATACAGACAGAAAGTATCGCAGGCATCACGCAAACTACCTGTAGGAGGTCACTTAGGGGTGAGGAAGACTCAGGCTAAGATACAAAAGCATTTCTATTGGCCTGGATTACATAAAGATGTAGCCATACCTGTCATACATGTCTGATGGTAGGAAAGCCACAGGCAGTAATAAAACCAGTGCCAATTCCCACATTAGAAGAATCTTTTACATGGATTGTGGTTGATTGTGTAGGTCCTCTCTCTAAAACCTAAAGTGGGAACCAATATTTGCTAACCATAATGGATGTGTCCACCAGATTTCCAGAGGCAATTCCATTATGGAATGCAAAGGCAAAGAAGCATGTGGAGGAGTTGCTTGCTTTCTTTACCTGTTATGGACTACGCAGAAAGATTCAATCAGACTAAGGGTCCAATTTTACTGCCTAACGTTATAAAGAAGGTGATGGATAGTTTAGGCATCCAACACTTTAAATCAAGTGCTTACCATCCTGAATCCCAGGGAGCATTGGAATGGTGGAATCAGACCCTAAAGGCCATGCTGACGGCTTATAGCCAGGATTACCCAAATGATTGGGATAAAGGTATCCCATTTACATTATTTGCTATTAGAGATGCTCCAAATAAATCAACTCAGTTTTCTCTGTTTGAGTTGATATTCATACACAAAGTAAGAGGGCCTTTAAAATTAATTAAGGAAAAGTTGATAGGTCTGAATTCAGAAATCTCACAGTTGGATTATGTATCTGAGGTGAGAGAAAGATTAAACAGAGTCAGTGAATTAGCTAGACAACATCTGAAGGTAGCACAGCATCTAATGAAGCAAAAAGCAGATAAGAAATCAAAAATTTGTACATTTGCTTCCGGAGATAAAGTATTGGTACTGCTACCAGTGGTAGGAGATCCCTTCAAAGCAAGGTTTCGTGGTCCCTATAAGTTTGAGAAGAAGTTAAGTCAGGTGAATTATCTGGTAAATGTGCCAGATGGGAAAAAAAGACTTTATTGGGTATGTCACATGAACATGCTGAAAACTTACTATGACAGGGAAAGGGAAACAGAGAAATAGGTACAACTTCCACTCAGAGTGAGGAATCAAATCCAGATGATTTGGATTTTGATGTGTCTCAGAATAACTTAAATAGTGAGGAAGTCCTTAAAGAATGGGATATCCGCCCAGGAACAGAGAACTGAATTAGAAGGCTTGTTGCAGCACAATAAGGACATATGTAGAAATATAATGAGGAGGACTAATACTATAGTACATGAGGTTGATGTAGGGAATGCTGCTCCAATAAAACAACACCCCTGGGGGCTTAATCCTCTCAAAGCAGCACAGATACAGAAGGAAGTGGAAACAATGTTCCAAGAAGACATCATTGATCTGAAACAAAATGAGTGGAGTTCACCGATCATATTGGTTCCAAAATCTGATGGTACTCACTGATTCTGCATAGATCACTGGAAGGTCAATACCATGACTAAATCAGACTCATACCCAATTCCAAGGCTGGAGGACTGTGTGCAAAAAGTTGGACAAGCCACTTACATCACAAAGTTGGACCGACTTTGTGGTTACTGGAAAGTACCTTTGTCGGAAAGAGTGAAAGAAGTTTCTGTATTTGTAACCCTAAATGGGCTATATCAGTTTATAGTCATGCCCTTTGGAATGAAGAATGCACCAGCTACTTTTCAAAGACTTTTGAATAGAGTTGTGGCAGGATTGAATAATTGTGCCATCTGTATAGATGATTAGTGATCTTTAGTCATTCATGGAAAGATTACATGTATGGTGCATTTGGTCGAGCTCTTTGAGAGACTACAGAAGGCAATATTGGTCATAAATTTTGCAAAAACAGAAGTGACGTTCTTAGAACATAACTTCAGACACGGACAGATGACACCAAGGAACATGATAACGAAGGCCATCGTCAAAGAAGGAAATGCTACGATGTTTCGGACTGAGCAGATTCTACAGGAAATTTGCACCAAACTTTAGTAGCATGGTGGCACCACTGACAGATTTGTTAAAGAAGAGCATAGAACAATGCCAGGAGGCATTTGAAAATTTAAAAGCAGTGTTAACCACCGCACCCATTTTAGCCACACCCAACATTTTCAAAGCCTTTAAAGTTGCTATCGACACAAGCTATACAGGAGTTGGAGCTGTGCTATTACAGGAGGATGATTGTGGAATTGAAAGACCAATTGGTTATTTTTCAAAGAAACTCAATATCCAGCAGAGAAAATATTCAACTGTTGAAAAAGAGTTATTGAATTTGGTACTGGCCTTACAACATTTTAATGTTTATGTTGCAAACAATATATTAGAGATGGTTGTATACACTGATCACAACCCTTTGACATTTTTGGAAAGATTTAAAGACAAGAACACTTGGCTATTTCATTTGGATTCTTATGTTTCAAGCATTTAATTTACAGATTGTACATGTTGCAGGTCGAGAAAATGTTATTGAGGATCCATTATTGCAGGTTTAAAAGAAAAATATGGATATAAGATAGAAACGGTAGTGTTCAATGTTTTATATATGTGTATAGAATTAGTACGAAATACATAATTCTGGATTAATGACTTATGTATCTCGTAATAATGGCATTAAGATTTAGAAAAAAAATGAAGCCATCTTTTCATCATGATGGTTCATGTTTTTCTTTAGAGGGAAGTGTTGCGAAGTTGGGTATAGTACTTGTGGATTGGAAGGCAGAACATTAGAATTTGCTTATAAAATGATAGGGGGAAGAGTGCATGGTCCCTTTAAAAGATGATGTGTTTTTTTTCTAGGCTTGGTGATTAAAAAACGTCTGCAGGCAGCAGATGCACAGAGGGTTCTTGAAATTGAAACATTGACCATAGATCATAGAATCCACACAGTGTGGAAACAGGCCATTCAGCCCAACAAATCCACACCAAAACTCTGAAGAACATCCTGGCCAGATCCATCCCCCTACCCTATTCCTGCCATCCCACATTTCCTATGGCTAATGCACCCAACCTGCACATCACTAAACACTATGGGCAAATTAGCATGGCCAATCCACCAACCATGCACATCTTTGGACTGTGGTAGGAAACCGGAGTACCCGGAGGAAACCCATGCAGACACGGGTAGAACATGCAAACTCCACACACACTCCCGAGGTTGGAATCGAACCCAGGGTCTCTGGCATTATGAGGCAGTACTGCTAACCACTCAGCCACCATTGAAAATTGAAACATTGTAACAAAAGGCTATACTGTTAGCAGGCAAAGCAGTACTTTTTTTTTTACCAAGAAAACAGGTTTTTGAATATAGCCAATTCATTTAAATCGGGCCCTAGATATCAAAGCTCAATTAAATCTAAATAAAATGGTTTTGACTACCTCAGACCAATCTTATTGTAAGAAATTAACAGGTCATCAAGGGTATAAAAGAAGAGGGCATTTGAAAATTATTGTGAACATAAACTGCTGTCTGTTAAGAGAACAGCTCTCAAAAGCCATCAGCTCTAATGAAAGAGAAAATCACTGGCTCTCACAGAAATCTCTAAGCTCTCAGAGTAAGCACCATCTAGATAAAGGTACTACGGCACTCTTAGCTAATATTCCTGACACAAGAATTCGATGGAGGAAGGCATTCCAGACTGAAGGACAGCGGAGAAGGCAAAGAACATTCCAGAAGACTTATCTTGACTGTTATTTCCAGTGATTAAGTTTTAATTTTTTTTTATTAATTTTGTTTATATAATTGGGACTTGTATCTATTGGAATAGTGTACCATTAGAATTTTGTTTTATTCAGGAATAGTTAGTAGTTAAGGGGGAATTGTTTGGTTTGTTCGTAGTTTGGTTAATTTTTCACTGTTGGTGTTAAGTAAATAAATTCTTACTTGTTGATTATGGAGTGACTATCAGGGATTTTTTTCATTTAACCACCCCTTCATTACAATACATCATCCTAACCCTCATTTCCCTTTTCATGTATATGGTTGACTATCTTCTCTGTAAATACATCCATAATGTTTATTTCATCCACTTTCTATAGTAGCGGGTTCCATATTTTAACCATACTTAGGGTAAAGAAGTTCCTTCTGAACTGTTTTTTAGATTTCTTGGTGACTATCTTTTATTGATGGTTTCTAATTATGTTCTTCCGTACTTGAGGAAGCATTCTCTCTGTATTCACTTTGTATCAGAACCTTTCTGAAAGTTAGTGGCCCCTATTCGGCCATTTCTCAGCACTCTTCTTTTCAAAAGAAGAAACCCAACCTGCCAAATCTTTCCTGATTGGCATATCCATGCACTTCTCTTACCATCATTGTCAATCTTCTCTGTGACCTCTCCCAATCCACCCATATCCTTTTTGCCAAATCGTGACTGGAACTGCATTCAGTACTCTGTGTGCAGCCTAACTGGGCTTTGTAGCATAAACCATAATATCCCTGTGCAAGAGTAAGGCCATGGAGTGAGTTAAAAACAATTTTAAGAATTTTGAAAATCAAGACATTGGCTAACCGCCAGAGTACAAGCTGGTCATTTTCCTGAGGACAGCCGAAAATTAAAGGCTTTCTTGAATTCAGTTTCTGCAACTTGCCAGGGTGGGAGTTGAACTCATGACATTCAGCTTGATAATCCAATATCATTGATCCCTTGGTACATTGAATCTGTTTTGCTGGCAGACCCTTCGCTTTCACAATTCTATTCATTCCTTCAGCAGCTTGCCAGCTGTCCAAAGCAACAACTTGGAAACACAATATTTATTTGTCACTGAACTTCAAAACAAAGCCACACAATTTCTCATTGCATTAAAAAATTATGTCCATGTAAGTGGTGGCTCAGTGCTTAGCCCTGCTGCCTCATAGCACCAGGGACATGAGTTCAATTCCTCAGGTGTCTGTCTGTGCAGAATTTGTACATTCTCCCTGTGTCCCTCCATGGGTTTCCTCCCACAGTCCAAAGATGTGCAGGTTAGGTGGACTGGCCTTGCTAAATTTCCCATAGTGTCCAGGGATGTGCAGGCCAGGTGGGTTAGTCATGGGAAGTGTAGGGTTATAGGAATTGGGTGGTGGGTCTAGGTGAGATGTTCTTCAGAGAGTTGGTATGGGCTGAATGGCCTACTGCCACACTGTAGGGATTCTATGAAAAAAAAATTGTACAAAATCATTTTGTTATGACATCTGGAGTTGGCAACACCCTATGTATTTATTTTTCACACAGGTTCCTCCTCCAAACCAGGGCTCATCCATGAATCTTGCCACCTCTCTGCTGGTATGACTGAGCACCTTTCCGAACTGATCCGACTCTGAAACAAAATTGTGGATGGTCTCAAGTTCCTACCTCTGCAATCATGCTATGAATGTCTGAACAACAGCATTCAGACTCCCAACCCACCCTCCTACAAACAGCAGTGAGAACTGCCGGTACTTGAAATAGGGATAGAAATCCCAGCAATTTAGTCCCACTAACGATTTTTAAAAATTGCTTTACAAATTGGTCTGGCATGGGAGAATCTCGTGTTTCATGTTGATGTCTTATGTAATACTATAGTTCTTTTGCCTGGCACCCTTAAAATCTGGCAATCACTATTTACCTGCATTTAAGCCAATTCATGCTGTTGCCACTCAGGCTTAATGGTGAAAGTGGCATTGTAGCAGCATAATCTGTTGCCCCATGATCAGTATGAGAATGGGGAACCAAAAGTCAAATCAGTCTGGTTGAATAATTTCACCTTAACTATCAGAAGAACTGCAGCTGCAACAATTATCATCAACGCACAATTCTGATTCAACATATCTTGACAACAAATTATGCCTTTATGAAGATATGATTAATGTTTGGTGGATGGTGTCATCCTCTATTCATGAATGTGAATAAACTGCGTACATCTGTGTGTATGCACTTTAGTTTCTGACTATATTAGAGGTACTGAGCCCAGCTTGACATATTTACACTACTAACTTTATCAACCGTCCATCACATGGATTTTATATGAATTATTTGAGTATTAAGTTGCTAATTAGGGTTTTAATAAAAAATGTGAAAGCCATATTATTGAGTTGCAGATCAATTGATATTTGTCAGCAATCTTAGAAAAATAACAATTAAGTCTGGCTCTCCTCATGATCTTTTAATAGGAATTATATCAATTTCTCAGCTGTCAAAGATAGGACAATTCACCATCCCCCTCTCAAAGCCAATAAATCCAACTGGAGAGGTTAATTGTTCAAATATTTTATTAAATAACAAACACAACATAAATTTCAACCCAAAGATGAGTTCAAACAAATCTCTGAGGACAATCTTAGAAAATACTCATGACAACAATCCATTAATTTACTAACAAAGATGTTTAATGTGAAGGAAATAGGTAAATACAAGCGGTCCCTGCACATTGCAGTTAAGTTTGTGAACAATGTCAGTGAATTGAAGAATACATCCAATCAGATTATATCATTGAAATGAAGGATAAATATTATTTAACTTCATTTTACTGGTCCATTTTATGGACACATCAGCATTAATTATTTCGTGGAAATAGAACTTCCAAAAGTTACAAATGTGGCTGGAAATATTTAAACTCCTCATCAAGAGAAATTGTAGCATTGTGCCAACATGACAAGAAACTTGCCCCATTACCACTGAGATCAATGCACTGGCCATTGTATTTGATGCTTCGGATTCACTGTCATGTTTATTGTAGAGCATTCCCATTAGAAATACAGAAGGTTAGCATTGGCTAGACTTTTCATGCTCAACAGTGACATTCATTTTGCTACCACCAGCCTTACTGACAAATCTGAGCCATTCATATGTGTCACTTGAATTTAAGAATAGCCACTCGTTCTTATTAGCATGATGGTGGTCCCTCTATAAACTGAGCGCATAAAAAGGTACTTAAAAACTTGAACTGAAATAGCACATTGTGAATTGACACTTTCAGATATAGACAACATAACACTGGGTCTAATTTGCAGCAAATTTATAAATTTATTGAAAATGTCAAATAACCATGTTACTAAGCACAAAAGAGTTTTTAGAAATACAAGATTGAATTTGCACATTAAGGTTTTTGAATGAAAACAGAGATCAATTTGCTGCTGCCAAAAGTATTTTATGATTACTTCGTCAGAGCTCTATAATCTTTAGCTAATCTTATATCAAGCATTCAAGCAAAATCCAGATCCTGGACCAAAGACCAATTCCTCTGAAGCTAAATTGTTTTTTTTAAATTAACAAATACCTATTGATTGATGTAACTGTAAATGTTAGATGTCTAATTCAGCATACAGTTGCATCTGAAGGCTAAATACTCCTTCTACAACTGCCAGTGACAATCAAAATTAATGCTTTTCTTTGCTGTTTTACATTTATCTTGCTTAGAATGCCAAAAAATTGCTTTAAATCAGACAAGCATTAAAATTATAAAGTTTGGGTTATATTTGTGTGTGTTTCAAATTCATGGGTCTGCACTGAATATATCACTCCCACCTCAGTGATCACTGTTACCACTTCTGTGCGTCATTTTTTCATTTATTCACAGGATGTGGGCATTGTCAGCTGGACAAGCATGTATTGCCCATCTGAAATTGTCTTAGAAAAGGTGGTACCAACACACCTGTGTTGCTACAGTTCTTGGAGGTGTAGCGATACGCACACTGTTGTTAAGAAGGAATTTCAAGATATTGTCCAAGCTACAATGGACTATATACTTACAAGTCAGGATAATACGTGGCTTGGAGGGAAATTTGCAGGTGGTGATATTCCCATGTATTTGTTGCTCTTGTTGTTCTATGTAGTAGAAATCATGGATTTGGAATGTGCTGTCGAAGGAGCTTATAAGAATTCCTGCAGTGCATCTGGAGATGGCACACATTACTGTCACCGCATATTTGGTGAAGGGAGTCAACGTTGATGGTGTTGGATGAGGTGCTAAACAAAGAGGCTGCATTGCCCCAGATGGTGATTGTTCCACCTTTTTGACCATTGATTGAGTGTGGCAGACATCATTTAGAGACAATTTTAATCCTTTACAGCTTGGGCGCTGATGCTGTCTTTACAATTGATTCAGTTTTTTTTTGTTGCAGAAGTGAGTGCATCACACAATTTTGTTCCCTTATGGAGACAGAATTTCTGAGAAACCTGCTTGAGATCAGTTCTGAATATACAATTCACCCCAACCCTTGATAAAGAAATGGTGGTAGGAATCATTGTTCATAGTCTGGTATGTTGTGTTTCTTGTCCCTCAATTATTTTTCCAAGAACATTTATACAAAGTTTATTTCTGAATTTTTAAAAGTAACATAAAACTGCAGAATCTTAATCTTCTTCGAAATTTCTCCCTTTTCAATATCATTAAGGCTATTAACTTTAGATTTTGCGGAAGTACATAATTTCAAAGTCGGTAAACTTGAATAAATAACATGAAGATTTTTTTTTAAATATATGACATTGGTGTGTTAATTTTTTTAAAAAAGGCACAATCCCTTTAAGCTTGTGGCCTCAGCCATCATACCACTCACCAATTTATAATCCTTCATTTATTCTCTCTACGCCCCTGGTAACATTTCTCTTAAAAGTAAACATTATTTATTCAGTAGTTTAACATAAAAGGTAATTTATCATCCTTTCACCTACTGTTCAACAAATTCCTTAAGCTCTAGGGGCAAATTGTGTTCCAATGTTACCTATTGCTCTTTTCAGAATTTCTTGCATAACGAACAGAATTTATACTGCTGAGATGATTGCTGTAGTTCGCAAATCTTTTACTTTTCTGATAAAAGAGAACTTGAAAAACAGTCTGTCACTATGAGAAGCCATTCTTGATTGTGTGTGAATAAATCAGCTCTCACAATATGCCACAATTTAGGTGATACTTTAATAGCTATCATTTTCTGCTGTGTGATTCTGTATTTTTAGCAAATATTGCACGTAAATATCATTGTTTTGAGGTTTTTGTAGACGCCTGTCCATGACACAACTGATCTGCCTCTGAACTCACATTTCTCACATTCATATGGCCATTGTATTGCTTCAAGAGAAGTTGTCCCTGCATTAATTTGGGTATGATAATTCTATGATCCAACCGTTAGAACATCATCTTCCAGTAAGATGTCAACTCTGATTGACCAATGCAGCCATATTCATAGTTGTATTTGCTGTATTTTATAATTGCCATCCCTGGATCGCTTACTGAAGGAACACCTCTAACTATTAAACTTCATTGGTCTGCTCCCTGTTACAGTGTTGTGTTCACTAGGTGATGAACCTTTACACTTAAATCTTTTACAGGTCTTTCTCATGTGCTGGCAATTGAAACAGGGCATATTCTAGCACTACTTCTCTTCCTGGCTTGAATTTCAGAGTGAAATTGTAACTATGAAGCACTTGTTATCTTGCTAGGACTATTTTTTCTTGTAGATCTGCTGATCACTCACCACTACGAAGTTTCTGACAGGGATGGAGGTATGGAATTCCTCATGTCATACAGAACATGAGAAACCCTCTTTATACTAGCATATTTGGTCTTAGCTAATTTAGGGCGATTGATGTGCAACTATTAGCTTTCCTTCTTGTACCCAGCCCTCTACAATTAAAACGGAGTCAGATTAGGGATCAAACAAGTAAATTTGAAGAGTTGCTGACCTTCTTTTCACAAGTGATCTAGGGATGGCCTGATATGATACAGCAAACACAGCCAAAAATAAGGCTGAGATAACAAGGTGTAGAGCTGGATGAACACAGCAGCCCAAGCAGCATCAGAGGAGCAGGAAGGCTGACGTTTCGGGCCTAGAACAATAAGGCTGTATTGATCAGTCGGAAATCAGATTTGTACCAGATTTTTCTTGTTTCATATCAAAATGATCAACCTTCTGATGCAAGTTTTACTTTCAACTCTCAGTGTCATGTCCTTTATCTCATGGTTTGCTGAGACCAAATGCAATCCTTCAGAACTGCTTAACTCCAGGATGGCAGATGCATCTACTTCAGTGACATATACGTGCAATTAATGTATTTATACTTTGTATCCCTCTGAACGGGGTTATTCCTCGCTGTCAAATATCAGAATCTTTACATTTGCTCTGTTGCTCTGCATCCAAAACTCCTTTCTTTGTTCTTCCCACCTTCTCTAAGTAATTTGTCTTTCCACATGCTCTGTAGCTTGATTGGTACATGGGATATTTTTAGCTTCCTGTGAACTCGTGGGTCATTCACAGCTTTTGCACATTTTCTGACAGATATGCAGTTTTAGCTGCTGTTTAATGGCATCAACTCTACAATTTTTCCATTGACTTAACTGAAGACTAGTCATTTGGGCGGTCAATGTCAACTACTCCTGGCTTTATATGCTCCTACAGTGTCAACTGATCCTCTTAGACTTTGAGACAGGGTCATTTGGTTGAAACACAACCAGAATGTCTGCCACATAAGATGCTGGGACAGGTGTGATATTGAGGAAGCATAGGGCCATGCAGCAACATATTCACCACCTTGACTGATCACTGCTGGCAACCACTGCTTGGCTTTGTGCCTGCACCAAAAGGTAAGGCAAGACAAAAGTACTGCAAGGCTGTAAGTTCTGAATGAGGCAGCATCGCACAAAAAGCCAAGGCAAGGTAGAAATATAGAGTGCATCTAAATAAGTGAGTGAGTGAGGGCTAAAAGTGTAATGTGATTTTATTGAGGCATTCGAGATTACAGTTGATGATTATTTGGATAAAACAAATGTGTAAGGGTATGAGAAAAAAGTCCAAGATTGATACTAAGTAATAATGCTAATGCTGGTGCAGGCATGATCAGTCCAAATGGCCTTCATCTGCCGTGTAACACTTCTACAATTCTGTGAACTCTATTATAAGTGAGTCAGAGATGTACCATGATGATGTGTTGATGCTAGTGCACATCCAATGCCAACATCTTTGGATGAAGGATGCGGGCAGTCACTGTCAATAGGGCATGCACTGAGAGACTGGGGAGTGCTCTCGAAGATGGAGATCCACAGGAATAAACAGCACATTGCAGCCACCAGGTACCCGCTCAGACTTTCATGTTAGGAATTGTCACTGTCTAGTTTCCCTCCACAGCCTGGGAAAATAGCAACTTACATATTACTGAGATGATGTTAGGTAATAATGAGATGCTAATGCATGCATTTTAACTGCACGGCAAAAAGATTCTTATCTCACTGTTAAAAACTTAGGTGGAAAATCAAACTCTCTTTTCTGTTGAAAAGAGAATCATTTCAAGCATCTCATTTCCTAATCTTGTCATACTTTCACAATTGGTTTTCCACTGACCATGTTTAGCAGGGTCTAGGAAGATTCTGCTCGTTGTTTTCTTTTCTCATTCCCACTTTAAAGATGAGTTCTTCACTGTTTTCAACATTGAACTGTAGCTGCTGCTTCTGTGCTCATTCTACTAGTTCATTTATTTCCTCCTGCAGTAATTTCTCATGATCACTGCAATTCTCTACACTGCAATTTGATATCATCAGCAAGTTATGAAATTGTTTTAGTGTAAGTTAATTACGTTTAGCATTTGTTTCATTTGATAAAGTTGTGAACAGAAGATGTGTTCCCACTTTATTCCAACTAATTTTTCATTAAAATTAGTCAACATAAATGAATATAATCTACTCTGCGGATATGTTTCAAAATTGTATTTAAAATAATTTACTACAACAAAATATAACAGATATTCCATAACAGAAGATTCGAATGTGATGTTTCAGGTTGATGACCTTTCACTAACAATCTCATGAAAGCATTATGACTAGGTGTGGAGGGGTGATCAGCTCTATTGTTTTCTCCAAGCTGAATATTCTATAGACAACTTTTCATCTCAATGGGTAACTTCCAGAGAGGTGTGAATCAACTGAGAGATACAAATCTACAGTATTTTATTGATGATTTCATGAGCTTGACTGAACTTAGGTAATAAAAGACATGACATTTAGTATTAACAAGGTATAGAGCTGGATGAACACAGCAGGCCAAGCAGCATCAGAGGAGCAGGAAGGCTAACGTTTCGGGCCTAGACTCTTCTTCAGAAATGGGGCTGCTATCTCAGATTCTCCAGCATCTGCAGTTCCTACTATCTCTAAGATTTAGTATTTGTCTTTTTAAAAGACATTTTACGAAAAAGTCTCAGGTATTAATGCTGAATGGTAAAAATTGAATATTGATAGTTGCTTTTCACTGTTATTGCAACAAAAGTTACAATGTAGGGTTAGCAATTTGAAATGCTAATTATGTTTCTCTCTCTACAAATGCAGCATGGCTCAAATCCTTTCAGTTTCTTCTGTTTTTTTTTAAAATTTCTAGCATTCATGCCACTTTGCTTTTATTATTGAATATGGAGATGTTCAAACACCATAGACATGACTGTCCCTCAATTCAAGAATGATGTCAGCTCAGTGTTGTACCTTTTACCATGGGTTTTCAAGTCACTGAACAATTTACTTCTTGACCCACAGATCTTTGTTGAACTGTGGACATAGTGTTAGCCCGAGCTTAATAATAAAATATTTGCTTAGTGCCAGATGTGAAATTTGGGGCAATGTTGAGTTTTGGACCCAATTTGAAAAATTAAATCGTTATTACCAATTTTCTTCTTGCACTTGACCTTTGTGCATTATGACCATTAACTATAAATTAGATGCACCTTACTGCCTCTGGGTTTTCCAGGATCCATCACTCCTGACTGCACTTTATATCTTGTGAAATTACTTGCCGTGTATATGTAGTCACTAGGTTTAAAGAAAACATCCAAGTGCACATCTTTTAGTACAGCTTTAACCATTCATGTCAGCTCAGTACAGTGTGATTATCAATGGATATGTTTCAAACTCACATAGAACATAGAACATAGAACAAAGAACATAACAGCGCAGTACAGGCCCTTCGGCCCTCGATGTTGCGCCGACCTGTGAAACCAATCTGAAGCCCATCTAACCTACACTATTCCATTATCATCCATATGTTTATCCAATGACCATTTAAATGCCCTTAGAGTTGGCGAGTCTACTACTATTGCAGGCAGGCCATTCCACGCCCTTACTACTCTCTGAGTAAAGAACCTACCTCTGACAACTGTCCTATATCTATCACCCTCAATTTAAAGCTATGTCCCCTCATGCTAGCCATCACCATCCGAGGAAAAAGGCTCCCACTGTCCACCCTATCTAATCCTCTGATCATCTTGTATGTCTCTATTAAGTCACCTCTTAACCTTCTTCTCTCTAACGAAAACAGCCTCAAGTCCCTCAGCCTTTCCTCATAAGACCTTCCCTCCATACCAGGCAACATTCTGGTAAATCTCCTCTGCACCCTTTCCAATGCTTCCACATCCTTCCTATAATGTGGTGACCAGAACTGTACGCAATACTCCAAGTGCGGCCGCACCAGAGTTTTGTACAGCTGCAACATGACCTCATGGCTCCGAAACTCAATCCCTCTACCAATAAAACCTAACACACCATACGTCTTCTTAACAACGCTATCAACCTGGGTGGCAACTTTCACATGAATCCTTATAATTAAAACAATCAATTTAGATAGACATCATTAGTTAGTGGCAAAATCACTGATAAGCTGCATTACAGAAGAAACAAATGAAAACATTGTTACTACTTAAGGTAACCTCATAAAATGTATTAGCTAGGGAAAATACTTTGCAAGAATTTTCCCTTGAAGGGTATCTTGTTTGAAATGCATTACTCTGACACTGCCTTTGAGAATCAGCTGGGCATATCTCAGAACATTTTTTCTTTGTATCTAAAATAGGCATCTCATTAGAGATTGACTATGCTAAGGGTTCAGCTTATAGCTATGCATTTTGTTTTCAACTGTTGGTGCTAAAGTTTGCTTAAAATCATATTGAGTGAAATACGACTGTAGCATAACAGTTTACATTTTCAGTTTGCAACTCTGTTTTGAAGAATTTCTAGTTGTAGTGAAAGAATAATTATGATATTTGATGCAGCAGCTCCTGATTCACCAAACCTAACATTTTGTTTGCGAAGTCCCAATGGACGGAATGTATTTCAGATCCCTGGAGTGACAATGGTAATATCAGTCAAATACACAAAGCTGTTATTATTCCTGTCCCAAATGCACTGAAAATGATCAGCTGTAATGTCCAGGTTTGCTGAGAGTCATAGAACACTGTCTTTTAGGTCTCATATTATCTTCAAATCAAGTTCAGCTGGATGGTATAAATGTCTTCTCATCTTGTGTTGGTATCAAAAATTCTGAAGTGAAATAATTTGAGAAGTTTTCACTTAAGTTCTTATTTACTATTAGCCCGTAGTATGAAATCACCAAATAATTCCAGAATTGGAACACATAATCAAAGCTAATGCTGTGTTAATACGAATATATACATCACCAGTCAGCCAATATAGCTTCCAAGCCTGCTTTGCCATGTAATAAGATCATGGCTGTAATCATGGTGGCATTATCAAATGTATCATCTTTTGAATGCAGTATTAAATCAAGCCCTCTGTAGGTTATATGTTAACTTTAATGCAAAGTTTAATTGACTGAAGTGTGTAAAGAATGGCCGATACAGTATAATGTATTTTCTGTCAAATACCGAAAGTTAAAATCACCACCAGCCCCATTTACTTCTTCAGATAATTCAGTTGGATGGTGCATTCCCATGACAGTAAAGAGCAGAAAATTCTTCCAGTATTCTGACCAGCATTTCTTCCTCAACCAAAAATGTCAAAGGCAGATTAAGTGGTTATTTATTTTACTATTTGTGGAATCTTGCTGTACACATCAATGTCTGCATTTATATGCATAAAATCAATCACAGTACTTCAGAGCAATTCATTCTGTATGAAGTGCTTTGAGTTGTTTCCAAAAGATGTGATTACCTATAGTATATATATGAAATCCTCTTCTTCTTTAAAGTGTCCATTATAATAGTGAGCTAAAAATTTGTATATCAAAGCTGACCAGGAAGTCTCACTGGAATATTTGTCTCTATAACAAGGGGCCCAGAGGATGTAATTGTTTCACGTCTATTTTATAGATTGACAGTTTACTTTAGAATTCATTTTGAGCACAGATACAAAATGCTTCCCTTGTTTTGAAGAAGCAGAATCCATGAGAGATGTAATCAGAAGGAAGATTCAGATGACCTGGTTGTTCCTGCTTTTCTAGCATCCTGTACCTATCCCTGAAGTTCAACTATATTTGGTTATGTCAGTGATTTATTTTTAAATTTATTCACAGCATGTGGGCATCCCTGTCTAGGCTAATATTTATTGCAAATCTTTAATCGCCCTGGAAAATGTGGTGGTCAGCTGCCTTCTTGAACCACTGAAGTCCTTGGGGCATGGGAACACCTACTGTTCATTACAGAGGGACTTCCAGAGTTTGACCCAGTGCCATTGAAGAAACAGAGATACACTCTAGATCGAGGTCAGGTCGGTGTGTGGCTTGGGATGAACTCGCAGCTGATGGTGTTCCCACGCATCTTCTTCACTTTCCCTTCTAGGTGTAGATGCTGGGGTGTGATTGTCCTGCAGCATGTCTTCTGTTGTATGGCTAGAGTGTTGTCAGGGCCCATAGCCTTTGCATTCAGACATTTCTTACAACGCTTTCAGATCCAATGCATTCAGACATTTCTTGATCATGCATGTAGTGAATTAAAATAGTGGAGACTGTCACCCTCAAATCCTCAGGTGGAGACACAGATGGATTATCACTCAGCAGTTCCAGCTGAAGATTGTTGCAAATGCTTCAGCCTTGTCTTTTGCTGATGTGCTTGACTCCCCTGTTTTAGAGGATGAGGGTATTTGTGGAGCTTCTTCAGTCCAATTGTCCCAGTATTCATAACTGGATCTGGCAGGCTGCAGCGCTTAGATCAGATCCAATGATTTTGGAATCACTCAGCTATCGCATGGTGCTTATGCTGTGTGATATGTAAGTAGCCCTGTCCGGTAGCTTCAACAGGTTGTCACTTCATTCTTAGCTATGCTCCAGGTAGAATCCTGTATCAGAGTTGATCCCTTGGCTTGGGACCAATGGTAGAATAGGGACACGCTGGGCCGTGAGGCTACAGATTTACTGCAACTGCTATGGGGCCCAAAGTGCCTCATGGGCGATCAGTCTTAATTTGGTAGATCTGTTCTTAATCTATACCACCCAGCATGATGATTGTGGCACACCAAGTCTTGAATGGAGTTCTCAATATATAGGCAAGGACTTTGTCACCATATATTATCATAGGAATATTCTTCTGCTATAGAAAGATTACTGAAGACAAGTCAACTGCATTTTTTCATTCTTGTCACCAGCTGTGACAGGCCCATTTTAGCAGCAATGTTCTTAAGAACTCAGCCAGCCCAATCAGTAGTGATGCTACCAATCTACTCTTGATGATAGACAGTAAACCCCCTCAGCCATAACAAGTTATGTGCCATCTGTCCTTCCTCCAAGTAGTGTTTCACATGCAGACAAACTGCTTCATCATTCAAGGGACAGAATGCTATGTAATAATCACCCCGTGATTGACCTGACGCCATGAAATTTCATGGAGACCAGAGTCAATGTTTAGGCCTCCCAGGGCAACTCCCTGCCAACTTTAAATCACTGTCCCACCATCTCTGGCCTGTCCTACCGATGAGGCCGGACATACCCATGGATGGTGATGCTGGTATCCGGGGTATTATCAGTAATGTATAATTTGAGAAAATGATTATGTCAGGCTGTTAGTTTGATTAGTCCATATGGCAGCTCTCTCAATCTTGGCAAAAGTCTACAGATGTTAGAAAGGAGGACTGTACAGAGTTGATAGAACTGTGTGTGTCATTGTCATAGCAACACTGCTGTCAATCTGGAGTCATGTGTAGGCCAGATCAGATGAGGATGGCAGACTTCTGTTTCTAAAACATTAGTGAACAAAATGGGTTTTTACAATGGTGTATCTGTATATTTATACAATGCAAACTGACAATGGTTTCATTTGACTAGCTTTTTTAAAATTCCAAATCTTTTTATTAATTCAATTCAAATTTTCTACTAACTGCCACAGTGGGATCAGAATTCATGCTCCCAGAACATTACTAAGGATTTTACTTGAAAAGACATACTTCTTTTAAAAATCCAAGTACTTTATTTTTACTGAAATAACAAGAAAGAAAATACGTTCCTAATATTGCCTATTCTTGTAGTGATTCTAAAGTGAAATCTCAAGTGTAATTCAATCCAAACATTATTCTAACCTTCTCTGACAGGAATAAAATATCAGGGGCTTACTTTTACCAGAAAACAGGTCAATGCCATTTTCGCGAGTTTCATGGCAAGTTTCTGTCTGTGAGCCCTCTTGGATTTTCTCATGCTATCATCCCAAAATTGTTGCATTACCCATCCACTACATCGCGAAAGGCAAGCCCCTTTCATATTCACCCCATTACCATTGGAAAAACTAGCCATTGTCAGGATCTCCTGAGATTTATGGAACCAACACCATCTTTACAGTCTTGTCATGTACTTAGTCAAGTGCAGACAGTCCAGAGCTTTACTGCATATTGAATGCCATATGTCCCAGACATATTGAAGAGTAGAAATTGGCACCTCACTTTGTTGATGGGAACAAGAAGATCCTGGTGGATGGGGATTGGTGGGAAGGGGGTACATGTGATCACTGTCCATGGAGCATGCCCTGAAATGCTGGTGACTGCTGCTCAAGATGAAGGGCTGGAGGAGGAGAAGTCACCAGATAACAGCTCTGACTTTCATATAAGGAATTATCACCATTCAGTTTCTGTCCAGTGTTTGGGAGAATGGGAAACTGCATATCAATGAAATGAAATAACATAATAATGAGAATGCATGCACATACATCTCTCACTCCTCATTAGTGAGAATCTCATCTTGGCATGCAATACTTAGTTAGAAAATGAAACATTTTGCTTTCAACAGCAGGAATCTTCTTACTGCTGAGCTCGTGTAATTCCCCCAATTTTCTTGCCAAGCCAGCATTATTTAATATTTGGGAACACATCACCCTCAGATTAAGTGTACTCTACAAACTCGACAAGTCTTATGTGAGGTATTGCTGACATTCACAACCATTAATTATTCAGATGAACTTATGAATGGCTGTATTTGTTTTGAATTGAGATTTAGTGAAGCTACCACATAGGACCACATGTGTAGTAAATAACAGAAACAGCATGGTAAGGCTAAACAATCTCACAATGAAGGGATCAAATCAAAGCTCCTCATCCAATCTTGAAATGGTGGAAGTCAATTAAATCACTCGCTGGAGGAAGAGGCTCTAGAAACATTCATTCCTTAACGACAGAGGAGCCCAGCATGTCAGTGCAAAGGAGAAGGCCGAAGCCTTTGTTACCACCTTCAGCCAGAAGTGACAAATTAAGGATTTTCCCTGTTTCCTCTTTAAAACCCTGTCAAGACCAACAGTAGCCTTCACACAGTGTTGTTCTCTCCATTTGATGTCTGACAATAGCTAAATAATAGCCTTGACAACATTGTGACTGTACTACTCAAAATATTTACTCCAAAACTGAGCCATGCTTTTAGACTAGCTGCCCCAGAACATCTGCAACACAGGCATCTTCCCAGCAATGTAGAAAATTTCACAGCAATTTCCCAACCTTAAAACAAAGAATGAATTCAATCGAAGAGATTACTGTTCTACTGTTCATCAGTCTATTTACAATCATCAGCAAAGTGATGGAAGATGCCATTGATGGTGCTCTCAAGCAGCACCTGCTCAATAATATAAGTAAAATATAGTGCCGTTGCTGGAAATCTGGAAAAAAACACACAGGGACTGCAGGAGAACATCAACAGTAGCATCTTTGAACAGAGAAGCAATGTTCATGTTTCAAGTCTGGTCTGATTCATCTTCAGAATTCAAGTATTAACAGGCAGTTGAATTTTAGAGATAGTAGGAACTGCAGATGCTGGAGAATCTGAGATAACAAGGTGTACAGCTGGATGAACACAGCAGGCCAAGCAGCATCAGAGGAGCAGGAAAGCTGACGTTTCGGGCCTAGACCCTTCTTCAGAAAATGCCCGAAACGTCAGCCTTCCTGCTCCTCTGATGTTGGTTGGCCTGCTATAGTTGAATTTTAGAGATGTATTAGGAGTTAATACCCTTGGCATCAAGACAATGTTCGGCTAAGCATAGCAATCAGGAGCAAGTTGAGCCATAGCTGGCACAAGGGAAAATGGTTGAGATTGCTAGAGGCCCATCATTGCAGTCCCTGTACATCTCTGGAGAAATTCCTCACAGTAATATCCTTGGTCCAACTATGTTCAGCTGCTTCATCAAAGACCGTCCTTCCAACATAAGGTCTGAAGTTGTTCGATATCATTCGTGACTCCTTAAATGCTGGAGCAGTCTGCACTTGCAGGCAGCAAATCCAGGCTTGGGCCAATAAGTAGCAAGTAGTATCTACACCACACAAGTACTAGATAATAACCAACAGAGAATCTAACCTTCTTCCCTTAACATTCACATGTCTGAATCTTCACTTCCCACCCCACCATCATTATGCTAAAAGTTACTATTGAACAGAAACCCAACTCAACTAACTATACAAATACTGTAACTGTAAGAGCATGTCAGATACTGGGTAACTAATCTCCTGAATTCCAAAGCAATTTAGACATCTGCGCTGAAGCCTTCATTAATAATATCATACAACATAATTTTAACTAATACTGTTAAAATCTTCTACCTACCTTTGATTAATCAAAGTAACTTGCGTTATTTTCTGTACACAAATAAGTTAGGATAATTTTATTTATTTACAGCTCCAGCTGGAATGTGATTGACAGTCAGTACATTTTTGTTGATGGGCTCATGGGTCTTGTTTCTGAATCAGTTCACGTAGAATGAATGTGGAATGCATGAAAACAGAAAAAAAAAGTGTAAAGGCAGCAGCTTTTTTGGGTGATTTTCATAATATGAATGCTTGACACAATGATAAATAATACAATTCATTGCTCAAACTCCCAAAATATCCAATAACCTTCATTCTACTTCAAAAGCATGGGTTCCAAGCGAGCTAATAAACCCATAAGCTGCCTTTTTGTTTGTTCAACGACAATCTGTGACACAGATGTCCTTTAGGATTACAAAGCTAGGTTTCATAACAGATTCAGTTTGACCAGAGGGACAAGATTCCTGTTCGAACTCTGGCTGATATTTCATTATTTTTTATTTTATTCTTTTATCAATTTTGAATGATGAGCTGGAAATGACTGATGGACTTTGGGACAGATTAGATTAAAAAGAAAAGACCAACTTGCTTTGTTTGTGAGGCCAGGCCTGGAGGCTAATTGCAGGCTGAGCATTAATTAAAATGCTCTAATCCTTCTGGGAGGAGCACTGTGATTAAACACATTACAGAAATTGGCTATTACTGAGGTCAGTACCTAGGAGTTGTTTCCAGTAAGTCTGAAAGAGGCCCTATATTCCAGCAGAATGCACTTTTTGAATGGTGACTGAGACCACAATGACAGTCTATCATGGTGGAATCAAAGTTAAAGTTAGTTTTTAAACTATGTTTTTTTTCTGAGAGATGGTTCTGGGCTGCTGCTGAGACAGCATAAAGCTTTGAAAGCTCCATGCTTAACCTGATTTACCAAATTCCAGAAGCTCAAAGAGAGGAAAGCTCCATTAAAAATATTGTTGCCTTTGCTTGGGTGAACTGAGAAGGTGATCCTGATCAATGTTTCAGGAAAAGCCGCCAAGGAGTCCACATCATGCCTGTGAACAATGCATTGAGAAGGACATTTAAGTAATCTGTCCAGTTTTGTTAGTTTCTTTTATTTATCCATTACTTGTGTTTGTCTGTCTGTATTTTGTGTGAACAGGGCTGAAAACAAATATTTTGGGTTTTAAGTACTAATGTTAATAGTTTACCATGCTGTTTAATTTTCTTGCCGCTATATGTTAGTTTGTATTTAATAAATTGTGAAGTCTGTTGTTTAAGATACAAGACCAGTGTCTGGAAATTGATTAGTATTGAACTCTGGGATTGATTAGATAGAAAGGCTGTTTTGATTCGGCTCTCTGTGTTATAACATGGATTACCAGCTTTGTAAGCGGTATGTACAGCGGCATGTGATAGCATCACCAATCATGGCTGCACTAAGAAAGGTAACAAAACTTCCAGATTGAAATATTCAATAAGACAACAATAATGTCCATTTTAAAACCTATTGCGAAGAAAAGATTTTCATGAATTTTAAAGCAAATTCATGCTGTATGTTTTCTTCAATGCACACTTCATTATTTCTGGCCTGACAAACCAATTAATTTTGTTAATTAAAACATAAAATCTAGAGCCTGAAATCCAAAGATGTGCAAGTTAGCTGGATTGAAACCATGCTAAATTGCCTACTGTGTCCAGGGATGTGCTGGCTCTGTGTGTTAGGTAGGGGATTTGCGGGGTTACAGGGGTAGGGTGGGGGTGTGGTGGGTGGTGTTCTCGGTGAGATTCTCTTCAAAGGGTCAGTGTAGACTCGATAGGTTGAATGACCTGCTTCCACACTGTAGGGATTCTATGAAATATTCTGGGACCTCATGAGTATGTCATGACCACTACACGCTCTCAATGAAATCCCTGAAGGTCAGTGGAAATTTATCCTCAGGTCTCATCAATCCTACTGTTGCATCTTTCCCGAGCAAAGACATTAATGTCAGAACACCTGCCTTATTAACAATGACTTTCACACCATTTAATTCTGTAAATCATAATTTGTGTCCAATTTTGATTCTTTGGTTTTGATTTTATTGTCACGTGTACTGAAATACAGTGAAAAGCTTTTTTTACGAGCGGTACAGGCAGATCACAGCAAGCAAAGGATAGACAGATCAAAAAGATTTAGAGGCATACAGGTTACATTGCAGGTTACATTATTTGAGGTTACAGTCTATTCAACAGTCTGATAATGGCTGGAAAAAAGCTGTTTCTGAACCTGTTCATGCGTGTGTTCAGGCTTCTGTGTCTTCTTTCTGTATCTTTGGCCTGACAAAGAGGTTGAAGAAGGTCACAAATAATTTCCAGGTAGCAAGCTTATTGTTGAGGGGAGAAGAAAATGTTCTGTTTGTGAAATTAAACATTTACATGTTGAATTACAAAAAATAAATGGTTAAAAATATTGACCTGGGCACTCCTGGTTAAAAAAAGTAATGCCATGGTTACTGAGTTTAGGAGAATTAGTTCGAGAATGATATGACCAGAACTAGCTGTGGCAGTGTCTTGCAATAACAGCCTTTCAAACATATACACAAGAGACATCCTTCCAATAAAGTTATAGAAAATAGAGTCATGGAGATCTACAGCACAGAAAAAGGTCCTTCAACCCATTGTTTTTGACTTGTACAGACTCAATCATTCAATTATTCTAATCACAGATCCCTGCTGCCAAGATTGCATTCTCAGATTTCTGCACGAGCAACTCACAGTCAAGAGAAGACCTTCACGTCCATAATGTCATTCTTGACTGTACATGGACCTACAACATGTCTTGACCACCAAAGACAAGGTTAGTCAAATATGAATCTCATAAGGAAACTGAGATAACACAGTGTGGAGCTGGAGGAACACAGCAGGCCAGGCAGCATCATAGGAACAGGAAAGCTGACGTTTCGGGTCGGGACCCTTCTTCAGAAAT
>NC_063338.1:36285794-36288478 GCF_021869965.1 Rhincodon typus
GTGTTCCTCCAGCTCCACACTGTGTTATCTCAGACTCCAGCGCCGGCAGTTCTTACTATCTCATAAGGAAACTTATGGGTACCACTAGGGGCAGCAGAGCCCACATAGCATGCATTGCTTCACTTGTCCTGGTCTACCTAACAGTGAAGGATTATCATTCAACCAGGCTCAGGAGATACCCCACAAAATATAATCCAACTTTTGGCATCAGAAATTTGTGAATTTTAGAGTTGAAAGCAGGTGTTAGGATTTGTTTGTTCTACTATCATTTATGCTTAAATATACTTCATTGTAATAAACTAAAACTTCATAAGTTACGATTTTCCTCACAATTGCCACATAAATCTAGGTCAACAAATGACCCAGCAAGCTGTAGTTTGTTACCCCAATGCAATATATTAAAGCAAGCAAGGATTTACGAGTTAATTGTCCATTAAAGCACTTTCTGCCTTTTGACATTTTATCGAAATATGAACATTTGAACTATTATTCTGGAAGGGTTAGCTCCAGGGAAAATTGCTGAACTTAGTTCAGCAATGATTTATCTTTGTGTTGACAAGGGATACCCTGAACATGAAGGAAATATACCGTCATCTCAGATGGTTTAAATGCTTTCAGACAGGAAGCAGCAGCAATCCGAGCAAGTCAAAAGAAAGCTGGCTGAAATGCTGCAAATTGCACACCAATTACTTTCCCCGAGTTCACAAGAGGGCCGGTTTGATGAAGAATTAATAAATCTGTTGTCATGTTCTGTTTCTCCAAAGAAATAGCAAGTGAAATATTCTTCTTTTCCTGCCATTTACACATTTTGCATTGCAGCACGATCAATCAACTTGCTATTACCCAGAAAACTTTGGATATTTTCACTTTCCTGGACTACATTGCAATGAATTAATATTTCATACACCTTCCAATGGTTCTTCTGTAGACTGAACTTAGAAATGCTTCCAATATGTAGTATTACCACGTCTACCAGCAAAAAATATTAACATTTTGCATAGATTCTATTGTTTGGATTTTAATTTCTCTGCAGCCCACATTGTGTTCATAAGTCAAGAAAGGAGGTCATAAACTTTTAGTAGTCCCTTGTCAATTAAGTTCTAGAGCTTCCCAATGGAATATGTCCCCAGTGAAATTTGCACTCTCGCATCAACCAGTCAGGACAGAAAATCACAGCATGGAGAACTGCAGCTCTGTTTGTGAATTCTGCAAGGCACACTGGCTACTATGAAGCATTCACAATCACTCTTTCTGATTTTTCTTATGTTTTTTTGTGTTTATCTGTTTTCTTTCATTCTTTTATTCACAGCCATGCCACAAGTATTTCATCCAGAGTTAGAATTCATTACTATCATTGAAGATATTTCAAAGATACATGCTGGATTATCTCCTTTTAAGTGTTAGTCATGAGTCATGATAATACTCTTATCTCCTGAGTCAGAAAGTTATGGGTTCTGTACTGATTGGGCATGCCCTGAGGATGTGTAGTTCAGTGATTGAAGTCCAGCAATGATGTAATTGCACTGAAAAGCAGAAATTTATAAACTTGACAATAGATTCGATAACATATGCTGTCAACTGACAAATACATGAGGAATTTCCATCAATACAAATAACTCTACTGCTGAGAGAATAAAAATAAATCAGGTTAATTATCAAGTTGAATTATTTCTGACCAAAACAGTAAAAACAGGATAACCAACAATCTTATTTCAGGAAGAATCTGATTGATATGCAAAAAACAAACTGATGTTGTTTGTGTTTAGTTAATTCCTGCCTAGTGACTAGAAGCTCCACAAAAGTGTTTTTTTTATACATATAAGAAGAAGGCATTTGTCTTGTTGAACATCTACAGTTTACAGAAAGCCAGATAGTGAAAGAAAGCTCATCATTAAATCCTAGAACTGTCACGGTGCAGAAGGAGGACATTTGATCCACAGTAAAGATAGAGATAGAGGGACTGCCAGGCTAAGTTATCTTACTAACTGGCATGTTTCTTTGTTTATTTTTGTTGACTGCTTTCTGAATTTGAAACATTGCCTTTTTACATGGACACGAATAATGGTTGCCCTCCAGCGCCTCAGCCAGGCAACCGTTACTCAGTTGACAGTGAGTGTTGGCAAAATACAGAATTGCTCCCATCTTCCAGTGAGAGATGGTGGCAGGGTAATAGGGCTGCATGTGGGTTCTTGCCCAGGGCCCATCTGCTCCCATCTGCTCTTCTTTGTTTTACTTTTGCTCCTGCTATTTTGTTTCACTTTATTTTCCTTTACGTCTTTTGTTTTCTTCTTTTCTGTGGTGGCTTGGTTGGCAGCACCAGCACCAGCACAGCAGTGAGAGCAGGCCGCATGCAAGTGGCAGATGTGTCTTCTCCCGGCGATGGGAGGTGGCGGTAGCTGAGACTGTATTCCCGCCCTTTGGAGCATGTGGCAGCGGCATCAAGTACACTCTCCCAGCGTTTATGGCTGGTGACAGTGGCAGTGAGGTCATTCTCCTGCCATTCAAGGGCAGTGGCATCGGCAGCGAGGCCATTCTCCCGGTGTTCGGGGCGGGAGGCAGCGAGGTCATTCTCCCGGTTTTCAGGGCGGGAGGCAGCGAGGTCATTCTCCGGGAGTTCAGGGTCGGAGGCAGCAAGGCCATTCTCCCGGTGTTCGGGGCCGGAGGCAGCGAGGTCATTCTCCCGG
>NC_063338.1:36288488-36321981 GCF_021869965.1 Rhincodon typus
TTCTCCCGGTGTTCGGGGCCAGAGGCAGCGAGGCCATTCTCCCGGTGATCGGGGCCAGAGGCAGCGAGGTTATTCTCCCAGTGAGCGGGGCCAGAGGCAGTGAGGTCATTCTCCCGTGTTTGGGGCCGGTGGCAGCGGCAGCAAAGCTCCTCCAGTGATTAAGGACAGCGGCGCCATTGGCAACGGAGTCTTCAAGATGGCAGCAAAGCGACATCTGCAACCAAAGTAGGACTCGTGGCTAGGAAGCAGCCTGGCTTGGTAGCAGAGCCAGGGACTCTTGGTTGCAGGGCAGATGTGGGTTCAGTGGTGTCAGCGGCGAGGAGATGGTGCCTAAAGTGGGGTGACACCTATGGTGTTTGGTGTGGTGCAGGTGGCAACCAGGCAGCAGAGGTCTCCCTTGAGGCTCAGCGTCGGCATGGGCTGGTTCGGAAAGGTGGACATTCTGAACCTTTTACTCCTTTAAATTTCCAATTTATTCCAACGACCTAAAATGCTGGGCTATTTATTTTGTGACTTTTCTAATTCTTTTTTGTTTCCTGAGAATTCGATCTTAAGTATCTGTAGCCAGTTACCTTTGTGCATAAGATGGCGCTGTAATGCAGTGACTGTAAACTTTTCACTGTTTTCGTTTGAGTGCATGTGACATTAAAGCCAATCCAGTTCAAAGAACTGAATTACATAAGATATCTCAGTGAAACCCAAATCTTGTTTTCACCTGACTTCCACACGTATACACTGCTAGCTGGAGGCACTGTTTTGCATTGAGGAGCAAGATGCCAATTTCTTCTCCATCGCTCTGAGACTATTTGGTCAAATGAATGGTTCCTGTCGCCTCTCGACTGAGGTGAACCAGCTCAGCATGTAACAGGCAGCAAACCTCACTGAACAACTCAAATAAGGCCGAGATAAATTCGCTGAACCAGCAAGGGAAAATTTAATTAGGCTAATAAACATGGATTGTCAACTGAATTTTTCCAACAATACAATTGAGATTTCCAACCAAAACTTTATTTACAAATAACACACGAAGTAGTGCCCTGAAATTCTGTTGGTGATCTACCAGTCTAGCCTTGGAAGTATTAGCAAAATGTTATAAATGACTTCCACAACCATTTTTCTTCCTGGTAATGTTGCCAGTTTTCACCTGATAGAAACATCAAAGAATTTGAAAGGCTTTAATTTTTATATATTTATGTATCAAAAATTTTCAAGAAAGGTCAGGTTTAAAAAACATCCATCACTGGAAATGTACAGTGGAACAGGAGAATTTACAAAGAAATTCCTGATTTATATCTCATTAAAAATCTAACGTGTACTTTCTGTCTGCACCATGTGATCTTGTTGTCTGACACTTGCCTCAACTTTCTCCCATTTTCTGCAGTTTCCCCGATGAAAAAAAGCTGCTAGTTATTATCTAGTCCATAAAGCTTATGCTATACCAACAAAAAGCGCAATAATTCTGAATTTGCTAATTACTTTCCAAAACTGCACGATATAATTCATTCATTTTGGACAGTGACATAGTAACATTCTTTTTTAAAGAGAATTACTATTGCACCTTATTTAATCTTGCCCAGGAATCTACCTTCCACATTTCTGGGGAAGTTGATGATCTAGTGATATTATCACCAGACTATTAATCCACAGACCCAAGTAATGTTCGGGGGACTTGGGTTTGTTTGCCATCACAGCAGATGGTAGAATTTGAATTAATTTTTTTTAAAAATTCTGAATTAAGAGTAAGTAACGATGACGATGAATCGATTGTTGGGGAGAAACTGAACTGGTTCACTCATGTCCTTTAGGGAAGGAAACTGCCATCCTTACCTGGTCTGGCCTAAATGTGACTCCAGACCCACAGCAATGTGGTTGACTCTTAACTGAAATTTGGGGGATGGGTAATACATGCGAGCCTGCCCAGTAACATCCTCATCCCTTCAATGAATAAAAAAACACTAGCAACACAAATATTTAAAAAATATAATTTAGCTTTTCATCTTGTATTGCCTTTTGTGAATAGTTATATCTGCTACAGTGCGTTAATAAGAAGTTGCCCAAGCAATTACTGTCACCACTACTTTAATAGAGGTATTGAACTATGTAAACTTTGAGTTAATTACTTCATTAAAATACATGACAGAGGGTGCATTATAAATATGTCAACAGTTCATCTCCTAAATCAGCTATAATCTCTAGACTATACTGAATTCAAATTTTATATAAATATATTGAGATTTTAAAAAGATTTTTAAACAGGATGTTGCTGCAGATCATGATAAAATTTGCAAACTAACTTTAGCAACTCCTTGAATTGCATTAATTTACTTGCCACTGTAAGTTTAAAATGTCACATTTTTTTCAAATTTTAATTAAATAAAACACATTTTAAGTACTCTGTGCTATCCTGGATTTAATATTGATTTCATCAGTAGTCTCTTTTTTCATAAACTTTTTTTCAAAAAAATGACTAAATCTCAGAGCAATAAGCTAGATTTTACATCACTCACAATCCATCAGTGTATTTTCCATTAATGTGGGGTGGGGGCAGAAGCTAATGGATTTCTCTACTTTAGTCAGTATCATTGCCTGTGATTGACAAAATGATTATTGTCAACTCTCAATGCCAAGCACTTGAACAAGATGTTTCACCTTCCTGTTTCCTCTTAAGCACAGAATTTCTCTTGACATTAAGAATATTGTCTACTTGTATCAAAATACCACACATCATGAGTGATATGACCTATGAAGTTTCACTAAGATTGTGCTTCCTATAAGCAGTAATGAGGAATTTACTGGTGTGTAAGAAGATGATTTCTGCACTTTTCCTACACATTGTCTTTTGATGATGGAGCTGAGCTTCTGAAATTCAAAGCTCCCTTTTCAACACCCGGATCTCAAGAAACCATTGCAGATACCATTAAATTGTTCAAGACAAGAGGAAGAACTATTTTTCCAGCTAGGTAGAGGTGCGTGTCAGTGAGTGAGGAGTGAAATCTCCTGAAATTAACATTGAATAGGGAACCCCAGTATAATCCCTACCCTGTCTTGCCATCTCAGGTGCTGATTCCAAGCCCTGTAGCTAATCAACTTGGCTGCAGTGGGAAAGCAATTCAACCAAATTAAAAAGACATTTAAGTACAATTATGATCAATGGATTTCTTCTTCCCCTGCAACAATGCCCTGACCAATCAGCATCTACCGTTTGGTCTGGGAATTAAGATTGACAGTTAACAGTTCTTTTGGCATCTCCATGATGGCCCAGCCAATCAGGAAGCTCTTCTCATGCTGTATAAAATATTCCCTCTTCTTTCTTTTCCAGGTATGTTTCTTGCATCCTAATTCTAATGAATGCAAGATGAAATGCTTTAGCTTCTTGCTTCCTTATAACAATGTTTAAATTCTGTACTACTGAACATTTATTGGAGTATGTAACCCCAAACTTTAAATGAACCCATTCAAAGATGTTATTATACTCCTCTGAAGCAGGTGGGACTTGTGCCCATGCCTCCAAAGCCCAGAGGTAGGGACACTACTACTGTCCCACATAGGCCCTAACCCCAAATTTTGTAGCATTCAGTTTACAAATGAGTCAGTTGGGAAAA
Source organism: Rhincodon typus (assembly GCF_021869965.1). Lineage (NCBI taxonomy): Eukaryota > Metazoa > Chordata > Chondrichthyes > Orectolobiformes > Rhincodontidae > Rhincodon > Rhincodon typus. Next base: position 36,292,091 of record NC_063338.1, read on the forward strand.
CAGGATGAAATTCTCAATGTTGAGAGGAAAAATTTCATTTCTCCGATGAAGTTTTGAATGGTGAAATGGGAATCTTGCTCCTGAGCTTCAAAAAGGCTAGTTAGATCCACTTTATGTATTAGCATACTATTATTCTGAACTGAACCTCACTGGTTTCACTCATGCGGGTGTCCTTTCTCACTGTGGGTGCCTTAGTGGTTGGCACTGCTGTCCCACAGCCCCAGTGACCCAGGTTCAATTCCACCCTCAGGTGACTGTCTGTGTGCAGTTTGCACATTTTCCCCGTGTCTATGCGGGTTTCCTCTGGGTGCTGCTGTTTCATCCCACAGTCCAAAGATGTGCAGGTTAGGTAGGTTGGCCATGCTAAATTATCCACAGTGTCCAAGGATGTTCTGACTAGGTGAATTAGCCACGGGAAATTCAGGGTTACAGGGATTGGGTAGAGGGTTGGGTCTGGATGGGATGCCGTCCAGTGGGTCGGTGTGGACTTGATGGGCCGAATGGCCTGCTCCCATACTGTAGGGATTCTATGATCCTCCCATCCACTGTCTCGAAGTTAGACAGCAAAAATTCATGATATAAAAGTCAGAGCAGGTACCTGGCAACACCCGCTCAACATTACATCCTCTGCCTCTGTCACGATCAGCAGGGCATGTTCCATGGCACAACTGCCCACAAACCCCCTGTCCACAAATGTTAGCATCTGGCATGTTCCAGCCACTCTGTACCCTCAGACAATCTCTCCTAACTTAAAATATTTACAATTACTTACACTAACTTACAATCACTTGTAATATAATCCTGCACCTCAATGCTACTTTGGAGCTCAGCAGCACCTATCATTGCAATGTTGCTGTCAGGGTGAAACACAGGGCCGCGCACATGTTGTTTTAGTACTCACTCACTTGCCACCTAGTTAGATTCTTACAGCATCTCTGTTTTGCCTTATGCATTTTGCTGCAACAGCAAGCAGCTTACTGGATTGCCTTGCTGTTTAGTACAAATACAAATAGCTGTCGTCATCTGCAGTGATAAGTCAAGGGGTGGACATGTTGCAATATTTACCATTCTTCATCAATCTCTCACTTGTAACATATTCCAGCAGGTACATGGGAGAAACATTGCATATGTTTCAACCAAAAGCCCATGTCTAAAACTTACAGGGAATAGCCCTTGGTCAGGCCAAGGAAGACAGTCTTTGGGAAGCCCTGCACAGGAGGTCAAGGGCAATATATACTATGAATCCAGGGACTTCGTCACAATCATTAGATCATTTGGTGGAGTCAAGGTCGCCTGTTGGCATGACTAAACTGTAGGTTACACTGGATTTTTGGGCGAAGAGTAGCACTCCCATAGATCAGGTTCTGAGATGAGATGAGACTAAGGGCAGGTAACTGTGTAGCTTAGTTCTTTAATAACAATACATTTATGAATGTGCATATGCAGATGCAATGAGGTATCAACCATGCCATCTATGGGCCCTGCAAAGCCTCTCTTTTTGATTTCCCTCCCACTAGATGCATGGTGAAGGGCAGGTCCTGTTTAGCAGTGCTTGATCTTGTGCATGACTGGATTCTAAAAATGGCACAAGTGCAATGAATCCTGGGAGGTCCCCGCAGTGTCCAATGCTTCTGCCTCTGGCAAAAGGGCATATAAGAAGAGTGGAGTGCCACAGATACATGGTGGGTACATAATGATGCCAGCTTTGGAGAATAGAGTGAGAAATCATGCAAGGGCTCACCAAGAGAAACCCTCCATGAAATTCACCAAAATTGACACTTGGCCAATTCCTGGTAAGATTCAGCTCCACATGTCTATTAAATCTGAGTAGAACTTGTAATGTTATTCTATTAACTTTCTTTTTCCACAAATTTCTCCCTTCCCCATTCTCCTTTTTCTCTCCTGCAAGTGTACAATTCCATCGGCATTAATTGCCCCACAAACAAGACAGCCTTTTTGATGTGGTTCATTTTACTTGTTCTTAGGAAGGCCACTTTACTTGCATCTTGTGATGAAAACAAATTCTATGTAGTATGGCTAAAAGTTTTCTCTATTTTCTCTTGGCATTCATAGCCATGTGGAAACCTATGTTGACCAATTTTGAAACGCTTTACTTTTTGCATCCTACTGTTGTCTCCAAAATTATTCTTTAAATCACAGATAGCTGATGTTCTTTATTTTCCTCCATGATAGTACAATATAATTTGATTTAATTGATAATGGAGTATAGAAGAATGAAATAAACTCATACAATTCCTGATTCTAGGGAGCAAATCTTCAACTTCCTTCAATAAAAAACTTAAGTATTTGACAGCCAAACTAATGTGTTAAGCAATCTAGGACCTGAAGTCTGATTATAATGGTTGAAATGATCATCCGATCCTTATTTAATCAAACAAATTTTCAAAAAGTTCTTTTGACATACTTGTCACGTGAAACTGATTTCATGAGTAAGATCATGCAGCCTTTCTCCTAACAGTAAAGTAATCCTACTAATATTAAGTAGGAGAAGACAGTTCCATTTCCCGCTTGAAATCATGCATTTAGCTATCCACATCTGTATTTTATGACAGAATTTTCCAAATGCAAGCCAAGTAAAAAAATGTGGAGAGAACAAAAATTCAGAATCTCAATGTTGAGAAAATGCTTACAATTTTCCCTTACAGCTTTAAATGGTGATATCAGAGTCTTGCCATTAAGTGGCCAGTGCCATTTATTCATGCATTTTCATCTTATCAAAGCCTCAATTTGACTTATTTACTCACCACTTCCAATTCTACTCCTCTTCCCAAGAAACTAGATGGCACAAATTCCCAGCATGCATATCTGAGCAAGTGTTTGCCCTGGCCATCCATTGTGTCTTCACCACAATGTCCCTGCATTCAAAGCCATCATCCTCCTCAATTCTTCATATACCCAAGTCAGCATCAGCAAACCACCAATGTTGCCACATTGGCATGTTCATTTTCAAACCAACTCATTCACCAGTTCAGCCCTTCAACACTTTACTTTGGAGCACAGGGACACCAATGTTAGGGATCCAATGTTAGATTGTGCATCTGCACAGGATGCACCTTATGCTCTTGCTTTCTTAGTGTACAGGGTCTTTAGTGCTCAGTTATAGGCTGCCAGTTTCTATGGTTTGCGCTGCTTTATAGTGCATATGGAAACACAGGCATCATGTCATTGTCAGGAACACTGAACAGTCAAGGAAATGGACATGTTGCTGTGAAGTACCATGCTAAGTTAACATCACATTTTCAGCACAAACAAGCATTGACTCTGTGAGTAGCAGACGATGGTGGAACTAGGCTTTGCAGAATGCAGGAGATTGTTGACCCCCTTCCAGCACAGCTGGGCATTCCACTTTTTCCAAAAAACAGCACTGACCCGGACTGTAATTTCAATCCATTATGCTGGTGACATGTCTTCCTGTAGCAGTCCACAGATAAAAGGACTGCCCTTCTCTCTACCAATGTATCCACCAACACTTCCATGTTCTCTGTCACTTCACCTGACGAGGGGGCAATGCTACGAAAGCTTGTGATTTCAAATAAACCATTTGGTCTATAACCTGGTGTTGTCTGATTTCTGACCATGTTCCTCTTCACAATGCAGAGAATGAGTTTCCCTTTCCTCTGAGCCGGGATCTCTGTGATAACACTTGAGCATCACAGTGTTTAAGCTCCTCTTCCAGCTGGCCCCATCTGTACAGCTGGGCTTTAAATATGGTTCCAGAGTTATGAAAGCTTAAGGTCTTGACTGTGGCAAATGCTTCCAATGCTCCTTTCACATAATTCCCCATGAAAGGCCTGGTTACAGAATTAATAAAGTGAGGAGTGGAAAGTTGCATGAGGCGGGCCATGGCAGACTGGGTGCGAAGAACTTCACTCAGAACAACACTTTAACTGCAAATGGGAAAATTCTGCCCAATGTTTTCTCTTGAATTCACATGTTTAAATTCAGTACATTTATTCAAGCATACAACCTGGGCCACCTGAAAGAAATGCTCTCTGTGTCCTTCTGTCTGGGGCAGAGGAGTCTATTGCACAGGGTGCTATTGCATGCCATCCACTCTCCGCCTTTAGCCATGCCCAGACATGCCTTGGTATTTCCTTTCACAGCCAACAGGTGGCACTCCACAGTAGAGGGCTTTCTGGAAACCTCCCACTTTCAATCAGGGAACTTGGAGTGGGAAGGCTGTTACATACAACAGTCCCATGCAACGCTATGTTAAACTGCTTCATGGACTCCCAATCTGTATTGTTTGACTGAAAGTACAAAACAGGCTCTTTAAAATCTGATTAAAATTAACACAACAAGCCAGATGCACTTTAATATGAAACAAATTTATTAGCAAAATCTACTTAATTTATACAGAGGATTCTGCTATAATGCATGTTCCAGCAATGTGAATTGGCTATAATGTGATTGATGAATAGGGGAACATTATCTATAAAACGCAAACTTGTCCTGGAAATAACGTGATTCCATCGGTGCATGGAGGAGCACGCATCAACGTCACGTGTTCATTTTGTGGGCTTTGTCCTGAGTATATGCAATATTATGCTCTTCCTGGATAATGCACTCAGCCATCCTACCACCATTGGTGACCTTTCTGAAAACATCAAAGTGCTATTTCTACCCCGAAACACAACCTCTCTCCTTCAACCCATGGTAGCTTTTAAAGCTTATTATTCAAGACGCGCATTTGAGAGGCTGAGTTCAGCCACTGAGAGGGATAAGGACAGTGCTCTTCAATTTTGGAAGAGCTTTATCAAGAATGCAATTGACATTATCGTGGAGGCCTGGGATGATGTCAGTAAGGAGTGCTTGCATGCAGTTTGGCAGAAGCTTCTCACAGAGTTTTTTCATGATTTTAAAACCTTAGATCTGTCAGAGGAGCTCTCAAGAATCAATGAACATTTGTGTTGATCTTGCAAAGCAAGTTGGATTTGAGGAAGCGGAGAGTGAGAATGTTGAAGAGCTGCTCGAGTCCCACTGTGATGACTTCTCTAAAGCTGATTTACAACAACTTGTCGCTGAGGGGGAAGTGGAAGCTGGAGATGAAGAAGATGAAGTTCAGGATGCAGCACCACGAGAGCTTTCCACTTCTGTTTTGTCTTCTTTCCTGAGGGAAATTGAGAAGCAGTTGCAGTTCTTAGAGGACAATGATTACAATGCAGAACACAGCAGGATAGCAGTTTGTGGAATAAGATGTTATTTGGCATCCTATGAACAGCTTCTTCATCAGCGAAGAAAAAGAGCAAAGCAGCAAAAACTGGATGTCTTTTTTAAGCCAACTCCCAAAGAAACAGTCAGAAGACAATGAACCACAGCCATCCACTTCTGGATTAACTATTTTTTGCTCTAACCCTGCAACCACAACTGCCCCTGAAGGTGATGATGATGATGATGACAATGACAACCCTCGGCCCCTGCATTAACAACAGAACAACCTCAAAACCTCCTACCCCATCAAGTCATCTTGATATTTTTTTCAAGATAAGGTGTTAAATTTACTTTTATTTCATTATTAGATATGAGTTAAACATTTACTCAAACTGTGCTATCCTTTGTGTTAGGTTTTTGAGTTTTTTGAGCAATTTTGAGTGATTTTTTTTGATGCTCTGCCCCAACCCTGCTTTTCCCATAGACCCCATTATTTCCATAGCGTGATTTTCCATAACATGATGTTGTGCAGGAACGCAACTATCACATTATAGCAGAACCGACGGTATTTGAGACATATGCAAACTAATGAGTGGATGTCTTAGCTTAATACACACACATATATACAAACAAGTGAGTCTCACACTGCCTTCTATTCATTGGGGACGTTGGTAATGGTGGGACTCAGAGCAATGTCTCAGATTCTGTGGCACTGGTCTCATGAACCCCAGCCCGATGGTGAAAACTCTGATGAGTGATGCAAAGTCCGATATTAATACTACCCTGAATCTAAGATGAAGTATTGGATGTCATTTTGTCATGACCGCAAAACTTTTCCAACCTTCAAAACAGGCTGAGAAACAAATCCAGGTAGCCCCATGTAACTACACAACAGGACTGTTCTCACATTATATTCAGTTTCACATGGTTACCTCCCGGTAAAAACAGGCTGTTTTTGCATTAGCCGTCTTTTTTTTGTACTTTTCCACCTTTCTTCAATTGCTCTTTTCCAGGAGCTCCTGATCTTTGTGCACCTGGTACAGAGGGGTGAGAGTGCAGGCGTGTCTCTTTGTGGGCTTAAGCCTGGCCAAGGTGGCCATCAAAGGATCCAGGCAGCAGGTCGTGAAGTGAGGAGGGTGGGGGGGGGATCATTATTCCCAAATGCCGGCCCATCTCTCATGGCTACTTTCATGCCCGGGTGTCCTTAAAGAAGGAGCAAACGGAATCCACAGACACTCTCGATATCATTAGAAAAATGTGCGTGCAGGAGTGTGGAGTGCCTTATTTCTTCCTCCAATCGCATTTTAATTTAGTCCCATTCCTCTCCACCTACATTCCCCTTTTGTTGTCACTGCACTGGCCATAATGGGCTATACTCATAGAGTGTTCTTTTAATTGCAAGCACATTCCATGCAATAGCATTTCTGGATAGAAAAGAAAAACAATCTTGTCCCAAATGAATAATGATGTAACCTTTGTAGAACTTCCCACACTAAAATAAACCCTTAAAATGCTGGATGTTTTGTCCTCTTTCAATTGTGGTCACTCTCAAGTGATTTAGAATAAGAATAAGTTATTACGTATAAATATCTAAATATTAAAGTGACAATATTTTAAAGTAAAAAGTTTCACTTGTCATACAAGCTGCAAATAAATCAAAAATGCATATGCTTAAGCGCTCATAGTCATTAAGTTGATTATGCAAGTATTGTGATTTAAATCAGTTTAGCAGCAAATACTCCAGTCTGAGGCCAAATAAATAGAACCACATAAATTGTATATTTAAAATCTCAATGAACTGACTTTTATCTCTAATTTATGACATAACTTACTGGTTGGTACTTAGTTGTACTTATTACTATATAATGTATGGTCTGTATCCAATCCAAGCTGCAACATCCCAATTGGAGGAAACTGTACAACTATAATTCTGAAAATAAACTTGGATTCCGACCATGCACCATTCCTCCTTCTGGCAGCAGCCTTAAATAAAATCCATTGTAGAGTTAAACATTTATAAAGAATGTCAAATTTACGGCATTTCTAACCAATTTACGTTTGCAAATGTCAAGAGAAAGTAACATACTCACTCTAGTAAGAACACACTTTGATTTGATTTGATTTATTATTGTCACGTATTATTGTCACAACTTTGCTACATAATACATTAAATTTCAACATTGCTAAGATGTCAACAAAAGTTTCGCATTCGCCAATTTAAAGCTTTGTAAACAATGGAGAATCCAACCTGTTTTCCACTTTAATGCATTGTTGAATTGTCATTTCAGTTGGGCAAAATACTTTTACAGTCAGCCTATTATAAATCAAAAGCCTGAGACATTGCTTGTTCAAATTTATTTTTATACGCTGTACTCGGTGAATTTAGATCAGTTACCACTGATGTTTCCTTATCAAAATGATTTCTAGACTTTGCTGAACAATGTCTGTACTGAATTTATTGATACCATCATTTCATACACAGACATACTGGATGTGTGTGCTTGCTTTTTTGCTATTACCATACTATCATTTGTCTGTAATTTTTAAATTCATTTTTGGTACCTGGGTAATACTGAAAATGTCTGTTCTTATTGCCCACTCATAGTTGTGCCTGAAGAGCTGGTACATGAGGGTCTTCTTCTAGTCTATGTGGTGCAGGTATTCCTACAACATCACTGGGCAAGATACTCTAAGATAGGAAAATGTACAACAATTTGATATGGTTGCTTAGGTACAAAAATGTTAATGCACATAATCGCTACATATTATTAATAACACAATACGGCAGTTTCTCAAGATTTACATCGGGCAACCAAATTAACTTTGCCCGAAGTTTACACCATGCAAATTTCCTTCAGGAATACTAATAATAAAACCTAACAAGGATGTTATTTCTATTTTGGTAGTAGCATTCACTACTGAGTTGTTTGAAATATCAAATGGAAAGAGCTAACATTATTTTGCTTGGGAGATCAATTATCTGTTATATTTTTGCATATATAATTCAACTGTGCAGGGAGGGCATTTGCTTGCTCCAAGAATTCATATCCAGGGCAAGGTAGTGCCTGCATTGTATATGGTATATCTGAATTGACAGGGCTGATTGTTTTGCTCAACCGTTCAAACTATCATTCTAAAGCAATTAATTATTTAAGGCACGTGATTCCTAGGCTTTCTAAGTTTGTAATTTTGCTCTTTTTTTATTCACTTGTGGGATGTAGGCTTCGCTGGGTGGCCAGCATTTATTACCTCTTTCTAGCTGTCCTTGAGAAGGTGGTGGTGAATTGCCTTCCTGAACCGTTGCAGTCCGTGTGTTGTTTGTAAACCCAAAAAGCCATGAGGGAGGGAATTCCAGGATTTTGACCCAGCAATAGCAATGACCAGTAATACATTTCAAAGTAAGGATGGCGATTGCAGGTGTAATTTCTTCCTTAGTCCTTCTAGACTGAAGTAGTTGTGGGTTTGAAAGGTGCTTTTTGAGGATCTTTGGCAAATTTCTGCTGTGCATCTTGCAGATAGTACATAGTGCTGCTACTGAGCATCTTTGTGGAGTGACTGAATGTTTGTGGCAGTGGTACCAATCAAACGGGCTGCTTTGTCCTGGATGGTGTCAGCTTCTGGAGTGTTTTTGGAACTGCACTCATCCAGGCAAGTGGGGACTATTCCATCACTCTCTGACGTATGCCTTCTAGATGTGCATAGGCTTTGGGAAGTCAAAAGATGAGTTGCTTGCTGAGGTATTCCAAGCCTCTGATCTGCCCATGTGGGTACCGTAATTATATGTTGAGTCCAGTTGAGTTTCTGGTCAATGGTAACCCACTGGATGTTGATAGTGAGGTTTCAATGATGGTAATGCCATTGAATGTCATGGGACAATGTTAGATTTTCTCTTGTTGGAGATGGTCATTGCCTGATATTTGCATGCCACGAAGGTTACAATGTGAAGGTGCCAGCGTTGGACTGGGGTGGACAAAGTCAGAAGTTATACGACACCATGTTACAGTCCAACAGATTTATTTGAAATCACAAGCTTTTGGAGCATAGCCCCTTCATCAGGTGAAGTGAGAGAGAAGTGCACAGACACAGAATTTATAGACAGGGAGATCAAAAGACCATATAGCTGATGTGAGTGGAGTATCGAATAATAAGTCTCTACAGGTGACCAAGAGTGTTTGACAGTGTGAGTAAAGCATCAACAGCTGAATAACAAGCGAACAGATTACCTATAATCTGATTAAATGAGGCAGAGATAATTACAAAAAATTAAAAATAAGGTTGTGCTGGAGGTAAGCTAAATGACTGATTAACGTGATATGTGTAAGATAGACAACATTGGCTGAGTCACATAATTTTCTGCTGTGCACATGGTGGGTGGTGTTCCCATGTGTGATGGTGGTATCCATGTCGATGATCTGACATGTCTTGCAAGAGGTTGCCATGACAGGGTTGTGTGGTGTTGTGGTCAATGTTGTCCTGAACTTTCCCAGTCAGGGAACACTTCAGCGGTCAAGGACATTCAGCCTCTGATCTTTGGGTAAGCGTCTTCCAAGACAGAATTCGAGATACGAAACAATGCAGAATCACTGAGCAGAAACCGATAGCCAAGTTCTCCACCTATGAAGATGGCCTCAACTGTGATCTTGGGTTCATGTCGCGCTACTTGTGACGCTACCATACTGTTCTGTATCTGACAAATCTTCCTTACTGTCCTGATTTGACAACACCACTTTGATAAGTTGTTATGATCATCTACCTTAATTAGTTTGTACAGTTTTGGATTACTTATTACTTTGGTTAGACCCTCGGCATGCGACTCTTATACCTATCATGTTATCCTAGTCATTTGGTTTGTCTCCAGCACCACCTTGTTTTTAATTTTCTGTTATTATCTCTTTGCCTCATTATCAGATTATAGGTCATTTCTTCGCTTGCTATTCAGCTGTTGATACTTTACTCACACCGTCTAACACTCTTGGTCACCTGCAGAGACTTATTATTCAAAACTCAACTCACACCACTTGCATGATCTTTTGATCTCTCTGCCCTTGGTCTCTCTGCCTATAAACTGTGTGTCCGTGTGCTCTTCTTTCACACTTCACCTGACGAAGAGGGTGTATTCCGAAAGCTTGTGATTTCAAATAAACCTGTTGGACTATAACTTGGTGTTGTGTGACTTCAGACGCAAGTTACACCATGCAATATTGCATTGATAGTGCATTTATGATTATCCATCACTTATCTGCATCAAGACTACTTTGATTTCCGTTAGTGTTCATAGTATCTTATTCAGACTTTCACTGGATGTGAGATTTATTGAAACTCTTTTGCAGTGAGTAGGTCTCCTGTTTCTCATCTTCTTATCTGAGACATCGTTGGAAATGCAGCTACTTAATGACTGTTTCTTTAATGTCTTTATAGTTACAGTACAAGTAACTACCTTAACACCATACTACATCTGAAATGCTATTTTCATATTGATTGATCGAAAGGAAGAACCGAGAAATGAATGGACCTATAACCAAGTGTTGCCTGCTGTAGGCCATAGTTTACATTCAGAATTTTGTTACTTAATTTGTCACATTTAATCAATTTTCTCAAAATAAATGTCAATTCCAGTTCACTTGAACTTTGGCTCTTGATCCACTTTCTCAAGAATAGATGATGAATGTATTTTGACACCTTAAGTTAATGAAGACATTAATATTAGTTTTGATATTACTGTGTTTTGAATGACTACTTTAGAAAATAAATAACAAAATATATTAGTTGCTCAAATGACATACGAAGATTTATCAGGCGAGAAATTTAATCAACATATTCCCCAATACAAAGGTAAACGTTATTAGAAGACATTACTGTAGGCTGTATTAATGCTATGCTTGCCAAATGTGACAGATGCTTGCAAAATTAAAAATATTTTCACTGATAACAGCACCATAGGTAAAATTAACTACCCTAAGACTGCAACTTGAGCACATGCATACTAGCAATCTCAGAAGTTAGAAAATAATTCTGGGTATCATTGCATTAAATTGATAGGGGTCAGCTGAATGTCAGCAATACCCTTTTCAGTTTCATGTGAGATCTTTGACTAACTTGACAAACATGAGGATAAAAGTTTTCTCTGCTTATTGTGTACTAGCAACATGATAAATAAATCTTCACAGTTGTTATATCTGGAAAATTGTAAAGCCCCTTATTTTAAAATGCTTGCTAAAAATGTATCAGAAAAATGATAGTGCTGCTTTCAGGATGCACTTAACACAAGTAATTGGGTGGTCATCTGTATCGGCAACTTTCCTGTTATGTTCAACCTCAGAATGGTGGAATTTTCTGCTGCTCAATAAAAAAACTGAAAGGTTGAAAAATAGGCCTCATAAGAAACATAAACATTACTCTAGTAACGGCTAATGATAATGTCAAGGTAATAACATCTTTAGTGGAACTAGCTAAAAACTATAATTATAATCTTGACAGCTTGTCATCGACAGCAGATAACACCTCAGATTTTGAAGCCAGATTTCACTTAAAAATACCTTTGTTTGCATTCTGAAAATTTGCTAAACATAGTTATTGCTGCAGGATCATGATCGTCGTTGCATCTGAATTACTTATCAAGTGACAGGACAGTTCAGTTCAGTTCAGTTCCTCCATTCAGCAGTACATCCCCATGTTTTGTTGTTTACTATAAGTTAGGCCATGCATATCACAGAGATTTAGATATGCATCAAATCAGACATCTGGGAGTTTATTAATAACTATGTTGTTTTAAAGGTACAGTTCATTTCTGAGATCTGCAATAATGCACAGCCCCACTTGTTCATTTGAAGGATAGGAAGCCAACTCTGATAGGTACGGCAGTTAACGTGTCAATAACTGTTGTTTGAATGATTTCTGATTTGTCTCGCAGAAACGAAGTTAATGAAATAATCAGTGACCAGAATATAGTCATGTCCTTGTTCATGCAAAATATTAGTTGTAGACTTGCTCAAAAATAATTTCATGTAGAATGAGAGCTCTGTCAGTTGAGGTTGATGGAGTTGAAATGTTTCACACAACTTGATCAGTTGAGCAATGTCCTTATTGATGTTGGATCACCAGGTGGATTCATGTGATGATCTCTTGTTTGTTTTTCTGGGCCCATGTGACCTATGTCTGTATGGTCAAGCATATCTTGAAATAGAGCTTGTAGAATAATCACTTGTTTGCCTTTGAAATTTACATTCCAAGTGAGTGCTAACTCATCGCTGAATGACCAGAATCAACATATTAGCTCAGGAACCTGTTGGAGGTGATCAGGCCATCTGATGATAATTTTTTTTTGGGTTGTTGCAGATTGTCATCATTTGAAGTAGTTTGCTGAATTTGCTTTGCTTGGCTATGACAAAACATGAATGAGATGAACGTGGAGACAATCTTCAAACTTGGATTTGGCAAAGTCCACTTGTAAATCTAATGGAAAATCAGTCCAGATTTGAAAGTCTGCTAAAAAGGTATACCTATGGGTCTGGTTTGCATTGTACTCCTAAATTGTATCCTTGGATCTTCACAAGTAGACATCGTACTAATGGAGGTGACTTGTGAGAGGATTTCAACAGATTATTTCCAAAGTTTATGCTTTGTACAAACATTGAAATATTTGCCAAGTAGGTACAAGTGAAACGTTTGAATTCAAAAATTTATGTGGCCTTCCTCTACTCATTCGTCTACTTTCAATGTGATAAGCTTAGAGGGATCATAATATTGAAGAATATATTTTGTGGAAGACAGTGTTTTTTCAAGAGATTGAAAGATGTATTGGTAATCTTCCTGCCAATACATGGTCTATCTCTGCAAAACATATCTCATGGAGATGTGTTGTTTACAAAATTCAGAATAAACAGTGATAAAAAGTTGAAGAAACAGATACATATTTGCAAGTCACCTTTGTTTTGTGGAATAAACATCTTTATATGTCTTATATATTAGTAGGGACCATATTTAGCTTGAATGTAAATACTGTACTCATAAAAGGGTCAGCACTGGTTCAGGCATCATCTTTCAGATGTAATACTGTTATTGCATGTATCATATTCATCTTGGAAATTTCCTTAAAAACAAAACTGGTTTGCTTAGACGTTAATCAGATCATGAAAAAGCTCAGAGTTGCAGCCTAGAATTCAGGGTGTTGGAATTGATGTATTGACTACCTCTTGCCCAGTCATGTTGACATTTAACACAGATAATACCAACGTCTTGAATGTCAGACCCATTGTAAACAGAGCTTATTATGCATGGACTACATAACACTATGCCATGTTTTTGAGTATATCTCCTGTGAGATGAAGGGATGACGTTTGCACTTGCACCAATGTCAATCTTAGCAAATTGCACATGTTATTCATTAATAGAATCCTTACAGTGTGGAAGCAGGTCATTTGGCCCATTGAGCCCCCATTGATTGCCTGAAGAGCATCCCACCCAGACTCACCCCTCTACCCTATCCCTGTAACCCTGCATATACCATGGCCAATCCACCTCGCCTGCACATCCCTGGACATTATGGGGCAATTTAGCATGGCCAATCCAGCTAACCTGCACATTTATGGACTGTGGGAAGAAACCGGAGCATCCAAAGGAAACTGACATAGACATGGGGAGAATATGCAAATTTCACAGTCACCCGAGGGCGGAATTGGGCCTGGGTCCCTGGCGCTGTGAGGCAGCAATGCTAACCACTGTGCCACCATGCTGCTATAAGGTCTTTTAAGGTCTATCACTTGGAATGAGGTAAAGCCTTCAGCTTTTCTGACGGCATCAAATTGATCATTGTATCATCTGCTGGAAGTCTCTAAATTGCAACATTGTAGTTACCCACTTGTACTTCATTGACATAGTTGAGTGCCACAGATATATCCTTGGCACAGTCCTTGGTTGGCTGTCTTTCGTATGCTGCTGTGGAGAATTTTGTTGAACTTCGGGTTCTCTGAGCCCTTGGATATCTTGCATATTTTAGCCATTGTCCTCTCGTTGAACATATCTTCATGTGTCATGAGGTACGGGACACTGTTTTGGTGGATGAGACAATCCATGTCTTGTACAAGATCTGAAAGTTGTGTTCTTGTTGACAGCTGCAATAATTGTTACACAGTCAAGCACCTTCAGATGCTTCTGGCCTGGTACAATTGTCTTATACTTGCAGTCTTCTTACAGAATTGCCTCAATCGTGTAATCTTTGGGTTTGTCAAGAAGTGTATTTTGGAAAGATTTGGTAGGTATAGATGCAACAAATAGTTTGACCAAACTTTTAGCTTGGTTTCAACTTGCTGTAACCAGCTTCTAGTGTATGCTTGCTGCAACTATTTTCTATTACACACTTAATGCTACTATGACAACATTACATATTTTATAATATTGTTTATGTTAATTGATCTAATATATACCACAGTCAGGCTCATATTGAGTCAGTTATATGAAAATTTATTAATACTTAAGTATGCACATTAAAGTGCCATCTCAGACACATATATATTAGTTGGGTTATCCTGAAATTGCATAGTTGACTGGATGACTAACTGACTAGCAGACTGACCACCAGCTAAATGTGTAGTGTAAGGTGGAAACTGGAGTGTCACATTTCATGACATCAATTAGTTGTCTTAAAAATACAATGTCTTTCTGATATCTGTGCAAAAATACAATGTTACCTGTCTAAAAATCAGGATGTTACCAACATGACTCTGGTGTGAACGTATAGTGGTAGGCAAAATGTTAAGGAGATGGAATCATATGACCTTAGTTACAAATATAATACGGACTATGAAACTCCATATTGAACAGAACATCAAGGTTACATTAGGGTCATGAGACTTAAATCTTTTGTTTTAGCAATAGAAATGGTAAATGTGAAAAACATACTGGTGAAATGCCCATCCCCAAAATTTTGTAATGTTATTCATGCAAAATCATAGAATTGTTGCAATTTGTGGCTTGTAAATTTTGGACAGGCTTTGGGGAGTCAGGAGAATTCCTTGCCTCTAACCTGCTCTTGTAAGTACAGTTTTTATATTGCTGGTTCAGTTTAGTTTCTGGTCAATGATAACCCCCTGGGATTTTGATAGCAGGGGATTTAGCAATGGTAACACTATTGAATGTCAAAGGGATTTGGTTGGATTATCTCTTGATGGAGATGGTGATTGCCTAGCACTTGTGAGGCATTACTGTTACTTGTCTTTTGTTAGTTCAAACCTGAATGTTGTCCAAGTCTTATTACACTTGATCACAAACTGCTTCGATACTTTAGGAATTGTGAGTGGTGTTGAACATTGTTCAATCATCAGTGAACATCCTATCTCTGGCCTTGTAATGGAAGAAAGATCATTGTGGAAGCAGCTGAAGATGTTTGGACCTAGGACATTACCCTGAGGAACTCCTGCTGAGATGTCTTGCAGCTGAGATGATTGACCTAAGTTGACCAAGTTTAATCTGGCCAATTACAACCCCATCAGTCTACCCTTGGTCATGAGTAAAGTGATGAAAGGGGGTCATCAAATTGCTATCAGGCATCACAGAACACTTGCTCAGCAGTAAGCTACTCATTAATGTGCAATTTGGGTTTCGCCAGTGCCACTCAATTCCTGACCTCATTACAGCTTTGGGTTAAACATAAAGAAATGAGTTGAACTCTATAGGTTAGGTGAAGGTGACTGTCATTGACATCAAGACCACATTTGAATGAGTATGGCATCAAGGAGCCCTAGCAAAACTGGAATCAATAAGAATCGAAGGAAAGCTCTCTGCTTGATTGAAGCCACATCTCACACAAAAGGAAGATGGTTCTGGTCATTGGAGTCAGTCATCTCAGCTCCAGAGCATCTCTGGAGGAGTTCCTCAGGATAGTGTCCGAGGCCACCTGTCTTCATCTGCTTCATGAATGACCATCCCTCCACCATACAATCAGAAGTGGAGATATTTATTGATGATTGCACAATGTTCATCACAATTTATGACTCCTCAGGTGCTAAAGAAGTACATGTCCAAATGTCGCAAGAACTGGACAATATCCAGGCTTGGGCTGTAATATTTGCATCAAAGATGCCAGGCAATATTAATCTCCAACAAGAGAAAATTTAACCATTACCGCTTGATATCCAATGGTTTTACAATTACTGAATTCCCTACTATAAAGATCCTGGATTACTATTAACTAGAAACTGGACTGGACTGGACGTATAATAGTGGCTACAAGAATAGGTCGGAGGTGAGGAATACTATGGCAAATATCTCATCTCCTGATTCCCAAAAGCCTGTCCAACGTCCACAATGCTCAAGTAAGGAGTGTGATATACTCCCCATTTGCCTGGATGAGTGCAGCTCCATCAACACTCAACAACCTTTACACGATAAAGATAAAACAGCTCATTTTCAGCAGAAACTGGAAGAAACTGCAGCCAAATCAGGAATAAACCAAATACTAGTGCAGTTCTAGTATGAGATCGAAAATCTGAGAGAGATATTACAGATAACCCAAGCTAAGAGGAAATGCCAGGAGGACCTCATTATGAACTTGGTGAACTTGACATTGAAGAATCATCTGCAGGCTGGGGTCAATGAGATCAAACAATGGGAGGGGAAAGTGAAACATAGTTGGTTTTTCACAGACACAGCTTGACAACCTGCTGAATAAATGAAGGACTGCTCACCGAATCTTTTAACAGGGACAGTGCCACAATGTAAGGGATGCAAGTAACCTACTTGGCCAGAAATAACAACAACTGGAATCAGCATTGCAAACCTTGCTAGTACATATATGTGAATGTAAACTTCAATAAATGCAATATTAATGAGTACTGACAGTAAAACAAAACAGCCCATTTAATTGGCATCAGATCCACAACTATACACTCCCTTCATCACCAATACTCAGTAGCAGCAATGTGCACCATCCACAAGGTGCACTGTAGAAATTTGCCAAGATCCTTAAACAGCACCTTCCAAACCCATGACCACTAGCATTTAGAAAGGCAAAGGCAGCATATACATGAAAGCAATATCACCGGCCAGTTCGCCTCCAAGCTTCTCATCATGGACCTCACACGTAGATGCAACAGTCAAGAAGGCACAACAACACCTCTTCTTCCTCAGGAGGATTAGGAAATTCACCATGTTCATAAAAATCCACATAAACCTTTACAGATGCACCATTGAAAGCATTCTGTCTGAGTGCATAATAGCTTGGTATGGCAACTGCTCTGCCCAGGACCATAAGAAACTACAGAAAATTGTGTGCACAGTCCAAACCATCACAGAACCAATCCCCGATCCATGGACTCCATCTACACTTCTCATTGCCATATAAAGGCTCCCAACATCATCAAATATCCCTTCCACCCCAACAATACTCTCTTCCAACCTCTTCTGTCAGGCAGGAGATACAGAAGCTGGAACACACACCAACAGGTTCAAGAACAGCTTCTTCCCAGCTGTTATTAGACTGCTGAACCGACCTCTCTAATTTCAATCTAATGTTGACTTTGCTGTGTGCACCTCCTGCGCAGTTGTAACCTTGTATGCCTCAGTCCGTCTGAGCACCCTATGATCTGTATGTCCTTGTTTGCTGTGATCTGCCTGTACTGCTCGCAAAACAAAACTTTTCACCGTACTCAGGTACATGTAACAATGATAAATCAAATCAAAATAAAATCATGGTGACTTGGATATATATTGTCATTTCTTCAGTGTAGCTAGCTAAAATCCTGGGCTGTAAACCCTCCACACCCCCTCCTTAACAGCATTGTGTGTGTACCTACAGCAAACATACCAAAATAGTTCAAGAATGCAGCACTTCACCACCTGCTCCAGTGGAATTAGGAATGTGTTATAAATACTGGCATAGCCGGTGAAGTGTACATTACTTGAAATAATAAAAACAAATAACACACAATCATCTTCATTATGTCTTGTGTGTAATCTTGATAATTGAGCCAGTGAAAACAATTTCCCACACTTTACTCTTTCCAAACCATGGATAATTTTGACCACCTCTACCAAATTTCCTCCTAATCAGTTATCAAGTGAAAAACCCTAGCTTCTCAGAGATAGTAGGAACTACACATACTGGAGAATCTGAGATAACATGGTGTAGAGCTGGATGAACACAGCAGGCCAAACAGCATCAGAGGAGCAGGAAGGCTGGCGTTTTGGGCCTAGACCCTTCTTCAGAAAATGAAGCTTCTCATATCTATTCATGCCTTTGTGGGGCCTCATCATTGGAACCATTCGGTTCAATCACTTTTGCATCTTCTTTCAGAATTTTACATCCTTCAGAATTTTACATCCTGGGGTTGACTCTTAACTGTCCTCTAAATTGACCTAGTCAATCTTTTATTTTAGTGTACATTAGGGCTGGGCATCAATTGCTGGCCTTATGTGTGACCCCACATCCTGTGAAAGAATAAAGGGAAACCCATTCTTTAGAATTGTACCATTTTGTTCACATTGCCTCTACATTGCCTATCAAAAAGTGCCTTGCATCTCAGGTGCACTGATTCAGATGTGTACTTCTTGTTGGGACCAGAAAAGCAGGTAGTTGGATTTTCACTTCATCTATTCTTTCTTTCATTCATCCAATTATTTCTGATTTGACTGTATTTTTTTCTCTCCTCTAGTCTTTTCCAATCTGCATCCATGACTCTTCATGCATCATCTGCCATTTTTACACTTCCTTATATTCTTATGTTAAAAATGTGAGGATATCCATCCTGGTCAGAGAACTAAATGTGCTCAGTATTTCTTGAATGGTAAGATGTTAGAATGTGTAAATGTACAAAGGGGCCTAGATGCCACTAAGGGCTAAAGTGCAGGTTCAGCAAGTTATTAGGAAGGCTAATAAAATGTTAGCATTTATAGAAAGAGGATTTGGGGACAGGAGAAATGAAATCTTGTTTTAATTGTAGCTTAGATCATACCTAAAATACTGTGCGCAGGTGTAATCTCCTTATCTCAGGAATGATATTATTGCCATGGAGCAAGTGCTATAAAGGTTCACTAGACTTGTTCCCAAGAACAAGATGCTGGGAAGATTGGGCAAATTGAGTCTATATTCTCGAAAGTTTTGAAGAATGAGAGGTGATGTCATTGAAACTGACAAAATTCTAAAGGATAGACAGGGTAGATGCAGGCAAGATGTTTGATCTGGTTGGGGAGTCTTGAACTGGGGGCACAATTTCAAAATAAGCACTTAGATTTGAGATAAGGATTTTTTTTTGCTCAAAGAGTTGTGAACCTTTGGAATTCTCAATCACGGAAGTTTATGGAAGCACAGCCTTTGTGTATGTTTAAGGTAGAGATTGATGGATTTCCCATTACCAGTGGCATACAGCAGTATAAGGATTGCATGGGTAAAAGGTGGTGAAATATTCAATCAGTCATGATTGTATTGAATGGCAACACAGGCTCAATGAGCTGAATGGTCTATGTTCTCTCCTGTCGTTCACCCAATTGGAAACCTTCCCTTTGTCCTTTTCTCTCCTACTCTTCCCTACCTCCTAAATTGAGTAGAATCAGTTACATCATTACCTTTCTCTAGCTTTCATGAAAAGTTACTAACCAGAATCTTTAACAATTTCTCCCTCACCACATATGTTGCTTGACATGGTGAGTATTTCCCGGCATTATGAGATTCCTCTGTTTTCATTTCAGATTCTCAATACCTGCATTGCTTTGCTTTTCTAGCTATGTATCCCTGATTCGTAATTGTAATTTTCTAATAGAGAGAATATCAGTTTCAGATTTCATGAGCAGCCAGGCCACATTCTGAATGGATTCAAACATTGGCCTAGCAACCTCTATGAATTTTATGAATTTATTGTGTGCCTCCATATTAAAATTATCATCCTTGAGTTTACATCATTAAGCGATCCCAATTATTGCTTTGGGAATCACAGACTTATCATAGAACAAGTGACAAGGCATCACTAAATTAATATGACACAAAGATAGCCCCATTTTACTTGGTTAAAGATTTCTTGTTGTTCTCTGGTCCCCTCTAGACGAACACATGGCAATCACAAACAAGTGAGCAGCAACAATAATGCACTTGTAGTAATTGACAATTAAAGTGTGAGACTATAGTATTAAGGCTTATTTGCCATCTGTGACATTATTATGAGAACATTATTTAATTATTCTTCTTCCCAATCGAATGTATGTTTAGTCATGCAAATCAAATGCTAACTTATCTTGCCTTCTCCTTCAGTTTAATAGACAGCATGTCAATTTTCCTGAAAATGCATTACTTGTGCCGAGAGTAATAACTGATCTATATTAATGTTAAACATTGATTAATACTAATATGGTTACAAGCCTCAGAATAAAAGGCAAGTCATTTAGGACTGAGATGAGGAGGAACCTCTTCACTCAGAGCATGGTAAATCTTTGGAATTCTCTACCTCATAGAAGACTACAGAAGCTCAGTCATTAAGTAAGTTCAAGACAGAGATTGAAAGATTTCTAGTTACTAACAACATCAAAGGAAAGCTGAGTAGTGTGGGAATATGGCGTGGAGGTCGATAATCAGCCATGGTCTCGAATGGGAGAGCATGCTCAAGGGATGAATGGCCTATTTGTGTTCTTGTGTTCCTATGATGGATAAGCGGGAGGAAGGCAATACCTTCACCCGTAGCATATTGCACTGATTTGCAGAACACCCTGGAGAGAGTGTCAGCCCAGGAAATTAGTTTGGCAACAAAGCCAGGTTCTATGGACGCTGGAAGCTACCAGATGGACACTTAATTCTTTTCCAAAGATGCTTTGAGTGTAATCCTAAACACGTTCACAAGGTTTTCTCGTGAGGGTTATTTGAACCGTTCAGTTTGTAACAACACTAGCATATCTGGCCATTGCCTTGCCTATAATTCTTTAACGTTCCTTTCATGACCTGCATTGTGGGCAATTTAGAATTGGGATAGGTTCCCTTGACAATCCAAGAAAATGATACAAGAAATAGATTCCTCTGACAGGGTCAGCAGCTTTACTGAATATCATTAGTATTTGAAGATTCCCGCTACTCACTTTTCAACCTTACATTACCATGCATCATCTCACAAAAGTAACTGGTTGGAAACTACATTGAATTGTCTGGTCCAAGGATGGTGAGAAATGATTGGAGTGGTGGATTTTGTTGTTAAACACAAAAAAATACAATCGGCCACACAAACTTCTCAGTTAATTTCTATGTTTGGAGCTTAGTGGTCTTGGATTATATCATATATGAATGTGATTTCTGTAAATTGAGGTGCAATCTAAATCCATGAAGAATGTGGGAATTTGGAATACAATTGTTGATAGGAGAGATGATGAGGCGAATACATTTTATTGGAAAATGGAAGAACCTTTTCGTCGTCATTTCCTTCAGCTTTCGGAAGCCTGAATTCTTTTAGTATGATGATGTTATGCAGAATGCATCCAGCAGTAATGATTCTGGAGACTTGCTGGGTACACGGCTGGATTTATCAAGATTTATTCAAGCACCTGAAACAAATCTACAAAATGTCAACGGCTTGCACGATTAAAATATCTGAGAGTCCTGTGGGTCTCGTTATACTTGTTTTCACCCGTTGTTTGCAGATGCCTAATTGGAGTCATAAACCATGACTGCAGGGAATGTCCCTGATCACTAATTAAACATCCTGATACAGGTTTCCTAGTTGTTGAGACTGGTATGGCAGTTCGTCACATGACAAAAACACCATGACAGCTTCCTGGGTAGTGAACACTCTGTATAATAAGGTAATTCACAACAACTGGACATTCAAGGAATAAAAGAATTTCCTGTCTCTGACATTGATGGGGTTGTTAGATCAGGCTTTCAAGGCCACATGAGTTCCAACAGTTGTTCTCTCAACCTGTGGGAATCCTTTCAGTCTATATTTAAATTGCTCACTGTCTTTGTTTTGCAGGAAAATAAATTCTGAAGTATCCTAACAAAATGATACATTGATGTCTGATTAATGTGGCAAAG
Organism: Rhincodon typus; assembly: GCF_021869965.1. NCBI lineage: Eukaryota > Metazoa > Chordata > Chondrichthyes > Orectolobiformes > Rhincodontidae > Rhincodon > Rhincodon typus. The sequence goes on from NC_063338.1 coordinate 36,314,262, forward strand.
ATCATTGGGGATTCCTGGAAAGATCTGGAGAAAAGAAAAATTCAAGGCTGTGGTGATTTTTTTTTCCCTATGCCTGGTGCTGTTGTACTGATGGAAATGTGCTGCAGTCTTGGCCTAATTAGTGTTTGCCATAACTAGCTTACGTAGCTTGGTCTGTGACAGGTAGTGAGGGAACCAACAAGAAGGAAAAACATACTTGACGTCATCTTTACCAATCTGCCACATGCAGATACATCTGTCCATGACAGTTTTGATAAGAACAACCATCGCACAGTCCTTTTGGAGACAAAGTTCTACCGTCACATTGAGAATAACCTCCATCATATTGTGTGGCACTATCACCGTGCTAAATGGGACAGACTTCGCACAGATCTAGCAACTCAAGACTGGGCATCCATTTGGCGCTGTGGGCCATCAACAGCAGCAGAATTGTGCTACAGCACAATCTGTAGCCTCATGGCCCGGTCCTCCACTTAATCATTGCTATCAAGCCAGGGAATCAACCCTGGTTCAATGGAGAGTGCAGGAGGGCATTCCAGGTGCAGCACCAGGCATAACTGAAGATGAGGTGCCAAATTGGTGAAACCACCAAACAGGACCACTTGCACACCAAACAGCATAAGCAGCATGTAATAGAGCAAAGCAGTCCCATAACCAGTGGATCACATCTAAGCTCTGCAGTCCTGCTACATCCAGTCATGAATGGTGGTGGTCAATTAAATAACTCACTGGAGGAGGAGGCTCCATAAATATCCCCATCCTCAATGATGGAAGTGCCCTGGACATCAGTGCAAAAGACAAGGCTGAAGCATTTGCATCAAGTTTCAGCCAGAAGTGCTGAGTGGATGATCCATCTTGGCCTCCTCCAGTGGTCCCCAGCATCACAGATATCAGTCTTCAGCCAATTCAATTCACTCCACGTAATTTCAAGCAACTGTTGGAGACACTTGATATGGCAAAGGCTATGGGCCCTGACAATAGTGTCAGACCACATATTCGCTGAGTTGCTGCAATGTAATGTCTATTTGAAATTCTTTACCGGACTGTAATGTTAATCCTTTAACTATGACATAAGTATCTTATTTCTAACTTATTTTTTAGACACTGTAAGTAATGCTACTACTTTATCTTTAATTCCTCTTTTGTATCCAAAATTTGTACCTCAGTACTTGTACCTAAAATGGCACCATTAGAGGCAGTGAAAAACTTTTCACTGTACTCCTGTACTGGAGTACAAGTGACAATAAAAGGATATTCTACTACTGAAGACTTGTTCTCCAGAACTGCGCCGCTCCCCTAGCCAAGCTGTTCCAGTACAGTTACAACACTGGCACCTATCTGACAATGTGGAAAGTTGCCCAGGTATGTCCTGTAAATGCAAAGCAGGACAAATCTGACTCGGCCAATTACCACCCAATCAGTCGACCCTTGATCATCAATAAAGTGATGGAAGGCGTTATCAACAGTGCTATTGAGCAGCACCTGCTCAGCAATAACCTGCTCAGTGACATCCTGGATTCTGCCAAGGGCCACTGAGTTCCTGACCTCATTGCAACCTTGGTTCAGACAGGGACAAAAGAGCTGAATTCCAGGGACCAGGTCAGAGTGACAGCCCTTGACATCAAGGCTGCATTCGACTGAGTGTGGCATCATGGGGCCCGAGCAAAACTGGAATCAACGGGTGTCAGGGGGCAATCTCTCTGGTGGCTGGAGTCATACCTAGCACTTGGTAAAATTGTTGTGGTTTTTGACAATCAGTCATTTCAACTCCAGAACATCTCTGCAGGTGTTCCTCAGGGTAGTGTCCTCAGCCCAACCATCTTCAGCTGCTTCAACAATGACCTTCCCTCCAACATAAGGCCAGAAGTGAAGCTGTTCATCGATGATTGCAAAACGCTCAGCACCATTCACAACTCTTCAGATACTGAAGCAGCCCATGTTCAAATGCAACAAGATTGGGACAATATCCAGGCTTGGGCTCACAAGTGGCAAGTAACAGTTATGCCACACAAATGCCAGGCTATGACCATCACCAATCTAACATGAGATAATCTAACCACTACCCCTTGACATCCAATGGTGTTACCATCACTGAATCAACCACTATCAACATCCTGTGGGTTACCATTGTTCAGAAACCCAGCTGGACTCACCACATAAACATAGTGGCTATAAGAGCAAGCCAGATGCCAGAAATACTGAGGCGAGTAACTCACCTCCTGACTCCTGAAAGCCTGTCCACTATCTATAAGGCACAAGTCAGGGGTGTGATGGAATACTCCCCACTTGCCTGGAAGAGTACAGCTCCAATAACACTCAAGAAGCTTGACACCATCCAGGACAAAGCAGCCCACTTGATTGGCACTACATCCACAAACATACACTCCCTCCACCACCGACGCTCAGTAGCAGCAGTGTGTACTATCTACAAGATGCACTGCAGAAATTCACCAAAGATCCTCAAACAACACCTTCCAAACCCAAGAACACTTCCATCAGAAGGACAAGGGCAGAGTCTGGGAACACCACTACCTCCAAGTGTCCCTCCAAGCCACTCGCCATCCTGACTTGGAAATATATTGCCATTCCTTCACTGTCGCTGGGTCAAAATCCTGGAATTTTCTCCCTAAGGGCATTATGAGTCAATGCACAGCAGGTGGACTGCGGATCAAGAAGGCAGCTCACCACCACCTTCTCAAGGGCAACTAAGGACAGGCAATAAATGCTGACCATCCAGCAATACCCACACCCCACAAATAAGTGAAAAATACTAATTTATTACAAGCACTGCACCGACCGATGTGGTCCTTGATTTAATTGCTTATGTTTGGCCAGAAGACCACATTACTTATGTTCTTCAAACTTGACTCAACTTCTTAGTGCTCACACAGATGCATTTTAGCATCTTGCTATCAATTCCTTAAGACTGTAAGACCATAAGATATAGGAGCAGAATTAGGCCATGCGGCCCATTGAGCCTGCTCCACCATTCAATCATGGTTATGTTTCTCAACCCCACTCTCGTCTTCTTCCCATAATCCTTGATCCCCTTACTAATCAAGAACCTATCTGTCTCTGTCTTAATTACACTTAATGACTTGGTCTCCACAGCCTTCTGTGGCAATGAGATTCATCACTCTTTGGCTAAAGAAATTCCTCCTCATCGCAGTTCTAAAGGGCCATGTCTTCACTCTGAAGCTGTGTCCTTGGGTCCTAGTCTCTCCTATTACTGGAAACATCTTCTCCACATCCACTCTATCTAGACGTCTCAATATCCTGTAAGTTTCAATGAGAGCCCTCCCCACCAACCTTCTAAACTCCATTAAGTACAGACCCAGAGTCCTCAATCACTTCTCATATGACAAGCCCTTCATCCCAGGATCATTCTTGTAAACCTCCTTTGTACCCCCTCCAAGGCCAGCACATCTTTCCTTACATATGGGGCCCAAAACTGTTCACAATATTCTAAATGCAGTCTGACCAGGGCCTTATAAATCCTCAGCAGTACATCCCTGCTCTTGTATTCCAGCCCTCTCAAAGTGAATGCCAATAATGCGTTTGCCTTCCTAACTGGCAACTGAGCCTACGTGTTAACCTGAAGAGAATCATAAACTGGGGCTCTTAAGTCACTTTCTCCTTCAGATTTCCAGAGTCTTTCTCCATTTAGAAAATAGTCTATACCTCAATTCTTCCTACCAAAGTGCACAGCTTCACACTTTTCCACAGTCAATCCATCTGCCACTTCTTTGCCCACTCCGCTAACCTGCCAACATCCTCCTGCAGCCTCCCTGTTTCCTCAACACTACCTGTCCCTTCACCTAACATTGTGTCATCTGCAAACATAGCAACAATGCCATTAGATCCTTTGCCAGATCTTTAATGTATAATGTGAATAGTTGTGGTCCCAACACTGACCCCTGCAGAACTTCACTGGTCACTGTCTGACTCCTGGAAAAGATCTCTTTATCCCCACTCTCTGCCTTCTACCAGTCAACCAATCCTCTATTCTTGCCAGCGTCTTGCCACTACCACCCTGGGCTCTTATTTTATTTAGCAGGTTCCTGTTTGGAACGTTGTCAAAGACCTTCAGGAAATCCAAACAGATCATGACCACTGGCTCTCCTATGTCTAAATTGCTCATTACCTCCTCAAAGAATTCAAACAGATTTGTCAGGCATGATCTCCCCTTAACAAAGCTGTGCTGACTCAGCCCTATTTTACTATGTACTTCCAAGTAGTCTGCAGTCTCATTGTTAATAATGGACTCTAAAACCTTAGCAGCATCAGGCTAACTGGCCTATAGTTTCCCATCTCCTGCTTCCTTCCCTTCTTAAACAGCGGTGCTACATTAGCCATTTTACTGTCCTCTGGTTCACTCCCTAACTCCCGTGGCTCCTGAAAGATCACCACCAATGCCTCTGCAATCTCCTCAACTCCCTTCTTCAGAACTCTGGGATATAGTCTTTCCAATCCGGGTGATTTATCCATCCTCAGACCTTTCAGCTTCCCAAGCAGCTTCTTTTTACTCGTGGTCACTACACTCACCTTTGCTCCCGATTATCTTGAAGTTTGGTATGCTGCTGGCACCATGAAGACTGATGCAAAGCATCTATTCAATTCCTCCGCTATTTCTTTGTTCCAATACTACTTCTCCAGCCTCATTTTCCAATGCTCCAATGGTGCTTTCGAGCCACCCTTTCATCACTACTTCCTTCAATGCTTGGAGTGATGTTCCTTTTTGTGTAGTTCATTTGATTTGAGTGAGACACTTGTCTGTCAGACTCAGTGGTCAGATTTTCCCATTTTGAGTTAAAGTGTTTTGTTGAGTGAGATTTATGGCACTTGGTCCACTATGACTCAGGACGACTTTTCTCACACAGTCTTCCACTGTTTGTGTCATTAATTACACAACCAGGCTCTAGGACACCCTTGTCACGGAATCACATTGAAGGAGAAGCAGAAATGCTCACCACTGCTGGCATTCACATCAATGGCACCACACTTTACGCCCAGGCACTGCTTCAGATGCTGCAGCCAAGAACTGGTCCTTCCACTGTGTTACTTGATGATTATACCTGAGGACATGGCCCAGAAAGGGAAGCTGGCACCCCTGCTTGGCTGACAGGGACCTGGAAGTGTTGGTGGATGGTATGCTGGAGTGTACGGGCAATTCTTTATCCAGCTGACTGCCACAGTAAATCACTTCACCAAATACAGTCAAACTGATCCAAAATAGTGGCTCGTGTCAGCGCAGTGCCCTAGGTAAAGAAAAATGCACAGCAATGCAGGAAAGTGAGGTGATGATCTTCTGCATCTGCAAGGGTAAAGTGTCACTGTCTTCTCTCTGTTAGCTTTCCTCCCAGGGCCACCACTCACTCTAACACTGCCACTACAGAGAAGCCCACCAATGCGATCTGTACTGGCTTAGGCATAAAACTAGCTGTTTCCATCCTGCACCCAAATAAGCCTGAAGGGGCCATAACTGACCTGCTCAATGCCTGATATTTGTCCTGAACCGGGCAGGCAGAAGGAAACTGTTGCCCCACTTTGCAGGCAGGGAGCTGAGATCCTGCTGGAAGGGGTGGTGCAAAGTCAGGACTTCCTCTTCCCCCAAGTGCAGCAGTGGAGGCCACAACACAAGACCATGGCAGTCTGCTTCAACATTGCCACCCAGATTAGAGCAGTCTCAACCATCTTTAGGAATACACAGCACCCTAGGAAGAATGCCAACGAACTTCTCTATTCTGCTAGGGTAAGCACCATCATCTCTTCTCCAATACCTCTCCAAAATCTCACAATACCTCAGTACCTCTGCCACTGCTCCCACCTCCCACCAAGGCTCATCCTCCAACACTCTCACTGTTGCCTCACTTGTTGTCACCCATCCTAACCCCTGACACCACTAACCTGTATGCCCTCTGCATTGCCTATTCACTCGCTTGGAGCACCTCCCCACTTGCTCTGATAATAATTGATGTACCATCCACTTTCCTCTCCCATGATAACTGCCTCTCTCTCATTCCAGTGGGAAAACAGCCCAAAGCAGATCAAGAATCAAAACGGGTGGTGGGCTACTTGACATTTGGCGCCTCACCCCTTATGAGGAGATCATCCTGGCTCAGAATTCACCCTATTTGTTGAAACTAAATGTCTTATGTGATATTCTAAATACTTCCACCCAACTTTTTCTATACTATCAACATCTTCATAGCACAATAGAGAAAATTTATGACCCCACCACAGAAATTTTCTTTCCTAACTTTGCAGAAAAACAAATAGAAGCCTTCAGAGCAAGATGCAAACAAAAGGTAAACAGTTGTACATGATTCAGGAAATCTAAAATGGCTGCCTCCACATAGTATAGATTATTGTCATGTTGCTCACACTGCTACTTCAATTGTGGAAGCTGATTTCAAGAAGCAATAGTTTGGTTTGTGTTAGGTAGGAGGCTTTTTTTTTTACATTTCCATCCTAAATCAAAACTGCCTTGAATCTGTCCACTTGCAATTGTGCCTCCTTTAGATAAAACAAGCTGACTTGGGGATTCCCTGTGTGCTTCAAATCCTCAATACTGCATTAAATCTCCAACTTTCAAACTTCGCTGTGATCTATGACCTCACCCAACCTAACATCCACACTAACTCCCCTCTGATTTCTCAACTGCCCAATTTTCATAGTCTCTGACCCCTACTACCTGACCCCACCCTCATTCTGATAAAGTTCTGATTTATTAGGAAGCCTGCTGAAACAGTTGCAAGGATATTTTACACTTAAACCATGTGGGATATCATGGAAACCCTTTCAATTTCACATCTGAAAATTCATTCTCCACTCAGATCTCCTCATGGCCCAAAGTGAAATCAGGGTCTTTGTGTTTCTAATGTAAATTTCACTTGGGAAGTTTAAATTTCCGAGCGGCAATTCTCTACTAGTCAGGACTCCATGAGACTTAAAGTTTGGAGTGGACACTTAGGTTAGGTCTGTCCAGCTCACCTCGATGGTTACTCAGGAAATGTTAAACATACTGAAACCTGGTTCAGTAACTGAGTAATTCCATAAACATGGCCACAAATCAAACCCCCACAACAACTCCAACTACTATAACCAAATTGATGGCCCCACAACTGCTCCTCTTGATCACCTCACTACCTCCTTGCCTGACTATCCATTCACCCACCTACCATCCTCACCTTGTGTGCTACGTTTCATGGTCGGTTTAATTTTAAGAGACATGTTCATGATATCATCATTATATCATAGCATGTGACACGAGGGCATAAATGCCTCATACTCCATTTTACAGTGTAATCTCTTGAAACATGATATGCTACTCAAAACACGCTCCTCTGTTGTAATCTATTAACTGAATATCAGTCCAGACACTTAGGTCTCTGAGAAAAGTAATATTTGTATATAATAGCTAGATGCCATAAACAGCTGCTGGTTTTCAACAACGCCACAATATCCACACCCAGCTTTTTTTTTATCTTACAGGCGATAACATAAGCGTTGCCACATCAGCTAATGTACTCTGTCGAAGGCAAGCTCACATAACCTCACTATGTACCCGAGATAGCAGGAACTGGAGATGCTGGAGAATCTGAGATAACAAGGTGTAGAGCTGGATGAACACAGCAGGCCAAGCAGCATCAGAGGAGCAGGAAGGCTGACGATTCGGGCCCAGACCCTTCTTCAGAAATGGGGGAGGGGCAGGGGGTTC
>NC_063338.1:36322381-36379737 GCF_021869965.1 Rhincodon typus
TCCAGCTCTACACCTTGTTTTCTCACTATGTACCCACCTTCCACATACTCAGATCACCTCCAACTCACCTCCCTTCCTACCCCTTCACACACACACTCATTAACTCACTTGAACGTTCACAAACCAAGTCACACTCATTGAAAAATTGAACCTTCAAATACTGATCAGAACATAGCAGCCGTAAGATTTGGAAGTGGTTTGCCACAACGCAGTATTTATTTGCATAACAGTAATTAAACTGTGACATTAGGATTAGCTGGGACTTTTTTTTCCATCCACTTATAGCAATAACAGCCATTCAGCTTTTCTTTGACCTAAATTCCTGTCATACCTAATCATTATTGCAATTGTCACAATGATTCCTGCACCAACTGAGCAATGTCTGCTCAGCAAAATGAAAAATATGTATTACAATTTTCCACGTTGAGCTGCATCTATATATAGATTAAAATATTCCTTCAATGTTACAGATATTGCTTGCTATCTTTTACTGCAATGAGGCAAATTTTCAGAAAATGTATGTTGTGTAAAGATAGCATTTAAATGCAATTAGAATTCAAAACCCAGTATGACAATGTGAAAGAAAAAATAAACAGCCATTTCTCATTTTCTCAAGTTGTCTTCCGCTACTTCAAATAATCAAGTCATAGAATCATACAACGCAGAAATAGGCCTTTCAGCCCCGCCATGTCTATGCTTACCAACAAAAACCAAACTACATTAATCCCATTTAGTCTATAGCCTACTATGCCCTGGATTTTTATGTACTCATCCAGATGTTTCTTAAATGTTGTGACACTACCTGCCTCCACCACCCTCTCCAGCAGTATATCCCATATTTCTACAATCCTCTGGGTGAAACAATTCTTTCTCAGTTCCCCTCGACATCACTTGCTTCTCACCTTAAACTTATGCCCTCTGCTCTTAGATATGTCTGCCATGGGGAAAGGAATCTCACAATCTTCTCTGTCTACACCTCTCATAAATTTATATTGAAAATTAGCCCTCAGCCTCCTCTACTCCAAGGAAAACCTTAGCTTATCCAGTCTCCCCTCATAACTGAGACTTTTAATCCTGGTGAATCACCTCTGCACATTCTCGAGTGCAATTGCATTTATCCAATAGTGTGGCAACCAGAATGCATATGGTATTCCATCTGTGGAATTTTTTTCTAATGTTGTAACAAGACTTCTTTGATCCTATGTCCTGGTTCATAAAGGCAAGCATCCCATATGATGTTTTCACCACCTGGTCTATCTGTGCTGACACCTTCAGGAATTTATGGACTTGTACACCAAGGTCCCTTTGTTATTCAGCACTCATTAGCAACCTACCATTCATTGTGTATGTCCATCCTTTATGAGACCTCAAAAAATGCATCACCCTACACTAATCAGGATCAAATTCCATCTGCCATTGCTCTGCCCAGTTTACCAACTGATCATTATCAGCCCAGCCTGAGACCAGCCTCCTCACTATCAACAACTCCACCAATTTTTGTGTCATCAACAAACTTACTAATTAAGCCTTCTATGTTCACATCCAAGTCATTCATGTACATAACAAGCAGCAAATGTCCCAGCACCAATCCCTGTGGTGCAACACTGGTCACAAGCTTCCAAAACAACCCTCCACCTCATCCTTTGCTTCCTATTTGCAAGCCAATTTTGGATCCAGTTTGCCAACTTGCTTTGGATCCCATGGCCTCTTACCTTCTGGACTGGATTCCACGTGGTACCTTGTTAAAGGCGTTACTAAAGTCCACATAAACCACTATCTTCATCAATATATTTCAAAAAACTCAATTAAAGTAGCCAAACAGGATCTCCCTCTAACAAATACATGCTAACTATCAATTTCTGCCTTTTTTGATTCTGTCCTACAGAATTTTTTTCCAATAATTTCCCTATCACTGATGTCAGATTAACAGATCAGTAATTACCTGGCCTATCCCTGCTGCCCCCTTCTTGAACAAAGGAACCACGTTAGCTATCCTCCTGTCATCAGGTACTTCACCTATGGCCAGTGAAGTATTGTCTGCCAGGGCCCCAGCAAGCTCCTCCCTTGCCTCCCATAGCAGCGTGGGATACATATCATTAGGCACTGAGGATTTGTGTACCTGTATGCCCATTAAAACATTGGATACCTCCTCCTTATAAATCTTAACCTTTTCTAAAACCTCACCATCCCAACTGAAATCCCTGGCTACAACATCTTTCTTTTCTGTGAATACAGATCTATTTGACACCTTTAATCCTTTGGCTCCATGCACAGTTTCCCCCTTTGGTCTCTAATAGGTTCCACCCTTTCCCTGGCACTCCTCTTCCTCGTAATACACTTATAAAAAGCCTACGGATTTCTTTTTGATCCCATCTGCCAAAGAAATTCCGTGGCCCCTCTGTGCCTTCCTAATTTTCTTTCTAAGCAACCCCCTACATCCTCTATACTTTTGAAGGGCCGCCCTATTTCTCATGCACTGTACCTGACATGCACTTTTTTCTTTTTCTTTATGAAACTCTCAATGTCCTTTGACACCCAGGGTTCCCTGGACTTGCTGCGCTTGCATTCACCCTTCGAGGAACGTGCTGGCCCTGAATTCTCACTGTTCTACTTTTAAAAGATTTCCACCTTCCAAAGATAGATTTACTTGCAAGTAGCTGCTCCCAGTCTGTTTGCCAGATCCTGTCTAATGACATTGGAATCTGCCTTCCTTCAATTTAGACACTTAACTTCTGCACCATCCTTACACCTTTCCATAATTGAAACTTACAGAATTATGGTCTCTATATACAAAATGCTCACCTACTGAAAGTTCAACCACTTCACTAGCTTCATTCTCTAGGATTAGGTGTAGCACTATCCCATGTCTCGTAGGAATATCTACATACTGACACAAAAAGCTCTTCTGGATGCACTTTAAAAATTCCACCCTGTCTAATCCTTTCACAGTAAGACAACTGTTAGGAAATTTGAAGTCCCCTATAATTATAACCCTGTCTCTCTCACACCATTCGATGATTTGTTTTTATCTGCTCCTCTATCTCCCTCTGACTATTGGGAGGCCTGTAGTATAATCCTAGCAAGGTAACTGCCCCTTTCTTGTTTCTAAATTCTACCCAGATGGCCTCATTTGAAGGCACTTCCACGACGAGTGGATAATTGGATAGAGTATCCCTTTCCCCTTTAAACCAGGAGTTTCACAGTCAAATAATGCTGAATCTTTACTGTGCCTATTGTTCATTAGTTTCCAAACTAGCTTGAGCTCTTGATTCCCTGGCAACTTTATTTGTCACTAATTCCATTTCATTTTATGGTATCTAGGTTACACTTGAATGATTCATAAGAATTATACTTTCTTCACAGCACTTGATATGTAATTGAAATCTGTCATTTGTAGCCAATTTTTATCTTGTTGCTTTGTCATCAAATTATTAGATTTTTCACTTTCTCATCTTGAGCTTGACCTCAGTTTTAATGGAACTGACATTTAGAAGGGAGTTGCAAATAACAAACCTAGATGCAGCATAGGTCCTTTAATATTAGCGAGGGCTTAGTTTAATGAGAAGCAGTGTTGCTGAATAATTTCACATAGTTGAGATAAAAGATAACAAAAGATAACAAGCATGAAATTATTTTGGTAACACGACTTTCATTATCAGACACCTCAGAGGAATTGCCAGTCAACTGATAAAATATTTATCACTGCTGTCCATTCCTTAACTATCAGTCAATCACTATCTAATCTATTCAGAGGCTGTCAAGTTTTTGAATGATGTTAGATTTATAACACCCAGGTCTAGATCGTCCTCTCAATAAATTATGATTTTTTTTGCCCCTGTAATATGTCTTTCTACTTACAGCTCAGTGGATCTTGTGGCGTTTATATCCTATGTTGCAACAAAATTAGTAGATCAGGGGATGATTCACTGATTCCATGATTTTACTCCAATTACTTATGTAACCCCATCAAATGTAAGAAATTATTGTAACCATCACCATTAATGGGAAAAGCGTTTCAATCGGTAAAAATTATTGAGTTAATTGGGACGTGGACCACCATCAGAACATTTAAACTCTAATCTAACAGTAATTAGTCACATTTTGCAGCATTTCAGTTGAAATGCTAAAACCATTTTAAAACCCTAGAGCTCTGTTATATGGGTGATTTCAGCTCGTTCCAAGCTGAATGCTTTCCATACAAAAACCTAAAACCCAATCAAAATCCAAGGTCAAATTTGATTTTCGTTCATTCAACAAGCTCCAAAAGCTAATCAGTGTCATCATTCAGGGTCTTCTCTGAACGGTTTCCAATGCAAGCAAATCCTCCCATTAGTAAGAAGACCAAACTGTACACAGTACCACCCAGAGCCCTGCACAATTGTAGCACGACTTCTCCATTTATGCATTGCATTCCTTTGCAATAAATTCCATTTGCCTTTCCAATTACTTGCTGTACCATCATGCTGACTTTTTGTAATTCATGTACAAGGACACACAGATCTCATACCCTAGCATTCAGTCGTTCCTCTCTATTTGAATACCATTCTGTTCTGCTATTCTATTATGGTGTTTAATTTATCACCAATGCTTTTTAGAGAAGTATTTTATATTCCATGTTTCTCATCAAACCTAGTTTAAACAATTAGTATGGTTTATTCACACAATTGGAGACAATGATTTTCACAGTCTACTTTCAAACTATAACCATACCTAGGTTTTTCCGACGACGATTTGTGAATAGGTGCTAAGTCTAACTTATCAATCCAATCTTCTACTTATTTTTAACCATGTACAAAAACAACCATGACCCCTGGAATTGCACGAAACACACAGAGTAAACAAAATTCAATAATATTCACCAATAATAAATAAAATATGATTTCTCTTAAAGCTGAATCTCAACTCATTTCCAGCATTCTACAGACACACGTAAATACCATGACAGGAGATGCAATTTCAATGATTCCAGAGGTGAGTTAAACCAGTATTTTTCTTCATTTCTGAATCAACATTGTTCTTCACAACTATACTATTTCTATGGAAGAGATGTCTCTTTTATGTAAGTCATCAGCGTAGCTTTGCATATTCCAGTCACATATTGAATTTGGTTTAAGGTGTTATGCTTTGCATTTTTCTCCCAATTTTTGTCAATTATTTTAACCACCTACTTTCTTCCATCTGGGCAATGCACACTGAAACTACAGTGCTGCACAATGCTCAATACTACCCAGTAATTCGCCTGCTGTTTGCAGGATTTGTCAATTTAAGATTACACTGTAAAGTATTAGGCATGAAATCCAAGTGCCCAGATGGCAAAGCTAGCAGGAAGCAAATTATTTTGTTGCAAAATGCACCTTATCTGTCTAAAAACATGAGTAGGACATATCAATAAATGCCAATAATCAATTCTGAAAAGAATGATTTTTCTATAAAATGTAAGATTTTCAAGTTAAGAAATGTCTGTTGTGTTTAACTAATCAAGGTACAATTGATTAACACCTAAAAAGTAATTTTGAACCTTATGTATCCGAAAAAGCTAAATACTGATTATTTTGTAAATTCCTTTCATGCCAAACTACTTTGTTAATCATTTGAAAGATATTGACATCTTGTCAATGAAAACTCTGGCTGATTGGAGAACAGGATTTTTTTTTTATAACTTTAATTTTCTTCTCTGCATGAAAATGCAATCTACTGTGATAACAGCCTCCTGCAGCTAACTGATGAGTGATTTCTTTTTCATTTCAGAGACAGTGCGAATTTATATAATTTAAAGTTTTGGTTCTGTGCTTTTTACATCGCAGCCTGAGTACTTGTCAGCTAACAGAAGAATAGAAAATAGAATCACAAGTAGACTATTCAGCCATCTGTTCCAGTCTGCCATTAAACATGATTAGGACTGATTCTTGACCTCAATGCCATACTTTTGCTTTCTCCATATTTTCCTGAGCCTTCTACGATTTATTAAATGAATCTATTTATTTCTTCAAAATATTTACTGACCACAGATTGCTTTAGTGGATAATTTCACAAGATCATCACCTTCTAAGAGGAGAAATCACTTCCTCACATAAGTCCAAAATGGCAGAATGCCTATTCTGAGACTGTGACCTTTGTTTTGAACCACCTGGCCAGGGTAAACACCATTTCTGCGTCCAATCTGTCCAGTGCGGTCCAACTGTTATATCTCTCAATGAGATCCCCTCCTATTCTTCTCAACTTCAGTGAATACAAGCCCAATCGACCCAATCTCAAATCATACAACAAATCTGCCACTTCACTGATCAGTCTGGTTAACATTTGCTGCACTCCCTCTATGACAAATATATCTTTCCTTCGGTAAGGATACCAAAACTGCACATGATACACCAGCTATGATCTCACCAATGCTGTGTATAACTACAACATGACCTCTTTGCTCTTGAATTCAAACCCTATCACAATGAACGTCAAAATACCATTTGCCTTTCTAACTACTTGCTACACCTGCACGTTTGCTTTCAGTGCCGTGTACAAGGACACACAGGTCTCTCCGTACATCAACAATTCCCAGTCTACCACCATGTACATAATCTCCAGTGAGCTTCATTGATTGTTGCTAGTGTTAATAGAATGTAGTCAAAGTAGCAATGTGTATTTTTAAGTTGAGTCTGATGTCTCTTGTGAGACAATTGTGGTCTTATATGTAATGTAACTAGCTTTTAAGTAATTTGTAATTAACCTATCTACTGTTTATCAAGATTGAGCCTGTTTTCTGCCTGAGATGTGTAGGCTTCCTTCCCCATTTGCTATCAGTAGATCGACTATTGCCAGCAAGAAGAACCTACCTAAGGTATCCAAAATCATATTTACTGTCTGACATTGTAAGGGATGGCATCACTTGCCACTGACTGCAGAGGGTGCCTGACTCCCTGTTGTGTTCTACTGACCCCTGAAGATATATTCCTTTCACTTTTATTGTGTGGCCTGAAGCCATGTACCCAAATGTGTTTGGGTTCTTCAGGTACTGGTCAAGGAGAAAGTAAAGTGAAGGACTGTCTTCAGGCTTAGAAATCAAAGTACTTCCATTTATATTGTGTGAATGCTAAATAATGCAATACATGGTAATCACAGAAATACCAGACTCTCACCTACAGTTACATTAGGTAAAGACTAATCTACCTTATTTATGCATCTCTTCCAATTCTCCCCACCTTCGCTAAGAAACCAGATGACACAAATTCCCAACATGTAATTCAAAGCAGGCATCAAGAGGCTGCAGTTTGCTAAATGTTTATCTGGCCATCATGCAACTATTTATTCACAACATGGCCACCATTCTCCCTGACTCTTCAACACCATAAGTTGGCATCAGTAAGCTGCTAGTCTCACCATATCATTGTGTTCATTCTTGAACCAACTCAGACAACACTTCAGTCCTTCAATACTTTACTTTGGAGCTCTAACTATACAGGTATAACTTGCAATGCTTCTGCCAGGAGGACATATGCATCGACACAGGTTGTTTCAAATGGCTCTTAGCTTACTTTCTCAGCATTTAGTCACTTTACTGCTGATTAGCAGCCAGCATCTGTATACTTCACATTGTTTATGTTGTGCATATCCATTGACTTTAGCACTGACATACAGAATGCCAGCCTCTGTTTTGTTCATGATGCTTTCTTAGCACACATGGTCTTTAGTGCTCAGTTACAGGCCAAACTCAGAAGTCACACGATACCAGCTTTATAGTCCACAGGTTTATTTGAGATCACAAGCTTTTGGAGAACTGCTCCTTTGTCAGGTGGAATGACTTCACCTGAGGAAGAAGCTGCGCTCTGAAAGCTTGCGATTTCAAATATACCTGTTGGACTATAACCTGGTGTCATGTGACTTTTGGCTTTGTCTACACCAGTGCAACATGGGTACCTCCTCATCACAGTTACAGGCTGTTAGCCTTTGTGTTTTGCATTGCTTTTTAACACAGAAGGAGACATGGTTAACTTGTGATGAAAGGGAGAATGGAGCAATCAATATATCAGTCAGATAGAAGGTCAACACATAGCTGTGCAGTATCATGCTACGTCAATTTCAGATCTGCAGCATGTATCAGTTGTTTATGCAACAGACACACTGCATGTGTTTCAAGCAAATTGTAATGTTTGATAGTCAAAGAGAAGCGATCATTATTGGGATGAAAGGGCACTACTTTCAGAGGGTGAAGAGGAAGCACCGGGGACAGGAAGACTGAGTAATTTGGAAGGATGAGGTGGGTGAAAGTCATTGAGCGGACATGATGGATGTAATGGTGAGAATTGTAGTCCATGAGCCTTGGTGATGTGTGTTTGCAAGGGCAGAGCTAAAGTGAATGGTGGCCCTGTGGGTGTGAGGGAACAGAGAAAATGATGGCACTTAACCTTTTGGTGCACAGCAAATCCAGGTCCAGCCTGACTTTGTCTGATGCATACTTTGCTGTTGCCTCCTGTGGTCAACAGGAGAAAAGGCTGCCCTCCTCTCCACCACCTCATCCACCAAAACCTCTGCACCCCTGTCCACAAGGCAGAGAATGAGCTTTGCTTTCCCCCAGGCCATGCTTTTCATTGGAACAGTTGAGTGCCACAGTGTGAGAGGTTGTTCATGGTTTGCAACACTGTAATGGTGTGCAGTTGGGCCTTAAATATGGTGCCAGAAGCATGAAAACCAGAGCATCCCGGTAGTGGTGAACACTTCCACCTGTCCAGATGCTCTATTCCCTGAGAAGGGCGCCCAAGAGTCTACTGCATAAATTATGAAGAGAAGAGCAGAAGACTGTGTGGGCAAAGTCTTTCTGAAACAGGTTGGACCAGATGCTATGATAACCACTTGAGAAAGTACATGAGCTATAAATGGAAAAATTCTGTCCAGAGTCTATCAAGCTTTCATCTTTGAGTTCTTTGACTTTTTTATGCATGCTTGCAGGGATTGTGTGTTTGTTGGTAATTGGATACAGTTATACATTTTAAAACATTTTGTTAATAATTTCTGCATCTTTGTTTGGGCAGCTTTAGAAGTAAAACTAAGTCTTTGCATGTTAACTTAAAGAATCTGGTTGGTTTATCTCTAATACTAAGTTATGCACAGTAAATTATTTACTTAATTGGCAAGGTCACTTCCCTTTTCAGTTTAACTCATGTTGTCACCAAGTGGAGTGGAGAGTGAAGTGAAGTGGAGAGTGAAGATGTTCACCTCACCTGATTTAGTTCCATCAATATATTGGTTTAATGAGGAGACATTTGAAGTGAATCTGGAGTTACCACTCAATTTTTTCTGTTGGAATATGCCTGATAATAGCATCATTACTGTAGAAGATTACGAAATTTTCACAGAAAATTGTGATCAGTGCACTGTGAGTTTGAATGATCTTCCTGTTTAATTAAAGGTAATAAAAGTAGCTCCCATCCATAAAACTGGCTGCACCCCAAGGATGGATTAATTACATTGGAAGTTTCTGCTTTGAGATTTTCATAAAGGTTTCCAAAAATATTAAGCCAGAATATTTGGAGAAAAGGGAAAACCAAGAAAAACAATTTGAAAGGTTTTGAGTGAAATTTGTTTTAATATTTAAAAAAAAGAAATTGACCACTGTTTTTCAATTTAACCAGAAAAAAGCCTTTTCAGAACCATTTTAAGTCATTTCAAATCAATTCACTCACAGGTAGCAGTTTGAGAGTGTGATTTTAAATGCTTATTTATTTGTGATTAAAGCATTTTTAGCTATACTAATCATGTTTTACTAGGTTATCAGACCTAAACGTGTAAATAAAATATTTTTTCAAAAAATATATGCTTCAAAATGTTGCCTATTTAGATTGGTTCATGGACGATTTTCCATTTAATATAATGCAAATTAGTTATCTGGTTTTGAGAATAATCTGTGTCCCTTATCACCTCTAAACTTGCCTGTTACAAAATGCTGCTGACGTAAGTGAGATGTCTGTTCCCAATGCTTTTCCTATTCAAAGTCTGCTTTCAGACCCAGTTCTTAGGTGTAGTTCATCATTTCACACTTCTGGGTGAAATTCTAACAGAATGTGAAGTTTAATTTGACACTTTTTTTTCCCATTAACAGTCTTAATAACATTCTAGTATTCATGTAGGATGCCTTGCTGATTCCAATTGTGAACGTGTAATTGTATTCTCAGATACATGTTTCACACAAATCTATTTTATACATGTGCTATCTTTATCTACTGCAAGCATAGCACATTCAGCAGCATCTAACAATACATTTGCCAATATCCATATTAATGACGATGCCACTATACACAATCATAAAGCATAATCACTCTTCACTGCTATATTCTGTGTGATAAAAAATCACTTTCATCTGTGATTTTCTACCATTGGTGTTTAATTAAAATTTGACCTGAGTGTGATTGATAATTCTGGAAAAAAGTTAATTGGATTTTCCCCCAACTGTTGGTTTAATTGGTCTTTCTAATCCACGAATGCTAACATTTTATTGTTTTGCTAAAGCTGTGTCATGGAAGGTGACAGTGGATACCACCACCCACCTGCACTTTGAAACTTAGATGAACATCACCTGCATGGTGTTAGACGGTTATTAAAACTAATGCAAAATTATCATCCTATCTCTCTTTGTCTTCCATACATAAACTGTTTATGTTTCCTGCTATTGATAGTTACCTGTTGAATAATATTTTTATCCTATTCCAAACTGAATCTCAAATATAGTTAAGCATGTCAATTAATTGAAGATCCAAGATTAATAGATAATGACTACACCAAGGGAAACATTATTATCTTTTTGTAACTGAATTATGGTATGTCTCACAAGCAGGAATAAAAGTCATCTTTTACTGCTTGCCATAGTGTGTTCTACTCATAAATACTTATGTGGTCTTATGTGGCCTTAAAAGAAAAACAGTGTTACAAACAGAAGTGCATCCACAGAGTTCTGGTTACATCTTAAATTTTAGAAGAAAGCTCAGGTGGTTTATGAATTAATCGGAAACACTTGAGTAACACTAAGAAAATCGTGTTCTATTTGATATAATAAATGGGTTGTTCCTAAGCACATTTGCTAGCTACAAGAAATGTTTGTTCCCAATATTTTCCTATTCAAAATCAAATTCCCTTGACTTGGTTCTTGGTGTAGAGATCATTATTTCACTCTGCTTCTGGGAGATCTGTAACTGAATGTGAAGTTTAACCTGCCACTTTTTATTCTATTAAAAGACCTTTAAGCATTTTAGTATTAATGTAGAGACACCCTGTTGATTCCAGATGTGAATTTGCAAGTGTGTTCTCGGATATGTGTTTCACACAAATTTATTTTGTACATGTGTAACCTTTATTTGGTGGAAAGTGCGTGTGGTACATTCAGCCATCATTGTTATTCATTCATGGGATGAGGGCATCGCCAGCTGGGCCAGAATTTATTGCCCATCCCTAATGGCCCGGTGGGTAGTTAAGAGTCAACCAAATTGCTGTGGGTCTGGAGTGACATGTAGGCAGTTTCCTTCCCTAAAGGACATTGGCGAACCAGATGGCTTTTTCCAACAACTGACAACAGATACTTGGTCACCATTGGATTCTTAATTCCAGATTTTTTACTCAATTCAAAGTTCGCCATCCGCCGTGGCAGGATTTGAACCTGCGTCCCCAGAGGCCAATTGACCATGTTCAAGCCTGTGGATTGATATCAGAGTCTGTTCCTCACTTACCCTGTTTGGACTCTTTGACTCTCTGTTTCAATTGACTTATCTGAGGACTGTTGACAATAGCAACAAGAATTCTGGCTTTGTATCTGCGCTAAATGGCAGGGCAAGACAGAAGTAATATGAGACTGATAGCTCTGGCTAAGGGATCAAAGTGTTAAAGGCAAGACAATGCAATGCAAGGGAGGGATGCTGTCAGCATTCCAATAGGCTGAAGATGAGTGAGCAGAGCAGAGCAGACAAACAGCGCTGATACACAGCCTGGTCCAATCTATGAGCTGGATGCCTGCATGCAAAGTGTCCTGGCAGGAGCATTTCAAGTGCATCCTGTAAGTAGATCTGAAAGGTACCACTAGGATCTGGAGAAGCTGGTATGTCTCTTGAAACTCTTGACCATTGGCTCCCACAAAGGGTTTACAGATAAATGAGAGGTATTATAAGTTAGGTATCAGCCAGGCTCACTGGGAACATGTTCCAAATTAAAATTAAGGCTAACAGTTCAGTTCAATATAAAGGAGTGCTACACTGTTCTGGACATTTTGACCAAGACACTAAACAGAGATCCTGGCTGGAACCAACACAGCTGCTGGACAATATAGGCAATGGCAAGTCAGTTTGGGAAGCTATGGGGAGAACGGAGAAATTAGATTCTTGATGTTGAGAAAAATATTCTAATTTTCACCCGAGGTTTTAACAGCAAGATCAGAATTTTGCTAGTTATCAGGCTGACACCTATTTAAATGCATTAACATCTCATTATCTCCTAATCCTGCCTCCTGTATATTTTGTGCAATTTGCTCTTTTCCCAGGCAGTGAAGAGAAACTAGACAGGGCGACAATTCTTGACGTGAAGTCTGAGCAGGTACCTGGCAGCTGCAGCTCACCCCTCTGGACCAGCGTTGGTCCATCTTGTGTCCATCTTGGCCAGCATTCCCCAACACCTCCCTGGGCAGTGACTACTTGCACCATCCATCCGTGGACATCAGTGTTGAGAAAGCACCCCCCCTCTCCACATCATCATGGCACATCTCAAACTCACTTACAATACAGCTCACTACTTTAGTACTGCTCTTGAGAGGTAACAGCTTTCATTGAGGAAGCAGGCAGTACCTGTGTGGGTCTTCAAGTTGCAATTGCACTGATCAGGCACTCAGACGGTACAGGCCTAAGAAAATTGTCAACATATGATTCTGCATGTGACCAATTACGTCAAAAATAAGCAGCGTTGACCATGTCATTACAAATTAACCATAATCATCTTTGTGGAGTAGGAGGAAACACGTGACCTTGCAAGTGTCACCTTCAGGCCACAAAGGTAACTCAAGGACTCATAGACCGGACAGAGGCACAAAGCTGATTTCTTTCACCTTGAACTTTGACAATGTGCTGTTACATACAATGCTACCTTTCCTGGGTTATGTGTCGGGTGGAGGGAGTGAGAAAATTGGGGGACAATGTTTCAGTGATCCTACCGCAGTTACAGTCTCTGCTTGGCATGGCTTGTGCTGCATACATTGGAATAAAGTCCATTATGTCAAAGGTCCATGTACAGGATTTCCATGGCACTCTTTGTTGGAGACTTCCATGCCCCACAACATTGAGAATGATGGTAAACTAACAGCCTCCCCATGAGGATATTGCAGCAAAAGGTCTCCTCAGGATACGGAGGAGGTGCAGCAAGCCTAGACTCTACTGTCTTTGATGCTGTTTCCTCCAAATGAGTGACGCCCAATGCTACTAGAGACCGAGGCTGTCTCAGGGCACATCCATCACAGAATTATGTTATCTGTTGGAGCAGGGCTTGTCAAATGAATGGGTGGTTGGCCATCCTATCCAAATGGCCATCAAGGTGACAGCTGCACTGAAGTTTTATGCTAGTGACTGCTTCCAAAAATCCACTGGGAACTGGTGTAGAATTCCTCAATCCTCCACCCACAAATGTATCAAGGTGGTTACTGATACAGCTGCTGAAAGACAAGGCTACCTTCTGCAACCATGGCTAGTGACTCTGCTTCACAAACTCCTGATTGGGGCCAAACACAGATACAATGTAGCCCCATCCTTCCACAGGGTCACCATGGAGCAGACAAGAGTCCTCCTAAAGATGAGGTTCCTAATACTTGGATCAGTATTGGGTGGAGGGTTGTCCTTGCACGACAGTCCAGACAGAATGTGCCATATAATCCTTGCTTGCTGTGCTCTGCACAATGGAAACATGTAAAGAGGGGATGTGATTGAAGCTGAAGAGCTGGAAGAGTAGCAGCAGAATTCCGAGGAAGAAGATGAGGACGTTGAAAGAACATTACTTTCAGCATGATACAGTGGCGAAGCTGTCAGAAACCAGACAGGACTTAATTGACACATAGTTCCAATTGACATGAGTTTGGTCAAGTCATTATTCATTAACTGTAGCTTTGTTATTGGTTAAAAGGCAAGCAGCTCCTGCTTATTCCGAGAAGCAAATGCAGCTTTTCTGTTTGTTTCTTTGCTTTTCCTGTTGTTCAATAGAAGTTAATGTAGAAAAACTGTTTGAAAATATTCCTGCATATGATAATCACACATTGAACAATGACAAGACGTTATGCTACACTGAGTATTAGCAAAAGGGTCACACTCCCTTAGACATGGTATAGCAAGAAGATCGGTAGCCTCTGGATCTTCATTCTTCTCGCTGCTGCACCAAAGGCAGTCAGTCACACAGGTGGTGACTTAAAGTGGCAATACATTCATGGTTGTGATATTCTATTTGCAACCTTTGCCCTCAGAAGCTTTTAGTTTTCATTTCCCTCCCACTAGGTGTATGAGCAACATTTAACCTGGGACAGCTGGCCTTTAATAATGGCAGCAGTGGCGTGAATCCTGGAAGGCTGCAGTAACAGTGAGTACTTCTGCTGTTAGTGAGCGCGTGACAGCACAAACATGACTCCGTAGGGATATGATGTATACATAATGAGGAGTATAATGCAGAATTGTGTCAGATAACTCACCAAACCTCACAGACAGAAATCCTCCATGAAACTCTTCAAAATTGACACTTAGTCAATTTTTAATAAAATTCAGACCTCTGACTACTCTCTCAGGTTAGCATAAATGAACTCATGGCAGTACTTTGTAGGAAAGCATATTACCTCTGGCGCCTTAACCAATATTTATTCCTAAATCAACATCATAAAAATAGATTATTATCATATTCTCTTTGTGGGAGCTTGCTGTGTATAAATTGGCTGCAATGTCCTTTCCATTATAACAGTGACTACACTTCAAAAATACTTCATTTCTGAAAGGCTATTTTAAACATCCGATATTCATGTAAAACGCGACAGAAATAAAGATTTTTTAAAAAGGTTTGATAATATTAAAATGTAAGACTGAAACACAGAAAGTGTGGTTTTGGTTAGTGTGAGGCAAGTGGTGACAAAGTGAAATCTAAAGATTATCCTAATTTGTAAGAAAAAATAAATGTGGTTCTTTTCTTTCAAATAGACATGTTATTTTGTGAATGTCTGCTCTGCATCTGCCAGAGTAATTATATTGGAAGAGGTGTTTTCAAACTGACCCACTTCTGATAAAACTATGCTGTTTTATGCTAAAACTTAGGGAAGAAAAAACATCAAACCCTCCATCAACATGAAAATATTATGACTTATTGTTACACGGCATACTCTGCATGTATGGAAGTGGGATTCTTGTTCATGCTATTTGAATTTTAATTTTCACAGCAGCAGTCAAAAATGATTCACCACATTAAAATAAAATTATTTTAATTTTGTCCGTTAATCATTGCTTTAGTTGTGGATGGACAGCAAATGCTGGCTTGCTACAGACACCCCAACTCCTACAAAAGACTGAATGAAAGAAAGCAAGGCTACACTTTTTTTCTATTATTTCAGGCGATGTGGCTTTGCTGACGAGGCCAGCATTTGTTGTATGTTCCTATTAGACTTTGAACTGAATGGCTTGCTGAGTTATTTTAGAGGGCAGTTAACAGTCAATCACATTGCTGTGGGGCTGAAGTCACATGTATGCAAGACAGGGGAAGGATGGGAACTTTCCTCCCCTAAAAGACATGAGTGAATCAGATGGCTTGTTATGTTAATGGTGACAGTTTCATATTTTTATTTCTAAGATCAGAATCCATTTACAGATCTCTTAATTTGCTTTTAACAGTAAGGCTCCATAACAGCTCCTCTTTTGACAGTTTGTACCTGTGGTGAAATAGTACTTTTGTATCTGAAAGATTTTGGATCTCCTGCATCTGCAGAATTTTGCTTCGTGGCTCCTACTTTGTTTTCAATGATAAAATTTTTTTCAAATGTCTGCTATATTTGTGAATTAAAATTTAATTTCAAGTTATTTTTCTTAATTTAATTGTCACGCAAAATGTTTGCTCAAGCTTTCCAAACAGTGTTTCACTATAAACCTTTTTCTTATCTGTTGTCCATTATGATTGATTTGAACAGTCAGACATCAGTCTGGTAACTGACGTGGACCACATCCAGGGTAAATGATAAAGCTTTCCTATGCTCAGGACTAAAGAAAAGCCCTGCCAATAAATTAATCCACTGATCTCAATTGCTTCCCTTAGTATGTTTGTTCAGCCATCCACTTTACAATTGATTCTAGTAAGTATTTTGTAGATTCAAGGTGAAGTTATTCCAATAAATTTAGAACCGGCAGCATTCTTGTCTTGATATTGGAGCTATTGCTTTATCCTATCTATATATGAACAAATGGATATTGATATCAGGGCAGCGTTCTGTAGTTTTTGGCTATGATGTGAATATTTCTGGGACCAGGCTGTTGGTGATATGGCCTCCTCTGCCATTGTCCTGCGAGGAGGATGCCTCTCGTCCCGACAACCCTGTTGACCAGAGCCTCCAAGAGCCTACCGCAGAATCCGGGTGCCAATTTCCTCTTCTCCGCCATGTTGTGGCCCTGTCAATCAATGAGCAGGGCATTTTCAGAATGCCAGCTCTTGTCCAAGTGCATGACTAACTTTTAAAGATGACCCTGACAAAAGGGATGCCACACTTTTGGCAGATAGCCACTGAGTGACAAGTTGTTGTGGGAATGGCACATAGTAAAGTGGGGGTGGAAATTGGACGTAAGAGATGCCAGAGGAGTATGGTAAATAAGTTGGACATAGCTAAAGAAAACCATAAGATTTAGCTCAAAATGTTTTTGAACAAAAACCAAATGTGAGGTGAGAAAGAAAAATTCCCACACCATTATTTAGGATCTGGAATGCGCTACCTGGAAGTGTCATAGAGACTATTTCAATTGAGACCTTCAAGATTGCATTGGATGATTATTTCTAATTAGATAATGTTCAAGGTTACAGATAAAGGGCAGGAGAATAACACCAAATCATGATGTTCAGTGAGCGAGCTGATGTGGGCATGATAGACCAAATGACCTCCTTCTGCACCATAATAAATCTGTGATTTTGAGATTATAGAAGTATGTGATGACTGGCTCCTGTTTTATCCTTCACCACCAGGCTTTCTGGTAACATAGCGTCATAGAGTCATATAGAACAGAAACAGACCCTTCAGTCTAACTTGTCCATGCCAACCAGCTTTCCCAAGCTAAACTAGTCCCATTTGTCTGCGTTTGGTCCCTATCCCTCTTCTGCAAGCTGAAATGTTAGATTGGGAGAATGAGTAAAATTCTAGCAAAGGGTTATTACCTGAATAAGTGCAGTATTATTCATTTGAGCAGGTTTACATGGAGCATAACTAAAATCAGTTGTGAAAGCAAATCTCTATCATATCAAGGTTAATGAAAATATGTCATAACCACATCAAATAGGGTATTAGGTTTCATTAACAAGACTATTCACTGTGAAACAGAATGTAATTTTGTCCTTGTACAAGAGCTTTGTTGCACTACATTTAGAATACGTCATCCAGTTTCAGTCCTGTATGTAATATAGAGGTCTGGAAAACTTCAAGAAAAAAGCAACTTCACAGCTTAATCAATTTTAAATGTGTGCCTTGACATATAAAGCTAGGTGTATTCACTTTAGATAGTGGGAGACTTTGAGGTGATCTCAAACATGTCACAAAAATAGTTACATCATGCTCCTTCTGATTTTTTTCAGTTTGAGAGATTGGGGAAGACTCAGATTTGTATAGGTTCAGCAAGCATGGGCTGATAGTTAGTGGATTCTTCTTCTCCCAAAGGATTGTAGACCAGTGCAATAAGATGCCAACTCATGTCATGGGCAGGGAGTGCTAAGTCTTTATATTCCTTCAAAAGAAGGGTATATCAGTTGGGGTAAAGATCACACCTTGCAAAAAACAGACAAATAGAGTTCAAAGCAATAAGTCAATATGGTCTGTTTGATTATTTTTGAAAAAGAGGAATATTCCAGCATCTTTTTTAACTCTCAAATGTCTTATATTTCTAACAGTTTTTGTCTCTCTAGGGAGATTTCATGGCTATTGCGCAGGATGCCTCTATTCACAATTCCTTCAGCATCAGCCTTAATGGACCAGGAGGCCCTTTCATATTTGTCATTTTTCTATGTGTACATATTTTTATATTTTCTCATATTATTTAACCATCTTTGCAACAGTTGTCACTTTTCTCTTCCTGCATCATCTTAGGAAAAGAATGGATGTCTACATTTTAGGGTTTGATTTTTCAATAGTTGAAATGTATTGTGTTTGATGATGTGAGTGTGTTTACCACTAATGTTGCTGTGCTTGAACACTTAATCTTGAGTGTACACGCAGAGCAAAGTAAACATGTGATGGAAGTTGCTGGAAGTATGGAGCATATATTTAAAGCACTGTGAAATAACACTGTAACACTTACAGTGTTGGTTCTACATAGTTTGTCAGGCACATACACAGGCGTCAACATTGCAGTGAGGATGATAGAGAAAATGTGAAATTTATCTACTCCTGCACGTTTCCTTTCTTCACTGGAAGATCCACGCATGCAACGCGAATGATAGATTTCAAAATTCAAGACCTACTTGCTAACTATCGGGATTGACAGCCTGAAAGTAAAAGCAATCACAAGAAGCTGATATGTGTATTTTGTCTTGAAGGACAAAAAAAAAGTGGATATTCAAGCAGCTCACAGAACATATATTTATGTTTGATGTGGTGGCAAATGCTCTCAAAAATACTTTGGGCCAAGATAAAGTCAGTGGCGTGCAAGAATATTAAGTCAGCTAGTTCACAATTATTTGAAAATGGCATGCACCATTTGGTTTTCTGCAGTTGTGTGTAAATTTGGCTGTATTCCTAGTTTTACTCTACAACACAAAGGAGAGGAGCTGGGAATTGTAGCTTTCATAGAGATTCAGGAACAAGAAGTAGAAGTGATCAGTGGTGGATGGGTGGTGTGAGTCTGTTGTGGAATATGAACATGAACATGGAGGAGGGAAAGAAGGATCCAGAGGAGATTAGAGGTTGGTGTCAGGGATGTGAACAAGTGAAGAGAGATGGATCTGGTGTCCTGGTGAGGCATCAGTGTTGGGAATAGTCAGTCAAGAGACATTCCATTACTGCCCAGATGTATGTCCATCTCAGTGTATTGGCTGGCCAAGTCCTTCCAGGGATTTGAGTTCAACTATAACATTTCAATTATTTTCTCTAGGAGTGAACTTAGATGATATCCTTTACGGTGCATGGAAGGGACGGTCAGCTAAGCCTACAAATTCGTACACATGCCATGGAATGGTGGGGGCAAAACTGGACATTAGCACAAACCTTCAATAAAAGCGAACAAAAAAAATGCAACATTATTGCAAAGAAACAAGGAACATGAACCTGACTTCCTGTAATTATTAATTTTCATTACAGCACGGAGGCAGACAACCAAACCAAATCAGCCTTTCTACTTATGTATTTGCAACTCAGTAAAATTAAATTTTCAAAGACACCCCCACCCCTCAAATAGTCACCCCAATGGTTCCTAACCAGACCTTTGACTAAGCAATTCCAGACTTTGTGAATAATTAATTTCCAGATACTGGTTTTGTATCTTAAACAAAATATTTAACTATTTATTAAATGCATGTTAGCTTTCGCAAAGAGAAAAATTAAACAACATGCTAAGCTGATCAATGTCTATGCTTTAAACCCAAAACATTTGTTTTCAGGTCCATTCACACAAAAGACAGACAAAAAACCAGGTTATGGGACAAATAAAAGAAAATAACAAAAATGGCCAGATTACTTAAATGGTTTTCTTAATGTAATGTTTCACGGGCATAGATGGGGACTTCTTTGTTGCTTTTTCTGAAAGACAGATCAGGGTCACCTTCTCAGTTCAGCAAGACAAAGGCAGCAGTATTTCTAACTCGGCATTCAAGACTTTAGTCTTCCAGAAACTGGTGTATCAGATTGTGCAGGGAGCTTTTAAATCTTCATGCTATCTCAGCAGCAGTCCAGAACTATCTCACAGAAAATGTAGTTCAGAAGAACAACTTTAATTCTGGTTCCATCCAATAGACTGATTGACCGTCCCAAGGACTCCATTACCATATGCTTGAACATAGGGTTTCTTCCAGACTTGCCGGAACCAATTCCCAGGTACTGACCTCATTAATAGACAACTTCCACGATCTGTTTAAACACAATACTCTTCCCAGGGATGCTGTGTCTGTTGGTATCCTTTTGATCAAGACTCAGCCTACAATTAACCTCCAGGCCTAGCATCATAAATAAACAAAGCTGTTTGCCTGTTGTTTGCCTTTTTCCTCAAGCTGTCCCAAAGTTTCCAGCCCACAATTCAAAATTAATAAGAGAATAGAAACAAAAATAATGAAAAATCAGGGAGGGTTGTAAGGGGATGTCAACCATGATTTGTGCAAATATATCTACTAAACTAGTCTTGATAAATAATGATAATAAGCAGAATAAATATGTAACACATATGAAGTTTAAATTAGAAAATACACCAATGAACAATGTGTTCTCAACATGTCTTAGATCAATGGAGACGAATATGGGCAGGAAAGTTGTTGTTGTGATGTACAGCCTCCCTGAATTTCCAGGAGGTTTTTTTTTTAATATAGCCCACCCAAAGCTGCAGCTGAAACTTTAAATTTTAATTATAATTCTGTGGGAAATGAGGCAAAGTAAGGAGATGGAAGTAGCACAAACTGCCAGGTTTGCCAATGGTAACAGCATACCTTTGCCAAATCGTGATTTCCCAACACCACCGAACCTCACCCCCCTCCCAACAGAAACCAGTGCATAGCTCTGAGGCATACAAAACACACAATATGTGTGAATAAAGTTTTTGTATCGTCACAGCTCCCTTAGACAGTTTCTATTGTTAATTTGGAGAGATTTTCAACTGCTACCCTCCCCTTATGGATAATGCAGAGGTCAAAAGTTGAAGAATAAAAAAAAGTTAACTAATGTCCAATAAGAATTACAAAAGAACTTTGTGATGGGTGATTAGAATTCGTTCACAGATATTGTTGAGCATCATTGTAATATTTCAATATATTAATGTTAATTGTAGGATGCTGGTGCCCTTTTTATTTACCAATAGTTGAAGTGTACACTACACATGTTCTGCAACCAGCATAAGATACTGCATTATTTTGTCAGGTAACCTTTGGCGAAACCACTGGAAATACACTGAATACAGCTCATTATTTAATTTATAGATAATGATAGGGCCAGGAAAATCTCTATTAGCTACTCAGCACTGCCAGCAGGTGGAACTTAAAGCTGGGCATCCCAGTCCAGATGTATGAACACTACCACTGTGCCAGAAGAGGGCACCACCTTTTACTGTTAAGGCAATCATTGCTTTAGCCTTAATCTCCTGACCACAATTATGATAAATTGTTCTCACCAAAATTTGTAACAAATGTTATGGCCTTCAGTTTGGTCTTACTACTGAACATTTGCTTCTTAATCACCATAATTTAGTTTCATTTTATATTCATCATCACCAAACATTTCACTTGACCTGTTTATCCTCTGGTTCTTCTTCCACTTCAGTATGTGGACTGATATTATCAGGAAAGTAGAGACTTGAAATCATCCTTCCATTTAATTCCCATTTCACTTGCAAACCTCTATAATGCTTCTGCCATTATGTTTTGTCAGATGATATTAAATAAATTACACAATAACAAGTGAGTTGTTCAAATCTAACTATTCACTAAAACACCTCAGGATGCTCCTCATGGAAGAAAACTGAGTATCCTTTGACTGACAGAGTGCTTTTAGGTTTTGATGGGTACACCACAATTTGTAAGGATTTCCTAAAGTGCTTTCCTTCAGACGCTCAATTGCCTTTTAGAAATCAACAAATTATAGTACAATCTCAAGCCGTGATCAATGATTGCTTCTGACAATAAGTATACAGTACAATAAAAATCTGTTTCAGATGTCGCACTGCTGCCTGAGCTTGCTTGCCATACTTGATGATATAAAAAGATTTTGAATAGAATTTTGCTCCCATGGCTGATTGCTGTATAATTTTGACATCGAGAATTGATTTCGATGTTTAACATTGTGATCATAATTGGTTGCACCCATTGCTTTGAAAAATTCAATCCTGTCTGGTTAATTCTGAACATCTGGCATTGTGACTATAGAAATACAAAGAATAAATACATTTAACTGCAAGTGATCCCTACCCACATGCAAACTTTCACCTTTTGTATATTAATTAAGCTGTCTCTCATATCTTTGTACAAGATCATAAAAATTTCTATGTGTTTACTGACTATGCTGTTATTACTATCACAAAGAGGAAAAATTCAGCAGGTCAGATAGCATTGGAGGAAAGGGGTTTACATTTCACACCGGTCACTATTCAACAGACTTCATCTTTTCTCTTTTCACAGCTGCTGACTGGCTGAATACTTCCTGATCTTCATGCTTTTATTTCACATTTTTGGCTTCTGGAGTAGCTTGCCTTTACTTTCTTGCTCCTGACAACTGTTCGACGTGGCAGTGGGGAAACATTTTCGTGATAGTGACCACAACATGGTATGGTTCAAATTTGTTAAGGACGAGGAAAAAGATGACCTGCGAAAGATGGCTTTGGATTGGGAGAAGGCAGATTTTATTAAAATAAAGCAAGTGTTCATCAGATGGGCAGAGTAGCGGCAGATGACATTTAATGCTGATAAGTGTGAGGTGATGCACATTGGAAGAAACAACAAGATGAGCGAGTATTTAATGAATGGCAGGACATGGGGTAGCTGAGAGGAACAGAGGGATCTTAGGATAATTATTCACAGATCCCTCAAGTCAATAGAGCACATGAATAAGACTAAAAACAGAGGTTGCTGGAAAAGCTTGGCAGGTCTGCCAGCATCTGTGAAGAGAAATCAGAGTTAATGTTTCGGGTTCAGTGACACTTCCTCAGAACTGAGGATAACTAGGAAAATGTCAGTTTATATGCAGAAGATAGGGTGAGAGGAGGGAGTAAGGAGTAAGTGATAGGCAGGGATAGGGTTCAAAGAGAGAGAAGAGCTGTTGGACAGACAAAGGAACAGATAAAAATCTGGCAGGAAGGGTGAATAGCTGTAAATGGAGACTGTTAGTGGCTAACAATAGGTAGTGTGTAATGGCAGGCTATGTGATAACAAGGCCTGGGGTGGGGGAGTAGGGGTCTGGGACATGGGAGAGTTCAGGCCCTAAAGTTATTGAACTAGATATTGAGTCCAGAGAGCTGCAGAAAGTGAGGTCTTGTTCTCCCAGCTTGCGTTGAGCTTCGCTGAAACACTGCAGCGGGCCTGAGACAGAGATATTGGCCAGGGAACAGGGTGGTGTATTAAAGTAGCAGGCAACTGGAAGTTCAGGGTCATCTCTGCGAGCAGAACGTAGATGTTCTGTGAAGTAATCACCCAGTCTATGCTTCGTTTCCCCAATGTAGAGGAGACCACATTGTGAGCAACGAATGCACTAGACTAAATTCTGGGGAGTGCAAGTGAGGTGCTGGTTCACTTGGAAGGTATGTTTGAGCCCTTGGATGCTGGGGAGGGAAGAGGTAAATGGGCAGTGTTACATCTTCGCCAGTTACAGGGGAAGGTGCCATGGGGCTGTGGGGGGTGGTGTTGGGGGTGAAGGAAGTATGGACCAGGGTGTCCCGGAGGGAATGGTCCCTGCAGTAGGTGGACAAGGAAGGGGAGGGGAATATGTCTCTGGTGGTGGCGGAAATGACATCTGATGATCTTCTGGATGCGGATGCTGGTGGGATAGTAGGTAAGGACAAGGGGAACCCTATCGCTATTGTGGGAAGGAAGAGATGGGCTAACGATGGAAGTGTGGGAGATGGGTCAGACCGGTTGAGGTCCCTGTCAACAGCTCCTGCACATCCAGCAACCACATCCAGAAGATCATCAGCCGCCATTTCTGGGACACCCTGGTCTACATTTATCACATAGTCTGCCGATACACTGTACCTATTGTTAGCCACTAACAGTGTCTATTAACAGCTGTTCACCCTCTTGGCCAGATTGTTATCTACTCCTTTGTCCAACTGCTCTTCTCTCTCTTTGGGCTCTATCCCTACTTATCGCTTACTCCTTAACCCCTCCCCCTACACTATATTCTGCATATAAACCAACATTTTACTAGCTACGAGATAGTAAGAACAGCAGGCCAAGCAGATCAGAGGAGCAGGAAAGCTCACGTTTCGGGTTGGGACCAGCTCCACACTGTTATTTTACTAGATACCATCAGTTCTGCAGAAGGGTCACCAGACCTGAAACATTAACTCTGATTTCTCTCCGCAGATGCTGCCAGACCTGCTGAGCTTTTCCAGCAACTTCTGTTTTTGTTTCTGATTTACAGCATCTGCAGTTCTTTCGGTTTTTACGTGAATACGATAGTTAAGAAGGCAAATGGGACACTGCTTTCATCAATCATAGCATTAAGTATCAGAGCAAAAAGGTAATATTGGAGTTGTACATGGTGTTGGTTAAACCGCAGTATTGTGTGCAGTTCTGGTCATGTCACTACAGGAAGGATGTGATAGCACTAGAGGGGATACACAGGAAGTTCACCAGGATGTTGCTTGGGATGGAGAAATTGAGATCTAAGGAGAGACTAGATAGGCTTGGATTATTTTCTTCACAGCAGTGAAGACTGCAGTGTGTAAGATAATGAGGGTTATGAACACAGTGAATAGAGAGCAGCTTGGTAGAGGTGTCAATCACATGGGGGCATTGTTTTAGGGTAAGGGGCAGGAGATTTGAGAAGAACACCTTTTCATTCAGAATCTGGAAGATACTGCCTGAGAAGATGATGGAGGCCAGAAACCTTATGATCTCTTCAAAAAAAATTGGATGAGCACATGAAATATGATAACATTCAAGGATATGGGTCAAGTGCACCTTTAGTGGTAATTATGTCCGTGCAGTCTCGATGGGCCAAAGGGCCTTTTCTGTGCTGCATGAATCTATGACTCGACTGATGTTTCATCCATGAGCAGCGTAAGTAGTTTCCAGTTTTAGCTTAAGGTTATTGATTTTATGTTTGCTTTCTACATGCATTTAGACAGTGTTGGTAGCTAATTCTTCTCTTTTTGCATTAATTCTACAATACAATATGTATAAGTTTTTCAGTTATAATATTGTTTAACTATTGGAGAAATACAGGCAATATGTTGGCTACATGACAGACCACCCAGGAAAAACTGAATTCTAAATCTTGTAACCAATGGGCCAGGACATGAAGTCTGCAATTCTTTAAATGTTCTTCTAAGGAAATAGACTCCAAATTTATCAAATTCATTTTCAGTGCCACAGCAGCTGTATAGAATTGGTCATGACTTTGTATGCTGATTTCTCCTAATGTGTGGCCAGTTTAAATAAATGACAAATTAAATATTTCTGAATATTTTCATATGTGAAAACTACAACAGCAGATCCTGTCGAGGAGCAGGTTATCTATTTTTTCCATTCATTCTTCTGATCTGAACACTGAACATTGATGGCAAGGACAGCATTTTTTGCCAAATGAGAAAGTGGTGCTGGGCCATCTTTTTGAATCTTTACAATCCTTGTGGTGGAGACATACTCATGGTACTGTGAGGGAGCAAGTTCTAGGATTTTGACCTAGTGATGGTGAATTCTAGCTACTATAGTGAGCGACAACATTTGAAATGAACACAATTTTATTGCTTAATAATTATAAAGTTATAAAATTATGACACTTAATGTTTTCTGACTGTTAGAAACTATAGTTTGTGTGCACATACACCTATTTTGTTTCACTGCCATAATCCAGCAACATTTCTAAACTGATAGGTAACGAATTTCTCCATCCAATATTCAAAGTTAAATTGTCCAACTTGGGAAGTGGTAGATCAATAACATACAAACTTTTGTGAATCAAGATGCCTTACACCTGTAAAAGTACCAACTGACCAAAAGTTTAAAATATAAATTGTTCAACCAAGTCTATATAGGCATTACCTGTTATTTGATGTCACGCGTGATTATGCCATTTAATTCTATTACAATTTGTTTATTTCTATTTTAATCATCAGAATACATATTTCTGGAGTTCATTATGTATTCAGTATGAATCAGCAAAGAAAACAGCTGTTTGGTCCTAATTGTTTATTTCCTACGTACGCAAAGTACTCTCTTCCATTGTGAACATTTTAGTTATGTGCAAAAATATGACCATTCATGATACTAATTAGAAAAAAACATAATCATTTGCTCTCACAAAGTGACATAGAAGTACAAAAAACCATTTAAAAGACTTCCCCTGTGACTTCAAGATAAACATAACAAATCCCCAGCTGAATGAGACACATCAGAGTTAATAAAGGAGCATCATCCAATGGAGTAGATCATTTCTGAGATTAATGTATGTTTGCCAATTTTCCAGGTCCCTCTGCTGAATACATTTATCATTTACTGACACAAATAGGGACAGAAAATGCAGATGTCAAATGTAAAGGACAATTTGCCTGTCTAATGTTTGCTGTGGTTTCATTGTAAATTGGTGAGTGAAACACTCAGGAGAGGTATCTTTTCTCTAATGGGTTAAAAATTCAATTTTCATTTGATGGATATTACAGAGTAATACTTTTACTATTAGACACTTGCTTAAATGATTGATCTGGGGGAAATGTGATAATGGTAGAGCTATAGTGGAACCTCACTTAAAAGGTGGTCACTGTTAGGTTTATATTAAAGTTAAGATCATATATCTTTTTAAAGTTCTGCTTGGTGTTAATGGGCATAAAATCATATTATAACACAGGATGTATCATAATCAGTTCATTGGAGTGTATTCACCTTAACTCATTCAAGTCTCAATGATTGAAGAATAGTAACAAACTGCATAATATATTTGTTTAATCAAAGTGACATTTATGGCTGATATTAATGACCAAATATGACAATATTGGCCAATATTAAGCTTTTAAATAGAAATGTTGCTTTCATGAACGGTTTTGGTGTCCAGTTATCAAGTTTTACAGCCACATGTCTCTCTGTCATTTTTTTTCTCAATAATTGTCCATTGACAAGAGTTTGGATGCAGCTTTTTGAAGGTACATTCCCAGAATAGTTCCTGATACCAGTTATAAGTATAGCAAATCCACACTGTAAACATCCAATCGGGACACAGTTGCAATAGCAGCACCTTTGCTCATCTTAGGTAACAAAGAAACTGCTGAACCAGCTTAAATAGGAAGGAAATCAAGAGCACAGCTAGGGCCTAAAGAAAGCTGAGCTTTAACAGCAATGGCTTAGTATCACTGACAACAAAACCCATTTCAGCAACAGAGGACAAAAGAAAGAAATGTGTAGAAAATGATGCAAAGAATAACCCTAATCAATGTAAGATTAGAAGAAATTGGAAAGAAACAAGGACAAAGATGTTCCACAATGTTCACTGGATTTACAACAGTTAGCCAACATTATCAATATCATGAAGTTACATGACAAAAGAATTCTCTTGAGTTTCATAGTGATATTGTAACAGCATTTAAAAGAAATGTTTGACACATAAATCAGAGACATATATGCACACGGAATCTAAAGATATGTTACAATTCAAATTGAACAATGCTCACAAAGCAAAATTACCAAATGCACAACAAAAAAGGCAGAGAAAGTAATGGATGCTTTCTTGTCACATTATCTATAGTTTGATAAGATGTTGCCAGTGGGAGTTCTTTCCATGCAGACTATTTTTTTATTGACTGATAGAATTTGGCCCTCAGTCCTCATGGGCTGAGTTTTAACAGTATGCTGTGGGTTTCAACATTGGCACTGAAAGTGGGTGCCACCTTTGCAAAAGGGCTGACTGCTGTCATCTGATCATCATCATGCAGTACTCATCCAGTTCATATGACCAAGGCATGGGGACCGTCCCACCCCTGGATGGGTGCGGGCTAAGAGACCCCTATCACAGCTTCATGACATGAAGATGTAGTTGCTGATAGCATATTTGCAACTCTGGCCAGTTTCTCATGTAAACCTGAGTGTGATTAGCACTGCACCATTTAATATAATCATGGCTAATCCCTTCTCACAACGCTACGTTTCCACTCTCTCCTTATGCCTATGACACCTTTGACTTCTATAAATCTGTCTATTTCTTTCCTATATATATTCAGTGATTTTGATTTCACAGCCAAATGTTGTAGAGAATTTAACAGCCTCACCACACTCTGAGTGAAGAAACTTTCCTCATCTCAGTCCTAAATGGCATACCCCATTATCCTGAGACCACGATCTCGCAAGATCCCCTGGGAAAGGCAAATATCACCCCTGCATCCACACTGTTCAGCCTGATCAGAATTTGCACACTTCATAAGGAGACA
This sequence comes from Rhincodon typus, assembly GCF_021869965.1. NCBI lineage: Eukaryota > Metazoa > Chordata > Chondrichthyes > Orectolobiformes > Rhincodontidae > Rhincodon > Rhincodon typus. The sequence goes on from NC_063338.1 coordinate 36,350,869, forward strand.
GCCGAAGGAGCAAATACACAGATCCTGCTCAATAGTCTACACTGAGGACACTCCATGGTAGCTGGGACCTCCCCCTTCTCCTCTAAGCTTCAGTCCCCTCATGATCCTCAGAAGTTCATGCCAAGGAAGGTCGAGTTGAATATGGCAAGAAAACCCTCGTCATGTCAGGGCCATCCAGACACAGGTGGCCCCAGTGTTTCCTGACCCTATCTCCGGGGCCAATGAACTTCACTGCTGAGCAGGCTGTGCCCTCCCTCCCTCCCTCCCTCCCCTCCCAAACTGTGGAACTAGGCAGTGCATATATATTAGTTCTACATCAAGATGAAGATCATTAAATTGTTGTTTGGACTGGTACATAAAGCAAATATTTGTTAAAACACAAGTAGGATCTCAGTATGTGACTGGTTAAACCTGGTGGGACAATGCCAAGATGTCAAAAAAATTATGTTCCTGCTCATTATTATATTGAGATTGTTCACATGTTTGACAGTGTATCAAACATAAACGTTGTTTATGTTACAAAACAAGTCAAATACAACAAACAAATTGTTTTTCACTGTCAGTCATTCCTATCCAGTCACAATAGATATTTTTTCAATGCTGAATCCTCTTCAACCCTGAAGACCCGTGTATCAGTGCTTATTCACCATGACATTTACGTTTTGTGAAATTCCTTTGCCAATCATTGTGAGGACAGAAAGAAATTAAGTTTAAGATCTTTTTGTAAGTTTATCAACATCAAACACTCTACTGGTTTATCATCAAGTTTTAATGTCAAGTAAACTTCCTTCTTTCCTGCTCCAACCCATAGCCAACATCACAATGACATGCTTTTCATATCAGTATGACATTTTCAATTCTAAAATCACCCAGTTTTTAGAAAAGCAGTTTCATTGCCGTGAGCTATGAGAAATAACAGTTTAATTATGAATTCAGATCCTGGTTTGACTATGCATCAATGTAATCTATCTTAACAAGATTTGTGATATAGTTCCAGGTTGTCTCAAAACTGCTTTAATAAAGTATAAATGTGTGCCCTAGACATCTACAAAAACCTTTGAGCATGCAGATGCTTTGTGCTATGGCTCCTGCCCACCATGGACTGTGGTGTTCCCATGGACTCAAATCTGTAATTAATTTTGAGATGGTCAACAAATATCCAATTGTAAACCACTTAGAGATAAAAATTGTCTTGGATGGTTGCAAAAAAACAATAACAAGTCAGCATTTGAAGTGAGACAATTGATATCTTAATATATACTAAATGGCTTAGAACTAACAAATGCAGCTAAGAACACTTTTTCAAAGCATGATGGGAAATTTGCCACTACCGTAGGAATGATGGGATATATTTCAGTACCTGTGGAAATCTGACTAAGAACAGAAGTAAAAATGTAACAAACTTGACACAACTAAGTAGCACATTTGAGTTGATGAGGAAGTGCAGGGCTGGGTGTGGAGATGGTGATGTAGAGCTACAGGTACATTGAATGCAATGCTTCACATGGTTAATAAGAACCTGAAAAGCATATCTATATGACTGCTATCACTTTATATATTGATAAAAGTATGTGATGTATGATTGTCAATGTTAAGTGAACTATAAAAATGTTGTAACCTTTATTTGTCTGACTGTTTCAAGCTGAGTCCTTGGTAGACTTTCACCAGGTATCTCTCCAAATGTATGCTGAATAAAATCTATATTAACTGGACCCAAGACTCAGAAGTAACTGTTTTAAAACCACCACAACAACATTCAGTTTACATTCCTCATTATTCTCTTTTCTGTTGATTTCTTTTCCCCACAGAAACAAGAATCAGATAAATGGTGAGTCAGGTTAACAATGTGATATTATTTATTTTATATTACTGTCAGTTATGATCCCAATAGGGAAATTGTAAATGAAAATTACAAAATTCTATGTTACATTTTTCTTATTCCTTCTTGACATGTGGGCATCACTGGTTGAGTCATTTATTGTCCATCTCTAATTGGCTGGACAAGGTAGTGGCAAACCCCCTTCTTGAAATACTACAATCCTCAGGGTGAGGAATCCCAGGATTTTCACCCAGCAAGAGTGAAGGGACATAGGTATATTTCCAAGTTTTGCCAACAATTTCTGTTTTTGCTTCAGATATATTTCCAAGTCTGGATGATGAGTGGCTTGGAGAGAAATATGCAGGTGTGGTGTTCCCATGTATCTGCTGCCCTTGTGCTTTTCAAAGGTAGAGATTGTGAGATTGGAAGGTGATGTTGGAGGAGGCTTGTTGAGTTACTGCAGGGCATCTTCTAAACGATACAGACCACTGCTGCTGTGCATCGGGGAAAAAGAAGCAAATGTTAAATGTGGTAGACAGGTCACCAGTAAGGCAGGCTATTTTATCCTGAATGGTGTCAAACTTCTTAAGTATTGTTGGAGCTGTACCTAACCAGGTCAGTGGGGTGTATTCCCACTTTCCAGACTCATGCCTTGTAGATGGTAGTAGACTTTGGCGAATCAGGAGGTCAGTTTCTTGTTGCATGATTCCTAGCCTTTGACCTACTCTTGTAGTCACAGTATTCGTACAGCAGATCCAGTTCAGTTTCTGATCAATGGTAATTTCCAGTAAATTATACTGAGTGATTCAGTGATGGTAATGCTACTAATCATCAATGGGCCATGGTTAGATTCTATCTTGTTGGAGATGGTGTTGCACTTGTGTAGTGCAATTATTACTTCCCAGTAATCAGCAGAATCCTAGAAGATGTCCAGATCTTGCTGCATTTGGACATGGATGGCTCCAGCACCTGAGGAGTCATGAATGTTGCTTAATGTTGTACAATCATTAGCAAACATTCCCATTTCTCACCTCATGATAGAAGGAAGGACATTGACAAAGCAGCTGAAGATTGGTTGAGCCCAGGAATTACCCTGAGGAACTCATACAGCAATGTCTTGAAGCTGAGATGATTGACCTCAAAAGACCACAATGATTTTTCATTGTGCCAGGTATGACTCCAACCAATAGAGGGATCCCTCACTGCTAACAATTCCCAATGACACCAGTTTTGCTAGGGCTCCTTAATGCAACACATAGTCAAATAGTGCCGTGATATCAAAGGCAATGATTTTTACCTCACTCTGGAGTTTAGCTCTTTTGTTCATGTTTTAACCAAGCTGTAATGAGACCAGGAGTTGAGTGGCCCTGGCAGAACCCAAATTAAGTATCAGTGAGCAGGTTATTTGTTTGCAAGTGCTGCTTGATAATTCTGTCAACAACTCTTTCCATCGTTTTACTGATGATCGAAGGTAGACTGGATAGTAATTGGTCAGGATGGATTTGTTCAATGCTTTTTTGATAGGGCATGTCTGGGCAATTTTCCACTTTGTTTGGTAGATGCCAGTCATAGCTACACTGGAACAGCTTAGCTAGGGGCACAGCTAATTCTGGAGCACAAGCCTTCAGGCCTATTGCTTGATTGTTGTCAAGACTGCATGGTCTTTTCAGTTTTCAGTGCTGCCTGTAATTTCTTGGTATTACATTGTGTGAACTGAAGAATTGAAGATTGACAGCTTTATCAATGACCTCAGGAGGAGGCCATGATGGATCAACACTGAGTATTTGTGGTTGAAGATTGGTCAAAATACTTTAACCTTGTCTTTTGTACTGATTTTCAAAGCTCCACCATTGTTGAGGGTGGGAATATTTGTAAAGCCTCACCTCCTGCTAGTTGCTTAATTGTCCACCACCATTCATGACTGGATGTGGCAATATTGTAAAGTTTAGATTTCATCTGTTGATTGTGCTAATATTTATCTGTTGCCTGTCTGTTGAATCTTCTACTGTTTATCCTATAAGTAGTCCTGTCCCATAAGTTGATCAAGTTGACAGCTCATTTTTAGCAATACCTGATGGTACATGGCATCATAATGCCCAACTGCATTCTTCACTAAACCAAGGTTAATCTTCAGCCTTGACCTTAATGCGAGAATGGGGATATGCTGGGTCATGAGGTCAGATTGCATTTGAATACAATTCTGCTACAGTTGATGATCCATAGTGCCTAATGGATGCACATAGAGTCATACAGCCATCCAGCATGGAAACAAACTCTTCAGTCCAAAAACGTAATCCCAAACTAAACTAGCCCCACCTACCTGCTCCTGGCCTATAGCCCTACAAATCTTTCCTATTCAAGTACCTACCCAAATGTCTTTTAAACACTGTAATTGTACACACATCCACCACTTCCTCAGTGTAAAAAATTTGCCCCTCATGTCTTTTTCAAAAATCTCTCTCCTCTCACCTTTTGAGTTGTTAAATATTTTCAAAGTCGGACCCATTTAGCACAGGTGTAGTGTCACTCAACATGATGGAGAGATGCCCTGAAGACAGGACTTTGTCTCCACAAGGACTGTGTGCTTGCGATTCTGAAGGATACTATCATTGATGGATACATCTCCTATAGGTAGACTGGTGAGGACAATGTCAAGTAGATTTTTCACTCATCGGTTCCCTCACCATGTGCCATAAACATAGTTGTGCAGTGGGTCAGTCAGCTCAGTCAGTAGCATTGCTACTGAGCCACTGTAGGTAATGGGTGTTGAAATCCCCCATTCAGAGTACATTCTGTGCCTTTTGTCACCCTCAATGCTTCCTCCAAGTAGTGTTCAACACGGAGGCGAACTGAATCATCAGTCGAGGGGATCAGTAGATAGTAATCAGCAGGAGGTTTCCTTGTCCATTTAAGAACTTCAAGGGATCCAGTTTCAATATTGAGATATTCCTCTCCAATTGTATACCACTTCTACCTCTTGTCAGTCTGGCTGCCAGCAGGACAGGACATATCAAGGGATGGTGATTGTGGTGTCTGAGACATTCTCTGAGATATGATTCAGTGAGCGTGACTATTTTGCTGTTGCTTGGCTCCTCTGTGAGGCAGCTCTCCCAATTTTTGCACAAGCCCCTAGATATTAGTAAGGAAGACTTTTTAAGTGTTGACAGAGCTAAATTTGTTGTTGTCCTCTTTGGTAGTTCGGTTGGTGCCAGTCGGTTAGCCTGCTATCTTTCCTTTCTTTAGACATTGTAGCAATTTGATCCAACTAAGTGGCTTGCTAGGCCATTTCAGAGGGCAGTTAAGAGTCAATCACATTGTGTCTGGAGTCACAGAGACAGCCCATCAGAATAAGGATGGCACATTCTGCCAACAGAAAAACAAACCTCTTCCTGAGACACATTGTTTCTCTCTCCTTACAGGTGTCTGCTTATCCCCTTGAAGCCCTCATTCATCCTGACCGCTCACGCAGCATGAGAACATTGGACTTCCATTCCATAAAATCAACCAAGTAGAGGGAATGCCACTCCACTTAACAGGAATCAGTTGTAATGTAATGAAAATTGCAGCGCAACATTTATACCCTGTTCCTGTTGACATCTGCGTCATCACTGAGTTGGTGGTCGTCTTGAAGTGACTATCCCAGCCAGTGGGCTTATTCTATCCAACCGTCCTTTGGGTGTAGTCACTTGAAAACTGACTCCAATGAGGCTGGAGAGAGGAACCCCTTGTTTTTATTGCAATAAATACTTCAAACTGGGTGGCATTTGTGTAATAAATTAAATAGACAAACTTGCTCCCTCCATAAATTGGATTCAGTTGAATTCTCATGCTTATTTAATAGATCTCCAAGTTAAGAATGAATCTAACAAATGTTACTTTATGAAAGATAATTCATCTTTACTGCATTTGACAGTTTTCTACATTAATAACACTATATAAATGTAAATTGTTGTTCGCAGTTCAATATTGGTTCAGTGGAAGGTAAGTTGGATTGGATGCAGGAGTGGGAGGAAGTGCTACTTTGGGAATATGAATGTTGACTTGTCAGGAATAATTGCAACCATGTTGAAAAATGACACTGTCACAAACAGATCAGCTAAATTTATTTTTCACATCAATATGGTAAGCATTATGACAGAAGGTGGCAGATGAATGGTTATTATCTCTGCCTGGAGCAACAGAGACAGTCATTTAAAGAAATGAATATTACTCGTTTTTTTCTCCATATTACTGTGTACTAATGGCAGCTACCTAGCGCTTTTTATCCTTGTGTGCAAACATCTAAAACTCTGTAGTTACAACACCCATTGTCCATTGCAGTTTATGCAGGGCTTTCTAATCATGTGTGCCAGTGAACGTGGTGCCAGCAGCTATCATTGTAATGCTGCTGTGTTCAGCAATATGCACCCAGCTCATGGACTGGACCAGGCTGCATCTTTGGGTTCATTACTCACTGGTACAGCACTTACTCACACTGAATCTACCTAAATGTCTACAGCATCTCCATCTTGCTTTGCCTTTTCTTGTCGTTTTACGCTTTCACGCTCAACCAGAGATGCCACATTCATTTTACTTCTGTCTTGCCTTGCTATAAAGAGCAGAGACTAAGGAAAGAAGCTTGTCGTGGTTGTCAGCAATTATCAGTGAAGTCAAGGGGATAGCTTTCAGTGCCGGGATAATAAGCCAAGAAATGCCTCCGACAGCAGTTCAAGGGGCCAAAACACAGTCAGTCAGCCACTCAGGGTAGCCAGGATCAGGATGATCCTGACTCTTTTTGTCCTATTGTGTACTGTTTTCCTCTTGGAATGAGAGAGAGGCAGATATTATGGGAGATCAAAGTGGTTGGCACAGCTGTTGTTCCGAGTGCAGCTGGGGAAATATCCTGAACAAGCGAGCAAGCAGCAGAGAGCACACAGGGTTAGTGGTGTGCAAAATTGGGCTGGATGAGAGTATGTGAGCAAAAGTGTTACAGACATCGGTGAACATGGAAGAACATGAGGCTTGGTGGGTACTATAGCAAAAATAGGTTGGGTGTGCACAGAAGTTGGTGGATAGTATGCTGGTGGAGTGGAAACAGTCATTGATCTTCTTCCTATGATGCTGTGAATTTGTTTAGATGGCTGAGACTGCTTTAACCCAGTTGGCAACCTCAGACCAGGCTGGTGTCATGGTTTCCACTGCTACTCCTGTAGAAAGCAGATGTTTGCAGGACCCTTTCTGCCGGAACTCCAAATCCTTGACTACAAGGCGTACTGCCGGTTTCACCCTGACTGCCATCGCCAGAGCAAATGTCAGGAACAATACAGAGCAGCTCCAGACTGACAGTGCTTGTCTAGAACACACAACAGCCTTTTAAAAGATGGCATGGGTGCAAGAAATTTCAGTGAATTTTGGGATTTCCATTGAGCATCGAGCTGTCCTAGAAACAGCGTGTGGTACGATTGGGCAGAAATCGGGCGTGAAGAATATCGTAGGGTCAGGGTAAGTAATTAATTAATTGACTTTGGTAAATCACAACAAGAAAATCCAGTAGGCCTCATGGTAGAAATCCCTCCAAGACACCTGACACAATGCAAACTTTGACAAAACTACCCAAGAATCAGCCCATAATAATGTTTTATTATGGCAGAATATTTTCATTCAGCAGCTAATAATCCTGTGTAGTACTGGTGCCCAGTTATAATGGTTCCTTCTATAAAAGTTTCTGCTGTTCCACAGTTCTCAGCAAATGATTTACTCTTGGATCTACCCATCATATGAATTCTTGAGAGAAAAATGTTATTCTGCAAACTGAAAAATCATTTTGAGTGTCATTTAGCTAAACAGTCATCATTACCTTAAAATTTCCAGATGACCCCCAGAGTTTTGGAGGAATTTAATTTGTTCCTTATTTTTTGTTGTTCATTATAGAAGAATTTCATACCTCATAATATTTATTTGTTGGTTTCATTGTTGATTTTAATTACTTCAGAGAAATACAAAAATCCCAAATAACTAACACATGTTAGTGCATTGATTTCTTTGTTTTCCTAATGTTTAATTATTTACTTTCTAATGTTGCTATAATACACATAATTAAAATAAGCTGTCATTCATTTATCTATATTGCTTCATAAAAATGTAATGACCTGCTCAGTAGGAGTATCATGAATAATTGTGTCTCGTAGACTTGTAACTTCAAATACAAAAACAGAAAAACTACAAATTTCACTGTGCCAAATGTATGTAAAATATCATGAATTTTTAACATACGATTTTTTAACTAAAATGTTAAAGAAACATTCTGATGTATGCCACATATTATAATTTTCTTCACATTTGTGAAAACTAAGTTCCTGATATTGCTCTAGATCTCATCGAGTAGTGAACTGTGAAAATGTATTAAGCTATTATTTGTCTTTAATAACATGCCTTCCATCTTTAGTCAGCAAAGTTCCGTTCTCCAACATGACAAGGTCATTAGTCAGGACAGTAATCAAGTATCATGCAGTGAAACTAATGGATATCTCTTAAGTGATGAATGCTCAGCTACCTATTGTCTTACATAACACATCAATGTATAATTAAAATTGTTCACATGAATTACTACAATCTTATCAATCAATTTACAATTAAAATCAACAATGGGTTGATTTTCTAAGCATGGCTATGTACAGAAATAATTAAATCAGCCATTGTTTTAACTTTTCAAGTTTTTGTTGTTAGGTATAAATTTATTTAATCAAGTCAGCAAACATCTAAACGTTTCCACACATCAAAGTTGTAATTGCAAACAGTTCAACCTTAGGAAATTACTTCGTTGCAATGAAGAAAAAACAAGTGTTGCAGTAAGTCAACATTCAGTGCTAATCTTGAAAGTCTTCAATGATTCGTTTCCTATGGTTACATTCATCAAATTCTGGTCTCTTGAGCATCCCAATTTTAATCACTCCATCACTGCTGATCATGCAATCAATTGCTGAAGCCATAACCTCTTGAATTCCCTCTTTAAACTTCTCAACCTCTCTGTCTGTTTTCCTCATCCTTAAAACCTACCTCTTCGATCAAACTTTTGTTCACCTGGCTTAATACTGTCCAAAGCAGTGACTTGTCAAATTTTGTTTTCAAGCACTCCATTGAACACTTTGGAATGTTTTATAATGGTAAAATGCAAGACATAAATACAATTTGTTGTTGCTGCATGATATTCCACGTTTATATTGTCATGTAAGCTTTTTACTTTTCCTAATATATTTGGTGTGAAATAGAGCGTATACTTCTATTTTCCTCCTGCAAACTATGATGATGATGATTATATAATTCAAGAATATCTTAAATAAAATTACTCATGTACTTCAAATGTAACATTGATGTATTAGTTTATATAGGGTGTACAATACAAAATACGTTAATTGCCCAATTGGTCTATGCTGCGATTTATCGACAACATGAGCACCTTCCCACTCGAATTATCTTTTCTCGAGTTCCCCACAAATTATTTTATTACTTTCTTCATTGTGGATACTAATTAGTGGTCTGTAAAGGAATCAAACATCAGACCCTGAGATTGTTAAGATCATGCCAAAACCGGCCAAAATCACTGCTCTGAAATGACTAATTGGGAAAATGTCAATAATTCTATAACCCTGATTCTAAAATGTCTTTCAAAAAGTTGAAAATTAGAAAAAAATGACAAGATAACCAATTAACATTTTTTGGATATAAGCAGAATACAGCAGATGTTGAAAATCTAAAAGCAAACACAAAACATTTTTGGAACTAGATAGCTGTGACAAAGACAGGTTCATATTTAAGAATGGGAGAGAATGTGGAGAAGAGACATCTCAACCCAATTTACTGTTCCCGAATCTAAAGGACATTTTATAAGTTCCTGCCAGTGGTAAAGATCCCCAGACAGCCTTGTTGTCATCTACCCACCCACCCTTAACCAGTCAGCAATTGTACAAGAGCAGGCGAAGCTGATAAGACTCACTTAATAGATCACTTAAGAATCACTTCCTGTCTGGCTGCAACTTAAGGCTGTCAAGATAGGCAGAGAGATGGGGGAAGAAGTTTAGCGTGTGAGCCTGCCTGAGGTATAATTTTAAAAGTCAGCTGGTGATTGGACGCCTCCATTTCTGGCTCCCTTAACTGTTCATAGTCTGTGCCATGTTATGATGCCATAAACTCTCTCAGATGTCCTTGACAATGTTATAAATTATCATCTGTTTAGGATTTAATCTGAGTATGTTCCAGAGATAATAGAATGCAGTTGGTACAGTGATAGTGTCCCTACCTCTAAGGCAGGAGTCCCAGATTCAAGTCCCAGCTGCTCCAGAGGTATGTAATAACATTTCTGATCAGGCTCATTAAAAAGTATCCACAGCATTTCATTGTGGGTTGTGCTTGTCAATTAGCATTTTTTTTTATTAGAGTGATACAAGTGATTTGGTGGTGATTTAATTTAAGAAAAAATTAAAAGGGCTGCTTTTTTCCCCCAGCGGGAAATTGGTTTGCAAGAGGAGACAGCAAATTTATGTTTGTTTTGAATTGTGAAATGCAAATAAATGGTTATGGAAAATAAATTGATTCTGGAGTTGGTCACTGGATGATGAGCAATGTAGCATGGTAGTAAAGGATTAATCTTAATTTCTTCAGGTGGAAAGATAAATAAGAATATTTTTCTGAAAAAAAAATACTACTTTTGAAAGTTCTTGATGCAGAAGAGCTACTTTTTAATTCATGCAAGGGTGTGAGTTTTGCTGGCTAGGCCAGAATTTATCACACATCTCCAAAAGCCCTTTAGAAGAACGTGAGACGTGGCTTCCTTGAACAGCTGCAGTCTATTTAATGTAGGGATATCCATAATGCTGTTAGGGAGGGAATTCTGGGATTTTGACCCAGTAGCTGTGAAGGAACAGTGATATACTTCCAAATCAAGATGGTGTGTGGTTTGAAGAGAAACTTGTGGGTGCTGATGTTCTGATGTATCTGCTAACCTTGTCCTTCCAAATTTAAGTGGTTGTAGTTTTGTAAGGTGCTGTCACCAAGGAGCCTTGGTGAAGTTTAGTAGTGCAATTTGTAAATGGTCAACACTGCTTCACCTGTGTGTTGGTAGTGAAGGGAGTGAATGATATCATATCCACAAAGAATCAAATGCGATGCTTTGGCCCGGATTCCATCACATACCTGACTTGTGCCTTGTGGATGATAGGCTTTGGGAGTCAGCAGGTGAATTACTCATTGCAGGATTCCTAGCCTCTGACCTGCTTTTGTAGCCACAGTATTTACGTGTTAAGTCACATTCTGTTTTTGGCCAATGGTAATCCCCAGAAGTTGAGTCAAGTTGCAGGCTGTCTCATCATGATGCCCCACCCTTTATTTTTCAGAATTTGAATCATACAATCAATAGAAAAATAAGGTGGAAATGCAGACTTCAGTTACTTTCTGAACCAAGAGAAAACAAAGTATGGCTTTGGCTTTATCTTTACCAGGCAACATGACTTGAGAAGTAAAACATTTTTAGAACTGGATATATAAGTGACTTAAAACTGAGGAGGAATTGTTGATTCTAGTACAATCTATCAACAAAATTTACACAAAGTAGATAACTTATTGGAGGCCTAATAGGCATGGTTACATACATGACCATTGGTAAATTTAAGATTGAAAAGCAGCCCATGGAACAACATAAAATGAATATTGATAGTTTTATAGAAAAGGCTGAATAAATGTGAATGAAGGAATTCCAGAGCATGCTTGCATTCAAATTATTGTATTTGATTTTGTGCAAATCTCTCAGACCTTTTGTTTTGACAAGGGTTCAGTTTTTGGTAAAGATTCTCTTTCAGAACTGTGCTGCCCTAAGGAGCTTTAGAGAAGACATTTCCAGCTTTCTTCTGTCACAAATGGCAAATGCCACAGTAATGCAGAGAATGGAGGATTCAATGATTACTGACTATGAAAACCGCTCAGGGCCTAATCACAGGTGTATGTATATGAAGGGTGTTGCTGAAAGTTGTTGAGAGTTGTGGTCTTAATAGTTTTGTGGATCAAAACAAAATACTATATTGGGGTGCAACTAAAAGCAAATGAACCCTAAAAATGCGCAGGGAATAATCAGTGGTTTCAATGAGTTATGGTATCATTATGCAAGGAATTATTCAAAAACAGGCAAAAAGCATTTTCCATAACTTATGATACAGATTGTTTTGTGTATGATAAGAATGAATAGCATGAAGATATATTAAACTCTTACTTGGAAACCTTTTTGACAAGTCAGATAAGCTCAAAGTTAAAGAATAGGGAAAAATAAAACCTACCGGTTTTCGATTCAGAGGCAATAACAGACTGATGTCTTTAGATAGATTGCCCCTCCCATGTGGAACAGCACGATGTATCATTTCACCATGTGGCCGTGAGTGACTCACCATCATTGCTAAGCATATTTTTGATTGGAAAACGACAGAGCTGTAAATTTATAATTCACTGGGTCAGGACTTATTGTTTTCCATTGAAGAAACATAGTGTCTCACTCTCTGAAAAATTCAAGAAGCATTATCAACTTCTAAAGACTATTTTGGCTAACAAAATGTTATCTGGAAACTGCATAGTCCAATATTTCCATTCTTCATGATAAAAATTCAAGCTTTTGCTAAGGATGCTGGAGTTATGATTAAATGATATGAATCCCTGGTTGAACAAATTGCTTTTCAATGGTGATATATGTATCAAATATTGGAAGAGACCACTGTGCCCACTTGTAAGTATTATATCAATCAGGAGTTTGAAGTGGTGGCTATAGGACAAGGATAGAATTTTTTTCATAGAGATGGCAACTACATTCAACATAGCCACAGTAATCAACAAGGACAAACAGGTAATAGTGGCAGGGATAGCTTTGGAATGCCAATGAAATTTCTTCAGATAATGAAGGAGAATTTGCATATGATGAGTTTGGATATGAGAGCCTAAAATGCTGCTGTAGAAAGTCCATTTGGCAATGGCTTATGTGAAGGTTTTCATACAGCTGCATGTAAACCATCTAAGATATTTGTATATCAGCTGTATTACAAGCTGCTTATTAATTTGGCACGGCTAGCATGCCAAAAATCCTTTGCAAATGGTTGGTATTCAGCTATAACACAACATTGCTTTCAATATTATCTGATAATCTTCTCTTCCTAATGGGAAGGACTATAAGCTTCACTCTTCACCCAACTGCATGCATTACATCCTAGCAGGAAAGAAATGATTAAAGCTGAAGGACCAGTTCAAAAAAAGAAAACATTAAGACATCACACAAGACTATGTCCAGGGGAGACTTCAGTCATGGTGACTTGGATCAATATAAGAGACAGCTGCATAGGGAATGGAGACGGACAGGAAAATTATAGGTCTTGATGGAATAACGAAACATAGGGATTACAAATGTGAAAGCTTGTGTAATAAGGATACATCAGTATTTTAAAATTTCTAAGAATTCAGGAGAAATCTGTAACAATGAGACAGTTTGTGCACCCTTCTACTGCTACTCTTTGTCTGCTATGATCAAGCTAGTTCTGTATCCATCTAGCCAGCACATGGATCTCATGAGACTCTACTTTTTGCACCAGCCCGCTATGAGTCACCTTATCAAATGCCTTACTAAAGCTCATATAGACAACATCCACTACCCTTCCCTCATCAATCATTTTTGTTTCCTCCTCAAAAAGCTCAAGCAAATTGTTGAGACATGACCTCCCCCACACAAACACATGTTGCCTATCACTAACAAGTCCATTTGCTTCCAAATGTGAATAAATCCTGTCTCTCTGTATCTTTTCCAACAGCTTTCCCCACCGCAGACATCGGGCTCATCGGCCTGTGATTACCTGGATTTTCTGTTTCCCTTCTTAAACAAAGAAATAAAATTGACCACTCTCCAATCCTCTGGAATCTCACATGAAGCCAAAGAGGATGCAAAGATATCTGTTAAGGCACCGACTGTTTCCTCCCTTGCCTCCCACAGTATCCTGGGATAGATCTCATTGGGTCCTAGGAACTTGTCTACCTTAACTTCCTCCTTCACTATGTTGATCTGCCTGAGAGTTTTCACACACCTTCCCCTAACCTCAACGTCCCCCATTGTCCCTCTCTTTGGTGAATACCAATGTAAACTACTCATTAAGGATCTCACCCATTTCCTATGGCTCCACAAATAACCTTTCTCCTTTACCCTTGAGTGGGCCTACTATTTTCCTGGCTACCCTCTTGCTCCTAACATATGTATAAAATGCCTTGGGATTCTCCTCAACCCTGCTGGCCAGGAACACTTCATGGCCCCTTTTAGCCCTCTGAACTCCTGTTTCAGCTCCTTAATATTTCTCTACATTCTTCAAAGGCTTCATCTGTTTTTAGATAACACGGTGTGGAGCTGGAGGAACACAGCAGGCTAGGCAGCATCGGAGGAACAGGAAAGTTGAGGAAAACTGACGTTTTGGGTCCTGACCCGAAACAATAGCTTTCCTGCTCCTCTGATGCTGCCTGGCCTGCAGTGTTCCTCCAGCTCCACACCGTGTTATCTCAGACTCCAGCATCGGCAGTTCTGACTATCTCTGATCTTCATCTGTTTTTAGTTGCCTAGACCTTAGGTATGCTTCCTTTTTTTTAGACTAAGCTGATAATTTCCCCTGTCATCCAAATTCCCAAATCTTGCCATTCCTGTCCTTCATTTTCACAGGAACATGCCTGTCCTACACTTTAATCAACTACTTTTTAAAAGACTCCCACATGTCAGATGTGGATTTATCCTCAAACAGCCACTCCTAATACACATTGCCCAATTCTTATCTAATTTGGTTGTAGTTGGCCTTCCCCAATTTAGCATCTTCATCCAACATCCACACTTGTCCTTACCAATAAGTTTCTAAAAGCTTACTAAGTTACGGTCACTATTCCCAAGATGCTTCCCCCACTGAAACTTTGATCACTTGGCTGGGTTCATTTCCCAAAACTAGATCCAGTTGGCCCTCTCCCCCATTGCACTATACACGTACGGATTCAAAAAACCCTCTGGGACACAGCTAACAAATTGCTCCCCATCCAAAACCCTGGCAATAAGGGAGTCCCAGTCAACATAGAGCAAGTTAAAATCACTCACCACAGCAACACTGTTATTTTCACATCTTTCCACAATCTGACCACATATCTCTTCCTCTTTCTCCAGCTGACAGCTAGCAGTTCTGTAGTACAAACCCAGCATTATGATTGTACCCTTCCTATTCCTGAGCTTTACCCATAATGCAACACTGCAAGATCCCTCCAGGATGTTGTCCCTCAACACAGCTGTGATATGCTCCTTAGCCAGTAATGCAACTCCCTCATCTCTTTTGCTTCATCCTCTTCTTCATTGAAAGTGTCGACATCCCTGAATGTTCAGCTGCCAGACTTATCCCTCTTTCAAATATGTGTCCGTGATAGCAACAACATTATTATTGCATGCATTAATCCAGGCTCTAAGTTAATCCATTTTATCTGTTATATTTCCGACATTGAAGCAAATACAGTCCAATCCTCCAGTTCTGCTCAGCTCAGCAACCTCTCCCTGACTGCTCTTCCTCTTAGTCATATTTTTCTTAGTTTCAAACTCTTCCCCAGTCTCAACACTTACTGACCTGCTGCTCTGGTTCCCACCCCCCCCCCACCACACTTGTTTAAACCTCCCCAAGTTGGGGTGCTCTGGGCACGCTATGCCCACAGACTTTCCACTCTGGATGTGCTAGGCTTTAATAAACCTTGAGATACATTTCCGATACTCTTGCAATGCACTTCTACACTTCAATGCTGCACAACAACTTATCATTGTAATACTGTTGCAACAACACTGTGTGCTCAGAGACATTGCACCCAGCTCAGGGATTGGACTAGGCTGCATCTCTGGCCAACTTGCTTCTTTCACAGGCTCAGGGTGAGTGAGCGAGTGCTATCTGGATGCTTACAGCATCCCTGCCTTCCACTGACTTGCCTTTCCCTTTTGTGTTCTCCCTCCTCTACCAGAGATAACAGATTCATAGTAATGATGTACTGTGGCGCTGTTTAACATAGACACAAAGCCAGGAAACTTATAAGTTTGTTAGCAATCCTTAGTCAAGTCACGGAAGGGCATCTTCGCTCAGGGAGTCCTAGCACAGTAAGTCAAAAGGAGCCTCCGATACCAGTCTGTGCCAGCCTACCACTTGTGTAGGCAGAGTCGAGATTTTCTCCTTGTAAGGTGTGAGGAGCTGCATATTGGACAGCCTGTCTTGAGTCTTTCTGTCCTACTATGTGCCAATGTGTATGGAAGAACAGCATCTCACTGGGGACTTTGCAGCCAAAAGGCACAATATTGAGTCCAATAATTTTAGAACCTGAACACCTTTTTCTATATCCTTTTCCCATTCCCACAACTCAGGTCATGTCATGACATGGACTGCTTTCATCTCATTTTCACTTACTTTTGGTTGGCATTAGCAGCTTTTCTTTCTCCCTGGCATACTATCATCCATCCCTTTGTCTGCCTAATTGTTGGTTTTTCTCTTGCTCTCTGGGTTCCTTCTCCCTGTATCTGCTCACTCCTCCCCCCACCCCTGTCTTCAGCATTAATATCAATTTTTCCTAGTTACCATCAGTTCTTTAGAAGGGTCACTGGACCCAAAACATTAACTCTGTTTTCTCTCCACAGATGCTGAATTTCTCCAGCAATTTCTGTTTTTGTCCCAAAATAGGTAGGATGAGAATGGGAGACATGTATAAAAAGGAGCAACACTTGGGAAACAAAGTACAAGCAAAAGTGTGAAAAGCCCATCTCAAGCCTGTATGCAGAACACTTGGAGATTGATGTTCTCTCACTATAGCCACTCCAGGTCTAAGTGCTAGAGGCTAAATGAAAGCTGGTAGAAATAATACACGTCCACCACATCTGGCCTGACAGATGCCACAGCAGGGGACATTGCAGAAACCAGAGGAACACTTGCTGCAAATTCTAGCCAGTTGAGTGTTTGCCCAATATGTGGCCAACACAGACAAACTCCTTGAAAGCCACAGGAGTTTTGTCCTCCCAGGAACGGATTCCTCACACCTTTTCCTGGAAAATTAGCAAGTCAATTGTTTTATTCAGAGACACCAGGACTACCCAATCCCAAATGTTAGGGAGGGTTGTAAACCTACTCTTTCACATCCCCAAGCACCATCCTCCCCAAAACCTTGGAAGCTAATGCCCAGATCAGGGGAATGGATAAAGAGTGCATTTTCTCAATCTCCTCATGGCCTTGTGGTGAAAATGAGATTTGCTTTGTAACTCACAATCTGTCTATAACAACAACACATCCTTGCCACAAGTGAGTTAATAGCCTAGATAAGGTACATATGTATAGAAATGAAGATTATCTGCAGGAAAACCAAGAGTATTCTAGTACGATTGGTGAGGTTTTTCTTTTGTTCTAGGCGTGTAATCAGGAAGGAGGGGAATATTTGTTCTGTGAAACCAAGGTAGAAACAATTTAACAGCTGAGAAGATGCCCAGGTGAGTTTTTTCAGTTCCTAAAAGGAGTTTGTAATTGTTGCTATTGATCTGCCCCAAAATAAGCGATTTCACAAAAGGTGACAGAATCCACAGAACTGAAGTCATCCTCCATAAGGAAGTGGAAAACATTCTTTCTGTAATAGGTACCAAACTGGGAAATCATTTTTAATTCACAAAGCTGAAACGTTAATGATCCTTTGTAATACAAGTCCACTTTTAGCAAGTTAAACCTGGATGTTGACTTGGGTCAAGATGGATAGCATACATCTGAACTTCAACAGTGTGAGACCCGTAAGATATTACTTTGAGTTTCAAATGAATAGAATTGTCAGTCTCCCACACAGAATCACTGAGAATAATGCACAAAGTTGAATCCAGGCTGGGGATTTTGCCATGAATACTAAATGAGGCACAACCTTGGAAATCAGAAATGTCAGTTGTTTACAAATTCCAAGAAAAGCTCATTGTTCTCATAGCCTGACTGGAAAAAAAAATTTAATATTTTTAAGTTGTTTTCACAACTTTGGGAGACTATCTATTGCACTAGATTCTTAATTGTATGGACAGACACTAGAATGTTGCTAGGTATCAGTAAACACTTAAATGGGTCACTGATGTCTTTTTCCTGGAGGGATTTTTTTTCTTGGCTCTAGTTCCATTTCAAGTGGCCTTGTATTTCATTCAATTGTATCACAGTTGTTACCTCATTTTCAGGATAATTAGGGAAAAGTTATAGTTGCACAAGAGTCTGGAAGGGTTAATGCTGAAGAGAGCCTTGAATACCACCCACTGATTTCATACAAGCCTGAAGGGAGAACAGCTTAGAAACACAGAGGTGAGTAAAACACATTATTTGGGTTTTCCTCATTGTCTTTGTAATAATGTCTATCTTATTAGTGTAGCTGTACACTGGTATACCATAAACAACATTTTTTTAAGACTAGAGCCTCTTCTCACTGCCAGATGGGTTTACCCAACCTCACATGACCAAGCAAGCCTTGTAGATCCCTTCCAGGCAACAAGATGGTAGCATCAAATCTAATTTGGAGTGAGCAAAGATAGAGAGAACTCATGCAATATGATGAACAATAATACAAATTGTTTATAGAACAAATATAATTGTTATCTTGCCTTGCCTACATACTCAAAACCATCTTCAAAAAAGAGAAATCTTCTAAGGTATAACACAGATACAAAATATGTCTCTAAATATCAAGGGTAATTGTATATGAAAAGCAAAATATTGAAGATACTAAAAATCTCAAATACAGGCTGAAAATGCTCAAAATTCTACAAACAAAATTCTAAATTCTCTATTTAAAGGTATTCAGATTGCTCAAATTTTCTTATCTCAGAATTGCTTTTTGCAATGATTGAAAGGTTTTTTTTTCACGCATGCGCTATGAATGGCTCAGAGGACAGAAATAATTTTCATCACAGTAACCTGTAATTAGGTTTTCAAATCTTTACCTTGCCCACATGCAAATCACTTTGGGAATGAAAGTCAGTTATATTTCAGTGCCACATACTTTATTTGCAACCTTTTTTTAAGTTTAAACGTTCCCTCTGACCAGAGATCTCAACTCCCCCAAAAAAGTACTTTACTACATTAGCTGCCAACTGGAGAATCTCTACATGACAGGAATCTTTCAACTCTTGTTTTATAATTTTTCTCCAATCATGAACTGTCTCCTTCTCACGCTGTTCTGCTTTTGTTGCTTCTCATTTGCTTGTCTGTAAATATTTTCTCCATTTCCTTATTTATCAATGTTTTCCTTTGAAAATTTACCCATTTTGTTATTTTTCACTTTTTCTGTACTGTTAATTCTATATGTCTCACCCCCTCCCCGCCAAATTGCCAGTAATGTAACGACAGTTAACAAATGAGGAAAGAGACTTACCTAGGTTTAAAGGATTTGCTCAAATGTATGAAAAATTGGAGATCAAAAAAATGACATATATAATGCAATGAATAAGTACAAAGAAAATAAAGATATGTGACTATGAAAACCAAAGAGATAACAGTTTCAATAAAAGCTTTAAGACAACATTAAGAGTACTTGAAAGGAGGGATGTCGGAAATGGGAGGGGTGATTGATTTGCAACAGACCGTATGAGATAAGGATTCACAGATTGTTCAATCAATATTTTCATTGTAGACAAAAAGATCAAAGTACCAATAGTCAGGGGACTTAAGTATAAGCCAAAGAGGAGCTTATTGAATTTAATATTTAATAAGTTTAAGAAATGGTAATGGAATTAAAAAATAAGACAGACTCTTCCAAGTCCTGATGATTTCCACCCCAGGGTACTAAAAGCAATAATATAAGAAACTGCAGATGTGTTATTCATAATTTTCCAATCTTCTCTAGGTTTTGGAACTGTACCTTCAGATTGGAAAAAAGACAGATATGACTTCATTATTTAAGAGAAATGAGTAAGAAAGCAGGAAACCACAAACCTGTCAATTTAATATCAGTTGACGGGAAGTTACTGAAATGTATCACCAGGGACAGAGGAACTGAGCATTTGAACACATACAAGCTGACCAAAGAGTCAGTATGGATTTTTCATGGGTAGGTCATGTTCTGGTTGAATGCTTTTGAGTCACTAGCATGGTGTTTGTGGAGTGTCTGTGTTCATATTGTCCATTTGAATTCATAGAAGATATTTGAGGTTCCACAACAAGATTATTAGCAAAAGTAGAAGTACAGGGATTGAAGGATCTTTGTGGTATAGGTGAGGAGTGGTGTTTCACAAGCATCCACGTTGGAGCCTCAGAATCTTTAATTAAATTCAATCTAAGGATTAGAGAGTTGAATATCCAAATTTTTAGATGCCACTAAATTAAATATAGCTACTTATGTAAATTAGAGCAAAATGTTACAATGGGTCATAGATGGGAGCAAGTCAATTTAGTTGTCCAGTTGCACAAATATCTAAAAGCGTGTGAACAGGTTAAGATTCTTTTAAATGGAATATTAGCCGGTATTTCAAGGTATTTGGAATACAGAGAGAACAGGTTATGCTTCAATTACATAGAACCTTGATCAGACATCATTGACTTTCAATATTGGTCACAGAAACTCAAAAACAAAATTGTAGCCTTGAACTGTGTGCAACCAATATCCCCAAAATGATACAGGAACTTAAAGAGTTAAAATATGAGGACAGATTGCACAGATCTGCTTGTACTCACTTAAAGCAGTAGTTTGAGTGATGATCAAGTTGTATAAAATGACTTAGATTTAATAGCATAGTTACAAAGATTTTTTTGTTCTCTCTGGTGGGAAATCCAGAACAAAGGAACATAATCATAAAGTCAGGCCCAGGCTATTTAAGAATACAGTCAGAAACACTCTATCCCTTAAGACTGATGTTATGTCATCTGGAAGTTTCAAGGCTGAAATTGACAATTTTTTAAAAAGGGGACCCATGGACATGGAACAAATGTGGACTTGGTGTAGATCAACCATTAGTTAATGAAATAGAACAGCTTGATGGGTTAAATAGTCCATTTCTCTCCCGATGAATGACATAAAATGGATACTGTACCAATTTGAAATGAGACAATGTGAAACTTTTAAACAGCAGGCAGCAAACTTGTTAATAAGGTGATTCTTACTTGTTCAACCCCTACCTGAATGTGCTTGTGAATATTGCAAATAAATTGGATGGAATTTCAGAGACTGGATCTGTCAATGGGACAATTATTTTATGTGAACGAAGAATAAAGCACAGAGCAGCCACTTAAAAGGAGGAGGTATTAATCATTGTATCAATCACAAGCAATCAGGAGCATCTCCTGATGGAACAGTAAGCAGAGAAGAACCAGGACTGAATGCAACCAAATAGGTTTACTATTTCCATATGGACTTCACTGAAAATTTGGATGAATTTGTGATCAGACATTTTGTAACTTAATTAGTTAATTAGGAGGATTAATTCATTAATTGTAAAGAATATAATGTAAATTCAAGTTTAAAATGATATGGTTTCATTTATAAAAACATGTCTCCCTTATTGAAGATCTTAGTTGCTAAACAAACAACTAAGGGAAGCCCCTACATAAAAGATTCTGAAAGATTAATAGGGATTAAAATGCAAAAATGGTTTTGATGCAAAATTAATACTATAGCTCAAGTGATAAGGCAACATACTTACTAGTAAAAAGACAGTTTCTTAACATTACTTAAATTGCAAGTAGATGAATGCCAATTTATTGATGTCAATTCACATCAACTTGAGTTTAACTTATTCTTCCAGGGTCCTACCAACTTTACAAATAATAATTGAATAATCCAACCTCCAAATGTCTTCCTTTATTGGATGTTATACAAAGTAGTATTACACAATATATCTTTCATCTTTTGAATTTCCAGCCCTTGTCAGAACTTGCTTGACTTGAACCTCCTTTTTATGCATTGCTGGCTGGAGAATATCTCCTCCTGATTTGGATGGAATAATCTTTCAAAGAAGATTCTTCTAATGGGATTATACCCTTCCTCTCCTATCAAGATCTTCATTAGCATTTGGTTGGCAAATCTCAGTTACTCATCTGCAGCTCCCAGATCAGTAATGTTCATGTGTCTATTGAAGATAACAAGATGTTTCACAAGGTTTCACAGTGGCTTATTTCACTGTAGATATTTTAATGACACTAAAGCCTGTTAAATAGAAGCATATTGTGGAAGTGTTCACATTTAGAGTTCTGAACTAATTTTGAGCCCATATTTTAAAAAGACCATTCAAACGAATCAGTGAACATATGTTCTCCAACTCAATAGAATTTGAGCTTTCTCACATGTTGCTGACTGCACCTCAAATCTCTGGAATTCTCTACCATCTTTAAAGTTGATTCCTGTTATAATCTCAATCAAACTCCAGGCTATAAGAGTGTGGATTCTGGCATAATTCTTCCAAGTTGATCAATGACGATGTAATCTTTAAAATATGATGTAAATTTCATGTTTTTTGGAAAACTCTATTGTGAACTGGTTGATCAAGATTTAGGTATCTCATCTTTAAGTCCACATGAATTTTGGTTTACATGGACTTCAGTAAGACCTTTGACAAAATCCTATAGGGAAGGCTGGTCCAAAAAGTATCCAAGGCATGTTGGCAAATGGGATCCAAAATAGTTCGTAAGTAGACGACAAAAGGTAATGACAAAGAACTGTTTTTGTGATTCAAAGTCTGTGACTAATGATGTACCACAGGGATCAGGGCTGGGACCCTTATTGTTTGTTATGTGCTTAGATGTGAATGTGGAAGGTATAATTAGTAAATTTGCAAATAACATTAAAACTGGTGGTGTTGTTGATAGTGAGGAGTATGGTCTCCTAGGGATACCTTAAGGAATACTGAGGAACAAAGGGACCTTGGTGTACTAGTCTATAGATCTCCGAAGTTGTCAACACAGGTAGACAGGGTGTTTAGAAGGCATATAGAATGCTTCCCTTCACCATGTGCTGAGCTGTAGAATATAGAAGCAGGGAAGTTTTGCGAACACAGTGTGGAGCTGGAGGAACACAGCAGGCCAGGCAGCATCAGAGATGCAGGATGCCTGGCCTACTGTATTCCTCCAGCTCCACACTGTGTTATCTCTGACTCCAGCATTTGCAGTTCTTATTGTCTCTAAGCAAGTTTTGTTACCATTTTATAAAACATGGATTAGGCCACAGACAAAATACTGTGTGCAGTTCTGGTCACCACACGTGAAGGGCGTGGTTACACTGGAGATAGTGCAGAAGAGATTCAGGGTGTTGCCTAAAATGAAAAGTCTCAGTTTTTAAGAAGAGGCAGGACAGGCTGGGATGATTTTCCTTGGGGTAGAGGAGGCTAAGGGGGGATCTGATTGAGGTATACAAAACTGAGAGGTATAGATCATGTAGATTGTGAGAATCATTACCCCATGGTATTCATGCCTAAGACCAGAGGGCATAATTTGAAGGTGAGGAGTAACTGGTTTAGAGATGATGTGAGATTTTGATTTCATGCAGCAGCTAATAGAAATATGGAACGTGCTGCCTGAGAGGGATGTGGAGTAGGTACACTCACAACATTTATGAAGCATCTGAATGAGCACGTAAAATGCCAAGGCATAATATGCTATGGACCAAGTGCAGGTAAATGGGATTAGGGTAGTTTGTTAGTCAACTTAGAAAAGTTGGGCCAAAGGACCTGTTTCTATACTGTATGACACCATGACCTCACAAATGACATTTAACTATTTACAGTAATTACCGACCAGAAATACTTTTCTTGACCTTTTATGTTGGCCAAGCATCACTGATGCCAAATCTCAAGTTATGTAATGATGTTAATTGACAACAATCTTGTAATCACCGATGGAAATTATGTACATTCAAACTCTTAAACTGGATATAACTTCTGCAAAACCATCATTAAATTTCTCATATTAATAAAGTTACTTTAAAGAAGCACCATACTGAACTCAAAACATTAACTCGGTCTCTTTCCACAGACACTGCCAGCCTTGCTCAGTTTTTTGAACATTCTCTGTGTTTGTTTTGAGTAAATAATTAACAACAGCAAGTTGTGATAATTCTTCAGGTACCGGCTTAGATAACATTGATTAAAAATGGGGAAAAAAGGAATAGTAATTATTATAACAATTCAAAGTATCGGACCTCTAGCAGTGAAGTTAGTGCAATCCTTATTTCAAGAAGTTGAAGAACAAATTCACTACTTTTTTTTTAAATTTGGCAATGAAGGAGCATTGATTAAAAAATAAAATAGATAAAAGAATGCAAATCCAGTCACAAGGTCTTGAATTCAGCACAAAACCATTTCAGAAGCAGAAAACATTGATGTCAATGACTGTCACAATAAACATCTTTAATACAAATTTAAAAATCCCATTGAATGAAACCATCTTGAGATCATTCTACCCACGGACCTTTGGGAAATCCTTCAGTCATCTTGGAAAAGGAATATCTTCAGTTATGTCTATGAAGGCATCATATTGGTAAAGGGAAACCAAACTTTACAATAAATTCAGCATTTAAAACAGCTGAAAATTTAACAGCTTTGAGTTTTAGGACCACAGCAACAATCTTTTCTACAATGATTCAATATCAACTTCAATAAACAAACTACAACAAAGCAACAAAATGAATGTACTACCGGGAGATCAAAATCCCAAATATCTTCTAAAACAAGAAACTGATGAACATCATACGCCTGTCAAAAACCAGCCAATGAAAAAACAACCTTCATTGGACTAAACTTCCACAAGATAAATTCGAGATGTCATATCCATTTGCTAGATCAGTGAATTGGTAAATGTGGAGAGCACAATTCCTAAGATTTCAACTAGTTTCAACATTGGAAACCAAATCAAATGCAGAAAAGATTAGCAAACTTCATGGGAATTACATCAGACCATGTCTTACATTGACAACAGGTCGATGAGAAACAAATTATGCTTGACAACCTCATAACAGCTTTTGATGTAATATTTCACTTCAAGACCAAATAAGACACCGGCAAGATTACATTTCAAGAGCAGATATCAATACCCAAGGGAGACTGTAGATAGTTTCATTAATGACCTGCATGTACTATCTGAACTATGTGGCTATGAAAACTCTCAACATGAGCTCATTTTCAAAAGCATTTTTTGGCCTCTTAAAGAAAATCAGTTACTGAACATCAATCTAAAGAGGATCTAACTTGAACTCCACTTGAATAATCCGTATACAGTTGGATACAAAGTCAAGAAAACTGTTCAAGAATTATTTTACCAAAAGAATTCAATTTTAATGTAAACAATTCTACAGGGTGTGACTACTTAAAGCACTATAAACCATCTGACTGGAGAAGTCAGACTTCTTGTCCGAACAACAATCCATAAGGGACAACATTCACAGAAAATGCTAAGGCATCCAAAACCACAGTATCTCGTGACCAGTGTGGTTCCAAAATTTCAGATCAGTAAAGGCACAACTATGCAAGCTTTCTACCAACAATCTGGCAACAAACAGGTTGAGGAGGTAACGAGCGGGTTAGACCAAGGAGAGCCAATACATGTTATTTACCTGGACTTCCAGAAGGCCTTCGACAAGGCGCTGCACACTAGGCTTCTGAGTAAGATAAGAACCCATGGTGTTAGAGGCAAGGTGCTAGCATGGGTCGAAGATTGGCAGTCTGGCAGAAAGCAGAGTTGAGATAAAAGGGTCCTTCTTAGAATGGCAGCTGGTGACAAGTAGTGTTCCAAGGGTCAGTGTTGGGACCACAACTTTTCATCTTATACATTAATGATCTAGATGAAGGACCTGAGCGCATTCTGGCTAAGTTTGCAGATGATACAAAGATAGGTTGAGGGACAGGTAGTATTGAGGAGGCAGGGAGACTGCAGAAGGATTTAGGCAGGTTGGGAGAGTGGGTAAAGAAGTGGCAGACGGAGTACAATGTGGGAAAGTGTGAGGTCACGTACTTCGGTAGGAAGAATGGAGGCATAGACTATTTTCTAAATGGGGAGAAAATTCAGAAATCTGAAGTGCAAAGGTACTTGGGTGTCCGAGTTCACGATTCTCTTAAGGTAAACTTACAGGTTGAGTCGGTAGTTAGGAAGGCAAACACAATGTTGGCATTTATTTCGAGAGGACTAGAATATAAAAGCAGGGATATATTTCTGAGGCTTTACAAAGCTCTGGTCAGGCCACATTTACAGTATTATGAGCAATTTTGGGCCCTATACCTCAGGAAGGATGTGCTGAAGCGGGTCCACAGGAGGTTCACAAGAATGATTGTAGGAATGAAAAGCTTAACATATGAGGAATGTTTGTTGAGGACTCTGGGTCTGTACTCGATGGAGAATAGAAGGATGAGGTGGGGGGGGTGGGATCTTATTGAAACTTCTGGAATACTGAACAGCCTGGATAGAATGGACATTGGGGAGATGTTTCCATTAGCAGGAGAGACTTGAATCCACAGGCACAGACTTAGAGTAAAGGCAAGACCCTTTAGAATGGAGAAACTTCTTCAGCTAAAGAGTGGTGAATCAATGGATTTTATTGCCATGGAAGGCTGTAGAGGCCAGGTCATTGAGTATATTTAAGACATAGATAGATTGGTTCTTGATTGCCAAGGGAATCAAAGGTTACAGGGAGAAAAAGGGAGAATGGTGTTGAGAAATTTATCAGCCATGATTGATTGGTGGAGCAGACCTGATGGGCTGAATGGCCTAATTTCTGCTCCTATGTCTTATGGTCTCAAGTCACTTCTCAAAGACACGCTACACTCTGAAGGCCATCCCTGGCAAAAAGTTGAATTATTCCCAATGCAACATGAGAAACCAAAGTCAAGATCTTTAGGCTTATACAAATAATCCTAAATACTGTTTCCATGGTCATCATGGATATCAGGATCTGATCTCAGCGACATTAGCCAAGGACAACACTATGCTCATGTCCAAGTTCCCTCAAGACTCTGATCTGAAGCTCCATGAATTTGTTGCATGGTTGCTCCAGGGTCTTGATATGATTCCACACAAATCCTTTCCCTCTATCAGAAACATGGAGTAACAGTTTTATCCATATAACTATAGGGCGGACTGGAAGCCAGGTGCCAGTACGGTCGGTGGTACTGAACTCTTGTTTCTGTAATGCTGGACATTTTATTTCTCTATTTTCTAAGATCTTGTAACTAAAGGAGTTATGCCTTTGTACTCTTGTATCTAAATAGGTGCTGTAATTGGTGACATACAAACTTTTCACTATACTCATTGAGTGTTTGTGACAAAGACTAACTCTAATTCTAATATGCAAATGAGTTACCTACATTTTGTTTTACAATATTTACTGTACCTCTTCCCTCATTTCTCCTATCCCTCCTTAATTCTTAAACTTTATCTAAAGGTCAAAGACAGGAAAAATTAAAGGAGAGAAGAGTTGGATCTTACAGAGTCAAAGCAATTGGGGAAATGAAACAGAATGTATGCCGACAGCACATGTGCTCTGTCTGAATCCAAAACATAAGAGGGAAAAACAGATGTGCAAAGTAAAAGGAACAAAGCACAGCAACACAGCATATTATCTGAGATTGTTGACCTTAGTATCGATGTTAGAAGACTGAAAAGTGCCTTGTGGAAAGATGGGTTGTTGTTCCTCAAGCTTACATGCGCTTCTTGGAACAGTACAGAAAGCCAAAGTGTAGAAAGGGCGCAAGATAGCGACTTAAAATAACAGAGCACAGGTAGCTCAATGTCATACTTGTGATGTCAACAAAGGTATCCCATAAAGCAACCACCCAATCAATGGTTTGTCTCCTCCATTTAGAGGAGACCACACAGTAAACAGTGAACACAGTGTACTAAGTTAAAAGAAGTAACATAAATAATTACTGACCTGGAAGCAGTGTTTAGGGTCATGGATGATAAAGAGACAGGAGTTTTCAGGGAAATTGTTACATTTTCCACATTTCCAGAGAAGGATGCTCTGGGAAGGGCAATGGATTGTTGGAGTGATTGACGATTGGACTGAAAACAGGCGGGAAGGGATGGGGAGATATGTTTGTTTGGTACCGCAGGCTGGAGATATTGTAAATCATACAAAGTGCTCTGTTGAATAGAAGTGCAAGATGAGTGCAAGGGGAATCAAATTATGGCTCTGGAAAGGAGTGGCAGTGGTGACAGCAGAAATGCAGGAAATGTGGTGGACCTGGTCAAGGATCCTGACAACCACTGTGGGGAAGGCAGGGTTTGGGAGGGGTCCTGGGGGGTTATTCCCCATTGAACAGCAAAGTTGACAACTCTGAAACAGACATAGTAGGAACTGCAGATGCTGGATAATCTGAGATAACAAGGTGTAGAGCTGGATGAACACAGCAAGCCAAGCAGCATCAGAGGAGCAGGAAGGCTGACTTTTCGGGCCTAGACCCTTCTTCAGAAAATCTGACGAAGAGTCTAGGCCTGAAACGTCAGCCTTCCTGCTCCTCTGATGCTGCTTGGGCTGCTGTATTCATCCAGCTCTACACCTTGTTAACTCTGAAACATAAGTGTGATATGTAGCATCATCAAAACAGATGCAATGGGAATAGAGGAACTGGGAAAGTCAACTGGAGTCCTTTTCGGGCCTTACAATGTAGATGTTTGTTTTACAATACTAACAATTTACAAAGTTACTTGGGGAAACTGGCACAAATTGTTGTTAACTCATTGCTAACAGTAGTCTTTGACTTGATTATTTGACTAGGCCAGCAATAATAAAGCACATCAGTGGATGAATTCAAGAGATAATCTCTTCTTTTATTTCTATATGCATGTTTATAATATGAAGATGGTCTAGCATGACTTGACATGAACAACTTGTTTGCTTTTGAAAATTATGTTCTTGGGGAGTAATAGTTTGTTTCTGACTGGATTGCATGTATGAGTTCAGGGATCTGTTCGATGTGTTCAGGCCACCCAGTGGTAATCTTCCACTATTGCAGTTGGTCATCTTTTAACATTGTATCAGAGATAGTAGGAACTGCAGATGCTGGAGAATCTGAGATAACAAGGTGT
>NC_063338.1:36384737-36498423 GCF_021869965.1 Rhincodon typus
ACTGCTCCTTTCCTCCAGATGCTGCCTGGCCTGCTGTGTTCTTCCAGTCTCCTGTATGTCAGTTCATTGAGTATAGGATAGACAACGAAGGCAAGTGTGCCAAATGCCTTCTTCACCACCCTGTCCACCTGCGACTCTACTTTCAAAGAGCTATGCTCCAGTACTCTAGGTCCCTTTGTTCGGCAATACTCCCCCAGTGCCCTACCATTAGCTGTACAAGCCCTGCCCTGGTTTACCTTACAAAATGCAACACCTCACATTTGTCGAAATTAAACTCCATCTGTCACTCCTTGGCCCATTGGCCCATATGATCAATGTGCCATTGTACACTGAGATAACCCACTTCACAGTCAAATTTTGACGTCAATTGCAAACTTACTAACCATACCTCCTATAGTCACATCCAAATCATTTATATATATGATGAAAGGAGTGGACCCAGCATTGATCCTTGTGGCACACCACTAGTCACAGGCCTCCAGTCTGAAAAACAACCGTCTACCATCACCCTCTGTCTCCTGACTTCAAGCCAAAACTGTATCCAAACGGCTAGTTTCCCTTGGATTCAAAGTGATCTAACCTTGCTAAGACTTGTTAAATGTCTTGCTGGTTCATGTAGACAACATCAACCATTCTGCCTTCATGAATCTTCTTTGTTAGCTCTTCAAAAAATCTCAATCAATTCTTGAGACATGATTTCCTACACACAAAGTCATGTTGACAATCCTAATTTGTCCTTGCCTTTCCAAATGCACATAAATCCTGTCCCCCAGGATTCCCGCCAATAACTTTCCCACCACTCACCTCATGCTCACTGGTCTATAGGTCCCTGGTTTTTCCTTACCACCTTTCTTAAATAATGGCACCATGTTAACCACCCTTCAGTCTTCTGGCACCTCACCAGAGCTAATGATGATGCAAATAACTCAGCAAGGGGCCCAGCAATCACTTCCCTAACTTCCCACAAAGTTCTGGGATACACCTGATCAGATCACGGGGAGTTATCCACCTTTATGCATTTGAAGGCCTCCAGCACCACCTCTTCTGTTGTATGGACATTTCTCAAGACATTACTAATTATTTCCCTGAAATACTGGCTTACTATTTCACCTATGTCCTGTGGTTCCGATAGATAGATGGCCTCATTGATCTTTAAGGGGACCTATTCTCTCCCTAGTTACTCTTTTGCCCTTAATATATTTGCAGATCACTTTGGACTCTTCTTAACCCCATTTGCCAATGTTATCACATGTCCCCTTTTTGCTCTCCTGGTTTCCTTCTTAAGTATACTCCTACAGCCCTCAAACTCCTCTAGGGGTTCACTCAATCCCAGCTGTCAATACCTGACAGATATCTCCTTCTTTGTCTTGACTAAAGCCTCAATTTTTCTAATCATCCAACATTCCTTACACCTTGTCCTTTGCACTAACAGGAACATACTGTCTGTGAACTCGTTATCTAATTACTGAACGCTTCCTACTTTCCAACTGCCCCTTTACCTGTGGACAGTCCCCCCAATTAACTTTTGAAAGTTACTGCCTAATACCGTCAAAATTGGCCTCACTCAAATGTAGAACTTTAACTTTTAGATCAGGCCTATCCTTTTCCATCACTATTTTAAAACAAACAGAATTATGATCATTTGCCCCAAAGTGCAGCCCCACTGGCACCTCAGTCACTTGTCCTTCCTTATTTCGCAACAGAAGGTCAAGTTTTGCTCTATCTCTAGTAGGTACACCCACACACTGACTCAGAAAATTTCTTGTACACATTTAAACTGGGACTGGAAAGGAATTTGTTATGATTGAAATGTTAAAATCCTCTACCAGTATAACCCTATTGTTGTTACAATATCTGACATCTCGATACAAATTTGCTTCTCAATTTTCAGCTAACTGTTGAGGGGGTCTGTAGCACAATCCAAGTAAGGTGATCATCCTTTTCTTATTTCTCAGTTCCACCCAAATACCTTCCCTGGACTTACTCCCAGGAATATCTTCCATGAGTACAGCTATAATGTAATCCCTAATCAAAAACGCTACTCCCCCTCCTCTCTTGGCATCCCGCTTTCTATCCTTCCTATAGCAGCTATACCCTGGAACATTAAGCTGCCCTTCTCTGAGCCACATTCCTGTAATAGCTATGATATCCCAGTCCTATGTTCTCAACCGTGCACTGAGTTCATCTGCCTTACCTGTTAGGCCCATTGCATTGAAATAAATGCAGTTTAATTAATCAGTCTTACTTTGTTCTCTGCCTTGCTGTTGCCTGCCCTGATTGGTCCTCTTACCGAATGTACCAGCCTCAGAATCTCTTTTCTCACTATCTCTTTGGTCCCACCCACCCCCTTACTAGTTTTAAACCTCCCGAGGAGCAGTAGCAAATCTCCCCGCCAGGATATTGGTCCCTATCCAGTTCAAATGAAACCTGTCCTTCTTACACAGGTCACCAGAATAAATCCCAATGGTCCAAAAATGTGAATTCTTGCCCCATACACCAGCTCCTCAGCCACAAATTCATCTGCTCTATCCTCCTAGTCATAATCTCACTAGCACATGGCACTGGGAGTAATTCAGATATTACTACCCTCGAGGAACTACTTTTTAATCTGCTGCCTAATTTCCTATATTCTCTCTGCAGAACATCATCCCTTTCTCTACTATATCGGTACCAATGTGTATAACAACCTCCTGCTGGTGAGTCTCCCCTTTCAGAATATTCTGCACCCGCTCTGAGACATCCTTGACCCTGGCACCAGGGAGGCAACATATCACTCTGATGTCTCGCTATTGGCTAAAGAAACATCTGCCTCTGCCTCTGACTAGACAACCCCCTCTCATAATTGATCACTTGGAACCTGATATACTCCTCTTTACAATGCAGCCAGTCTCGGTATCAGAAACCTGGCTGTCAGTGTTACTGTCCTCTGAGAGGCCAGCACCCCTGACATTATCCAAAACAGCATATTTGTTTGAGATGGGGATAGCCAGAGGAGACTCCTACACTACCTACCTCTCCTACTTTCCTAATGGTAGACCATCTACCTGACTGTATCTGGTGTTTTTCTACCTTCAGCAACTGCCATCCATCTGGTTCTTGTAAATTCTTCACTGGCTCCAACCAATCCTGATACGATGTGCACCCAAACACACTTTCTGCAGACATAGTCTCCAGGAACATTGAAACTCTCCCCGATGTCCCACATCCATCAGGTACAGCACATCACTCTACTAAACAAGATACTTCCTACTGTTCAAACTTTAGCCCCTGAAACTACAAGATATATTCTGAAACAGAATCAATATACAGTGTCAATATATACAAGTCGGCTCTGCTATAACGCATGTTCTGGCAACGCGAATTGGCTATAATGTGATTGATGAATTGGGGAACTCTATTTCTAAAATGTGAACTTGTGTTGGCTACAACACAATTCCATTGGTGCGCGGAAGAGTATGCGTCGACATCATATCATCGTTTCACGATCTTTGTCCTGGGCATGAGCAATGTTCGTGGCAAAAGAGTCTCCTTGCCGGCATCACATGATCATTGTTTTGATCTTGCAAAGCAAGTTGGGTTGGAAGAAGTGGAGAGTGAGGATGATGAAGAGCTGCTTGAGTTCCACTATGATGACAGTGATCAGCTGATCTACAACAACTTGTCGCTGAGGAGAAACTGGAAGCTGGAGATGAAGATGATGAAGTCCAGGATGCGGCACCATGAGAGCTTTCCACTTCCGTTTTGTCTTCTATCCTGAGGGAAAGTGAGAAGCAGTTGCAGGTCTTAGAGGGCAACGCAGAACGCAACAGGGTAGCAGTTTGTGGAATAAGATGTTATTTGGCATCCTATGAACAGCTTCTTCGTGAAAGAAGAAAAAGGGCAAAGCAACAAAAACTGGATGTCTTTAAGCCAACCCCCAAGAAACAGTCAAAAGACAATGAACCACAGCCATCCACTTCTGGATTTATTATTTATTGCCCTAACCCTGCAACCACAACTGCACCTGAAGGTGATGATGATGATGATGATGACAACCCTCAGACCCTGCATTAACAACACAGCAATCTCAAAACCTACTACGGCATCAAGTCATCTTGACATTTTTTTTCAAAGCAAGGTATTAAATTTATTTGAATTTCATTATTAGATATGGATTAAACAATGGATTAAACATATGGATTAAACATTTATTCAAACAGTGATATCCTTTGTGTTAGGCTTTTGCGTGATTTTTGAGCGATTGAGTGATATTTTTTGGTGGTATGCCCCTAACCCCACTTTTCCCATAGGCCTTGTTATTACTATAGCGCAATTTTCTCTAACATGATCTTGCAGAGGAACACAACAATTGCGTTATAGCAGAATTGACTGTATCGCAAAATATATTGACCATCTGAAAACTTGCACATTCACGAAAAGTTGTGACCATGATATGTTGATAGTAAGTGCTTCCATGAAACCTAGTCGTGTGTTACATGAAAGTATTAAAGTCCAAATAGATGCATAAATTCGCACTTCTTGAGAGAATTATTTGTTTCCTTTCTGAGAATTCTAATTATTAATGGGGCTCCATATGTATAGGAATGACACCAAATCCTGTTCACAATTATGACCAGGAGAAGTGGTTTGTCAAAGCCACTGTTTTATAACTGTGGATTGATTAATCACTGGTAAAATACTAAAATTATTTTTGTATTGAAGAACAACTGAGGTTATTTCAGTGACTTTCACTTTCTAACAACATCGTAAATGATAGCCAGAATAAATGGATTTGAAATGAATTCAAATGAGTTTGTAAAACCAGCTTCATAAAACATACCATTTTGTTTTTAAATCAAAATACAAGGAGTTTAGGCTTGATGGACAACTTTTACATTACACCTTAACAGAGGGATTAGTTTAAAGCTGTTATTTCATTTATATTTGCTCAATATATGCTCTGAGCATTTTCACTGCTGATATTTAGAGAACATTTGATACTAAGTCCTCAGTGAAGAAAGGCAAATACGTTTTACTTTAAACAGATTGAAATATTGAGAATAAAGATTATATTCTTGTGCTACCACTGCCACAATCCCAATTCAGTTATCTGATGATTCAATAATATAATTCACTTATGTAATAAAAGACAGGTGTAGTGCTTTTTTAAAGTCAAGATTCATTGTTAGGAGAACCTGAGTTGTCAATATTCAAAATTTAACTAAAAATGCCCAATGTTCAGTTCCTTTATAAGTACAGCATTTACGTCATAAATGAAATCACAGCATTAAAAGCCCTGTTGAAGTTTTTTTTAAACTATTTATGTCAGGAAGCCAATGGCTATTTTCTACTTCATTTATAGTTTAGATGGTTCATATTCAAATGTTTGTTTCAAAATCTTGTTTAGGAATTATGCTGAGCATATTTTGTAGAGAAAAATTAACCAGCAGAGAGGTAAAC
The DNA here is from genome assembly GCF_021869965.1 of Rhincodon typus. Taxonomy (NCBI): domain Eukaryota; kingdom Metazoa; phylum Chordata; class Chondrichthyes; order Orectolobiformes; family Rhincodontidae; genus Rhincodon; species Rhincodon typus. Next base: position 36,390,177 of record NC_063338.1, read on the forward strand.
CCAAACTCATGCAAAAAATATTTTAGGAACTAACTTGAGTATTATTCTGAAATACATTTTGAAAATTTTACACAAGCCAGGAACATTCAATAACATTGAATGTAATAATAGCCAATTAATAAGTACTGAAACATCATATTCTACCTTGTCCTGTACACCAGGGAAATGTGGTTCGATATATCACCTGAAATTCGAAGATATACTGATGTCATGGACAACGACCAGCTTATTACTAAAGAAATTGCCCATTTACTGGGTGAGCAATTTCTCTACCTTTTTATCTATCTGTAACATTCCTATTCCTCACTGAATATAAAATAAAGTAGACCTTATACTTTAACTGGAAAGCCTTTTTGTCTTCAATGTAAAATATCACAAAAATAGATTTCAGTTGCACGCAGAAATCTATCTTGAGGGTACTGCAGAAATCTTTTTGAAAAGCACGTCACTACATTTGACTACCTTTTATGCAAATTGTTCGAAATAAGTAATTTACAATGCAAACATATCGCATGCAAAATGTCACGTTACTTTCTCCACCACCCCCACCCCCCACCAACCGCTCCACTCAGCCTATATATCACAAAAAAGATACAGTCTCATATCTTCACAAGAGCAGGAACTGCAATAATCTTGCATGTGGCTGGAGCACAGATTCATATTTATTACTGTCACAACAAATCTAGAACTAACAAAGTATATTTGGGCAGCCTCAATTGTTAGTCCAAAAAATAAGATCTGATTAACTAATAAATGTTACACAGGATCTTTTAAAGAGAAGCAGTTTTTTTGTGATCATAATGGTCATTCTTAGGTTATCACTTTGCAGTGTTAAGATAATTTATGTCTATAATTCGTTTAAGTAACATCGTCGGTTTCTGACCTCTAAATGGTCTGCTGCTAGCTTGGTCAGTTTTCTTTTTGAAGCTATTCTTTTAATATCCAAATAGGGCACTCAGAAATTTATATACCGATACTGGCAATCACAGGGCAAAGTGTGCACATTGAGATTTATACTAAACCCCCTAGGTTTATACATCGAGCAGTCTATCCAACTAGCACCTAAAGTCATCTATTTTCAACATTTTGGAAAGGGGTGAAACAGTCATTACTAATAGTAAGTATTCAACAAAACTGTCCTTTAAGAATTAACAGCGCTGAAAATATAAAGGGTTGTAGAAATGTGGAACAAGAACCCAAGGTGCTGCAAATGCTGGAGATCTGAAAAGTGCTGGAGATATTCAGCAGGTCTGGCAGCATCTGTGGAGAGAGATAAACCTTTAATGTTTCAAGCCTGATATGATTCTTCAATTGAATATTTCCAGCAGTTTTTGTTTTTATTACAGTAGAAATCCAGAAATCAGTTGCCCCTCAAAGGACTGAGACAGATAGGGAATTGGTTTTTTAAGGGTATCAATGGATACAGAGAAAAGATGGAAATACATTTGTGGATGATGGTTATTGTTATGTCTCACTGTCAATCTACAGTAAAGAGACACGATCAGGATATCATGCACTATATCATAACATGTGACCAGAGGTTATAAATAGATCATTCTCCATCTAACCTCTGATCACTTGAAACATGACACCTCACTGAAATAAGGTTCTCTGCAAGCTATTGATTTAATGTTAGGCAGACACTTGTGTGACTGACGAAACTAATATTTGTACATAACAGTTAATTACAAAAAGTGCCTGTCTAACTTCAATTCCAGGATATCCCTGCACCATTTCTTAAGTGATAGGAGAGTACTTATGTTCCAAATAAAATATTCTGTTGGAGATAAACACTCATTACAGAAACAATGGTTATCATCAATAAAGGTGTCAGAGGAGTGGCAGATGGAGTTAATCTAGATAAATGTCAGGTGCTACATTTTATTAGGGCAACTCAGGGCAGGACATATACACCTTAATGGTAAGATCCAAGAGAGTGTTGCCGAACAAAGATCTTGGAATGCAGGTTCATAGTTTCTTGAAAGTGGAGTCTTAGGTAGACATGGTAGTAAAGAAGGTGCAGACCCAAAACATCAGCTTTCCTGCTCCTCTGATGCTGCCTGGCCTGCTGTGTTCATCCAGCTCCACACTGTGTTATCTCAGACTCCAGCATCAGCAGTTCCTACTATCTCTTGTAGTAAAGAAGGTGTTTAGTATGCTTATCTTTATCAGTCAGTGCGTTAAGCATAGGAGTTGGGAGGTCATGTTGAGGCTGTAGAGGACATTGTTTAGGCCACTTTTGGGATACTGTGTTCAACTCTGGTCTCCCTGCTATAAGAAAGGTGTTGTGAAACTTGAAAGGGTTCAGAAAAGATTTACAAGGATGTTGTCAGGGTTGGAGGGTTTGAGCTATAGTAGTGCTTGAATAGGCTGGGGCTGTTTTCCCTGGATCATCGGAGGCTGAGGAGTGACTTTTAGAAGTTTATGAAATAACGAGGGGCATGGATAGTGTGAATTGTCAAGGTCTTTTCCCCAGGGTAGGAGAGTCCAGAACAGGAAGGCATAGGTTTAAGGTGAGAGGGAAAAGTTTTACAAGGGACCTAAGGGGCAATCTTTTCACATAGAGGATCATGCATTTATGGAATGAGCTGCCAGAGAAAGTGGTGGAGGCTGGTACAGTTACAACATTTAAAAGGCATCTGGATGGGCATATGAATAGGAAGGGTTTAGGGACTGGATTAATTTCGGTTGGCATGGACGAGTTGGACCAAACAGTTTCTGCGCTGAACATCTTTATGACTCTATGACTCGAATAGTTTAGTGGTAGATATGTAGGGGGTGATGGACTCCCAGGGGAATGTAGCACTGACAGCCAGGTTTTTGGCAGTGAGACTGGCTGTAATGTAAAGAGGGGTACATTGGGTTCCAAGTGACCAATTGTTATAGGGGACCCTCTAGTCGGAGGCACAGACAGACATTTCTGTGGCCGACAATGAAAAATCAGAATGGTGTATTGCCTCCCTGGTGCCAAGATCAAGGATATTTCAAAGAGGGCGCAGAATATTGTCAAAGGGGAGAGAGACCAGCAGGAGGTCTTTGTACACATCGGAACTAACGATACAGTACGAGAAAAGGATGAGGTTCTGCGGAGAGAATATGGGAAATTAGGCAAGAATTTGAAAAGTAGGTCCTCGGGGGTAGTAATTTCTGGATTTCCCCAGGTGCCACGAGCTAGTAAGAGTAGGAATAGGAGGACAGAGCAGATGAATTTGTGGCTGAGGACCTGGTATAGGGGAGAAGGATTCACATTTTTGGCTCATTGGAATCTCTTCTGGGGTTGAAGTGACCTGTATAAGAAGGAAAGGTTTTGCCTGGATTGGAAGAAGACCAATATCCTGGCGGGAACTTTTGCTAGTGCTACTCGGGATGTTTAAAACTAGTAACTGAGTTGGGGATGGGGGCGTGCGCAAAGAGATAACGAGAAAAGAGAAGCCTGAGGCTGGTGCAGTAAGTAGGTTAAATAGTCAGGGCAGGCAAGGGCACAGCAGAGAATGAGATAGGACTGATAAATTACATTGCATTTATTTCAACGCAAGAGGCCTAACAGGTAAGGCAGATGAACTCAGTGCGTGATTGGGAACATAGGACTGGGATATCATAGCTATTCCAGAAATGTGGGCTCAGAGAGGGGCAGCTTAAGGTTCCAGGGTGTCAATGCTATAAAAAGGATAAAAAGTGGTGTGCCAAGAGAGGAGGGAGAGTAGTGTTTTTGATGAGGGATAACATTACGGCTGTACTCGTGGAGGATATTCCTGGGAGTACTGACACCTGAAAAAGGAGCGAGACTTCTTCAAATAAACCTGTTTGACTATAGGAGGGATATTGCAAAACTTGAAAGGGTTCAAAAGATTAACAAGAATGTTGCCAAGGTTGGAGGGTTTGAGCTATAATTAGAGGCTGAATAGGCTGGGGCCATTTTCCCTACAGTGTTGGAGGCTGAGGGGTGACCTTATAGAAGTTTATGAAATCATGAGGGGCATGGATAGGGTGAATAGTCAAGGTCTTTTCCCCAGGGTATGGAAGCTCCAAACTAGAGGGCATAAGTTTAAAGTGAGAGGGGAAAGATTTAAAAGGGACCTAAGATGCAACTTTTTCACACAGACGGTGGTGTGTGTATAGAATGAGCAGCCAGAGAAAGTGGTGGAGGCTGGTACAATTACAACATTTAAAAGGCATCTAGATGGGTATATGAATAGGAAGGGAAACGGGCCAAATGCTGACAAATGGGGCTGGAGTAATTTAGGATATCTATTCAGTGTGGACGAGTTGCACTGAAGGGTCTCTTTCCATGTTGTATATCTCTGTCTCTATGACTCTGCTCAAGACAATTGTCTCCTGTATGTAAGGCGAGATGATCACCAATGCCTCGGTTTTCCTTCTTTCAAGCAGGTTCTGTTGGCAAGATTTTGCTGACACTACACGCCGAGGATAGTTATGATTCTAAGTGAATGCATTCTAAAAATACTCTAGGCATGTGTCTGTGATTCAAAATCTCTGTCATGTCTGACATCCATTTCGATACGGAGTGTGAGACATTGTCTGCAGTACGCACATCATGCAGTTTCACACACAATTATTTGGAAGAAATTTACAGGTGAAACAGATCATAAGTGTTTTGAAATGATGTCCGACAAACTGCTAACAAATGCACCACAATGTTTTTAGTGTGTACCGTTCAAGGTCCAAAGGTGCGACTTTGAATTGAAATACAAGTCAAGTACTTGGATGATTTACGTCTGATCTGTTGAGCAGATAATCCAACACACACAAAGATCAAGAAATTCCTCTGGATCTTCCCAATGATGCTCTTGGCTATGAACTTGAAGGTACTCTGTGTCAGTCTTTTACCCTTTGGTCAGAGACAGTGTGAGCAGTTTCAATCGGCAACTGCCAAACAGTTGCAGAAGATCGTTATTCAGAGTTGGCATGACAATATTATAGATTGTCTGAGAGATTTTATTCAATTTTGGCCATTTAATGATGAACCTAATACGTCATGATAAGTAATTTTCAATGTCAAACAAGTCTTAATACAAAAAGCATTACACCAATATATCTTGTCCATGCTACTTCAGGGCTACGTAAGTATTGAATGCGCAAGACAGTTAACACATGAATCTGTGTACTGACTAAGAATGAATGAGGATCCTCAATGCAAGAGATTTGACAGAGGGAAAATTTCCTTGGGTTTTGATTAACTTTAAAGTGGTGGTGGAGGGTAGATGGAATTTTGTTTTGCTGGATGGTTGTAATCTTTTAAAACTGTTTGTTTTGTTTTATTTTAGCTTTCTTCTGTTTGCACAATGAACTGTTGTTTTATTGTTAAAATCACATATTTATGTGTTTGTGAAAGGCTGCCACTTTAAATGTTTAAAAAAAACAAAATATGATATATCAAGCCAGGTTTCATTCTGGGATTTGACTAGTCCGGTAGTAACATCAGCTGAGATTGTGACAAAATGGAGTCAGCACTTCTGACAGGACATAGGTATAAGGAATCCACGCTACCTGGCAATTAAACATCAGGTACTGTGTAGAATTCATGACTGATCCAATATCTCCCATTTTACATTGCTGCTGTGACAATTTCTACTCTCTGTTCAGAATCTAGCTCACAGGATTCTTGGGGAGAGGCTGGGAGGGTGCAGATCACATATCTACCCCTAAAATGGGTTCTAACATTTTCAGGTATTGCATCTAAGAGTTTCAACCCCTGGAAGTAGTTCAGAGGAGGCTTAGTAGACTAATACTTGGAATAAGCAGATTGCCTTTTGGTAAAGGCAAGACAGGCTAGGCCTGTGTCTGGAATCTGGAAGTCAAATGTGACTTAATTGAAACATATAAGATTTGGAACTTCAAATATGCTCCCAAAACACTGAATGTCTACAATTGCCTTCTGCTCTAACTAAACTTTCAATAACACACGGAAAAATAAACATCAAAAGATCTCTCCAAGATCAATGCTTGATTGCAGATCAGGTAAATAACCATTCCCCAGGGTTTAAGCAGGACACCTCAATATCAATAAAAAGTAAAATTTTAGAAACATTCAACATATCAACTACCATTTATCAAGAATTTATCATTATCTATGAACTTCATAAGTGCCCCAAATTTTTTCTCGTCATGTCCAATTTTGCACTAAGATTTTGATTGTGATAGCCCCTTTTTATTAATGTTGAGGCATTTTGAATAGGAAACTCTCAAATCTGGGTCTTGTTTTCATTCTACAGCATGTGACTTTTTATTCAGAAGGATTAGCTTGAAGATGGTTCTGATGTGGACATTCTAACACAAAAGGGTAGGCTTAGGAGTTTGGGAGTCAGGGTAAGCAATCTTGTTCTTCCTCATCCACAGTGAGGAAAAAAGCACTTAAATTCCCAGCAACCTCAAACTGACAAGTTTCACAAAGCCTGGAAGATCTGGAGAAACCTTAAGTCTGAGGTTGCATTAGTCTCGTTAAAAGTATTTAAAATGCTAATTCACCTCTGAGGGACATAGGTTAGAAGGGAGAAACCTTTCCCCTTAGTTAGGGGTTAATAACTAGAGGATGCAGTTTCAAGGTAAGGTGCAGGGGTTTAAAAGAAATTTCAGGATTTTTTTTTAACCCAGGCATTTGTGGGTATCTGGAACTCACTACCTGAAAGGTTGTAGAGGCTGTTGGTGTGGCCACTTTTGGGAGTACTAAGTAAAGTTCTGGTAACCTTGCTATAGGAAGGATACTATTATATTGGAGACGGTTCAGAAAAGATTTACCAGGATGTTGCCAGGCCTGGACGTTTTGAATTATAAGGGGAGGCCAGACAGGCTGGGGCTTTTTTTCTCTGGTGAGTAGGAGGTTGAAGGGTGACCTTATAGAGGTTTATAGAATCATGAGGAACATAGATAAGGTGAACAGCAAACTTCTTTTTCCCTCGGGTGGGGGAGTTCGTAACTAGAGATCATAGGTTTAGGGTGAGAGGAGAAAGTTTTAAGAAGGATATTAGGGGAAAACGTTTTTACACGGAGTGTTCATGTGTGGAATGAACTACCAGAGGAAGTGGTAGGTTCAGGTACAGTGACAACATTTTAAAAATATTTGGATAGGTACTTGAATAGGAAAGGTTTAGACAGATATAGGCCAAATGCAGGCAAGTGGGACTAATTTAGTTTGGGGGAAATTGGTCAGCATGGACGAGTTGGACTGAAGGGTCTGTTTCCGTGGCATATGACTCTATGACTCTACAAACACTTGGATGAGCACTTGAAATTCCATAGCATTCAAGGCTACAGGCCAAGTGCTGGGAAATAAGATTAGAATAGATGGATGTTTGATGACTGGTATGAACACAATAGGTTGGAGGGTTTCTTTCCATGCTATAATTATCCTATGGCTCCTTAACTCTTGGGAACACATAAGCATCCCTTTCTTTGTCCCACTTCTGTTATAACCCAGAGGTTGGTGTGTTGGAGGCAGGTTTTGGGGTCAATTTTAATTTTTTTTTAGTTTAGTATCTCAGCATATTTGAACCGTCCATCACTGGGTGTTTAAAATCCAGTCTAATCTTTTTATGTCTATTATTTACATCCTTGCTGACCTCCAACAAATCCCCATTATCCAGAATATTAAATTTAAAATTGTTTTCTTTGACTATGTATCAGTGGCTTACTCCATCCTATCTCACCAATCTCTTTCAGCCCATAACCTCTCCAAAACACTGAGGTTCCCTCATCCCAGCTTTGTATTTATTTAACCCTCCTTTTATAAGTCATTGATGTTAATCCTTTTGGCTGTCAGCTCAACGGTCTCGCATTTCTCCATGGCCCACTCACCTTTTCTTCCACTTCTCTTTCCACAATTAAAAATCTTAACAGTTCTCTCTTTAGCTGAATTTTCCATTGAATTTCCTAATTTCTCCTTTCCTTGCTCCGCATTCAATTCCAATCAGTACTTCTACAATTCTTTACAAAGTGTTTCCAAGTATGTGTTTCATTCTGTATACAATAAGAAAGGTACTTTAAAATAACAAAACACGTGTAACACTAGAAATTTTTGGGGGTTTTTTTCAGATGTGCTAAAGTTCATGAGTTTAACCCACAAGTAGTAGCAACATTTCATCACAAACTTTCCCAGTAATTCATTGTCACTGATGCGTTGTTCATTCTTGAGTATCTGCTGGCTGAAACAGAAACACATTTTTGAATGGCTTGGTTGTAGTTTTGATACCACTGTCTGCTAAGTATTATTTGCACAATAGATATTTAACAATTGTGAAACAAAGGGCAATACTGTGTGTAGTACCCACAAGCCCTTATTTTACTGTCATTCTAGGATGTTAATGTGTGTTAAAGCTGGTGCAGATCTGCTGGGTGAACAAAAGAAGAAAAGAACAGAGCTCTCAGACCTGTTTATGAAATTATTACCTCGCTGTAGCCCTGTTGAGCACTTAAACCCACATGCTGTTTACTTGTGCATTGGATCACATTCTTTCTGTAATACTGTATTTGAAGGAAGGATTCATTTGAGAAGAATTAGGGCTTGTGGTTTTCTGGCATGTTTGCTGCAATTTTACCATGTGGATTTCATCAAGTCAGAGAGAATTCATTTTGATTTTTCATTGAGCAAATAGAAAATTCTAACTGTGACAAATCTAGGAATGGGAGCTCATGCAAGTTCCATTCGCTACATAATGTAAATCAGCAGGCAGTAACATATTAGTGGACAGGATAAGTTTTCTACTGCTCAGATACTGAAGCAGACTGTGTCCAAATGCAGCAAGACATGGATGACATCAGGTTGGGATTGATAAGTGGCAAGTTTCAGTTGTGACACATAAGTGCCAGGCAATGACTATTTCCAACAACAGTGAATCTAACCATCACCTCTTGACATTCCGGCCTGACCACCACTGATTCTTAACATCGTGGGCATTACCATTGATCAGAAACTGAACTGCAAACAGCCATAGAAATACAGGTCAGAAACTAAGAAACCTGCAGCAAATAACTCACCGTCTGACTCTTCAAAGCTTGTCTACCGTCAATAGTGAACAAGCCAGGGGAATGATGGAGCACTCTCCATTTGTCTGGATGAGTGCAGTTCCAACCACACTCAAGAAGCTTGATACCATCCAGGACAAAACAGGCCACTTGATTAGCACCCATTTACCATCTAAAAAAAAACTCACTTCTTCACTGACACATGATGGCAACAGGTGTGTACCATCTACACAATGATATGTAGCAACTCACTAAACCTCCTTCAATAGCACCTACCAAATCCGTGTCCTCTACAACCTGGAAGGATAAGGGCAGCAGATGTATAGGAATGCCACAATTTACAGGTTTCTTTCCAAGTCACAAAACATCCTGACATGGTACTATATTACAATCCCTTCACTGTCACTGGGTCAAAATCTTGCAATTCCTTTCCTAACAGTACTGTAAGTGTATCCACTTCCCCACAAACTACAGCTGTTCTAGAAGGTGATTCCCACTGACTTCTTAAGGGCATTTGAGGATGGACAATAAATACTGGCCTAGCCAGCGATACTCACATCCCATCAACAAATAAATAAAGAAATATACTTGAATGTTTGGCACGCTTCGGAGCAGAAATGACATCCAATGGAGAACTGATACATCCCATGTTACTGGGAAAGTAAATTTGGAAATTGAGCGAACTCTGTCCTCAACCCTCCCAGAGCACTCAAAGATTACAAATATTACACTTCTGTTTAAAATGCAGGAACATCAAAAACCTGGCAACAAGAAACCAATAAGCTTAGTGCCGATGATGGGGAAATCTTTTAGAAACAATGATTTGGAACAAACGTAATGGACCTTTGGAATAATGCAGACTAATAAATGAAAGTTAATAGGAATTTTTTGAAGATATATCATGTTAACTAACTTGACTGATGTAGCAAGGGTTGATTAAAATAGTGAGGTTGATGGTATAGAATTGAAGCTTTCAAAGGTCATACCATAGGCTTCTCAGCAAAATTACAGGGATAGTGGCAACATAAACATAAACATGGCCACGGCACAAAATGGATAGTGAGTTGTTTTGAAACTGGTGGAAGTTCATAGTGGTGTTCTAGTATCGTCAATAAACCACTGCTTTTTTGAACGTACATTAATGACTTTGACTTGTGTATATTGATATCATTTGAAAGTTTGCAGGTGATATTAAACTGTTAAATGTTTCAATAAAGCAATGGATAGTTTCAGGAGGATATAAACTAATGAAACAGGAAGACAAATGGCAGATGAAATTTAACACAAACTTGTGAAGTACTATTTGCTGGCAAAATGACAGAGGGGGTGAGCTGGGCCTATAACCCACAGGTCAATTGATTGAAATTATCCTTTTCTATGGGGAAGATGATGGCCAAATCCTCATAACATAAGGCTAGACTGTTAATCTGGAGACCCAGCTAATGTTCTAGGGACCCAGGTTCAAATCCCATCATGGAAAATAGTGGAATTCAAATTCAATAAAAATCGAAAATTAAGAGTCTAATGATGATCATGAAACCATGTCAAGAAAAAACCCATCTGGTTTGCTAATGTCCTTTAGGTAAGGAAACTACCAACCTTGTGACCTACTTATGAGTCCACATCCACAGCAATGTAGTTAATTCTTAACTGCCCTTTGAGCAATTAGGGTTGGACAATAAATGCTGGCCCAGCCAGCCAATGATATCCACATCCCATGAACCAATTAAGAAATATTACTAGGAAGATTGAAGAAAGGTAATTTAAACTCCATGAAGTTTAAAGTAGATGCAGGAACAGAGGCCTGGGGAGGTGTTGTGGGGGTGGTGACGGTATTTGCACACAAATATCCAAAGGTTACATTTGTACAGACATAAGTCTTTGAAGACCATGTAGTAATTGCTTTTACAAAGGTACATTGTTTCTCTATTAAGAAAGCAAGGAAACCTGAGTGCAAAAGTGATGAAGTTATGTTAAATCTTTACAAAATCCTGGCTAGACATCAACTGGGGTATTGTGATAAATTCTGGGTATGATACTTTGGAAGGCATGACAGGACTTGAAAGAGATTTTACTAGATTTACTAGAGTGGTACTAGGATGAGAGTTTTCAGTTAAGAGGAGAGAATGTAGAACCTGGGATTATTCCAAAGCAGAAAAGACAGGTTCAAAATCATGAATGGTGTTGATACAGTAAATAGGAAATATAAGTTCCATAGCAAAATTTTAGTACCCAGAGGAAACGGATTTAAAGTATTTTTTTTTAAAAAAGCAGAGGTGATATGAGGAAACTTTTGTATCTATATACAGTAAGGTGATGTGATCGCCTGAAAAGGTGATGGAGGCTGATTCAATGATAACTTTCAAAAGGAACTTGGATAAACATTTGAAAGAGAATACAAATGTGGGGCTATGGAGAAATAGCAGGAGAGTTGAATGCTACAAAAAGCATTAGCACAGGCACAATGGCCTCATTCTAAGCTATGCCATTCTATGATTCTGAATTCAATTCAATTTCATTATGTTTAATATAAATATCTCAGCATAGAAAGTTCAACCAGGAATAAAGATTTTGAATAAAGATTACTGTCTGATTTTGAGAGGAAAAACTACTACACTGAACAAATCAGACAAAAGTTCAAATCTGTACATACAAGTGATGTAAAATCAGAAGAGGCTTTGCACTTGAATTGCAATGGGTTACTTGTTTAATTATCTTGAGCATTACATGTTTTAAAGATAAAAAACAGAGAGTGTACGGTATAAAGTGGCTTAGCCATTATTTGTGTTCCTTAAAATTGCTGAGTATGTTTATGTTATTGGGATATGAACTGCCACCAACATGTGGGCTGCTGAGACAAATACTTAAGTCATCTCCAGTAACCTAAGCTCTAAACGTGGGTAATGTTACAGCTCTTGATATGTACATACATTATAGCCACTTCAGTTTCTGGGCTAGTATTAAGCCATTCAGTTATAGACAGTAGCACGTTTTCCTCAGCTTAACATGCTTTAAATGGTCATAGTTAAGATTGAGATTGAGATGTTTACACCCTTCAGTTTTATGCAATGATTCGGTTATGATACCAGGAGCATGTCTCTTAAAGGTATATTGCACACCAACTGAGATTATTTGTGAGACATAACACAACAGGATAGATCTTGAAGCAGTAGTTAGAAGCAGAAGTACCTATTTCAAGAAACAATATTACAAGATGAATTTTAATAGTAAGACTTCAATTTCCTTATCAGAATGATCAGATATAACTGGCCAAACTTGAGACAGAACAATCCATTGTTTCCTCCAATCTGCAGAAACTGACAGCCGACAGTAAATAAATGAACAAAGTTATGGTGCTCAGTATGACAATACTCATTAAAACAAAAAGTGTTGTGAATACTCAGTATGTAGACAGAACCTGTGGAGAAAGAGAAACAGATAATGTTTCATGATGATGACCTAACTTCAATAATGAAATATAATATCTTTAATCAAGTACAGTAGTAGGATAAGAGCAAGAGGGAGAGGAAGCGCAGAAGTCACAGAGGGAATGTCTGTGATGGAGTGAAAGGTAGGAGACATTACATGACCAAAGGGAGAATAGAAAGAAAGAAACAAAAGCCATGTTTGGAGAAGGTGGCAAAACCGGAATCCATATCTGCACCAGCTATTCAAGAAAATAGAAGTCATGGCAATGATTCTGAAATTGCATAGTCTGGAAAGCTATAAATTGTCTAACCAAAAGATGAGGTGAAATTACTCGAGCTTCCATCATTGCAGAGTGTAGGATGCCACAGAGAGTGTGTGGGAGTGAGGCAGAGAATTAAAATGACAAATGATTGAAGCCTAGGTCAGCAGCATTGTAAAACAAAATATGATGTAGAGACAAATAAGCAGCCGTAACATCAGATGATCATAAGCTGGGTCAAAGAGGTAAATTTGTAGAGAGTTTTAAAAGGGGAAGAATGTAGCGAAGGAAAGAAGTGTCCAGAGCCTGGGCTGAAGCAAAATCAATAGAGGTATTCATCACAATGGGGAGGTGATGGCCCAGTGGTATTATCGCTGGACTCTTAATCCAGAGACCCAGAAAACATTCTGGGGACCTGGGTTCAAATCCTGCCGAGGCAGATGGTGGAATTTGGATTCAATAAATATCTGGAATTAAAAATCTATTGATGACCATATACAATGATGACCATTGTTAAAAAACCCATCTGATTCACTAATGCCCTCTAGGGAAGGAAACTGCCATCCTTACCTGGTTTGGCCTACATGTGACTCCAGACCCACAGCAATGTGGTTGACTCTTAACTGCCCTCTGGGCAATTAGGGATAGGCAATAAAAGCTGCCTAGCCAGCGACATCCTCGTGAATGAATAAAGAAAATAACATCAGTGCAGAGGAATCAGCATCATAACTACAGATGCAGACTGAAAGAACTGTATGTAAACAAATGAAGAGATAACACAACAAGGCAAGAAATTCAGCAGGTCCAGCAGTATCTGTGAAAAGAAACCAGAGTTAATGTTTCCGGTCTGGTGACCCTTCCTCAGAAAACAGGTCACTGGACCCAAAACATTAACTCTGATTTCTCTTCACAGATGCTGCCAGACCTGCTGAGCTTTTCCAGCAACTTCTGTTTTTGTTTCTGATTTACAGCATCCGCAGTTCTTTCAGTTTTTATGCAAGTAACTCCGCGAGCTGAATTTTACATTACAACTTGGACTTAGTCAAAAAATTGGGTTTTTTTGGAGCGATTTCTACTGCAAATTTTCTCACCATATCTTACCAAGCTGACATCATCAACTACCTACCACAGTGGATATTCACTGGAAAACCAGTGTCCCTTGCTCCCTTGCCATCTTTAAAAGGCTACCGTGCACCCAGACAATCTGTGTTGCCAATGTGGCATTTCCCCTCACTGGTAAAGTAATAGCACAGTTGCCACAAAGCCATGTTGTCCACAGGATATAGTCAGCATGGCAGACACTTTTACACATACAACCCCATTCTGTTTAACAACCAGGCCACATACCCAACCTGTCTGTAGCTACAACCCATCTGAAAAACCATTAAGTCAGCCCTACCCTGTCCCCAGTGCCGACTGCGGACCTACAGATTGTCATTGTGTAGTAGGGAAACATCGCAGAGGCAAGCAATTGGATTCTGCCACAAAACTCCGCACAGCCCATGTTACTCAGACTTCTATAAGATTTAACCTTGTCAATCATAGAAATGGTGGGAAAGGTTTATAAGCTGACCTTTTTTTTAAACTATCACCACATAGCAGCAGATCATAGAGGCAGAGTTTAGGTTTACTGTATAGTCAATGCAGTCGAGCATGTCTTCTAGATGGCAAGAGGCAGCTAAGCAATTGAAGCCAAGTTTACAAGAAGACCTAGGTTTCTCCCAACCTCTTCTACTACTTAAAAGAGCCAAGAATTGTAACAGGTTACAGACTATAGCTTTTATGGTTTACTTCAATATAATAAACCTTTTCAGAAGTGGCACCGGGTAGACCATTCAGCCCATCAAGCCCACACCACTATTTAAGGTAATTATAATAGATCCTCTTGCTCAAAACAATACTCCAGTTCTCTCCTAATACCCTTTGACCCCTTTAGTCTCTAGAAATCAATTTCTTTCTAAAATACATTCAGTGATTGTCCTCCACAGCCTTACATAATAGAGAATCCCACAGGTTTACCATCCTCTGATTGAAAAAATGTCTCCTCATCTCAATCCTAAATAGCTTACCCTGTATTTTGAGACACAAACAGGGGATATATCATCCTTGCATCTAGAACGTCCAGCTCTTTCAGAATCCTACACACTTCAGTAAAGTCCCCTCTCATTCATTTTTCTAAACTCCATAGAATAGAAGCCTCGCTAGTACAATCTGTCTTCACACAACAATCTTGCCATCTCAGGAACCTTCACTGCACTTCCTCTATGGCATATACATACTTTCTCAGGTTAGGAGACCAAAACTACACACAGTGCTCCAGGTGTGGTCTCGTACAGGGTCCTGTATTGCTTCACTGAAATATCCTTCCTCCTATTCTCAAATCCTGTTGCAATAAAGGCCAACATACCATTTGCCTCACTAACTGCTAGTGCATCGGAATGCTCACTTCCAGTGAATGGTATACAAGGACACCTGGGTTCCTTCGTATATCAAGAATTCCCAATTTATCACCCTTTAAATAATATTCTGCCACCCTACCAAAATGGTTATCATCACAATTAACCATTTTTTTCTGCATTTGCCATGTAGTTGCCCACTTTCTGAACTTATCTAAAACAGTTCAAAGTCTCTTTACATCTTCTTTATTACTCGCAATCCCACCTCATTTTGTCATCGGCAAACTTGGAAGTATTACGTGATTCCCTGGTCCAAACTGTTGATATATATTGACAGTCATTGGGCCCAAGAACTGATCCTTATGATACCCCATTAGTCACCAACTGCTACCCCAAAAAGACTCGGTTATTTATTCTTTCTGTTTCCCACTTACTAACTAAATCTCAGTCCATACCAGTATATTACCAATAACCCAACGTGATTTAATTTTAATGAGACTTTATCAAAAGCTTTCTGAAAGCCAAATGCACCCCACCCACTGGATTTCCCTCATCCATTCTATTGGTTACAACCTCAAGTAGGAATTTAATTCCTGACTAGTTTGGTCAAATATGATTTTGCTAACATAAATCCACGCTGCCTCAGAAAAATTCCACAGGATTAAACAAAGTGCCATGTTATTCGTATCTTATGTAACACGCTCCAGTATTTTCTCTACGACTGGTGTTAGGCCAACTGGTCAGCATTTCCAGGTTTTCTCCCTCCTTTTTTTTTTAAATAGATGCCGCCCTCCATCTGCTGGAACAGTTTCAGAATACTATTAAGTATGACGAAATGATCCCAAAGAGCTACTAAATCAATCAGGTTGCCAGGAACTCAGTGGCCACATGCAGAACACTGCAAGTGGTGGTTGGTGCTGGGAGTGTACAGGATGAAGAGGTTGGATTGAGAAACATGCACCTTTTAAAGTAAGGTCAGTAAAGTCTGGGATTTTTGGGGCCCAGTCAGGCAGATCTCGGCAGAAAGCATCACTAAGGGAGGGCCTGCATTTTTTATCCATTCAGGGGATGAGGGCAATGCTGACCAGGCATTATTTATTGTCCATCCCTAATTGCCCAGAGGGCAGTTCAGAGTCAACCACATTGCTGTGGGTCTGGAGTCACATGTAGACCAGACCAGGTAAGGATGGCAGTTTCTTTCCCTAAAGAACATTATTGAACAAGGTTTTTCCTGGCACTCGGCAATGGATTCATGGTCATCTGTAGATTCTTAATTCCAGATATTATATTGAATTCAAATTCCACCATCTGCCTTGGTGGGATTCGAACCCGAGTCCCCAGAATGTTGTCTGGGTCTCTGGAATAATGGTCCAGTGATAATACCATGAGGCCATTGTCTCCCCTTTTACTGCATCAATGCCAGGGTCACCTCTTTCAGTTTTACCAGATGGTCTCCATATACAGTTGGCATGCCAGTAGAAGCAGGAAGATTCCCCCATTTGGCCCAGTTAGGCTGCAGAGGAAGCCTGTCTGTCACTTTTTCCGTCACCATCAAAATGGCACAGTGACACAAAGATTTTGGATACACATCCCACCCCAACCTAACCAAATGCCATTATATACCATTTTATCAGCCATTCCAGCTCCTAGCCTATCCCAAAGGTCCTGTAAAATTCCAGCCCATCATGGCTTTAATATCTAGAGAATTCCAGGTAGATCGGGTGAACATTTTGGAATTCACAAAAACAAGATCATGAGATGGAGATTTGAACATACAGATAGAGGCCATATAAACAAATAGTTAACTTGGATTTGGGTTAAAATGTCCCCACTTTCAAAATAAGATGAATATAAACAAAAGAAGAGATAATTAAGGGAGGAAAAGCAATGAATAGGTGCAAATAGCCTCAGATAGAGCTGCACAGTGAGAAGCACCCGAGGGTGCTGACTGACCAAGAGCTGTCTTACACAATGACCTGTCTATTCAGTCAATATTTAAAAAGCTAATAATTAAAGGTGAGTTCCCTATTGATCCCAGTTACCTGTACTTCTGTATAGCAGCAGTCAGAAAATAACCAGTTGTGCTATAAACAATCTAAATGGTATTAACTTAAATGGACTATCGATTTTAGAGCTAGTGGGTTCTGACCTTTTCACATTTTGTGCTATTTCTCTTTGCAATACATCAACATGCACTGTTCAATTAATAATAAATGTATAGCTACCCAGATTCCAAATTTCATTTGGATTTTAAACTTTTTAAAATCACCTTATGTCTTAAAATACAATTTTCACATTTTAATACATATGTAATATAGAAAATAACCTGGAAGTGAGCAGAGGGTCTGTGCTAATCATTGTTTCACATATAGCTTTGTACTTCATTAGGGAACAATTTTCAGTACTTGTTCAGCTATTTCGTTCTTGCATTGTTATTTCAGCATGTTGCTGAAAATTCCTTCATTAATTCTTGTTGGAAAGAAATTCCCATTTTTGGTTCTTTGACTATTCGTCCGATTTTTCTGAAACTTATGTCCTATGAAGAGGATGGACCACAGTATTATTTAATTCAATAAGACTTATTGGTTGTAGTATAGCAATTGGTGTATTTTATTTCATTTTCTGTTAAAATTTCTTGAGATCTTATCAGTTCATTTCAAACAGGAGCAAGTTGTTCGTTTACTTAGAAGCATTGTCTGGATTATGATGATCTTTATTTTGCACAAATGCTATTGAACGGCTCAACATTAAATTAATACATTCAGTTTAAAAGTATATCAATTGCAAACAAAGATCAGCCAATTCACTTATGATCGTATGACAATTACACTGGCCTGGGAATTTCCCTTCTGCTGTTATGTGTTTACATTAAGATATGTTTTAATTATTTGTGGGTCTAGGGCATCATTGGCTAGGCCAGTATCTATTGCCCATCTCTATTTGCCCTGGAGAAAGTGGTGGAGAGCTGCCTTCTTGAACTCTTGAACCCTTGGCATGTAGTGACATCCACATTATTTATAGGAGGGTGTTCCAGGATTTTAACTCATCAGAATTGAAAGGTTAGTGATATAGTACTGATTCAGAGCTGAGACGATTACGAAATGAGTTCTGGTGGCCACAACACCACTTTTACGCTAAGAACTATGTGCTGATCAATTTCTATGCCTTTGTCACTCTGCAGTAGCTTCTTTACAGTAACTCTCAGAGAGGGGGAGGAAGATAGATGTGAGGAAGATGTAGAGGGGGATGATGTTAGGGACGGCGAAGGGGTATGTGAGAGGAGGAGGAAGACGAGGAGGTGGAGAAGAGAGATAGATAGAGGGAGGGATATTTAACGGACTGGGGATATGAGGGGATGGGAGGGTGATAAAGAAAAAGGGCAGCACAGTGTCTCGCACTGCTGCCTCACAGTGCCAAGGACCCAGTTCAATTCCTGCCTCAGGCGACTGGCTGTGTGGAGTTTGCACATTCTCACCATGTCTGCATGGGTTTCCTCCAGGTACTCTGGTTTCCTCCCACAGTGCAAAGTTAAATTGCCCATGGTGTCCAGGGATTTGTAGGTTAGGTGGAATAGCCATGGGAAATGCAGGGTTACAGGGATGGGGGGGGGGGGGGGGGGGAGGGGTTGAGTCTGGGTGGGATGCTCTTCACAGACACAACGTGGACTTGTTGGGCCAAATGGCCTGTTTCCACACTGGAGGGATTCTATGACCTATGATCTCTTTCCTTCACCCCTCCCTGTAACTTTAATTTCAGCTATACAGCAGAAAATGTCATCTTATGGGGGGAGTTCTTCTAATCAGCCTTTCAGAAAGAACAACAAAAAAGGTGATTTAACAAAATACTTTAAATAAATGGCAAACCTCTTGCTACATAACAACAACTTACTTCGACGTGTATACAAGAAAACTACCCCCATAAAATTTAATTACCCAACAAAATAAATGATATAAATACATTGGACAATCTCTAGAATTATATTCATATATGTGATACTCCTTTTATTCACAACTGATGGTAAGATTTTTAAGGAAGGCATGAGAATGAGACCTTCTTAAGGTTTTTCCTCATACTTAAAGTGGTATTGATTCCCAAAAATATAAAGAATAAAAACATGTTATATTTATTGTTTATGCATTCTTTACCACATTCCAACAACATTTGTGCTTATTTTGAGCATTCTTTCATGTACTATTTAACTAATATTTAATATTTAAATTTGGCTATTAAGACCACAGAAAACAGACTGTTATAGCGATTTGAATACATAATTGCATCTACCAACAAAAGCTCAGAGCACTATTTTAACCACTTTCTAAAGCGTTTGCACACAATGGGCTAAATTTTAAGACAACAGCACTGGAAGCAGGTGACATTTTCTGTTAGCGGTTCAGCAGTGGTCCAAGGACAGTCTCAGATTAGCATAGGGAGGAACAGGCGACATCCAAATGCGCCACAGCAGGAAGTGAAGCTAAAATGGTGGTTTCAGATCACACAGAGGAAGGTGCTGATGTCATGTTTACATGTTTATCAACCCTGCATTCATGGGCTTGGCCAGGATAAACCAAAATCCAAGATTGGCAGGCAAAACTACAATAAACAATGTTGTACCTGTAAGGAGAAGCTTGGCAAGGTACAGCACAGTCAAATTACTTTCCTGTTGGGAAAAGGTAGGGTAAACAAATCCAGAACCCTTTGGGAGTGGGAAGAGATAGACATTTGGATAAAGCAGAAAAATTTGAGAGATCTTAGGCTCAATATGGAACCTTAAGAAGGAAAGAGAAAACAGAGAGAGAAAGGGATAGCATGAGAAGACAGATAAAATGGAATCCAAAGTCTTCTATATGCATAAATAATTAAAGTGGCAGTAAGAGGGATACTGTCACAGATTAATGACCTAAAAAAGGATTTACTGATTGAGATTTGGGTGGTAATGAAGTATGAATTGAAAATTTTAATGCCTTTTCCAAGAATGAAGGTGCTGCCGAAATCAAAGTATAAGATGAGGTAACTGCAATACTTGATGGGCCAAAACCTGAAGAGGTTGCATTAGATATGGTGAAAGTACACAAAGTTGATTCATCACCAGTAACAGATCATACAGTAACAAAAGATACTGAGAGAGACAAGGGTGGAAACTAAGGAGGCACCGGTCATGATTTTTTGATCCCCTTTAGATATAGTGTAAGTGCAAGAGGACTAAAGAATTACAAATAAATCTAGCAATTATAGAACAGTAAATTTAACCTTGGTATTGGAAAAGCTTTTTTTATTGTGTCATTTAACCTATTTTCCTAATCAGCCTTTTCAGAGATATTATTGCACACCTCTGGAGCAGTTGGGACTTGAACCTAGGTCTCTTGGTTTAGTGGTAGGGATACTACCTCTAGCACAAGAGACCCCCCATTGGGAAAGCGTTTAGAAACAAAATCATTTGAGACAAAGTTAGCAGCCACTTAGACAAATGTGGATTAATTAATGGGAGCCTGCTGAGATTTGTTAAGGGCAAATCACATTTAATTAATTTGCTTGAGTTTTGTGATGTGGTAGAGACAATAAGACCATAAGACATAGGAGCAGAAATTAGGCCAATGGGCCCCTTGAGTCTGCTCCACCAATCAATCATGGCTGATAAGTTTCTCAATCCCATTCTCCCTCTTTCTCACAGTAACCCTTGATTCCCTTGACAATCCAGAACCTATCTATCTCTGTCTTAAATATGCTCAGTGACCTGGCCTCCACAGCCTTCTGTAGCAATGAATTCCATAGATGCACCATGCTCTGGCTGACGACGTTTCTCCTTATCTCTGTTCTAAAGGGTCTTCCCTTTACTCTAAGGCTGTGACCTCGGGTCCAAGTCTCTCCTGCCAATGGAAACACCTTCCCAACATCCACTTTGTCCAAGCTATTCAGTATTCTGTAAGCTTTAATTAGATTCCACACCCACCATCCCTCTAAACTCCATCAAGTACAGACCCAGAGTCCTCAAATGTTCCTCATATGTTAAGCCTTTCATTTGTGAACCTCCTCTGGACCCACTTCAGGGCCAGCACATCCTTCCTAAGATATTGGGCCCAAAATTGCTCAATACTCTAAAGGTGATCTGACCAAAGTTTTATGAAGCCCCAGAAGTACATCCCTGCTTTTATATTCTAGTCTTCTTCAAATAAGTGTGAACATTGTATTTGTCTTCCTAACTACCAACTCAACCTGCAAGTTTACCTTCAGAGAATCCTGGACTCGGACTTCCAAGTCCCTTTGCACTTCAGATTTCTGAATTTTCTCCCCATTTAGAAAATAGTCCATGCCTCTATTCTTCCTAACAAAGTGCGTGACCTCACACTTTCCCACATTGTACTCCATCTGCTACTTCTTTGCCCACTCTACCAACCTGTCTAAATCCTTTTGCAGTCTCCCCATCTCCTCAATACTACCTGTCCCTCCACCTATCTTTGTATCGTCTGCAAACTTAGTCAGAATTCACTCAGTTCCTTCATCTAGATCATCAATGTATAAAGTGAAAAGTTGTGGTCCCACACTGACCCTTGTGGAACACCACTTGTCACCGGCTGCCATTCTGAGAACACTTTTATCCCCACTCTCTGCTTTCTGCCAGACAGCCAATCTTCTATCCATACTAGCACCTTGCCTCTAACACCATGGGCCCTTATCTTACTCAGCAGCCTCCTGTGCCGTGCCTTGTTAAAGACCTTCTTGAAGTCCAGGTAGATAATATCCGTCGGCTCTCCTTGGTCTACGCTGCTCGTTACTTCCTCAAAGAATTCTAACAGATTTATCAGGCATGACCTCCCCTTGATAAAACCATGCTCATTTTTCCCTATTTTACCATGCACTTCCAAGTATTCAGAAATCTCACCCTTCACAATGGATTCCAAAATCTTACCAAAGACCAAGGTCAGACTAATCAGCCTGTAATTTCCCATCCTTTGCCTTACTCCCTTCTTAAAACGGGGGGGGGGGGGGGGGGGGGTTACATTAGCAATTTTCCAATCCTCTTGGACCCTCCCTGATTCCAGTGATTCCTGAAAGATCACCACTAACGCCTTCACTATCCCTTCAGCTATCTCCTTGACAACTCTGGCGTATAGTCCATTTCGTCCAGATGATTTATCCACCTTCAGGTCATTCAGTTTTTCTAGCAACTTCTCCTTGATGATAGCCACCATATTCGCCTCTGACCCCAAGTGTCGTGAATTTTTGGGATATTACTCTTGTCTTCCACCGTGAAGACTGATGCAAAGTTCCAGTTCAGTTCCTCAGACGTTTCTTTGTTCCCCATTACTATTTCTTCAGCAGCCCAATGTCCACTTTTGCCTTTCTTTTGACCTTTGTATGTCTAAAGAAACTCTTGCAGTCTTCTTTTATATTACTGGCTAGCTTACCCTCATATTTAATCTTCTCCCTCCTTATTTCTTTTGTGTTGTCCTGTATTGGTCTTTCTAGGTCTCCCAATCCTCTGGCTTCCCACTGACCTTCATTGCATTATATGTTTTCTCTTTTGTTTTTATGCTGTCCCTGATTTCCCTTGTCAGCCTTGGTTGCCTCATCTTCCCGTTAGCATGCTTCTTTCTCCTAGGGATGAATTTTTGCTGTGTCTCCCAAATTACTCCCAGAGACTCCTACCATTGCTGTTCCACTGTATTTCCTGCTAGACCTCTTTCCTAGTCAATTCAGGTCAGCTCCTTCCTCATGCCTGTGTAGTTGCCTTTATGGAACTGTAATAGCATTATGTGTGATTCCACCTTCTCCCTTTCAAATTACAGAGTAAATTCTATCATATTATGATCACTGCCTCCTCGGGGTTCCATTACCTTAAGCTCCCTTATTCAAGTCTGCCTCATTGCACAACACTAAAACCAGAATTGCCTGTTCCCTAGTGAGCTCCACCACAAGGTGCTCCAAAAAATTATCTTGTAGACATTCCACAAATTCCTTTTCTTCCGATCCACTACCAACCTGATTTACCCAGTCCATCTGCTTATTGAAATCCCCCATGATCACTGTAACCTTGTCTTTCTTACACACCTTTTCAACCTCCAGGTGTATCTTGTGCCCCAAATCCTGACTATTGTTTGGAGGCCTATACATAACTCCCATCATGGTTAATTTACCTTGCGTTTCCTCAATTCTACCCACATGGATTCTACATCATCTGACCCTACTTAGTTTTGTGTTATTGATTTAATTCCATTTCTTCCTTTTGAAGCAACCCTACTCCCTCTGCCCACCTGCCTGTCTTTTCGATAGGGTGTATATCCTTGAATATTTAGCTCCCAATCCTGATCCCCTTGCAACCTTGTCTCCGTGATGCCCACCACATCATACCTGCCAATTTTAATCTGCGCCACAAGCTCATTTACCTTATTTTGTATACTGTGTGCATCCAGATAGAACACCTTCAGTCCTCTATTGACTGTGCCTCTTCTCAATGTCATCCCTTTATCCAGTGTGCTTGAAGTTTGATTCCTAATCCATTTCAAACACTCTGTCCTATTTTATGTGCTGGAGACTTTAATAACCTCTCCTGAGTTCTCCTTTCTTTTCATTTTTTTCATGCAGTTGAATCCACCCCTACAGACGTTAATCTGCTGCTTTGTTTCCCAATGGCCATTATACTTCTTGGAGTTTTACCCTTCCCTTCACCACCACTCCCCTCCATTTTCTAGTTTAGAGTCCTGTTGACCACCCTATTTACCTCTTTGTGCTAGAACATTGGTTCAGATGGAAATCGTTCCAGCGGTACAGATCCCTCCTGTTCCCACACTGATGCCAATGCCCCACAAAAAGGAACCCCTCTTTCCCACACCATCCTTTTAGCCACATGTTTACTTCCCTTATTCTCACACCCCTATGCCAATTTGTATGTGGCTGGGGCGGTAATCCAGAGATGATAACCCTTGAGGACCTGTTCTTTAATTTAGTTTCTAGTTCCTAATAATCCCTAAACAGGTCCTCTTTCCTAGTCTGTGGACCACAACAACTGAATTCTGCCCCTTCCTCTCCAATATCCTTTCAAGCCGATCAGAGATGTGCCTCACCGTGGCACCAGGCAGGCATCACACCATACCTCCGGTAGACGAGAAGGTTGATGAAGTAATGTGGTTGATATGTACGTGAAAAATCTTAAGATCTGATAACAGACATGTCAGCTATAAAAAGGAGAGTATCATCAGTGTTAAACTTCAAAGAGATACAGATAGGCTGGTGGAATTGAGGGTCAAGTGGCTCACAGAACTTAATGCAGAGAAATATAAGTGATTAATTTTAGTAAGAAAGACAATGGAAAATGTTGCATGCAATTTTAAAACAGGCGCAGAACAGAACTTGGGAGTATATGAGCACAAATCATTGAAAGTGGCAGGATAAATTGAGAAAGTGGCTGATCAGGAAAATGTTGGATCCTGGGATTTACTAATGGGGCAAGGAGGACAAAAGCTAAATTTGTGAAATAAAGTACTGGTTCATTCTGAATTGGAGCATTAGCCGCACACCTCCCCCCCAACATTTCTGGGAGGCCACAATTTAGGAAACATATTACAGTGGGTGCAGAACATATTCACAAGAATTGTCCCAGGGAAAAGGGACTCAGTTATATGGATAGATCAGAGAAATTTGAGCTTGTTCTGCTTGGAAATGAGAAGATTAAGAGTAACTCTGATATAGATACTTAAAAACATAAAGGGTTTGACATACTATAGATAGGGTCACATTATTCCCTTTGGCACAAGCATCCAGAACAAGATGACACTGATTTAAGGTGACTGACAAAGAAAACAAGAGTTACATGAGTAAAAATGTACTGAGACAGATTCAATCAAGGCTTCCAAAAGAGGTCTGGATAATGTGAAGCAAGGAAGTTTACCTAGCCCTGGAGAAAAAAGGGGATTGGCATTGGAACAAAGTGATTAATGTTCAAAAGAGGCAACATGGACACAATGAACCAAATGGCCTCCTGTGCTATTAACCGTTTCATGGTTCCACAGGAGATGGTTAGTTCAATTTCAAGCTCATGGAATTGAAGCCAATTCTTGACCTAGTTTGGAAACTGGCTGAACAGCAAGAGCAAGACAGTAGGTATAATGGGCAAGTAGTCAAACAGGCAGGATGTGGCTAGTGATGTCCAGCAAGGATCTGTGTTTGGATTCACCAATTCACTTAGATAATGGGATAGAGAAGTATATATCCAAATTGGCCGATGAACCCAACATAGGCCATAATGTAGACAATGTAAATGGATGGGCAAATGTCAAAACAATCTTTCTGGATTAAGTAAGTGATCAGGCTTATCAGAAATGGATTTGATGTGGGGAAATTTGAAGTAATAACTATAAACCTAAAAAATAATAGAACAGATTCCTCTCTATTTTTAGCCAGAAACGGTGAAACTGCAGCAGTATCGTGATGCAAGATAATTAAAATGTCATAAATAGGAACAGAAAACAATGAAAAAGTTTAATAGCTGCAGGACTTTACACCTAAAGGACTATAAAACAAGTGGATGGACGTCATTCTACAATTATATCAAAAGCCCTGATTAAATGAGATTTGGAGTATCATGCCACCACACCGTAGAAAGGGTTCATTTTCCCCAAATGGAGTATACTTACTGTAATGATATCTAGACTCAAGGATTAAATTATGAGGAATGCTTACATTAGTCATGACTGGATTCCCTGGAATTTAGAAGATTAAGGGGGCGGGGAATCTGATCAAAACATTCACAATAATAAGGGAAACAGTTTGTCCATACATATCCTATTCCCTGTAGGTGGAGTGTCTGAGACTAGAGGATATAGTCAAAAATTGGAGCCTGACGTTTCAGGAGTGAAATTAAGAGACACTTCAATGTGCTCATGCTGGAACATGTCCAGAATTAATTTCCTTGGATGTTGCTCATTGTAAATTTGTTCAAAAACTGATTTTTTTTTTGTCAGATGTTTTAAGAGATAGGGGCAAAAGACAGCCAGAGTCTCAATGAATTGCAGGTTAGGTCTATTGCAACTTGTTGATGATTCCAAAAATCATGTCAATAGGGTGTCGTTCTGGCTGCTGTATATATTTAAGATCAGGTATTAGCTTGAGTGGTGGATATCAAAGATGGCAGCACAGGTATCAAAATAGTATTACAAGATGACTGTGTGATGATCTGCTACTCCATATACTTGCGCTGCATTCTCCGAATGTTTACTTTGATAACCATACGAGATGACATTTGACATGAATGCCAAAAGGTGCCAAAATTACTCCATAGCACTGAAATTGTGGGGTGTACACAGCCTAAATCTGTAACCTGTCTATTCTAAGAAGCAATCTTGAATGCAAACTAAAATCACTTCCCATTCACGTTAAACATACGCATTAATTTCTTTTATTGCAGTTTATTTTGGATTTTTTGACATTAACAATTTTTTTGATGCACTTTCATGTTTCTGTCTCTAAAAGGGAAGATTTGTATACATCCAAAATTGCACCATTTTCTTTGCTAATAATTAATTAAATCCATGTGTATTTTACTGAATGCAACCACCTAGAATATCCTTAAATTCTACCATCATGTTGGAATCATTTTTTATTGTCTTGATCCCTCTCTCTCCTTGTACTGAAAGTCTGGTGTAATAATGGTTAAATTGAAGTACATATAATGTTGTTCAAAGTCAAAAAATATATAAACAAAAAAATCCAATATTTAACCCAATAAATATTGTAGAGGCACTTTTTGGACTGACCATGGCTACTGGCTATTAGAATAATATCAGCTACAGAATTAATTTTAATAAAAGACAAATATGCAGCAAGGACCACCCTAAGATACCCAGGCTGAAGGCCAATGTGTTTTTCAGGAGAGGTTACCATAATAATAACCTTGCCACAAATTGAAATTTGCTAACAAGTCTTTTAGTATCCCTTAATCCACAATGTTTACATTTCCCATGTGAAAAGAGAACATGACCCTTTCATAATATTTCTAAATTATCTTAACTTTAGCATTAATTGTCTCTCTTGAGTGTTCATTAGTTCACTGGCTGCCTAACAAGTGTTGATGTGAAGAAGTATTCAGCTCATCTGGCATACAGTTTTGCTGCAAAAATCCCATGAGTTCGAATTTGTGCATAGAAGCTAAATGACAGAATGATCTGCTGTGTTTCAAAATATAATGTAAAACTTCGATGTGGTAATTCTTAAATTATGGTAATTTATAAAGCATTCTGACTTTTTCTACATTCATTATATTGATGAAGGACAAATATCAAAATACAAATATTTCCCCTTTATGTCAAATGGCATGCCAGATCTGTTGACATGGACCTCCATTGTGAAAACTTGCCTCTCTCTAATTGCAGAACAATACATTTAAATGTCATCTTCATCTGAATTATGTTGCCCTTAGGACTAAATGATATTTTGAAATGAGAGCATGGTGATGTGAAAATTGTATTATGGGTAATTTGGGCAACTGGCATTAATTTAGAAATATTGTTTTAATAGATGTTCTGCTCAATTAAATGAAAAACCAGTATTAGTAGCTACAGCCGTCTAAAACAATTGTTTTCAGTTCTGTGCTCTGTGTTGTATGCCTGCCTCTCAATAGTGTCATTTGACATCAATTTTCTAGTGTGTGCTACAGTAAGTTTAACGGGAAACAGTAACAACCATTCTAGGCTGTTCTGAATATTGCTTGGTTTCCTCACAACTCATTTAAACATGAGATTTGTATTTACATAGGAATGTTATCATAACTGGAAAATGCCCCAATACCCACCACAGTCAAATAATCTAAATCAAAGAACTCTGGATACTGGAGATCTGAAACAAACAAAAACAGACATTACTGGAAAAATTCAGCATTTGTGGAAAAAAAACAGAGTGAACATTTCAAGTCCAATGACCTTTCTTCACAATGTTTGTTTTGGTTTTGTTTGTTACAGCAATTTATTACCTTTCTGGTGTTGTATTGTCATGTTTAGAGCTAATAAGGAGGGTTTTTAACATAGGTGGTTGTGCCTGTCTTTGTTTGGGTAATGGTTGAGGGTTAGGTGTGCTGGTGTGGCCGTGCAGTGTCAAATTCTGAAAAAAGTCAATTCTGTCGGGAACCAGCTCCAGCCGATGACTTACACATTCTAGTCCATGGCTTTAGGCTGAGTGCTATCACACCTTCAGCGGAGGAAAGTTGTCACTTTCAATATGTTAATTATTCAATTACAGAGATATAATCATGGCTTTTGAATTTAATTGAAGCTCCATGGGTTTCTTGAAACTCAGCAATGAAGGTAAACAAAGAGTACAGTAATGATTTGTAGGACTGAAGATTTGTCGGGTAAATAAGCCAGCAGGCACTGACTCCACTCAGCCGTTTACTTGCCTACTAGTGTGAAAGGCTTTGTTCACTGTATTTGTGCTGACAGGTGATTTTTACAACTTCAAGGTGCCATTAATACTTTGGAACTTGGTACAGCTGAACTGCACTTTGGAGCTCTGATCTATCAGATCAGCATGGTTGCCACTCAAGTTGTGTTACTTTAGACATCAAGTGAAGAGCAAGATGATCAACATCAGCAGCGCCAGCAGGAATAACACCAGCAACTGCCTGCTAGTCAGCGACTTGCAGCTTGATAGGAGTGAGGGAATCAGCAGAGTGATGCAGCTTTTAGGATGCCATACACACCACACAGCTCTACGGGCAGAGTACTCCTTCATGTTAAAAAAGCTTTGAGAAGGCACCAAAGAAGGCAAGGCTCTGAAACGCATTCTGGGTGAGGGAATACAATGTCCACCACTAAGAGAGACTTGGCAGCAGCATTGCAGATAGAGCTGATCGGGTCCTAATGGACATGGCTGCTAAACTGGGTCTGTGGCAGGTAGTGAGGGAACTAACAAGAGGAAAAACTTGACCTCATCCTTACTGCTACTGATGCATCTATCCATGACAGTATCAGTAAGAATGACCACCACACAGTCCTCGTAGAGACGAAGTCCCACCTTCACATTGAGAATACCCTCCATCGTGTTATGTGGCACTATCACCATGCTAAATGGGACAGACTTTGAACAGATGTAGCAACTGAAAACTAGACGTCCATGAGGCATTGTGGGCCAATCAGCAGCAGCAGAATTGTACTCCAGCACAATTTGTAACCTCAAAGTCCAGCATAGCCTCCAATCAAACATTACCTTCAAGCCAGGAGATCAACCCTGGTTCAATAGAAACTGCAGGAGGGCATGCTAGGAGCAGAGCCAGGCATACTTAAAAATGAAGTATCGACCTGGTGAAACTACCAAACAGGGACACTTACATGGAGCTAAGCAATTCCACTGCCAACGGATCAGATCTAAGCTTTGACGTCCTATTTTATCCAGTCATGAATGGTGGTGGACAATTAATTAAACAACTCACTGGAGGAAGAGCCTTCACAAATATCCCTAATCCTCTAGAATGGAAGAGCCCAGCACATCAGTGCAAAAGACAAGGCTGGAGCATTCGCAGCAATTTTCAGCCAGAAATGCCAAATGGAAGATCCATCTCGGCCTCCTCCGGTGGTCCCCAGCATTGTAGATACCAGGCTTCAGCCAATTCAACTCACTCCATGTGATATCAAGAAATAGTTGGAGACACTGGATACTGCAAAGGCTACGGGCCCTGACACAGTTTGGTGATCACTCTGAAGGCTTGTGCTCCAGAACTTGCCACTCTCCTAGCCAAGCTGTTCCAGTACAGTCACAACACTGGCATCTACCCAACAATGTAGAAAATTGCCAAGGGATGTCCTTTACATAAAAAACAGGATAAATCCAACCCGGCCAATTACCACCCCAACAGTTTACTCTCAATCATCAGTAAAGTGATGGAATGTGTCAGTGACAGTGCTTTCAACAGCACCTGCTCAGTGACGCCCAGCTTGGGTTCCGCCAGGGCCACTCAGCTCCTGGCCTCATTACAGCCTTAGTTCAAACATGTACAAAAGAGCCGAATTCCAGAGGTGAGGTGAGAATGACTGCCCTTGAATTCAATGTCGCATTTGTCCAAATGTGGCATCATGGAGCCCTAGCAAAAGTGGAATCACTTTTGGGGCAAACTCTCCTCTGGCTGGTATCACACCTGGTACATAGAAAGATGGAGGTCGGTCATCTCAGCTCCAGGACATCTCTGCAGGAGTTCCTCAGGGGAGTCTCCTCAGTCCAAGCACCATCAGCTGCTTCATCAATGACCTTCCCTCCATCATAAGGTCAGAAGTGAGGATGTTTGTTGATGATTGCATAAAGTTCAGCACCGTTCATGTCTCCTCTGATACTGAAGCAGTCCATATTCAAATACAAAAGATTTGGACAATATCCAGGCCTGGGCTGACAAGTGGCAAGTAACATTTGTGCCACACAAATGCCAGGTAGTGACCATCTCCAATAAGAACAAATCTAACCACCATCTCCACACCACCCCCACCCCACCACCACCACAACAACTTGACATTCAAAGGTGTTACCATCACTGAATCCTCCTGGGAGGTTATAATGGGCCAGAAAATCAACTGGACTCACCACATAAATATAGTGGCTACAAGAGCAGGTCAGAGGCTAGGAATAGTGTGGTGACTAATTCACCTCCTGACTTCCCAAAGCCAGCCCACAATCTAGAAGGCACAAGTCAGGAGTGTGATGGAATACTTTGCACTTGCCTGGACGGGTGCAGCCTCAGCAACACTCAAACTGGACAGCTTTCTGGAAGGCATCATTCTATCTCATTGTCGCACATACAGCAAGCACCAGCAGTTGATGCATCAACCAAAAGGGCATTTGCAAAGTCAAAGCAGGGCAGTCCTCAGTCAAGTTCAGGAGCGTTAGATGATTCCTGTATGGTCAGTCAAGTGCTTCATTAATATCAGGCATGGGCATGGGCAGTCAGCTGCTTGTGTGACTAAAGTCCAGATCCTTTCCTTGTAGGGGGTGAGGAGACAAATGTCAAATACTACAACATCCCTCTTGGCGCTTTCTGCTGTATGGTGGGCTATTTTATCCTGGAATGAGACAAAGGGACAGCTTGAGTGAGATGAAAATGGCTGCCACTGTTAACAATAGTACAGGCAGGGGAAGTGTTCTGAGGTGTCCTGTGTGAGTGAGTAGGCAGTGCAGAGGCTAGGCAGGGTTAGTGGTGTGAGAGGATTGGCTTGGTGAAAGTGAGTGAGTGAAGATGTTAAATGTGACAGTGAGAGTGGAAAAACATTAGTCTTCGTGGGAGGTGGGTGCTGTGCCAGCGATAGAAGTGCGTGCGAGGTAGCAGACGTGAGATAGTGGCACTTACCCTGCCCGAGCAGAGAAGGTCAATGACCTTCCTGTGGCAATGTTACATGTTCCTACCGATAGTTGAGACCACACCGATCCAGTTGTCAACCTCTGGCCAGGCTGGCAGTGTCTTGTGTCTTGGCCTCCTCTGCCAGTCCTGGGGGGGAAAGGACTTCCATCTTCTACACCATCCTATCCACTAGTACGTCCAGATCCCTGTCCATAAAGCAGGGTTCCAATTTCCCCTTATCTACCATGTCACACATGCAGTGCAGCTCTGGACACACAACACTTCACCAGGTACCCATCGGCCTTTTAAAGGTGGTGCCAGCAATCAGGATCCCAGAATGACATTGCAGTGGCAGGAATTTCTGGCGACTGCAAGAGTGGGAATTAGGCTGCCATCGAACATGAGGGGTGCCACGGGGAGCAGTAGGTAGTTAATGAGGCCAGTCTGGGGTGATCACACGAATAAACTCACGAGGTCTCACAGACAGAATCCATCCATTAAACCCAATACTTACCCAAAACACAGTGCGATTCAGGTAATAGACACTCTTCTGATTTCCAGAGAGTCCTCCTTGGCAGATATGATTTGTGAAAAGATCAGAGTGATATTTACATTGGATTTTAATGTGCTTTTTTTTAAGCTTTCTGGTCCTCTATAGGTCAGTACAATACCACAATCCTGATGTTGGCATAATGAGTAATGCCTTCTTTGTATCACCTACGAACCTATTTCTCAGCATTTGGTAACTTCATCTCCCCACTGTTACAGCCCTCAGCAGCATATCCAAGGGCATGGTGGCACTTATGTAAGGAACAGTTTTGAACCTCCTAACCTTTATTCTACCAATTCCTTGTGCAATCTTCATAACTGCAGACTTCAATATGCTCTGCCTCATTTGAATTTTTCACAGATTTGTCGCATCAACTCACACTAAATGTTAGTGAAATCCAGAAATAATATGAAGATGCAGAGTCTGTTTTAAAAAGCCATTGCTAAATGTGTTACATTTGCCCTGGGGTTTCCAGCACTCTACTGAACTCCTCCTCCTCTGTTTCAGGTTCACCATGATGTTAAAACCTAAAGTAGTATTATTTTTTGACAGTTAATTAAAAATTCACAGCCAATCGCAGAGCATCTGTTATAAAAAGTTTCGCGACCTCCCTAATGTCAACTAGCCTTATTATTTACCTGTGGGGAGAAAGAGCTCTCCACCATCTGTCACATGAATTCGCTGTCAAGCTGCCAACTCTTCTTTCTTACTTTCTGCTTTACCCAAAAGCGATGGTGACCTGATGACCTACCCTGTCATTGACACCCTCATTCTTAACGATTCACTCTTCACCTCCTACCTCTGGCACACAATCAATACTTCAGTAAGTCAAAGGGCTGCAAACTCACCTGCATTTGACACATTGCCAGTCTGGCTACAGTTTGCTCTGAGATTTAGCTTCACCAGGTTCTATTACCATATCTCGCTCTACTCTGAGAAGAATTACCCCTAGAATAATCCTGGTCTATGTTTCTCCATAACAAAGTATATTCTTAAAATGCTTTTCATATTTCCAATGCTAATTAATTTCTTCTTGTTTTAAGATCATGACTATCTACATGGACACCTAAGTTGCCAGTCCTGTTCTTGCATTTCTGACTTTCCCATTCACAGAGTCATAGAGATACACAGCATAGAAACAGACCCTTTGGCCCAACTTGTCCGTGCCAACTAGATATTCTATATAAATCCAGTCCCATTTGCCAGCATTTGGCTATATTCCTCTCAACCTTTCCTATTCATACACCCATCCAGATGTCTTTTAAATGTTGTAATTGTACCAGCCTCCACCACTTCCTCTGGCAGCTCATTCCATAAACGCACCACCCTCTGCTTGAAAAAGTTGCCATTTAGGTGCCTTTTCATATCTTTCCCTTATCACCATAAACCTATTCCCGCTAGTTTTGGACTCCCCACCCCAGGGAAGAGACCTTGCCTATTTGCTCTATCCATGCCCTTCACGATTTTATAAACTGCTATTAGGGTCTACACCCAGGGACACTTCAGGGACAATAACCCCAGCCTATTCAGCCTCTCCCTATAGCTCAAACCCTCCAACCCTGGCAACATTCTCATAAATCTTGTCTCAACCCTTTCTAGTTTCAAAACATCCTTAGAATAGCAGGGAGACCAGAATTGCGCACAATACTCCAAAAGTGGCTGAACCAATATCCTGTACAGCTGCAACATGACCTTCCAACTCCTATACTCAATGCACTGACCAATAAAGACAAGCATACCAAACACTACCTTCACTATCCTATCTAACTGCGACTTCACTTTTAAGGAACTATGAAACTGCACTCCAAGGTCTCTTTGTTGAGCAACACTCCCCAGGACCTTACCATTAAGTGTATAAGTCCTGCCCTGATTTTCCTTTCCAAAATGCAGCATCTGACATTTATCTAAATTAAACTCCATCTGCCACTCCTCGATCCATTGGCTCATCTGATCAATATCCTGTTGTACTCTGAGGTAACCTTCTTCACTGTCCACTACACCTCCAATTTTGGTGTCATCTGCAAACTTACCAACCATAACTCAAATGTTCACAGCCAAATCATTTATATAAATGAGGAAAAGCAGCGGACCCAGCACCGATCCTTGTGGAACCCTGCTGGCCACAGGCCTCCAAGCTGAAAAGCAACTGCCCACCACCACCCTCTGTCTTCTACCTTTGAGCCAGTTCTGTATCCAAATAGCTACTTCTCCCTGTATCCCATGCAATCTAACCTTGTTAACCAGTCTACCATGAGAAACCCTGTTGAACGCCTTACTGAAGTACATACAGATCGCATCTACCACTCTGCCCTCATCAATCCTGTTTGTTACTCTTCCAAAACCTTAAGTTAATGATTTCCCACACACAAAGCCATATTGACTATCCCTAATCAGTCCTTACCTTTCAAACGTCACCCATCCTTGCTGTGATTCCTGCTTTACTGCAGTTTCTCACCTTACTTTCTGTCCAATCTAAGTTAATTATTTCCATAATTACTTGCTCCAATTATTCGCTCCTTCAATTGATGCCTCATTGAATATTTTACCATTCAATTTATTTCCCTGGCTGCTGTGCGAGTGAA
This sequence comes from Rhincodon typus, assembly GCF_021869965.1. Taxonomy (NCBI): domain Eukaryota; kingdom Metazoa; phylum Chordata; class Chondrichthyes; order Orectolobiformes; family Rhincodontidae; genus Rhincodon; species Rhincodon typus. Next base: position 36,424,675 of record NC_063338.1, read on the forward strand.
AATGATTAATGACTCCCTTTTCTCAAACATGATTCCACTCGCTTTCAAAGCTGTTGTCAACACTCCACCTCAAATAGACTATGCTCGATTTATCCGTCATTCACAGTATTCCATCGTTAATTGCTTATTTTTCTTTTCTGAGGCTCAAAAATGCATCATTGCCACACACCTCTTCTGAAACTCTTAATGCAGCTATATTTTGGTCTGGATTCTGATGCACTGGCAGTATAGAGACTGCCCTGGCTTGGGCCACACTCTGTGACACTAACTGTGGTGCATTATTTCTCAATTTTGTTTCAATTCATCCAATCCTTGAAACTTACTTCCTGGTGTTCCACTTCGATCTGAATCCAGTCAACAACGGCTTATATTGATACTTTTAGATAACTCCATTCAAAATCTAATAAGACTCTCCTTTTCCCCTTCTCTTCCTCATTTGCACACGTATGTTTAAAGCATTGAACACCACCACTTCCAATAACCTCACAACACACTTCCTATCACCAATCATAAAACATTTTATTTTTAATGCCATTGTAGCCAAAGGTTTGTTATAATTATCTGAGTAGGTATCACTGGTGTATAGCCTCACGACTCTCAGTTAGCAAAATAGGGAATACTAAACAAGATTCAATTCACAATAGTTGTTTATTCTGTAAATAAGAAGGAGGAATTTGGAATCATCTAGTGAAAAATTTATTTAGCCAAGCTTAATTGACTAAACCATTAGTTTGCGATGCGGAGTGATGCCAATGATGCAGGTTCAAATCCCAGAGCAGCTGAGGTTACAATGAAGGTCTCATCTTCTCAAACCTCCCCCCCACCACCCCCCCACTCCCTGAGGCTTGGTGACCCTCAGGTTAAACCACCACCAGTTGTCTCTCTCTAATGAGAGAGCTGCCCTATGGTCCACTGGGACTACGACAATGTTACTTTAGTCAAGTGCACATGAACATATGATATATTGGGGCAAGGTCTCCACCATTTGCTGTTTATAATGAAATAATAAACACACATATAAAGAATGAAATTATGATTTGTTCCAAGTAGTGAACATAGAAAACTTTCCCATCAGACTTAATATAAATTGGATTTTCACTTTGAACTATTCACTGAAAAAAATGATGTAAGAGTGTTTCTGCTGTTTGAATTTCAGAAGGGAGATTTCAGCTTTGGTCAGGGGTCACAAAACAGATGGGAGATCAGCTGCTCATTATCAACTTCAATAGAGAGGAAAATTGAATCGGGTAGATAATGAGCAGCCAATCCATTACCCACTTCCCCCCATTTTGCTTAATGCCAAGGTTAAATATGACCCTAAACTAATCACACCAATAATCCCACAACATTATTAAAAAGACAATTCCCATACTTCCATTTTGAAATATGGTCAACATTTAGTAATAGCTTGCAGACAACTGCATTTCTTTTCAGGACCGCTATGAGCATATGTCATGTCAAGAAGTGAGAAATGTGCGTTTCTACAATTAAAATCGGAGAAATAGCTCACAAAAGACAGTCAATTCTATTTCACTGTCACTCTTACTGTACCTAGTTGTCTTTTGTTTTCTGTTTATGCTCTTACGGATATTACCTAAATTAGGAACAAGTCTATGGCAGCACAATCTGAGGATACATAAAAAAAAAATTCATTTCTTCCAAATCATACATGTGTTATAAAAGTGGTAATATTCTTATACTGCCTGGATTTTCTGACTTCTTTCAAGTTTATTTTGTTTTATGTAACTATTTTGCATTTTTGCAATGAATTACATTATACTAAAATATGAGTCCAAGCAAAGCAGTTCACCATCACCTTCTCAAGGGTGACTAGGGACAGGCAATAAATGCTGGCTCAGCCAGCAACGTCCACATCCCATGAATGAATAAAGATAGGGTGTTTTGCTTTGCTACAACACGTCTACTCTATATTTGACCAATACGAATGCAGATCAGAGCTGATTCTGCAGTCTAACAGATTAAGGCCTGTTCTATTGGGGGTTTTTTTTAAATTAAATCAAATTTTGAAGTTTAAATTAAACTCAAATTAAATCTTTTCTAAACAGGGAAAATGGTTAATCTGATGTGCCAAAATTGATAACGGAGTGATGAGAATCCACAGCAACATGTACAATAGGGTTGTGGACACCAGAATTACATAAAAAGATGAAGATCACCTCATTTACCTATAAATGCATTGTTTGCCATGTTTGATTTGGAAAAGAGTGGCAAAACCATTCCATTTGCATATTGCTCATATCCAGTGCGTATTTGACCGTACTGAGAGAAGTAAACATACTTTATAAAACTAACTTCAAGTCTGCTATCGTCCAAGGTCAAGCAATGGTTTCCAGTGCTAACTCTGTTTTATACCAGATGCAATCTTACAATCATTATGGGTAACAGTGGACTCAGAGGAAACATTAATTGGATGCTACGAAGCCGCTAAGTTGGAGAGTACACTGGATACCGTTTTTATACAGGAATTATACAGGCACAAAAATACCCAGGTGAATTTTCCCAATGGAGTAAGGACCATTTTTGAGTCTTGCCCCTGCACACGTCAAAGGTGTGTTGACAGTTGAAGTCTTCCAGGAGTTAAGTTAGCTCTGAGACTACCTCCATGTTTGCCTTCTGATTAAAGGCAATGGCTGGAAGAAATAAACCAGCAACTAAGATGTAAGTAATTGATGATTCCTTTAAAGAGAGCTGGAGTGTTACCTTTCATGTGACTTAACATCATAGTCAGCTCCATGAGGCTGAAAAAGGACATTGGGTGAAACACTGAAATCCAAAATTATAGCACTGACGTCAAATTAGCATTGCACAGTGCTTGACATCATGATCTGCTTTCTGTAAACAGCTGGGAGATTATAAGGGCTGGATTTTGCCACAAATCAGGGGAGCTTAGAAGATAACTGAACCAGCAAATTCATGCTGCATCAAGTTACGCCAGTTGTGTGGCATTTTGTTGCCCCTATGGAATTGTTCTGCAGCTGATTCCTCAGTGTGGATGGCCATCCATCCAATCATGCCAGGCAAGTATCCATGCCAGTGAAAGGCCCACTTGGCAGCAGGGTGACTTTGGAGGGCTTCCTTCCAAACTGATGGGCCTTTGAGCTTTGGATGCTCCACATTTTAACATATTAATAAGTCTTCCGATATTGCCTGCATTTTGACATGTTTCACAATCCCATTCTGCTTTGGGTATTTCGATTCCATTAGTGTCACTGTTAGTCCATTGCTAAAAGTCATCCTGTTGGGTCTGCCATTTGGGATAGAAAGTTATTAAATCACTAGATCTCTCAACTATAGTTAGGGAAGGTAATGGCCTAGTTGTTTTACCGCCAGAGTATTAATCCAGAGACCCAGGTCATGTTCTGGAACCTGGGTTCAAATCTTGCCAAGGTTGAATTAAGAATCAAATGATGACTATGAAGCCCATCTGGTTCACTAATGTCTTTTAAAGAATGAAACTGCTGCCCTTACCTGGTCTGGTCTACATGTGACTCCAGACCCACAGCACTCTTAACTGCCCTCTAGTTGGTGCATCCAGTAGTTATTTAAAGCTTCGGTAGTCTGCAGGGAATGGTGAGGCAGTAGCAAAAATAATTTTCTTGTCACTTAAAGGTCTTCATATAAATCAGTTCCTTCCCAACATGAGCTGACGACTTCTTCTTGGCATTGAGCATGACGGGGAGAATGTTTAAGAGGCCAGGCCTCACAGTAAGAAAACTGTTCAAAGAGGGAGGAGGATGACGTGACAGGGGATGGTGGTGGGGTTTGAGGGGGGTAGGGAGGTGGGGTGGGGTAAGGACTCATGTCCACAGTGTGCTAGAGAGTCAATATGTTGAATAACAGATTACAGGAGTGCTGTGATGCCCTGAGAGTTTCTTTATATATTGGTATGCAACGGCACAATGGCAGCAGCACAAACTTCCTTAGCAGCACTCTTTGGCTACAGGCCATTTGCGCAGCAATGGAAGCTGAAACATCGGTCATCAAATGCTACTTCACAGTTGGCTCCACATGCTAAGGGTGGGGGTGGGGGGTGAGGTGTGGAACCCTGTGCACAGTTCCAAGTTCGGGTTGGACTCCTTCATACTCTTTGTCCTTGAATTCAGGCTTTGCAGCGCAACAAGTATTTGGGTGTGAACACACTTATCAGACTTCTTCTGTAGCTCGGTTCATCAAAGTCAAGATCTGTGTTCCTTGCAGCAGAACCAATGTGCAACATTGCCCTCTGGCAAGTTGGTACCTGTATTATCCTTTCCCCCTGCCCTCCTGCTTGATATTTCATCACATGCACATCTTGTTTCTACGCTAACCCCTGAGATACGCACAATATCATTATCAGAGCTGGTGGATGCAAATGTGAAATTAAGTGTCAGTATGTCTTCATCTTCACTTTCATCCTGCTCTTCTTCCTTGCCTATACGTAAAAGGAAAATGAGACTAATGACTGGGTTGTGATAAGGAGGAAGTGCTAAGCAGGAAATTAATGCATATGTCATCTGAAGCTTCTCAGTTCAAAGAGATTAAGAGAGGAGGTTGAAGTGAGGGGAAAGGAATGTGGATGAATGACTGGATCCTCTCATCTTCCATGGTTCCAGACTTAGCCATGATCCCGGCAATGGCATTTCCCAAATAGATCGTCATCTCTATGAAATTGGAAGCATCCTTCTCTTTTTCCATTTAATTTCTGCTGCTACCTTCACCAGCAAGAGAGAGAAATGTGTAAGCAAATGTCATGTCATTTCTGTGGAAGATGTTTTCCATCATAGTTGAATAGCTGAAAGTGCATACAAGCTATGATCTGAGAGGTTTGTAGTTGTGTAAATTTGTGAAGGTCAGGTGAAACATGAATGTTGTTTATGTTTATTAATAGAAATTGGTAGATTAACAACAGGAGTATAGCAAATTGAACAGTAGCAGACACTAGTTGTTCAGTTAGTATCATTGAAAGATGCATTTATGAACATTGACCACTTGTATGAGATCATTAAACTTCCTCCTGCATTGTATCCACGTTCCTTGGTCTGTACGTTTGACACTCTTCCACTATCTCTTGCAATTGACTTCTGCACACATATTGGGAAAGTTTTGGTCCATCTGCAGATGCAGGATATTGCTCTTCTGTTGTAAACATCAACCCAAGATCTTCAGTTCAGCACCCAAAATCCTTGGTGCCCACTCTCCTATAGTGAGCCATTGTTGATTATTGCTCATCATGTTTCTTTTTCCAATGTTCTTCAGCTCTTCTAACAGCCATAATGCATTATCTCTTTAAAAGACATAGGTTGGCTTTAAGTAGTACTTGACAACGATGGTACTGGTCTGCCTGCTGATGCATTTAGCCAATGAACAGCACAAAAAGTGTGTTGGAAACATCATTCATGAACTGGAATATTAAGGAAATATTATCTTGCTGTTAACATATGTATCCAGATGAAGATGTGAATTTTACGGAGTCTTTACATTTGATATTGGTATGAACAAATAGTAACTCTTCGCTGGAAATGAGATATTTTTTCCTCTGTAAATTCTGACTTTGTAAAGAATTGTGTTACAGGAGCCACAGGCTACTGCAATCAACCTACAATAGCATCAGAGTGCATTACTGATTTTATTGCATACACACAACAGATTCTCTTTTCCGAATGTCAATGGTTCTATTCAAAATTATCTTTCATGGACATACTATCACATTTTTAGAAGATAAATGTAAGCTTACCACAGACTCTTTGATACATTACACAATATGTGTAAAAATGCATGGCAGCATAAAAAGTAATAATTGACAAGTAAAATCAGGCAAAGAAAAAAATTCCACTATAATCAGTAGTGAGACCCTGCTTTTTGGCGATTTCCAACTCTTGCCCCAGGGAAGCAGCTGTAAATAAGATAATAAATCTACACAAACTGGCTAATAGTTACTCATTGTAGTCACTGAGCTAGTCTGTGATGACTTGAAATGGTGCACAAAGTAAAATCAATAAGGGTCACCCCAAAAAGACTCTGTTCAGGGAGACTGTGCGGTTAAGAAAAGCTGTAGCTGCAATGATGAAATAGAACTAGAGAATTTGTTTCATGCCGTGTAATAAACCAAAATTATGTGAAAAATTCATTCTGACTGCAGATAAACTTCAAAATCTGCTCCCAGTGGAGACTAGCATCATAATTCTTTGACTTTCATATTAGAATTCAGCTTCATTAGAAATGTCCACCAGGCTTCATCCTTGGACATGCTAGTCTGTCTCAAAAACGATGTGCTAGGTTTTACCAAAAGAAAATGATTACATGTGCTGAAATTAAAGATTCAGATATAACTATTTTAATTATAGTGTGGAGTCCAGATTTCTGCAAATTAATGCCAATTGTATTACATATTTCTAAATCTTATGACCAAAACCATATTGGTGTCCTAGTTATTCTGAGCTGTGGAAAATTTGATTCACAGTGTGGAAGTTTCACAGCTGTGATTCAGAACAATCTGCCATGGGTAATAAGTACAATTTACCTAAGGCTTCTTTCACCATTACATAATATTATGTATGCATGAATACTCTTATTTGTTGGTCATTACCTAATACAATGTCAAATGAATAATATTCTATATTTTGTATAAAATTAAAAATTTGAGTTCGTTCTTCTATTTAAAAAGCTTTGCTTTTTATTTCCATGCAACATTTTCATAACTGATGTCTTCCCTTTCTCTTTCTCCATGCTACACAGGACCATCACAATGCCAATTGTTCGCCTTCACATCATTGTTTTGGATTTATACATTTTACGCATGGTTTTGGCGCATAGTTTTACTGCCAGATGCCCATCCTGCCTTCAACCTTCCAGGCTAAAGACTAGTGCTACTATACACTGGCTTATCTGCATGAGTGTCTGAGTCCTTTCATACCAAAACAATTCCTGGAGTGGGAACTGAATCCAAAGCTTTAGGCTCAGAGGCATGAGAGCTGCCTACTGAGCCACTCCCGCAGCATTCCCACAACTGATGTTGAAGAAATAAAAAATAAGACGGCAGCTGCTTTCACTGAAATATTCTTTTTTGCAGTAGATACCACAGGACCAAAATCCAGATGTGGTGATCCCAGCATTTGCTGCACCTAACATAAACAGTGAGATTATATTTACATGTAACTTCAGGAATTTGTGAGCAGGCACCTTATCTGCTTGTGCCCAGCTGTTATACTTCCACCTATATATGCAGTTCAGCAACTTGCAATGGTCATGCTGCTGGCAACTCCAGGCCTACTATTTATTTGGAATTGGGTGTCCAGGCAGCTCCCCAAGGACCACACTCTGAGCCCTTTTGACAAGCTGTGTAATACTAAATATCTAAAAATAAATCTCCAAGGGCGCCCCTTGCACCCTCCTGAGGAATCGTAAACCCCACGTGAATTGGTGAACCAGTTTCTAATTTTATATTGAATATTTGCAGCCATAACGAGATTCCACCTCTAAACCCTTGACTAAGTTGGCTTTATAAGCAAAAGATGGACACTCCACCTCTGGCAATGCCAACTGATTTCCTTATTGTGATCAGGACCTGGTCTTTAATTGAACTGTTTCATTTGGAGTTACAATGGGGCCCTTGTGGAATAGTCAAAGAAGATCAATCTTTTGATGAATCAGAAATTGAATAAGTTTTGTTAATTTTTCTTGGTTACCTTGTGAATCAATTTTAACCCTATCCATTGGACAGAACCCAGACAGGTTACCTACTCTCTTTGTTGCCAATTATTTCCAATAATTGCCAATAGGATTGTACTGGGAATTGAGGTTCCCACCTAACACTGAGATCTCTGGATTGTGCATACTCTAAACATTCCTACATCTCCTTTAATCGAAGGCTTCCGTATAAACAGTCATGAAACATAGTTCCCTTGACCCCAAAAAAATAGATTGCTGAAGCAACACAGATTTATGCAATTTAGCAAGCTGTTGTATCACAGGATCCTGATGCATTTTTAACTGGGTCTTAGAAAACAAAAAGGTCCTGCCATGAATACCTCCGGCTTCCTTTCTCTTTTGTTGAACATTACGAAACACTGTCAAGACGCTGTGGAGTGGTGCTCTGGAAACCAAGCCCTGCTATTACTGGAGTTGTTACAAAAAGTTAAAGATTTTTAAAAAGAAATAAGCAAAATCCCCAGACTACCTGATTGTCAAGCTCAGATTGTTAGAAAACATGGACTAGGCAACTGTACTGAGCAACAATTACTATTTAATTCAGGTTATTTGATTCAAGCTATAGGTAAACAATTAAGCTAAATTAAGTGAACTCTACAAATTAAAACTCTAAACCCCCTTACACACATACAGAAAGACAAAAATAAACAAGGGAAGAACTGTGAAAATCTATTGGATTGGTTCTTGCTGATCAGTTGGTTTCTCCCTCATCCTTCCTTCCTTTTTCTGAATGCTTCCAACAGTTTGCAAGAGACACAGGATGGCTGGGTCACTTACGAAAGGTCTCTCACTTAACTAATTCTAAGTAACAAGAATTAGCATCCATGGAAGGACTGCTAAGCTGATTTTTTTTCCCCACTTTTAAAGTGATTTACTGCAGAGAATTGAGTGAGTGAGAGAGAGAGAGAGAGAAAGAGTCTTATTTTTAAATCCGCCGACTTGTTGCTTCGTCTTCTGGCCTGACAAAGTCTCTCTCTATCTTGCTCATGGCCCAAGCTGTTCAACTAACTGAGACCTTTTTGTTAGCAAGCAGAGATCCTTTTGTCATTGACAATTGGTCCCTCGTCCACAAACCAATCAGCTTCATTTGTAAACAACTCCCTACTTTCAAAACATGCAGCCATCCTTGTAAATCTTTGCGATTCAAACAGTTCTTTCTCATTTCAGTCCACAGATTTTAAAAAAACAAAAAGAAAAACCATCTTTATACCACTTACCTGGAAGTTAATGGATGGTTCAGGCCTCCATAATATTTACTTGCTGGCAGCTGCATTCTGTGTCTGTTCTAATGGGAGCTGGACAGGTAGCATTGAAATGAGGGACAGCAGTTAAAGTTGTTCTGTTTCCTCTACTGCTCAGATATAAAATCTGCCGCTTTCTTTCTGAAATATGCAGAATTTATTACTGTGCCTCTGAGAGTTTGGATTGCACAATTTCATTTAACTTGCACATATCTGTAGAGTTGAGGCACACAGATTGCTGCTAACCAATTCCTAGGGAGTTCCAATTGGATGCTAAGGGTATAACTGGAATGGAACCAACTAATTTTTTCCTCTACTTGTACAGCTTACATTTGATCATGAAGGTTCTGGTTGAGAGAATTATCTGCAGCTACGTGAGAAGAATTCAAGCTCTCAGAAATAAGCCTACCTTTTCTGGTCCCATTAGTAAGCCAGTCTGCCTGGTCCATCATCAGCTGTGCTGTCAGATATTGTGATCTTGCCAGGCTCAGTTCCATTCCTCCATGGCTACATATGTCAGTTTGGAGTCACCTTGTTTTTGAAGAGACCAATCTTACTGCACTTCAAGGGATGATCATCAATATTTATCCATTTAACAACTGACAAATATGGGTACAGGCCCTTACTTGTCACCCAAAGGGCATCAAGAACCTATGAGCAGTAAGGGAGCTCCTTATTAACAGTATATATATTTCCTTTCTCCTCTAGAGTTGAAGAAGCACAGGAACTTATGAAACAGTAATTCCAAAAATTGAAGATGCTCAGCTTCAAATTTCTTTGTCTTCCTGTAATTTAATATTGGCAATTATCTTACCTTAGATATACAAGGGTCTGTTCATATCATTGGCTTCCAAGCAATAGTTTCCAGAATTGGCAGAGTTTTCTCTTATTTGCTCAATGCCAAAATCTATTTTCAGCAATTTTAACCTTCTTATGTAGAGTTTCATTAGATGGTAGTTATTATCTGTTACAGATGTCCCTATCCAATGCTAAGCTTACTCATCACAGTGGCTCAGTGGTTAACACTACTGCCTCATACTGCCAGAGACCTGGGTTCGATCCTACCCTTGGGCAACCGTCTGTGTGGAGTTTGCACATTCTCTCTGTGTCTGCATGGGTTTCTGCCAGGTGCTCTGGTTTCCTCCCACAGTCCAAAGGTGTGCAGGTTAGGTGGATTGGCCATGCTACATTGCCTGTAGTGTCCAGGGGTATATAAATTAAGTGGATTAAACATGGGAACTTCAGGGTTACAGAGAAAGGGTAGGGGGATGGGTCTTGGTAGGATGTCCTTCAGAGGGGCCAAATGGCCTGTTTCCACACGGTGGGGATTCCATGATCACATTGGAGAGACGGCAGCCTTCCTGATTAGCTTCTGTATGGAAAACATTCTATGTGCAAAACTAAGAACTGTCCTATGTAAATGTGACCCCCTCACCAGAATGCTCAACAATTGATAAAAAAAATGTTTTTTTGGCATCCCATTGTGACAAATATCTAGGCAATTGCATTGTGCTTTAGACAACTCTGGACAAACCAATTTCCTTCCTATTTTCTGATACAGATCTATAAATAATCAAACATTCATCTGGTAGTGATCATCTTGAAAGCAATATAATGGCCCACATTTTGTTTGAAAATTAACTGCACAGGCTGACAGACTAGTTTGTAGTGTCTGTTTTTTTTTTCTACTCTTTCTGCTGAAGAACGTTCCTGAACTGCAGTTCTGCAATATCAGGTTTATGTTATTATCAAAGGCAATTGCAGATAGGTTAAATGTGAACAACAGCATATGCCACTTGAGAGAATATGGCCTTATGTCAAATTTCAATTTCATTAAAAAGAGCATCAGTGTACTTTATTGAGAAGGTATAATAAACAGTAAATAATTTGAATGATTGCCTATTACTGCAGGGTGTTGGTGCCACATATCCATTAGATCATCTAACGACAACATGCATTATAAATCTTTTGCATTTGACACTACTTTGACAGTTTAAGAGTAAATGAATCACTGATTTATTGCATTTGTACAGGTTGATTTTTGGACAGGGATGGATTTTAAGTCCTTGTAAAAACTTAGAATCTGCTGCTGCAATCAAATACAACAAATGCACGTGATAGATGCAACATATTCCAGAAAATTAAAAAGCTGGTTAAAACGGGCATTTGAAAATTACACACAGGCTTGTAATAGTTACTGGACTGCGTAAGGTCTGCTGCTGATCTTCACTTTCACAAATGGCCTTGATGATGTGATTCAAAGCCAGATATATAATTTGCTGATAGTGCTAAATTAAAATATGGGAATGCAAATTGTACCACAGAAGCAGCGGTTATCCAAAATGGCTTGATAGAAAATTGGCACTTGGATAAATGATTGGCAAATGGCTTTTAATGTTCAGAAATGTAAGATAATGCAGATTGAAACTAGAAATTTTAAATATGAGCATCAATCTACTATTAGGTCATTACTCTGACAGTATCAGACATCAATGTTATTGCTGTCAAAGTATATATCAAATTAAAGTATTTGTAATGTATCAGGCCCGCTGGTGTTTTGAGTCAGTGTGAAAAATCTTCCTGGTGCACAAATATGATGGAATGTTGTCAGTACCATAGAAATGCTTGAAGTCATAGCATGAATCTGGTTCAGTTTTTCAATCTTTAAATTTCTTCTTTAGTTGTAATGAATGTTCCAATGTATCTTATACTGCAGTAAGATGCTACAGACGTTATTATCAACAACTACATTGAAATCAAGCTCCAAAAATAATAACTCGTAATAAGAATGCAATAAAAATATTTCATATTCAGTGACAACTTTCAACAATAGTCCTGTGTTGTCAAATAACTGAATACTTGTCAGGGTTAAAAAGGTATTTTTAATCAACCCGTTCAGAATTGCTATCACACACCTCTGGAGCAGGTGAAGCTTGAACCTAGACCTCCCGGTCCAGGAATAGGGACACGACTGCCGTGCCACAAGAGATCTGGTTGTCTGAAAATGGATGTTGGAGATGACTAATATAAATTTTGAAAGTCAATGCCAGACAAAAATACAGAAGGGTACATTTAAAGCTGATTTTCAAAATTGCTGATTCCTCTTAACTTGGCAATTAGAAGCAACTTATTGTTAGTAATATTAATTCATCAGAGATGTTGCTGCTTGACCCTAGGTATTATGACAAATAGCCCACTACTGCCATTCAGACAAGAATCTTGGAGCAGATTTTTTGTTTTGGAGATCAAATCCTGGTTCTGACTTGAAACCATGTCAGAAATAACAATGGCAAAATTTTCAGAGGAATGACCAAAGGGTACACTTGTTGTCTAATCAAGGATGTTGGCTGGATGACCAATAGGAGGCCCTGCATGGTACAGCATGTGGGTGAAGGGAGAAGAGTGAGAGAGAGAGTGTGAGAGCAAGAGCGAGAGACAGAGAGAGAGAGAGAGAGAGAGAGAGAGAGAGAGAGAGAGACAGCGAGAGAAAAGATGGAGGCACCCTTTCTATTTTTTAATGATCTACAGCTGCCACATCACCCAAAATGGTGGCCTAAAGTTGCAGCTGGGACCATCTTTCAACGTCAGCATGGGGCTGAATTAGTCAATGGTTTTTAAAGAATTGGGTTGCTGGCTTCCCCAAATTGCTTTATGGGGTCACCTTCTTTCACTGGCCATGTTCTGCCCTACATAGAACTCTTCTCTACTGAATGAATATTCCCATCCAGCCCAGGAGAAGTCATCAATCATTTTAACTGCCTCAGCTCCTTTCTTTAAAAATGGATCAATGGTGAGACTGAGCTAACAAAGGGCACATCAGCCAGCAGTGGGAAATTCTATGTCCACCTTCCTCAAGAGTCACCCCCACACTGACTACTACAAGTTCAGTCCATTATTTCCATGGATTGAAAGGCAATTTCAAGGCCTAATCTGTCCTTTTCAAGCTAAATGCAAAATCCCTCAAAAGATTCAAAAAAACTTCCAAAATAAGGGTATAAAGGAAATGCCAAATGATTATAGGCCAGTTAGTCTTACTTTGGTGGTGAATAAATTGTTAGAATCAATCCTGAGAGAATGAACAAGCTGTCACTTAGAAAGGCATGGGCTAGCAGGGATAGTCAGCATGGCTTTGTTAAGGCAAAGTCATGCCTTACAAATTTGATTGAATTCTTTTAATAAGTGACAAGGAGGATCGATGAGGGTACTACAGTGGATGTTGTCTACATGGGTTTTGGTAAGGCATTTGACAAGCTCCCACATGGCAGACTGGTCAAAAAAGGAAGAGTCCATGGGATACAGGGTAATGTGTCGAATTGGATCTAAAGTTGACCTAGTAACAAGAAACAAAGAGTCGATGGTTGCCCTTGCAAATGGAATGCTGTTTCAAGTGGTTTTCCACAGGGCTCGGTGTTGGGACCCCTGATTTGGATTTGAATGTAAGGGGCATCATTGGGAAATTTACAGATGACACAAAAATTAGCCATGTTGAGGATAACTGTAAGCTCCAAAATGATATAGATGGGTTGATGGAGTCAGAAGGAAAGGGGCAGATAGAATTCAACTCTGATAAGTGTGAGGTAGTGATTTCAAGGAGGTCAAAATAAATGGGAATGTACTGAGAGGAGTAGATGAACTGAGAGATCTTGGCGTGCAAAAGGTCCCCAACAGTACAGGTCGATAAGGTTGTAAAGAAAGCATATGGAATGCTGTCCTTCACTGGCAGAGGTACAGAATACAAAAGTAGGGATATAATGATGAAACTGTATAAGTCAGTGGTGAGGCCACAACTGGAGTATTGTGTGCAATTCTGCTCGCAACATTACAGGAAGGACATAATTGCTCTGAAGAGAGTGCAGAACAGGGCTGGAGAATTGTAGGTATGAGAAGACATTGGAGATTTGCAACTGTTTTCCTTGGAACAGAGAAGGCTGAGGGGTGACAATGATTGAAGTATACAAAATTGTGAGGGGTAGAGAAAGAGTAGTCAGGAGGAACCTGTTTCTCTTGGCAGACGGTTCAAAAACCAGGGATTTTTGATTCCAGCTAAGTGGCAGAACGATTAAAGGGGAAGTGAGGAAAATTCATTTTATGCAGAGGGTGGAGGGTGTCTGGAATTTGCTGCCTGAGTTGGTGGTAGAGGCAGAAACTCTTTTTAAAAGTACCTGGATCTTCACTTTAAATGCTGTAAACTGTAGGGCTGCAGACTGTGTGCAGGAAAATGGAATTAGAAAGGATATCTGGGTGTCTTTGCATTGGCATGCACAAGGTGGATTGAGTGGCCACTTTCTGGGCTGTATCATATCTATGCCTCTATGGCTGTATGTAATTTGAAAATAATGGTTAATTAGGGAAGTCAGAATTGTGACAGTCAATAATTTACCTCAACAGAATCATAAAACTAATTAAGCTTGCTGTTATTTCTAAGAAAATGAAACAGCATTTTGGATGAAAGATATTCATGGTCAAATTTTTAAACATTGCTGTCAACATTGCATCATTCCACCATCCTGCTGACAGCTTCACAAAATCACCATTTTGCCATGTACCTCATCATTCACATGCAATGGAAGCCATGAAGTTGCTGTGCTTCCATGATGGATATGAACACAGCACAACACAGATAATTAGAACTGGTAGCCAGTAAGAAAAGTACCCTTTCCACATGTGACATTTGTTCATTTACATCATAATTAATAGATTAAGTATATAAAGGAGAAATATAACAGAGATTTAAATTTGATAAAGCTAATTTTAACTGGAAGAAACAGATTGATGACAGCAAACTATTCAAAATTCATATTAACTGTAGATGAACAGTGGGAATTGTTCCAAAAAGAATTTTGGTCATACAGGTCTAATGAATGCCACTAAGGAACTCTATTTACTGCATTGAACAGCCATGGTTGACAATAGAGATAAAACTGAAGGAAACAGTAAGTGGAATTTAATGCCCGTCCATTAACCGTGGTGAGGTAGACAGTGAGGGGGCAAGTGTGGGGACTCCACTTCTTTTTCACTTGCACCATGATTAGGTCCATCCTGGGAAAGGCCTGATGTAGCCTTTATGAATAAGAGGTGGTACTATGGAAAGTGAAAGTTAGGAAATTACAGATTGTTGAAGAATTGCTTTGAGTCAGTCTTCCCAGTAGAGGATGAAAAAAATCTATCTTTCATTCAAGGAAAAGTTATAATGAATCAAGCTCTGGAACTCACTAGAATTAACAAAAAAAAAACTGGTCATAAAAACAATGGTAATAAAGACGAATAAATTCCTGATTATTTAAGGAATAAGGACATATTGGTTTGCACCCTGGAAAGGAACGCGCAGAAGAAATTTCAAATGCTAAGCAATAATCTCCTAAGGTTCTTCCAATTCAAGAATTCTCTTTAAATTGGAACATTTGAGAAAAGTGACTAACTTATTTAAGAAAAGTGAGATAGAGCAACCAGTAAATTATAGATCTAATAGTACAACGTCTATTGTAGGAAAGTTATTGAACTTTCTAATTAAGGACAGAATGGCTGCCCAATTAGAGAAATTCGAGCAGATTAAAGACAGTCAACATGGATTTGTAAAGAGTAGGTCACATTCAATGAAGCTAATTGATTTTATTTTGAGGAAGCAATTAAAGTAGCAAGTAAGGAAATATCTATAGATGTTGAAAATATCTACATAAGTTACCAGAAAGTTTTTTTTAAAAAATAAGGTTCCTCATTAGGTATTCATAGCTAAATTAATAGATAATGAAATTGAATGGTAGACATCAGAGCTTAAAGGTTGGTTAGACAGCATCCAGGCATATACTTTTCTAAAGATAGTAGGAACTGCAGATGCTGGAGAATCCGAGACAACAAGGTGCAGGGCTGGATGAACACAGCAGGCCAAGCAGCATCATAGGAGCAGAGAGGCTGACGTTTCGGGCCTAGACCCTTCATCAGAAAAGGGGGAGGGGAAGGGGGTTTTGAAATAAATAGGGAGAGAGTGGGAGGCGGATAGAAGAGGGATAGAGGAGAGGATGGGTGGAGAGGAAAGAAACAGGTCGAAGAGGCGGGGATGGAGCCAGTAAAGGTGAGTGTAGGTAGGGAGTTAGGAAGGGGATAGGTCAGTCCTGGGAGGACGAACAGGTCAAGGGGGCGGGATGAGGTTGGTCGGTAGGAGATGGAGGTGCGGCTTGAGGTGGGAGGAGGGGATAGGTGGGAGGAAGAACAGGTTAGGGAGGCAGGGACGAGCTGGACTGGTTTTGGGATGCGGTAGGGGGAGGGGAGATTTTGAAACTTGTGAAATCCACATTGATACCATTGGGCTGCAGGGTTCCCAAGCGGAATATGAGTTGCTGTTCCTGCAACCTTCGGGTGGCATCGTTATGGCACTGCAGGAGGCCCAGGATGGACACGTCGTCTGAGGAATGGAAGGGGGAGTTGAAATGGTTCGCAACTGGGAGGTGCAGTTGTTTATTGCGAACCGAGCGTAGGTGTTCTGCAAAGCGGTCCCCGAACCTCCGCTTGGTTTCCCCGATGTAGAGGAAGCCACACCGGGTACAGCGGATGCAGTATACCACATTGGCAGATGTGCAGGTGAACATTTGCTTGATGTGGAAAGTCTTCTTGGGGCCTGGGATGGGGCTGAGGGAGGAGGTATGGGGGCAGGTGTAGCACTTCCTGCGGTTGCAGGGAAAAGTGCCGGGTGTGGTGGAGCTGGAGGGGAGTGTGGAGTGGACAAGGGAGTCCCGGAGAGAGTTGTCCCTCCGGAAAGCAGATAAGGGTGGGGAGGGAAAGATGTCTTTGGTGGTGGAGTCGGATTGCAGATGGCGGAAGTGTCGGAGGATGATGCGTTGGATCCGGAGGTTGGTGGGGTGGTACGTGAGGACGAGGGGGATTCTTTTTTGGTTCTTATTGTGTGGACGGGGTGTGAGGGATGAGGTGCGGGAGATGTGGGAGACACGGTTGAGGGCGTTCTCGACCACCGAGGAGGGGAAGTTACAGTCCTTGAAAAACGAGGACAACTGAGATGTACGGGAGTGGAATGCCTCATCCTGGGAGCAGATGCGGCGGAGGCGAAGGAATTGGGAATAGGGGATAGCATTTTTGCAGGAAGGTGGGTGGGAGGAGGAGTATTCTAGGTAGCTGTGGGAGTCGGTGGGCTTGAAATGAATATCGGTTTCTAGGTGGTTGCCCGATATGGAGACAGAGAGGTCCAGGAAGGGGAGAGAGGTGTTAGAGATGGTCCAGGGTCAGAGTTTCATTCCAACTGATGCATCACAAAACTTCAACAACACTGATTACTTGTTCACCATATTTATATACACTCCAAATTCTCACCCAATTATCCCAGAATAGCACATAATCATCACCTGTTCCCTATTTCAATTTAGTTCAGGTAACTGTTGAAAGAAATTGAACTGGATTACTGATCTGGTTAAGAGTTTTGGAGGACAGTAAAAGACATTCTGTATATATGTGCTCAAATGGACTGAAGTGATTAGTGGTATCCAGTATGGAGTAGTGCTTGAAATTCAACTCTATTTATTAGTGACTAAAATAACATTATAAAGCGCAATATATATATATGAGTTTGTCAATTGCATAGATTGAATAGTAGGAGAACAAAATTTTAGAGATATTAATAGCTTAAGTGAATGGACAAAATTGTGGCTGATGGAGTTCAACATAGGTAAGTGTGAAGTCAGCAATTTTGAACTAAAACAAGGTAGTTCTGAATTTAATTTTAAAAGAGAAAAGCTAGGATCAGTTGAAGTTTGAAGAGACTTAGAGGTCCATGTACACGTATCATTAAATGCAGCAGTCAAAAAGAAATTGGATTGACCTTGGAAGAAGTTGTGCTACAATTTAATGAAGTGTGGCTATGTTTTCTGTATACGTAACTGGAGGAAATATTACATAATATATCAAATAATTCCAACACAGCTTTTATTTGCTATTAGAAGGTAAACATGTCACTTGTAAGTTCTCCAACTTTGTAATACCGAATCAACCTCTCAACTCCTTAGTAAATCAAGCTATAATTTTTCATTTAACCAATCCCATAAGCATGGTTCGTGTCTTTATTTGTTAATAAACAAAAGAAAAAAAAAAACAAGTGCAGTGCAAATTCATAAAAATATTATTAAAGTTCTAAGATTTTGATCATAAAGAGAGATTATGCAGGCAATTATATTTCCTGGAATAGGTTAAAAGGTGATTTGATAGAGGGTTTTAGTATTTTGAAAGCCGAGGCCACAAACAAATCAGCCATGATCTTATTGAATTGTTGTGCATCAATGGGCTGAAAAGTCAGTTCCTGCTCCTAATTTGTATGTTTCAATGTTCATACACCATATTAACTGATATGGTAAATAGAGAAAAACATTTTCCACTGATCAGTGAACCTAAAACAAGCAGATATAATCTTAAAATCAGTGCCAGACTATTCAGGCAAGAAGAAACACTTCCATACACAAAACAATGTAGACGTATGGAACCCTGACAAAAAGCCATGGATGCTAGCTCAGTTAATCATTTTCAATGTTGCAATCAATATATTTTAGTTATAAAGGAATACGATAGGTGGATGGAGGTTCTCGAAGCTAATGTCCATTTGTATGTTAATTGTTATTAGCTTAGCTGACTTCAGAAGCATTTACAAGTGGGTCTCATTCCTTCAGGTTTTGAATCTTTTAGTGAGACTTTTTAAAAGTCACTTTTTGTCGTACATTTTCTTTGTCTCTCTTTTTTCTATTATCTCTCTTAATTTTATCTTTCTGTACTTAACCTCTTTATCAGCCCTTCCACTTATATCCAATCCTTAAATCTCATTCGGCCAGGTGATAACCTGTTTGTTGCCCTGAATAAAAGATTTTAAAAGTGTCCTCTTTCCACAAATGTACTGTTATCAGCTCCCAATTACATCAACTTTGTGGGCAATATTTTTGAGCTGAAGGATGCAGGTACAAGTTTAAATATTGACGAACTCTGCTAGAGATCCTGGTATAGCAAAATCTAGCCTATTGCCTTGAGAACCTATTCTGGGGAATTTAACATCAAAGATTCCATGTCAACATTGAAATGACATTCAACATTAACACCTTGCTTTTTCCTGACATAATCTGTTTCTTAATTTCCTGTTTCAAATATATTACATACTTAAAAAAAAGAAAGCTAAGCATTTTTTTTGTTTGAACATTTGATTACAGTATTTCAGTATAGAGCATAGGATGCTCATTTAATATTACATATTGAAGCAAATTGGCATAAATATTAAGAAATCATGAGTGTAGCATCATAACACAAAAAGAATATCTAACCAAACTTGTTAGAAAATTGCAATACCAATCTAATAACGTTGTGCTTCAGGCAGATTTTTTTCTAATTTACAATAAAGATTCCATTGAGACTTTAAAATCACTCCTTTAATAGAATTTGCCTATGTGCATATATTGATATTTCTGTTAAAAAGATGCACAGTAAAATTGGCAATCAAGTTTAATCATACAAGAACAGTTCACATTTTATAGCATATACTGTGATATCCCTATCACAAGGACACCGCTACTATTGTAGTATATCACAGTTAGTGTCTCTATTATAGCAATTCAATGTATTCATGCTATGTGCATATTACTTATATTAGGCTGTAATAAAGGCTGTAAAATTATGTTCCAAAGCACCAACGTTGCAGGCACTACAGGTCACCCAAAGGCATAAAATGGTGTGGGCTGTGCTTCTGACCACTTCACTATGGCTCAAGTAGCTAGCCACGCTAGGATGTGTAACACCATGAGTATATCACATATGCTGGGTATCCGTTAGTCAATTGGCTAGATGGCTGGTTTGTGATACAGTGATGCCAACAACAAGGGTTCAATTCCTGCACTGAGGTTACCATGAAGAACTCTCCTTCTCAACCTCTCCCCTTGCAAAGGTGTGGTGACCCTGAGGTTAAACCACCACCAGTCATCTCTCTCTCTCTCTCTCTCTCTCTCTCTCTCTAATGAGAGGGCCGCCCTATGATCTACTAGGTCTATGCAAATTTACCCAAAGTGTATATACCAAACGCATCATGTCAGGTTAAATTGTGGCATTTTGATTTGATACACACTTCTGAAACTTTGACCATGGCGTTCCATTAACTGTTTGTTACAGTCAATATTAGCTAAATATGTGTCAGGTCGCATGAGGGTCCTCCCAATAACACTAAAGTGATAACATGCAGGTGAGATGCTTGTGCCTGATCTCTGTTGTGAAGAGGTTAACAGAAATATAATGGCTTATTTCTGCAGGTGGGCCTGAGCATTCAGGGACAATAGACAATTGTGTTACCTGTAAGCTGCAACAGTTTTAAAAGGACTGTAGTTAGTGTCTCTGTATCTTCAATGACCAAGAACGTGATCGGAGTGACTGGAGGCTGGAGAGAGAGAGAGAGTACTTGTTTTTTTTTGGTAGCCAGGAGGAGACATTAGAACGCCTTCCATCTGGATGGCACTTGCTCAGACTGTACTTCTCAGCAAACATCTTGCTTTTGGCACCACAGATCCACTGTCCCCACTAACAATTCATCTGGTACACACAATTAATGTCACCTTGACCTAACAACCTGCCCCAAAAGCCACAACAATATCCCTTCCATAACTTCTTCATCCAAAAATACAGCCGCACTAAAACAAAAATGAACTCTTCATCCTAATGCTTTTCCATAGTGTTGGTCTTGCTGGTGACCTTGGCTGAGCCTATGGCCTTAAATAGCATTGCCACAGTGGCTGTAGCATGGATGGTTGAAATCTGCTGACTCGTAATGGAGAAGACGGATTTTAAAGTCGAGTAGTTCACTTCCCTGGCCACCTGATTAATCCTTTATTAGGGTACTCTTTGAGGGCTTCCTACATCGCAGAGATCCTCAAAAAAATCCCCTCATTGACTTCATTGATTAATTCTGGGAAGAATTGCATTCATGAATAGTGGAGCCATCTTTCTGTTCTGGTAATCCACCGTTCTTCTCTCCAATTGTAGACCTTGCAGCCAGTAAATCATTATTTTATTCAGTGCTGAGCTTGAATCCAGTTGGAGCACATGCTAGACTCATGTAAGGAGGCAACATGTAGTTGTATGATGCTTATATCAATGAGACTTATGCTTTACATTTTAAAGCCATTGCTACTTATGACATTTCAAATGATTTCAGTGATCTGCAACAGTGCAAGTTCAATGTGTTCATTGTCATTCTTGTTTAAAGTTGTTGTCCATTCACGCTGAGTTGAACCAACAAACTGAAAATCCACAATAGAGTGTAAAACAAATTGTCCCATGTTTTTCTTGCATATGTTTCTCCGGATAACTGATATTATATGGCAGAATGTTTAGGATATATTTCATACATATATTCAATTTTAAGCAATGGAAGTTAATCTCCAATTCATTGTGATGCTCAACGTTCACTATCACCTATTGAAAACAGTAGTAATTAGTTGAGCACTGCCTGCAGAATAGAATATGGAAACTTTCATTTGCTTCAGAGATTTGCAACCAAGTAGCAAGGTGAAAAACATCCGAGGCATAGAGAATGTAGGATTTCAAAAAATGGAGATGCCAGAAGTCAGGAACCCAATAGGATTCTGTGTCATTGAATAACATGAGAGATTTCATAGGCATGGTAAAGGACGGAATTTTCAATTACAGTGATAGCAGAATCAGGTGATCATAGAAAAGGTAAGAGAATTGGTCTTAACTGAACTGTTATTACAATTCACAAGCAATTGGTAGATTCTTTAACTGAACTGAAATTTATTTTTAAAATTATGCTTATAAAATGCAATTAATGAAATAATTCAGACTGAAATTCCAGGGTTTGTTTTACATCTGGTATATGCATATGCAGTCCAAAGGATTTTACTGCTAAAAGATATGTTCAGCAGAATTTTCTCAGCCCTTAATGGCATTAGCAATGGCGAGATCTTTGGGGGAATATGGTGAGAATTAAATAATCTAATTCTCGCTGTTCAGAAAACTTTTGCTTGAGGGGAAATCCTTAAGTTTTAAATGGCTAGATGAGAATCTCATTTGTAAGTGGTGAGGACCTATTTCCATTCAATCACATCTCACTACTAGTTACTCTCAGTTCACTCATTTATATGTAGTATGCGTTTCTCCCAGGTACTGCTCAGAAACAATTCAGAGCCAATTGCAGACTTTAAAGTAAGAGTAGTTAGCTGGTGGATGAAGCTCGTGGTTAACTTCTCCAGGCCTCCATGTTAACCTTCTTTCACCGACATCTCATGGCAGAGTCCACCTCCCCCAGCCAGTACTGGATGTTGGCATCAGCAAAGCACCAACCTCACCACATCATCCTGGCTAATCTCAGACTAACTCAAGATACTTCAGCACTTCACCCCTGCACTTTGGAGATTCACTGACATCTTTCATTGTCCAGCTCCTGCCAAGTCGGTCTGCACGCTGGAATACCTAGCCATGTCATGCACCTGCAAAGGATCTATCACAGTGATGTTTGCTTGTTTTCTTTGTGTTCACTCACTTTATGCATACTTGGAGGCTCAAAGCACCTCTGCTCCATCTTGTGCTTTAGTGCATTGCTGTTTCTTGCAGAACCTATGGTCTCACAGCTTCTCTGGTTTGACTTGCTCTTGAGCACAGAACGGCAAGCAGCTTGCCATGCTTGTGAGCACTGAACAGGCAAGGAGGTGGTCATGTTACTGTACAACATCAAGTTACATCGATATTACTCCTACAGTATGTACCAGCAACTTCCATAGCAAACATTGCAAATATCAAAGTCTAAAAGTCAACTGGGAACAGTTCCTAGTCAAATGAAGGATTATGGCTAGTCACTTGGTGCTGCCATCCTCAGTCCAGGGTATCTTCCAATCTCATTCCAGGAGGGTATTCACAGTCGGTTGGGCATTTGGTGTGATCAGTATCTGGGATCCCTATTTTCCCAGTCTCGGAATAAGGCCATGTTCAGTGCTGCAAGCCAGGTCCAAGGATTACAGCTAGATCAGTCAGGGAGCTGTACAGAAATCAGTTAAAAGTCAGGGCTGGCCTCACAAGTTAGTCTGGTGAGATGGACTACAGTCATTGGGATTTAGGCCAAATAGTAAGGGGGTTAGCAGAGAAAGCACTGTGTAGGGGGAAACTGGAACTTCAAATATTGGGATTGGAACTAATGAGCTGGGATGCATAGGGGATAATGACTGTGAAGGGAGACAAATTCAAATACAATGGTGGGATCTGATATAACCTAAAGAAGGCATGGGGTACTACAGGGCATGTTTTCACAAGTCACCACCACGTGGATTCAATGGGAGCCAGGCAGTGGTGGTGATTATGGTGGGGAGGGGTCTAATAGTGATTATTAGACATGGCTTTGTGGTAATCCAGGGGTTGAGGGAGAAAATAAAAGGCTTGGATGGGGAGTATCAAAGCTCATGGAATTCACAGGGACAACTAGACAAAAGGGTACGTGAAGAGTTAGGGCAGAAACTTGACTTTTCAGCTTGTGCCTGGAACTTACACTCAGGGCCGCAACCCCTCAACAGTATTCTAACCTCCAACAAATTTTAGTTGCATCATAAGGATGCAAAATAGCTGTCAGGGCACTCAGTGTGCAGGGTAGGTTTGTTTGGTTTAGTTTAGCCTCCAGGATTGGTTGCATTTGTGGGCAATGTGAAGTCCCCTAAGAGGCAATTGCATTAATCAGGTATCCTGATGACCCATATCTGTTATTTAATTACATTGTATGTGACCAACAATACATATTGAAAATCTTGGCCACAAGTAATCATAACATGTCATTGATCATATCAAATTAATCCTAGTAATTGCTTTGAAGCAAATGTGATCACAGGCAACATCCTTGGTACAGTTTGTGTGCAATAGCATGGTTAGACTGAATGTCAAGTAACAGAGAGAAGATGGAAGCAATACCCTTGAGGAATATAGAAAGTCATTGACCTTCTTATGGCATTGCTATGCATTTCTTCTGACTGTGGACTTTGTGCTGACCTCGGTGTTCACTTGTTCCACGCTGGCAGGGTCTGGTACTGTGTCTCCATTGGCAGTCCTGAGAAGAAAGGATGGCTCTTTTCTCCACCAGCAAGTCCACTAGGAGCTTCAAGCTGTAGTCCATGAAATGGTGTTCCAACTTTTCTTGGTTGGCTCTGTAGAATCCTGTTGATGTTGAGTAGCAGACTTCGAATGGCAGTTCCTGGGCATTTGCAACATTTGAACTGGCGCACGGCTTGAATGTAAATATGGAGCCTGCAGCCACCACTACCAGCAGGTCCTGACATCTGGTAAGCATTTCCACCTCTGATAGTGCACAATTTAAAGAGAAGGATTCCACAGAGGCCAGATGCATAACTAATGAAGTGGGCAGTGGAAGCTTGTGTGGGAAAGGTCACCATGGCCCACAAAGGAAAACCCTACGTGAGTTTTGTTGAAATTGACATTTAAACAAAAAATATGGAAAGATTTGACCTGGTGTTTCTTTTTATGAAATCTTCAAATTCTGAACCTTAGTAAATATGTGATTTGGATTTAACAGATCTGTGTGTGTGAAACACGAATTGACTTTGTATCTCATGTTAAGCATTTGATATTAAAGCCAATGGAAGTAAAACTGACAAATGTAAAAGATGCTATTGATTCACTAGCATCTATGTTATACTATCGATATCAAAATCTGCCCTATTTACTTTAAACAGCATAACTCATAACTAACTGCTCAGACATTATGGTAACAAATGATAAGCTTTATCCTATCTAAAATAGTCCCAAATAGACTAGTTTTTATTAGGCAACTTAAATAAATTACTACCTCAAGAATAAAGTAGTTGGGATCTGGATGTAAAATATCTTTTTTGTAACTGGTTGCTTAGTTACTGGTTGGGTAAATCAATGAAAGGGCTATTTTCCCATTTGCTCTGAATTTTGGCTTGCGATTTGGTTCCTGCCACCAACTTGGGGCAGGTTGCCAATGTAGGTTTGGATCTCCCCAGTCTTCACCATCCTCATCACCACAGAACACACTCTTCCAACTGATGGCCAGAAATGTGTTCTTCTAGCCTTTTATGTTCCATAATAATGTAGTTCCCATTGGCGAACTCCCCATGGCCTCTGGCAAAAATACATCAACTGTATATAGGGTTAGGATTAGGGTTAGTGAATGTTTTGTAACTTTATGTTAGAGCAATTAGGAAAAGATCAGAATCTGCTCTGTCTGTTTTTCTGCAACATCACTGGGAACCTAGATGATTTATTTACGATGTGTTTTGTTTATTTCATTTTATGTTATGCAGTGGGATAGAAGATCTTAGAAAGATTCGTCAAGCTCCAATAAGAATGGCCCTTTCCGGTGAGTGGAATTGCTGGTCCCCATCAGTGTCTGGAGGGAAGGCAGTGGAGTTGGCTGGCCTTGGCTTGCAATTGCAGATAGGAGCGATATGATATCATTGCATTTTAAAAACTGGATCCCAATTCCTTCCTACAGCCATCCTGCTCATCTGGTCAAGGATAGGTTCATGAGGACCTGACAGAAGGAAGCAACATCAGTACGTGTGACTGACTCTTTGTATTTTAACTGTCCCCTCACTAGTTTACACCAGGCAGGGACAGTTAAAATTGGGCCCAAATGTTTTGATTGCCTGATATTGAAATGACTACCAGAGCTATACGATATAGATAATGCTGGCATGATAGACTGAATGGCCTCCTTCTCTGCTGCATGATTTGAGGATAACAGAAAGAAGTGCCATTCTGGAGTGCCATTATCTAAACACACAAATTTAACTGATTGTTAACCAGCTTGTCTGTTTATACTGGAGGTTGCCCTGAAAACATTAGATTTGGGCAGAGCAAATGGAACTTGGCCTAACATTGCATAATGTGATCAGACATTACCACAAATGCTGACACTTCCCATTGTATTAATATTTTGCGGATCAAACATGATAAGTTTGTACAGTGGGTGGGAAAATCATCCATTGTTACTATTCCTACTGCTCCAGTAATTCATATAACATCCAGATGTGTGAATTAGGAACAAGAGAAGACCAATTGAACCTTCAAGCATGTCCAATTCAATCAGATCATGGCTGATTGAATTACTCTACACTCCAACCTAAACCAGATAACTTTTCTCCCCTTTGTTTATTAAGAATCTAGCTATTTCTGTCTTAAAAAAAAATGTCAAAGCCGTTGCTTCTTTCACTTTTTGAGGAAGAGCATTCCAAAGACTCATGACTCCCTGAGAGAAAATAATACCTGGACTGCAGCACTTAACAGGGAAAATAATCCTCCTTAATTCACAACTCACCACTGCCTAGTGAGAAACACGCTGAGCTGCTTCTTAAAAGTATAAAAGGTGGAGCAGGATGCTTCCAATGTCACAAATCTGCTACAAATTTCACCATTGCCCAAGATGCCCACGCAAATGTAGGATTCTGCTCCTTGATTTCCTCATGGTATTTTCCCCTGCCTCTCAACTATTCAAGACAGTTAACATATCACCATCTCTGAGGATGACCTCCTCGTCTCCAGTCTCTGATAAAACTCACCTCCCCCACTAAATATCCTAAATCTTCCCCGAACCCGTTTCCAAAGGCAACCAGACCGCAAAAAGTGGGAGGCCATTCCAGGAACTGTATTAGGCATACCTCAAAATGGGTTAACAACTTGGTGAAGCTACATTGTAGGACTACATCTAGGCAGCACGCTAATAGGCAGAACTAAGAGTTTCTACAAACAACAGATTAGATCAGAACTTTGCAGTCTTGCTATATGCAGTTTAAATGGTAGTTTGACTATTAAACAACTGGAAGATGGCCTAAGTTCATTATTTCTATGCCGCTGATTAGGGCAGACAGAGTGGTGTTCTACTCAGAATGGCTAAAGAGATGGAATTATGCCTGGGAGTCATCACTAAACTGTAACCTTGAGACTCAAGGGAAATGCACTCTCAGGAAAAGAGATTATACCACTGGGAGGTGAGCATGTGTAGAGGTGGTCCAAGTTGAAGTTGAAGGAAATTCAAAGGCTAGTTCTTTGGAGATAAGGAGATACAATCCATCAAGTGGAAGACATCTGGCTGAGTTGCTGACAAAGCCATGGAACCTGTCTTGGTCGCATCTGCCATTCAATGTAGAATGTGATTTTTTTTTTGCCACAGTTTGCCTGCCAATTCATACTTACCCTTCATTAATTCTGGACTTCAGAGTAAAAGATAACGGTTTTTACTTTATTGACTCTGTGCAGTAAATTTTATTTTGTCTTAAAACTGTGAAATTTTGTTCCTTTACTTTCTTAACAGGATCGTGGATTCCACATTTTGTCTTTACTTTAGCTATCTGACGGGTGGCACGGTGGCTTAGTGGTTAGTACTACTCCCTCACAGCACCAGGAACCTGATTTCAATTCCACCCTCGGGCGAGTGTCTGTGTGGAGTTTGCACATTCTCCCAGTGTCTGCATGGGTTTCCTCCGGGTGCTCTGGTTTCCTCCCACAGTCCAAAGATGTGCAGTTAAGTGAATTGGCCATGCTAAATTGCCCATAGTGTTCAGGGATGTGTAGCTTAGGTGGGTTATAGGGGGATGGGTCTGGGTGGAATGCTCTGAGGAGTAGGGGTGGACTTGTTGGGCCGAAGGGCCTGTTTCCACACTGTAGGGATTCTATTATATATTCTATTAAAGCAACGATCTCTGAATGGATCGTAATATAACTTCAGTGGTTTCATCTGGGATCATCTCAGCCTCACAATTTAATCTCACGTCTTGTTTTGCTTCATCAGCAAACCTGAATGTATTGCACTCAGTTAATGGTCCTGCCGCAGGAATAAGGAAGATACAGCACTTATAAGAAATAGGAGACTTTGAAGAAAATTGACACTAAGAAGGAAAGTGGACACCTTTGAATAAATTATCCCCCATTGTCTATTACTACTGCACCAGAGACCATTCTTCCATATTTAACTGAGCAAAGGTACATAGAATCTGAACCTGCAATGTTGTTGATAATAAATGAAGCAAAGTAACTTTGCTTTATAAAAGTAATAGTCTGCTTTATTTAGCAATCTTACAGAGTCCATTAGTTTGCTAGGATAAAATAAACAAATCTTTCATGTAATGCATACCTAGTCTACAGTACATTTCAAAAGCTTTGTCTGGCATCATGTAGCTAAAATGCATGCAATCTGATTATAACTCAGGAATTCTTCGCCAATAAACCATGAAAAATGACAGAAAAAGACTGAAAGGCTGCATTAATTTTTGAAATTCACAGTATAGTATCAAACATATTATCAAATAGAAAAAATGAGCCTTGGAGGCTTTCAAAATGTAAAATCATCTGTTAACCTGATAGCCAAAGAGCAACACCCTAAATACTTGCTTTTATATGCTATGGAACTAGTTTCTCTAAAAGCATTTAATCAGCTTAATGTCAAAGCTGGGATAAATATAAATCTTTAAGTGATGCTAAGAGTTATTAGTCACCATATGGATAATCAAAGTAAGTGTTCTGCAATTGAAAAAATTGCTTGGTAAGTGTTTTTGGTTCATAATGCTTTATTCAGATCAAATGGGATTTAGCCACAAAGGAAAACATAACCGAAAACAAAGACCCCAGATTTCTTTTTGTAATGCCAACTCCAATTAACTCCTTTCCTTGCTAATCACAAATTACAAGTAAAAACATAGCAGCACCTAGTTTCACATCATGCAAATAGTTTTACATGTGTGAACGAGTGAATATTAACCAACAATGATAACACTTGCCAGCAGCTCACACTCCCCTTCATTGATGTGAACGTCTCAACCAGATGAATGCACCTGTAAACTATAGGAGAATGGATGAATTTCAATGGGGTGCAGCACATTTTGGTAGCTGAGTTCCAAATGTCAGAGAGTACTTCTGGTGATTGATGAGGAAAGGTAACAATTAAGTGATGAGTTATATATCTATGTCTTTAAGACAATAAGAAACTGGGAAAATATTGAATAACTTAAATGATAGCACCAAAGTAAGATCAAATTAATACTGTGAAGCAATGCAATGAAAAAAATGCAGCTAATAGAGATTTGCTCTGTTCATTGCATTTTGCCTCTGAATAAGATTTTTACAGCTTCAAGTTCCAGTACAAGGTGAGCACATACTGTTTCCTGATTCTTGAACTGAATGTTGAGAGCACTCACTTTTACACGCAAAACAGGACTTGGTCATTTCAGCTTTCTAGCCTGTTCTATCATTCAATTCTATCCTGACTAATCAATACTTTATACTTTCTTTTTGCAAATGGTTATCTGGCAAAAATCAATAGATCTGGTCCTGTAAAGTCCCATTGATCTCTATCCAATTTTGGGGGGGAAGGAAGTTCCAGATTGCCACTATCCTTTGTGCAATTGATCTCTAATTTTAAAACAAATTGACCTGTTTTTGATTCTCTGTATTTACATTTAATCATTTTAAACCCTTCAATGATATCACCCCCATCCATCTAAACTCAATGGGATATGGGCTAAATGTGTTTGGTCTGCCCTCACAGTTTAATTCTTTAAGCATTCTGGGAAATCTCCTATGGAAATACCTGCAAGGCTACTTTTTAATCATTTCTGTTCGGTGTTTAAAACTGAGTGCAGAACCTGATAAAGCTGGGCAAGGTTCTGAATAACTGAAGTATAGGTGTGAAGTTTAATAGAGTGTACTGCGGTGGGCCAGATGTGAAAGTATTTAAAAATCTCAAAACTGAGCACAGTCTGTCTCTAATACAACAACTCCAGTGTTTAACAGAGATGGGACAAGGGGTGGACTTTCAAGCCTTTTCTAGGAGACCTATTAACAATGTAAATATTTTAATCATGTTGATAGTCTCTGATTCAAACCACTTGAAAGTTTTAACAATGGCTGTCCTGTTTTTTCTGGGCCTAAGAAAAACTGACAGCTCAAGTGAGACAAAAACAGCTTCTACTAGAAGCCCAGGCAACAAGGTGCAGAGCTGGATGCACACAGCAGGCCAAGCAGCACCAGAGCAGCAGGAAGGCTGGCGCTTCGGGCCCAGACCCTTCCCCAAGTACCTTTTACAGCATTGCTTGCATACTAGGAGTAACATGCCTGCTTTTACCCATGTCCCTCCAGTCTCCCATTTTGTTCCTTTTCATACAAATAACCCCAAGGTCAGAGCTTGGACCACCAACAAATGCTTGTAGCTTGTATAGGCTCCCTACCTGGGACTTCACCACGTCCAGGAACTCTCTCTGCTCACCTGACTTCCAGGTGAACATCTAGTCAAGGAGAGCAGTTGTAAAAGTTAAAACTCTTACCTCATGCAAGGAAATTCCATTCTGAATTCTTTAACCTCACCGCTGCTTGTGTAACCAGCCCTTGTCAACATTAGAATCATAAGTTCCCCATTTTTACCTTCCTGTCCATGAGACAAAAATAACCAACCATTTGACTTTGATTTATTTCTATATTCATGGGCAAGCTTTCGTTATTTGTGTATCGACACACCTAAATCTCCTCTGAAGTTCTTAGTCTTTCACCATTAAGAAAATATTCTAATACATTTCTCAGTTTCAAAGTGGTTACTCACACTTTTGCACACTGAATTTCATCTAGCATAATTCTGTCTATTCGTTAAATCTGTATGTCCCTTTGTAATTCTCTTTTCCCATCCTCATAGCTCACTGGTATCTTCAAATTGGATGTACATATCTCTATTGCATCATCAATACATTAAGTATAGGATAAATTGCTGAGACTCCTAGGGAACACTACAGAGCACAATCGCAGAATGGCCCCTTTATACCTACTTTCATGTTCTTAATCAATTACTGACCAATTTTATTTCCACTTTCATGTACTCTCCCTTTTACAAATAACCTCTTGTAACTTTGATCTTCCAAAAGTCTATTAAGTAACATTTATAGATGCTCCCCTACATATTATGCTCATGATCGTCTTAAAAAAATTCAATGAGATTATTCAGATGCGCTATGCCTCATAAATCCATGCTAATTTTGTTTAATCAGCCAGTACTCATCTAAGAAGCCAGTCAGGCTAAGTATAAATTCTAACCAATCAGTGTTAAATTGACAGATCTGTAGTTACCTTAGATGGAATTATATTCATCCTGGAGGTGAGGTAGGGATGTGGCATTTATTTGATCAGGAAGGTGCAGGGTGGAGACACTGTCACCATCCCAAATCTCTCCAATTATATCCAGGGGAAAGCTTAAGAAAAACCTTCTTAAATAAAAGCCATTTGAGGCACTTATCTAAGAGCCTCATCCTGCCATTGCTGATATTTTACCACATCACATTGACAACCTGCCAAGTTAATCCTGGTGGGTATTCTGCAGTCTGGAGGGATGATATACCTTCTACTTGGGTGACCCATTCTCAAGGGAGATACCACTGGAGAAAGAGGTCACACATGCATCAAGACCTCAGTATACCCTAAATATTAATTTCCCTCCTATTCCACTTATCTTATACCAGGGGCTCCATCATTGATCCTCTACTTGGCTGTCCTGTAGTACTGACAGTGGTACTCCCAGTGCTGCTGCCAGTACAGGAGAGATGCCAGTCTGTTTGCTCTTTTGGGGAAGGATAATTCTCCCCTCTCCCCTCATACTAATCATGTGCTAATTTAATGTCCTGGCACACCTGGTGCAGCTAAGAGCGCCAGCGGCTGGGTTCCCACAGTCTGTTGTCGCTTTATTCTGTCAGGGCACCTGGAGATCATTAAATGCTGCATCTGATTCTGTCTCCTCTTCTTAAATGATGAAGAGACTTCTACAATTTTTCAAATACGAAGACACAATTATTGCATTTACAAAACTTCAGGACATCTTATCTGAAGAATCTACAATTACCTCAACTCTTTCCATCAGTACCTTAATGCGGAAACTATCAGGTTCTGAAGATTTGTTTATCTTAAGTCCAACTATTTTCTCCCTATAATTTTCTTTATTCATATTAGTCACTAAATGCCTTTTATTGACACTCCTTTAGGTTTCTTTTCACTATTGTTAATTTGTCCATTTTGACTGCGAAAATGGATTTCAAGTATTAATTTAATCTGCTTCATACTAGTATGAAATCAATTCTTCCTTTATCACGTTTCTTCTGTTACTATATTTTTGAAGACTTTTGCTATTATCTTAGATCATTTCAGCAAGTTTTTTTTTTAAATCTTCAGCTTTTGTGCCTTCCATTGTTATTTTGTGTTCTTCTGTTACATTTTAAAATTCAGCCAGTTAGCTGAATGTCCACCTTTTCTTACAAATGTATTAGTTGTGATGTCCTATTACCTTATTTGGTGACAATGGTTACAGAAGTAATCAAGATTTACACCGGCATGTACTTTATTTTTCACTTTATCAATCAAGTACGTAAGCTTACAAGCTTAATGCCATTATTTTGCGATAAGTATTGCCATTTATAGACCAGTCCAGTTAACTGTTGTTATTTTATTGCTCAAAGTTTGCTTAGTTAAATTTGCAACTTTGGTTTGTGACCCTTTTTTTCTTTTAAAACCTACTGTCCAAATCACTCATATTATGGTTGCTATTTACGAAAATAATCACAAAACAACAAATTGCTTCCTAAATTTGATTTGCTGCTTATTATTAAATCTAATATTGCCTATTCTTTGTTGGCTTTAAAACACACAACTTCTCAGGAAAGACTGAACACGCTGGCAATTTCTTCCTGAAGAGTGAAATGAGACGTAGCCAGAGAGAGTTGTGGGGCAGTTTGCTCAGTTGGATGGATGGTTGGTTTACAATCCAGAGTGGCACCAACAATGCTAGATCAATTCTTATACCAGCTGAAATCACCATGGAGGTTTTACCTTTTCGACCTTGCCCCTCACTAACCCTCAGATTAAACCACCACCTCTCACCTCTCTCTAACATTAGAGCAGCATCTGGGATTATGGCAACTTTACATTTCCGACTTTTAAATTATAAAGTGCTTCAATAGGGCAAGCATAGAGAAGATGTTTACACATGAAGTGGGGAGTCATTACATGAACTGATTTCTTATGAATGCTTTAATGGATTTATTAGTAGCGTCTTTACTCAGCAAGTGGTGAGGGTGTGGAAATGGCAACGACATGGACTGGTAGAGAGGATCAACAGATGTATTTAATAGGAGATTAGATAAGTATATGAAAGAGAAGGGAATCAAAGGAAGTAGTGATAGGGCAAGGTGCATTAGGGTGGGAAGGTGCTAATTGGAAGCACAAACACTGGATAGCCAAGTTCAATGCTGTAATTTCTACATAATTATTTGCAATATTATTTTGGATTATCATCTCAAATAAATTTAGATGATCACTACTCTTTACTACTTGAGCTGTTCTGCATCTTCCGTGTGAATATTAATGAATGTTAAAATTATGAATATTAAAAGCCCATATTATAGCCACATTGGTTTTGCAAATGTTTCCCTGGTTTCCATTTTAATTTCACTATTGGAAGTCTGTAAAAACTTGCAGGCTATACTCTTCCTAAATCAAACTGTATTTTCACTACATGAACACTAGTAGAAATCCCTGCTTCTTTTTCAAGAGTCTGTTATCAATGTTGCGACTCTTCTTCCCTTTCTAACTGTTTTGTCCTTTCTTAACATCCTAAATCACAGGCTATATAGCTGCCAATTGTGCTCAGGTTCTAGCCTGTTTCTCCAATCATAACTAACTTAAACCCATTAAGATGAAATTTTCCTTCTGACTCACAATCACTATACATAGGAATGAAACAAGTAACGAGGTCAGCCAGGTGGTCATCATAGAATATGAGTTCCCTGCTTGGACCAGATTAACAGCCCCCAGTCAGGGAACCCAGGCTGACAGATAAAAAAAGGAGTGTCAGACATTCTGACACTCAGAGCTGGCTCTGAGGGAGCTGGACCAGTGTTGAGAACTTTCCACTAAATAAAGGGTGACTTGGTGATGGGGTATAGGCCTCTGATGGTGCTTAATCTAGATAAATGTGAGGTGCTAGATGTTGGTAGGAAAACTCAGGGCAGGACTTATACACTTAATGATATGGTCCTGGGGAGTGTTGCTGAACAAAGAGATCTTGGAGTGCAGGTTCATAGTTCCTTGAAAGTGGAGTTGCAGGCAGATAGAATAGTGAAGAAGGTGTTTGGTATGCTTGCCTTTATTGGTCAGTGCGTTGAGTATAGGAGTTGGGAGGTCATGTTGCGGCTGTACAGGACATTGGTTAGGCCACTTTTGGAATACTGCATTCAATTCCGGTCTCCCTGCTATAAGAAAGGTGTTGTCAAACTTGAAAGGGTTCAGAAAAGATTTACAATGTTGTTGCCAGGGATGGAGGGTTTGAGCTATAGGGAGATGCTGAATAGGCTGAGGCTATTTTCCCTGAAGTATCGGAGGCTGAGGGGTGACCTTACTGAAGTCTATAAAATCATGAGGGGCATGGATGGGCTGAATAGTCAAGGTCGTTTCCCCAGGGTAGGGGAGTACAAAGTTAGAGGGCATAGGTTTAAGGTGAGAGGGGAAAGATTTAAAAGGGACTTGAGGGGCAACATTTTCATGCAAAGGGTGGTGCGTGTATGGAATGAGCTGCCAGAGGAAGTGGTGGAAGCTGGTACAATTACATCATTTAAAAGGCATCTGGATGGATATATGAATAGGAAGGGTTTGGAGGGATATGGGCCAAATAGGATTAGATTTATTTAGAATATCTGGTCGCCAAGGATGAGTTGGACCAAAGGGTCTGTTTTCATGCTGTACATCTGTGACTCTGTGGAGTTATTTCACTATGCAACATTCATTCATATCCAAAATTATTATCTGGGTAACCATCTCCACACTGCTTTAGACTGGATTTGAGGAAAAGATTTTTCACCCAGAGGGTAGTGGTTATCTGGAATTGAAAAGGTGATAAAGGTAGGGCCCTCAAGAATTTTAAGAACTATTTAAATGAGCACTTGAAAAGCCATAGTATACAAGGCTATGGGCCAAGTGCTAGATAATGAGATTAGAACATATGGATGATTGACGACTGGCCTGGAAACAATGGGCTGAAAGACCTCTTTCCATGCTATAAAAACTCAATGCCTCTATGCTTATATGTACTGCAGATATTTTTTCCTTTCCCTTACATTTTTTCATTGTGCACATTTTCCCATTCCACTTTCCGAACTAGTTCAAATCTTTTACCGCTGTCCTAAATTTCAGCTAAAATGATAAACTGTCTGTTAGCTCAGGTGCATATAAACATATCCTATGGAAATATTTTGAAGATTAGGGAGACCTCCTTATGCCCGATCAACATTTCTCCTACTAACATAACCCAGGCAGGTTATTTGCTCATTCTTTTACGTGCTACTTTTGGAACTAATTCTGACCAAATCGTCCCTTGTTTTTGTTATATAAAGGAACATAATTAAACAAAGATAACCAATGGGTTGTAACTGATTTTGAATGTCCCGAGCATATGAAAGGAGACATAGAAATTTTCTGAAGAAGGGTCTAGGCCCGAAACGTCAGCCTTCCTGCTCCACTAATGCTGCTTGTCCTGCTGTGTTTATCCAGCTCCACACCTTGTTATCTCAGATTCTCCAGCATCTGCAGTTCCTACTATCTCTAGAAATGCAAACTCTTTCTTTAAGTATATAGTTTGTTGTTCCCTACCTCCACACCCAAAACCCAATTGTAGGAATCCCTATGGTTCATTAAAATGGTGAGAGAGGCACAGTTAATGTTTCAAGTCCAAAGCCATTTCTTCAGAAGCTGTAGAAGGAGTTGATACGCCTTTGGCCTTGAAAGGTTAACTCTGTTTTTCTCTTCACAGATGCTGTCAGACCTGTTGAGTTTCTCCAGCATTTTCTGTTTTTATTTTCAGCTTTCACAGTATTTTGTTTCCATTTGAATGTTTATTTCACTGCCAGTTCTCTTCCAGGTATGCCCACTTTGAAGTTCTGCTCTTATTTGTGATGGGGTTCTCATTTAAATATTTCTGCTCATCCTTCTACACCAGTTTCTATGACCCTCTTAGGTCTGAACCATACTTTTTTTTTGAAGAAGCGCAAGTTGCGATGACATTTTTTTTGCAGGCATTTTTGCCATAGAGCCCAGTAAGATTTCTCGCCGTATTTTACAAAAGCACCTCATAACTACCCACCCTACTCCATGGCATTCCTCCTGTCTGATTCTATTGTCATTAAATTGCATGCCATTTCCAGAATAACACGCCATTCACCAGATATCTGGCAAGAATCTGGCACTCCTTGCACACATGCCATCTTTAAAAGCCCATTGTCCACCCAGACAACGACTGTCAGTCCGGACCCACCTTGCATAGTTCCTGACATATTCCTCGGATCTGGCAGACAGAGGGAAATTAGTACCACACATTGCAGATATGGTGTTGGAGCTCCTGCTGGACCTATTGGTGATGACATAGGATGTCCTGTTCCCCCCCAAGACCAGCAAGGAAGGTCACAGGAGCAAACCTGGCCCACTGGTTTTGTGCAGTCTCAGCTGCCTGGAAGAGTATCCAGTAGTCTAGAAAGAAGGCCAATGACCTTCTCCGCACTGCCGGAATAGATGGCCCCATTTCTCTCCTACACCTCTCACACACTATCTCTCCTAATGTACCCACCTCCCACCAAGTCCCATGCTCTATCAGTCTCACTGTTTCCGTCTCTCTGTCTGACCTGATTTCACAAACACCCCCACCCCTGCCAAAGACAACACTAACCCTGTATATCCTCCACGCTGCCTACTTACTCACTCAGGGCACCCTCCATCTGCACAGAAAGTAATAGTTGTGTCACCCTTTTTCACTTCTTTACCAACTGCCTTTCTCTCATTTCACATAAAAAACAGGCTACAATTGGGAAGAAAGGTTCAAGACAAGTGATGTGCTAACTAATATTTAGCTTCTCACTCCTTCTGAAAAGGCGATCGTGACTTAGGCTGCCCCAAGTGCCTGAATGCCCATGTCCAAGCCTGTGGGCTGGTATCAGAGACAGCCCTTGATATACTGCGTCAAGACCTCCTAAGCATAGGCTATCCCCCTTGACTGGATTGAGGTCTGCTGAGGGCATGGAAGAGTTGGATGGAAGGGTCTGTTTCAGTGCTGTACATCTCTATGACTCTAAGACAACTGAGATTCCTGAGTTTGAATCTCTGATAAACAGCAAGGCAAGAGAGAAGTAAATATGAACCTGCTATCTCTGGCTAAGGGGGAAATACCCAAAAAGACATAGTAAAGCAATGAGCTGGGGATACTGCCTGTGGTCCATGAGCTGGATTCATGTTCCTGAGCAAAAGCATTCTTGCTGCAGCATTACAATGATAGTTGTTGTTGTGCTCTGAGGTGCATAATTAAAATACTGGCAATAATGTTAGTGGATTGCATATGTTGGATGCTAATGTCTGTGAACATGGTTTGTACTTGGCTGTACCAATGGAGTATGGCCTGAGATATTAGTGCCAGGGTTCCACATGGACTCTTTTCAGAGTAAGCAGCAAGCTGAAATCACCAGCTACCTATTCGAACTTCCATATTGAGAATAGTTGATGGCTAGTTTGTTCAGTGCATTTGATAAGATAGAAAGCAGAATATTAATGAGGTGAGTTGTGGAATTAATAAGATGTTTAACAAGCTTTAATTCCCCTTAATCCCTAATTTGCCACTGACAATTAGATCACCTTTGCCTCTTGCTAAATGCATAAACAATGCAGTGAGATGCTCCTGATACTGAAATAGGCCTCAGCAGACTTTTCATCCAGTTCTGAAACAAATCTTGTGATAGCAAATATCATTCAGGCACCTCGTGTTTTATAAGATTTTGTTAAAACTTGTTTTCACAATCATATCTGCTGCCTCAGTGATAGCCTCCAGCTAAGTCTTCCTCCTTTATATCTATCCAAGATAGCAAACAGGCATTGGTTCACTACTTGTGTGAAAGATGAACTTCTGGCCAGTGTAGTACTCTCTCAGCTTTCAAGTCTGTAGTTTGGGGCTGGGAGTCACAACCTTCTAATTCGAGATATCTGTTGAAACATTCAATACCATGTTATCATTCCTATTGTCTTGTATTAAAGAGGGATATTATAAGCACTTCTGCAGCTAGAAAAATACCCTA
Organism: Rhincodon typus; assembly: GCF_021869965.1. NCBI lineage: Eukaryota > Metazoa > Chordata > Chondrichthyes > Orectolobiformes > Rhincodontidae > Rhincodon > Rhincodon typus. The sequence continues at coordinate 36,462,752 of NC_063338.1, forward strand.
CTAGAGGTAAAATCCACATCAGTGTGGAGCTATACATTATGAGCATTGGAAAACCAATGCTCATAATAACTGTCCACATTGCTTTGACGCTGATAAGCTAAGCTGAAGGGAATCCATGAACGTCATCTATAATTTGCCATCTTCTTTTACTACCAAATGCATTTTCTTCAAATTGGAAACAGCTAACAGAATGATCAATTCATTGAAGAAGAAGACAGTTGAATGGTAATAAGAAATCTATAATAAGAATTTAAAAGTTAGTATAGCAGTTGGAATTTGCCTAAGTCCCTCCAGTAGCAAAGCAAGCTTGAGAACCAAAGATTTAAAACACACATACATTTCAACTTTTAACCAAAACACTTTATATGAGCAGTATCAGTATATACGGTGAAATTACAAATATTCCAATTCTATTTTAATAAGGCTCGGTGCATTCTTCAAACTTGTATTTATCAGGTATAATTTGCAAATTATTCCGAGGACAAATGAGGAGAGCAGGGAAATGTCTAACGCTCCAATAAAAGGCGAAAGGAACTGAGGGCACACCAGTTGAATCTTAATGAAATGTCAAGTCATAGAGACAATTCACAGCATGTTACTAGTGCAGCAAAATGAATTCTGTTTGCCAAATAATCAATACTCATTTTAGCATCCTTCCTGTTACGCAGCAATTTGTCTTGAAAACTGAACACTGTCACTTTTTATATGTCTCGAGATGATTTGCTTTTTTACTGATGTGTCTTCCATGGTGAGAGTATGGATACAGTGTTAATAAAAACACTGACCCAGCTTCTCCCTGAAAATGAAGCCTTACGTTCCCAAGCAGTAATTAAACAGTCACTTAAAGATACTCATTAGCTATGTTCTTCATACAATTAGATATCCTTAATATAGAAGGAGGCATTTGGACTCTCTTGACTGCTTTGGATTTTGGCCCTTTTAATTTGCCTAACGATGGATATCTTTTGAGGCAAGGACCAACTCCGTATAGAATAGGAGACACCAGCTAAATGTCATAAGTTTACCACCTGACCTAAATATTATCCACTCCCACCATTCTACAATTTATGGCCTCCACCTTGGAATGCCCGCGGTTCATGAAACATTTCTTTATATCTTACAATGCAGTACGGCAGTAACATTTCAGCAGCAATAAGGATGACAACAGTAATGTTTGGAAGTACTGGAACCCATTTACGTCATTGTAGGATTATTTTGTAAAATAGAACAGATATTGCAGTTTAATTTGAATTCATCTTCCAGATATCAGGTTGTTTTGTTTTTAATCTTAGCGCCCCACTGAGGTAAGGAAAATCACAATGGTTGTACTGCTAATTACATGAGGCTGTGACTGTAAGAATAATGTTGCCTGTGGCAAACAGCCTATTATGAAATGATTACCCTTTCTATCCCATTGTTCTTTCAAAATAAAAGGTAAGTGGCATAAATTTGAGATGAAGAAAATAAACTGCAACCATAAAAGCCCCATGTCTTAAGATCCTTAGTAGTAATAGCTGTTTCAATCAATAATATATCATACTGGTTTGCGGACACACAAATGGATATCATTTCCTCCAGATGCCCACTGATTTTTGATGAATGCCAACCAGTACTTAATAAAATGCACAAATGAAAACTATGCTTTTCTTTTAAAATGTGAAATCTCAATAGTCATGTACTAAGCAAATTCAGCAACCAAGGAACCCTTCTCACGGTGCTTAGGTTCCAGTAAGAACACATTGTATTCTAATGAAATTAATATTTTGTCATTGTGTTTTCTTTTACTTAACAATAATATATGTGGAGTAAAAGATTTGTAAGAATAATTTGATGGTTCTGAAATCCTCCTGCAGAACAAAAATAGTCTTAAGCCTGTTGGAAATCCTGGTGCGACAGGGCAATAGAATTTGGCCTTTTCAAAAAGATGGGGTTTAGTGAAAAATGTAAGTGCAGTAGTTACCCAGTGCCCAGGTCAAAGTCTCATTGAAAGACCAATGGCTGAATATTACATTATTTTGGCTATTTGTCAAGTTTCATGGAGGGTTTATTTTCAAGAGGGCCAGCGTGTTTTATGACGCTATCACGTCATTCCCTTCTCATTTACTACCTACCCTAGCCCTATGGCAAAATTTTCACCCAATGCAAAGACTGCTGCTGCTTGAATATCCTGCAGTGACCTGCATCCTTGGTGCTGGCAACACCTTTGAAAGGTTGTTGCATACCAGAACATGACATTTGTCCTGGATAAGAAGACATTGGTGCCTTGCTTTATGGACAGGGACCTAGAGGTCCTGGTGAACAAGGCGGTGCAGAGCTGGGCTGTTCTCACCTCCGAGGACCACCAGGGAAGGGCACAACGCCAGACTCGACCAGCCTGACCCAAGGTTACCACCACCCAGGTCAGTGCAGTCTCAGCCATCTGCAGGAATGTCAGCAACGTAGAACGAAGGTCATTGGCCTTCACTGTTCCACCAGGGGTACGTGCCACCATCTTCTGTCTACTACCTCACACTCTACTTGTGTAACTGCACCCTTTTCCCACCAAAGCTCACACTCCACCACCCTCACTATTGAATGCGACATCTTCCCTCAATCAAACAAAAAATGAAAGATCTGCGGACGCTGTAAATCAGAAACAAAAACAGAAGTAGCTGGAAAAGCTCAGCAGGTCTGGCAGCATCTGTGAAGGAAAAAACAGAGTTAACATTTCGGATCTGGTGACCCTTCCTCAGAACTGAGTTCTGAGGAAGGGTCACCGGACCAGAGAGTTAACTCTGTTTATTCTCTCACAGATGCTGCCAGACATGCTGAGCTTTTCCAGCTACTTCTGTTTTTCTTCCCTCAATCACTCTCACTCACACCAACTCCCCATATCACACACACTGCATAGCCTATTCATTCACTCGGAACAACTTCTCACCCTCCTGCAGCAGTACTAACAGCTCTGCCACCCAATTTCATCTCACTTAATACCTCCCTACATCCCATACCCAGAGAAAACAAACAACAATGAATTGCAGATGCTGGGAATCTGAAGCAAAAACAGACATTGCTGGAAAAACTCAGCATGTCTGGCAGCATCTGTGGAGAGGAAGCAGAGTCAATGTTTTGGGAGTCAATGATGAGTGGGTAAAGCACAACAAGGCAAGGCAGGGATGTTGCGAGTATCCAGGCAGGCTCAAATTGAGTGTGTACTAAGAGAGTAATTGAACAGTCCTGAGATGCAGCCTGGTCCAGTCCATCAGCTGAGTGCCTGTCCCTGAACACACAGTGTCCTTGCAGGAGCATTACAACGATAGTTGCTGGTGTGTCCTGAGTATACTTGTGAATTGTAAATGTGCTACGATAACAGGCTAACAAGCGTCCAATGCCAAGGTCCCTGGATGTGTGATTGTGTGTGTGTGGTGTGTGAGCGGCGGGGTGGGGGGGAGCATATAGTCGCTACCCATGGAACATGCCCTGAGATGCTGATACTGAATGTTCAAGGTGAAGGTTCTCAGGAGCAAGTGGCAACGAAAATCATCAGTTACCCGCTCAGACATCCATGTCGAGTATTCTCAGCATCTATTTGCCTCATGTAGACGGAAGGATAGGAAGCTGCATATTTAATGAGTAAATTAATTTGGTTAACACCAAACAATGAACCCCTTTAGTAGGCATCTTAGCACTGCCTTGTGAGAATCCCATCTTGACATCCGGAACTATGAAAATGCAATTAGTTGCTCCCAATGTTCGGATTGATCTTGCTTGATTTAGAATCATAGAATTCCAACAGATGGAAGCAGGCCTTTCAGTCCATACTGGTCCACCAAAGAGTATCCCATCAAGACCCACCCTCCCCCGACCCTATCCCTGTAACCCTGCATCTCCGATGGCTAATCCACATAGCCTACACATCCCTGGACACTATCAGCAATTTAGCATGGCCAATCCACCTAATCTACACATCTTTGGACTGTAGGAGGAAATACACACAGCCACAGGGAGAACCTGCAAAATCCATACAGTCACCCAAAGGTGGAACTGAACCCACGCCCCTGGCACTGTGAGGCAGCAGTGCTAACCACTGAACCACCTTCTCAATTGATTCTTTCAAACTTCTTATCATTGTCCACGTCATTCAGGCCCTTGTAAGATTCCAACCATAAGAACCAAAATTTCTAATTTCCTATTTATTTGGATGAACAATCTCCATAGCAGATATTCCTTAGAAATATTGTTCTACTAATAGAGAAAAAAATCTAACTTGATTGTATATTACTAGCAGCACAACAGACCATAGCACAAAAACAACATAGCGATAGTGCAAGCATGTAGTGCAAGTAACATCACTGGGCTTTTATGGGCTCAAGAAAGCATTGGTATAAGTTCTATTTCACAGAATTCTGTGTTTTCAAAGGAGGGCTTATGGTAAAACAGCTCACCACCTTTGCATTAGGATATGAATGGCTTTCCTGCAAATTTTAAAATGAGACTTACTTGCAGTGGTGAAAATTAAACTAATTATAAGATTAATTAATATAAACAAACTGCCAAATTACGCATACTCAAATAATTCCCAATAGTCCAGAAATACATAACAACTTTTGATATTTTCTCTCATTCATAGGTGTTTTACAAAGGTTTGTTGGAAGCTACCAACCACAATCATGTATTAATATTGTAGATATGTTTATCCGCAGATGTGTTAAATGTGCATTTTTTTGCCTTGAGCATTTTGTTAACAGACGTATGTGCCATTGTGTAATTAAGGGGAATTGACTCATGTCTGAGTTTTAACTTATCCATCTGATTTTCTTAAATATAAATGAATATAACCCTTTCATATTGAAGTAATTTGACTGCAGGTGATTCTAACACTTTTTTCCAAAAAAATGCTGAATGGTAATATAATGCCCAGCAGTAGTTTACAGGGCTATAATCCAATCAAAAGATACAGATGATATAACATACGGAGAGCATAGTTCACGCAGCTTTACTGATATCTGAACTCTTGTTTGCCAGCTGGAACATTACTTCAGACATTCAGACATTTTTATGTCTGAAGTGGAGGGATTTTATTCACTATACTCACATCTTCTCTGACATGGTGTGCTTATTATTTGTGGCATCACTAGTTTAAAAAAAGTAGTGTAGCATCTCTATAGAAAAGTAGTGGCTGCCTGCAAATATTCAATCTATCACAAAGTAATGTGTGATTTCAAAATAGCACAGTCCAAAAGCTATGTACTGTAGAATTTTATACAGAATCAAGTCAAGACCGTTAATTCATTAGCTTCTTTCAAATTCTCACTTTCTTAATACAAGCTAAGTACATCGCCACATCAATTCAACAATAGTTATAATTTCTATATCAATTTCCATCATTATTTAAAGTTCAGATGCATAAGAATAAATTAATTAATTCTGCTCTCCCCATTTCGGAGCTGTGCATTAAAAGACTGGAGATTGGAGAAGGGATTCCAAAACTAAAGTCTCAGTTCTCCACCATGTGCTTCTATTGAGCACAAAGTAGCTTCAATGAGTTTGTATTATTACTTTGTTGTTTATGAAGCATGACTCTGCCACATGTCTTTGTTGGTCTCTGCTTTGATAAATCTTAGTCGTTTGTCCTGAGACCATTGTATATCCTCATCTTGCTGTCATCAAATGGTAGTGTTGATAAAATAACAACACAATAGAAAAAAGTTTCAGAGATAGTAGGAACTGCAGATGCTGGAGAATCTGAGATAACAAGGTGTAGAGCTGGATGAACACAGCAAGCCAAGCAGCATCAGAGGAGCAGGAAAGCTGACGTTTCGGGCCTAGACCCTTCTTCAGAATACAATAGAAAAAAGCAGAGCCAATGGAGAAGTAAATTGTATTGTATTGCCCTGAGTCATGTAGAGCACAAAAATCTCAGGTTTGATCCCAGTTATGTGTAATCTCAGACAGGGAAGCTGCTGGATAACAGTAATGCACTCCCTTGTCCCTGATTCACATGCAATGAATACTCACTGAGAAGACTTGCCAGATGGCTAGTGTCTAATAAACCTCAACCCAACATCAGCCAGATCATTCACAAGTGTCGGTGAACGGAAATTGTGATGACATACATCACTGTTACACTCATTCATCTCCTGTGATATTGCAAACATCAGGAGCAGAATCTTCTACCCTCTCCAGGCTAGGGAACAGAGGCAGGCAGATGTTAAAATTTGTACTACTAAGTGAGTGTGCCAGTTCCTCAGCTCCTGCCCCAGGAGTATTCAATTGATCCTGAAAAGGACCAAATAAAAGGAGCTGGATTGGATTTTCCAGGTTGCCCCTGCACAGCCCTCACCACCTCCCCACTGCGCCCCACCGCACTGCCCCCGCCCCTCCCCCCCCCCACCCCCACACACACACACCCACACCCATCCACCACCCAGGCGGTTGGGATAGTTTAGCTGGCTAGAGGTGGCCATTAATAGCAAAACAGGGCAAAAGCTTCACAAACAGAGGCTATCCCTGGGTCCACTAGCAGCTGCAGGCTCTACTCCGGAGACATTCCATCAACTATACCACTCCCCACTGTAGTTGTGGCTCAGCATCAAAGGCCTTTCTCACGTTAAATTTTGAGAAAGCTGGATACAGGACATTTCCGTTTTAAAAGGACCCTTTTTTTTCCTCACTTAGCTGTCTGCCATCTTGCTGTTGTTTCCACACTGCTTCAAGATTTCATCCACTGACTCAACTGAATGGCAAGTTCACCCTTTGGTCAAAAATTGGCCAATCTGGGTGTAGCAATGCTATTTTCTACTTTGTGCAGACTTGTAACCTTCATTTGAATGTGATGGCAGAGCACCTGATGCCCATAGGAAAATCTTGCCCCAGATAGTGATTCAACGGAAAAATCCAAAACAAAGCAGAAGCACAGAATATGGATTCGGGACAGCCTGAACATCTTTGTGCTTCCCTGTGAATGTAAACAAAGCTTTCCGTTCAACTATGCTGGAAACTAAACGAGATGCCAGCAATGACCAAGCATGTACTACGACAGCTGAGACTGGTATTAGACTGCACAAGTATGTGAATTGAGGTCTTAGTGCCAATTGCGGACCCTGTTGCAAATTTGGTTGAACTGGTTGCTCAGCAGATCAACCTTGACGAGATAATTGCAGGCCAACCTGAAAATATAAGAAAACATCTTTCTAGTTTCATTCCTGTGGACAATTGTCATCCACAGCATTCTGGTTTCATGCAGCTGAAGTCCAAAGTGCTATTGAATGGACTTTAGGCCATTCAGAATCCAAATCAAACAACACAGCTCATTCTGCGCTAGAAACTGGGCTACTTAATTGAATCCTCCGATAGCTTTGATTTTGAATGACTTAAAAAAAATTGTTGGATTACTCCTAAAAAGCGAAACAGTTTGAAGTTACTTCCTCAATGAGTGGGTGGCACCATTAGAAATTATGTATTAAATCTGGGTGACAGTGGGAGGTGAAATAAACAAAGCCCTCTGTTTATAGTATGATCACTTTAAATCCATTATTTATTTACAAATTAAATACAGAGTACTGTAAAGCCTAAGAGGGGAGCAGATGTCATTGTCATCAGACATTTCCCTGCTATGTTCTCCCGTGAAATTTCAATGCAGTGACAGCTGTGGCATTGTGATGTGCTGAAAGCACATCAGTTTATTTTTTACATCATTGAAGATACCAATGTTGGCATTCAGATGAAATATAAATCTGGAGTGTTACTGGTGCCTGTATTACAAAACAAAGGAGTGAAACAAAGTTTCATCAGTTGAACAAGGGTATAAAGTTAAATATGCAGAGATTGCTTTGCATTATACAGGATTTGGAAGAAGAAGACGACAATAAAGTGGGCCATGTTAAATAGCATCTTAACTATATGATGGCAAAAGTATGTTATTTGAATGCATGATGCATGAAAGAGCTATATGAATTCAACATCTATATTTGTACTCCTAGATGAAAAGGTATTAAACCTGGCTGCAGTAGACTGAGAAAACTTAAATGATGATGCAATGGAGCAAGTATTTCCTCATGTCATTAATCAAGAGATCTGCTGTTTCCTAATTAAAGTGGTAAGGCCAATCATAATGATGTGTAGAATGTCTGTGTCTATTATAACCCTTTTTCCTGCTGAACCACTCAAAACACTACCCATTCTTCATTACAAACTGATACTATGAATGAATACCAAGTTCTGCTTTCATTTCAAATGATGATATTTTAAATCAGTTCACTAATGCAGTTCTATTTTAAGGAGGTTTACAAATAAATAAAGCATAATCTTTTCACAGACTATTCTTCTTTAATGAATATATCTGGATAAAATGTGCTTTGTTTTAATAGAAATTTGAACAGCCCAGTGTGATACAACAGCAAATAAAGATTTACAACACTATGCAAAATTGTTCCAAATCCTATCATTTTTTAATCTGTTGAAATTATACTTGGTTATACTTAGTTATTGGCAGCTCTTTCATTACCTCAGCATCATAATGCAAAATAATCATCAATAAAACAACTAATATAGTTAAGCAATAATAGACACATGTTTGCATTTTGCTGAAGAGCTAAGAATAGTTCACTTGTTTGAAGGACAAAGTCACAAAATGAGTCCTTTAATTGATGCAATTATTCTCACTTCACTGCCAAGTACAAATGCAAACATATTATCAATATGTCAAGGGCTACCTTGTTCCGAATGGCATATTCCCCCTTTCGATGTTATTAATTTCACCTGACTTCAGTATACCATGTATTTATAGTAATATAAACTGTATAGCTCTCTAAAATTGACTGAAGTAGTATAGATCATAAAATTATAGCCTTGCCTGAATATCTGAGCACATCATTGAATGCATGGAAACATTTTTTTAGCACTTTTCTGTGCCTTTCAACTGAGAGTAAAAGCTGGAGATTTTGCATTAGATGGCTTCAACCTTTTAGGCCCACGTCTGTGCACTGCCTGCTGTGGTAACAAGCTGTCATACAAGAGCATCACCACTGTACAGAGATATTATAACATGTTAAAATTTAAATTTCAACCAATCAAAATGCAATAGCCTCCCCAAGTATGGTAGCTAATTCGAACCTAACTGTTCACTCTTGCTGCAGTGGTGGCACTTACCTAACGGTCAAAAAGTTATAGGTTCAAATCCCACTGCAGAGACCTGAGGCCAGGTTTGCATTTCAATGTCGTACTGTTGGAATGCTGCACAGTCAGACATGCTGTCTTTCAGATAAGTTGTTAAACCCATGAGACAAGCCAGATTTTTGCTACTGAGACAGGGAGCTTGAATTGGTTTAAAGAGCCCATTTAGACCCAATTTCTGCTTTGGGAATTAGGAGTAGGATATGTTTGGGCCTCCCAATGCCTGATGTAAATCTTAGGGTGAGTGAGCACCAAGGAAGGCTGGTTAAAAGGCCTACCTCAGTTTTCTGGGATTTAACAAGTTTCTTTTACAAGATTGTAGACCATCTGGACCTTGCGACTCACACCCTCTCAAACCTCACTCACTCACATGTTCCCTCCTTTCTAACTGATGACCCCCCATCCCAACAGCCTTCATTTCCCATCAGCCACCACCCAGTATCCACCATGGACAAACATCAGGGATGATGTGTAATGAACATAAATAAAGTTCTAATCATCTTATACAGCTGCCATGCCTACACACTTGATAGCGAAAAAAACTTCCTTTCATGAAGCCCTTTCAGAGCTTTTAAATCTCCTCCAGTGGTTAATCCTTTATGAAAATGAATCAATAAATGTCTATTCTGACCCCACATCAAAATGGCTAATCTTTTAATATCCTCCGTAAATTGTCAACTGAAATATGAACTGAGAACACCCACTAGGATAATCGTAGTCTTTGAAACACAAAGGAAATTCACATTAGCCCTTAGACAATGTCAACAAAGTCTGTCTCACAATTTGATGGTAATTTTTTTCTAACCTACACCAGATGGCCTGTAAATCAAAGCAGTCTAGTTAAATTCTTTTTTTCACTCCCACTAAAATCTTACACCTGATTTTCTTTCTACGGTCATGACAGTCAGTCAAATATTACCCTCACTTTAAAAAGTATTAAGGTCTGCTTCACCAGTTTGTAATTCACACTCTTAACAGCCAAAATGGGATCTTATTGAATTCAGTGTTAAGTTCAAGTGGTACAGTTGAGTTCAGCTTTCCCTCTTGAATAATTTGTGCCCTCTTCTGCCTGCTAATAAAAATTGGGGCTGTCAGAAATGATTGTGATTACCTTCCACATCCAGGTCCTGACCATCATTTTCAAAGGTCTGCAGAGTCAGCTTGACTCTGTGAATAGCAGGACCTTCACCCTGACTAAAGCTAACATCCCATGGGACTATTGACAGAATATTAATTATGCTAGATTTAGTGAAGGATGGTGGAGCTGAATAATGAGACATAAACCTCTGAATGTAATCCGAAAATTTCAAAGAAACAAGAATACAGATGTAAACAGATATAATTTACAAACCAATCTGGTCATTTAATTGTCCTAGTATATAAAAGAAAGAATTGAGCTTTGGTTGCTTATTTTTATTCACTAATTTGAGCTTCAACATTTTGTCATCAACGCTTCATAAGCCCATGTTGGGTTTTGATGCCTGTGTAAGAATATAAAAAAATGTAACTAATGTTGACTAAAATAAATGATGGACATATGTTATTTAAGACTATTAACACATGTATAAAGAGGGATTTAGTTTAATCCACATTTAGAAAAAGATTATGCAACAACTTGTAAATGCTGCCCTATCCAGGAGACATATTTTTGACCCTCTGGCTAAGTCAGTCTTAACGGGATTGTTCCAATGAATTTAAAGTGATTTGTATTACCATTGTTATGTCTATTTACTGTTTTAAAGTGCTTATGATCATAATGAGTTTTTACAAAATATGTCCATAAATTTTATCCTTTGTGCAATGCATGCCTCAGCTGCTAGTGGTCTTCCTTCTAAACAAGTTAAGCCTACAGTTCAAGCCCCACACCATGGCTTAGCAGCCATGGAAGCAACATTGTCATGAGTGAAAGCTGGTTATTAATCAGGCTAGAAAATTCTTCTAACTCTCGACACTATTCACTATTGGAGACACAAATGTAACAATATAAACAGACATCATTTAGTCTTTAGCTCTTCTCTTTCAAGTAACAGGTAACATAAGCAACATTTAATTACTTCAGGTGGCAAAATTCGACAACTGAATCAGTTGTTGTGTATTATTAGTATTGTCTTTTAACGTGAACTGATACATTAGTCTTGAAATATATTATTTGTCGTCGTTCATCAGAAATGCGGAAAAACCGGAACACTTACATCATATTCAGCTGTATATTTGTGTTGTGATACAGTCAAACTCCTTAGATTAATAATATTTTAGACGTAGCTGATGGACAGTCATGAGTGTGTTGTTGTTTAGGAGTGTCTGGGTATGATGGGTTAATGCTGAGGAATTACTTAAGCACCATCCACTATGATGATGTTATATGGTTTTGTTATGAGAACACTTTAGGATGACAAAGCAGGAAATCCTATCATCTGTGTCTTCCTCATTGTTACAGTAACTATCCATCATATTAATGTAATGTGCATATAATTGCTATTGTGTAATAAACAACATCTCATAAAAAAATCCTCCTCTTGTTAGATTGCCAAGTAGTTTTCCACACTAGACTAACCCTACCCTGAAAGATGATGGTGGTGGCAAATATACCTTATAGTGAGCTGTAATACAGAGAACTCATACAATATGACGAGCAATAGTATAGCTTGCTCATAGTGGCAAGTAGTGGCTCCAGTTAACTGGCCTCTAAAACCCTGGCAGTAGTGGAGTCTTAAAAGTCCTTCAGAAACAGCTTTATAATGGCTGCCTATGTAGATAAGCAGCAGCAGGAAGAGTAGAAATTCTTCACAATTCTTCTCCAACTCAAACTCTGCAAAAGAGATCATCGTGGCAAGATTCAACAAGGCAGAATTGACAATCAATTGTGAAGGCTTTTCAGACCTGGTAAGAGATGCACAGTAGTGAGAGAGTATTTGGAACTTCCTGAAGCTAGAATATTAGCCACTTTAAGGAAATTACAGATTGCATTGTGAGCTGGTGGTGCAGGAGCAGTGCCAATTTGGGGTTCAGACATGAGAGAGCAAACAGACAGTGGAGACTGTGTCAGTAAAGTTAAAATCCGCTATGAGCAAGGGAAAAAAACTTTTAAAAAGGCGCAGATTAACAGCCTGAGGAAGCAAAATGTGAGGGAAGACTCTCAGTCCCTGACGTCCCATGTTGATTACTATTACAGTGTAAAATAAAAGAAGGGATCTTCAATAGTGCTATCAGACAGCTCTTGCAAAGGAATATTCTGATCATTAATATTCATTCTGGGTTTTGCCAGTGCCTCTAAGTTCCTGATCTCATTGCAGCCTTAATTCAATCATTAACAAAAGAGCTGAACTCCAAAGGTGAGGTTAGAGTGACTGCTCTTGGCATTAACACAACATTCAACCAAGCATGGCATTAAGGAACCCAAGGAAAACAGGAGTCATTGGGAATCAGCAAGAAGATTTGTTACAATTAAACCTAGCACAAAGGAAGATAGTTGTGATTGTTGGAGGTCCAGCATCTCACTTCAATGACATTACTGCAGGAATTCCTCAAGGTAGTCCCCTGTGCTGAACTATTTTCAGCTATTTAATCAATGACATTCCTCAATCAGAACATCAGAAGTAAAGATATTTGCTGATGATTACACAGTTGTTTTTTTAACTAGTTACCAAAGCAGTCTCTGTTATATACAGCAAGATCTAGACAATAATTCAGTTTTGGACTGATTATTGGCAAACAACATTTGTACCACATAAGTACCAGACAACGACTGTTTCAAACAAGACAAAATCTAACCAGCATCCTTTGAAGTCCAATGGCATTACCATCAGTAAGTCTCTACTATCAACTTCCTGAAGGTGACCATTGATCAGAAACTGAACTGGAGAAGCCATATGAATGTTTTAGCTACAAAGCAGGTCAGGTGCTAGGAATTTTATGGTCAGTAACTCACCTCCTGAATCCCCAGTGCATGTCCACCATATAAAAGGCACAAGTAAGCAGTGAGAGATAATATGCTCCAACTTGACAGCAGCCAGGGCAAAGCAGCCTACTTGATTGGCAGCCTACCTATCTTCAAAATTCACTCCCTTCTCAACCAGCACACAGTGGAAGCAATGTGTACCATTTATAGTATGTACTGCAGTAGTTTAACAACGCTCCGTCAACAGCAACATCCAAACTCATGACCTCTATCAGGTAGAAGTACAAGGCTATCTGATACATGGGAACACCACATTTGTAAACCACACCAAGCCACGTACCACTCTGACATGGAATTGCATTGTTATTCCTTTGCTGTCAATGAGTCAAAATCCTAGAACTCTCTAACAATTCCGTGGTGTCCATAACTAAGGCAGCTCACACCCATCTTCACTATTCCAATTAGGGATGGGCAATAGATTCTAGCCTAGGCATCAATTCCTACATCTTATGAACAGATTTTAAAAGTGCTATTCATATCAAACATTGCCACCATAACAAGCGAGAACCATAAGCCATTGCTACAATAAAGGAAATTAAGGGCAACATAAACAATTTGAAGTCATAGGCCCAGGAGAATCACAAAGCCAGAATCAAAGCAACAAAAGAATATTTTAAAAAGCTAAGCAGGCAATATCTAATGGTAGAAGAAAATTAGGACAGTGTCAAGGCTACAGAAAAGCAGGAGATGCATTACAAAACCACAGTGAAGGCAGAAAGCATCTATTCAAACCAAAAACAGCAGGAATCATCTAGAAAAAGCTATTAAAGGAATGGGATTCATCATGTAAAACGGTGAATCATGGGAGTCATTTATTGAAACAGTGATTAGAACAGAAATAATTTATTGAAACTACAGGCAGTGGGATTCAGTCGGTAAAGCCATTAAGGAAACAGGAATTGGTTATTAAGGCCATGAGTAGCAGGAGTCATCCAGAGAAACTACAGAAAATGTCCATTTTACCTCCAAAAAGCAGTTATCCTCCATTTTAATTGTAGAAGGCTGCAACTCTGACTGTAGAAACAAAGGAGATCCTGCTTGTATAGCACAGCAGCAGCACTCCTGAAAAATTAAATACCTTTAAAGCAAGGGGAATAAATAATCATATCTGAAACACGTTGGTACAAAAACAGCTTTAGCCCACTTAGTTTCAGAGATGGCTCGAAAAGAACATCAAGCCAGATATCTTGGAGAAAACAATTCTTGCGATACAAAGCAGCTTCCAAATTACATACTAAAATCCATTCCAAATGCAGTTAAATATATAACAAAGCATTTTGTAGCTCACTAAATTATAAAAGGAACAACAAATTTTTTTTTGCAGAAGCACTGAAATCCCTTTCACCTCAGAACAATTGAAATTATTGAAAGAGCAAAATTTTAGCCATCTGAGGAATCCACAGATAATCTAAACATATGATCTCTACGCATTAGTTGAAAAATACGAGTGTGGTAATTCAGAGTCAAAATTCATCAGAGATGGAGCTGTTGTTGGAATTACTGATGAGTCTTTGACTATTGCAATGAAAAGAAGGTTTGACTTGAGAGAAAGCCATTCAAATGATGTATAAAGCCTAAGAGGGGAGCATCAACCTTATCACAGGTGGTCAGCAAAATCCATTCAGCTCTTAATGTACAAAATTACATGTAAGAAATCAGTATAGTGAGTAGAAAGACGTCAGATACTAACTAACATTGCCAGGGCTATGCAGCATGGATATCTCACAGGCACAAGTAGCGCCCAGCTATTCAATAAGAATATTTATCTATAAAACAATAAGTAATTTTCAGGAAACCATAGAATCTCGACAGTGATGGAAGCAAGCCATTCAGCCCATCGAGTCCACACTGACCCTTTGAACAGCATCCCACACAGACCCGCTCCCTTACCCTATCCCTCTCACCCCACATTTCCCATGGCTAATCCATCTAACCTAAACATCCTTGGACACTATGGGCAATTTAGCATGGCCAATCCATCTAACCTGCACATCTTTTGGACTGTGGGAGGAAACCGGAGCACCCGGAGGAAACACACGCAGACATGGGGGCAAACGTGCAAACTCCACACAGACAGTTGCCCGAGGCTGGAATGGATTCTGGATCCCTGACACTGAGGCACCAGTACTAAACACAGATGCTGAAGATGGCAGTTGACAAAGGCACAGAGCAGTTAGATGTCAAATAGTCTCTCAGAAAAAAAATCGTTCATGAGCTAAAGCAGGCTACAGTAGAAGGGGAGCTAGCCAATTGGATACAAAATTGGCTTGAAAGCAGGAGACAGAGGATGGTGGTAGAGTGTTGTTTTACAGATTGGAGGTGTGTGACTAGCGGTGTGCCACAAGGATCAGTGCTGGGTCCACTGTTTTTCATCCTTTATATAAATGATTTGGATGTGAATATAAAAGGTGTGGTTAGTAAGTTTGCAGATGACACCAAAATTAGTGGTGTAGTGGACAGTGAAGGTTATCTCAGAGTATGACAGGTCCTTGATCAAAAGGGCCAATCTGCCGAGGAGTGGCAGATGAAGTTTAATTCAGAAAAATGTGAAGTGTTGCATTTTGGTAATGCATACAAGGGCAAGACTTATGTCGTTAATGGTAGGGCCCTGGGGAGTGTTGCTGAACAAAGAGACCTAGGGGTGCAGGTGCATAGTTCCTTGAAAGTGGAGTCCAAGGTAGACAGCATAGTGAAAAAGGCATTTGATATGCTTACCTTTACTGGTAATATAGGAGTTGGGAGGTCATGTTGCAGCTGTACAGAACATCGGTTAAGCCACTTCTAGAGTACTACATTCAATTCTGGTCTCCCGGCAATAGGAAAGATGTTGTGCAACTTGAAAGGGTTCAAAAAACATTTACAAGGATGTTGCCAGGATTGGAGAATTTAAGCTATCGGAAAGTCTGAATAGGCTGGTGCATTTTTCCCTGGAATGTTGGAGGCTGAGGTTTATAAAATCATGAGGGGCATGGATAAGTGAATAGCCAAGGTCTTTCTCCTAGGGTAGGGGAGTCCAATAGTAGAGGGCATAGGTTGAAGGTGAGAGGGAGAGATTAAAAAGGGACTTGAGGGACAACATTTTCACACAACGGATGGTGCATGTATGGAATGAGCTGCCAGAGGAGCCGGGTACAATTACAACACATGGATTGGCACATGAATAGGAAGGGTTTAGAGTGAAATGGGCCAAAAGCTAGCAAATGGGGCAGATCTCTTTAGGATATCTGGTTGGCATGGAAGAATTGGACCAAAGGCTCAGTTCCCATGCTGTATAGTTCTACGACTCTATAAAAGCCAAAGGTATTCCTTGAAGAAATGGGGGCTTCAGACATAGCCCTTTGGCAGAGAGAGATTTATATAAATTGCTGTTTCATTAATTTCAAGTTTGATGCAAGGCAAGTATCACTGTATAGTACAAAATGGTTGAAGAAACATTCCCTACAGCTAACAACAGTGTAAGTAGAATGTCCAGGAGCTTTTAAGATTAAAGCTATGCTTCAAGCGACTTTCTGACACAAAGGGTGCCAGATGAAAGAGAACTTACACGTACTTCACAATCTAACATTCTTGTACTTGAGCAGAAATGTGTCAAAGAGGTCCCACACCAAAAGGTAAGGAGCTCCTTTGAGCAGGGTTGCCTTAAATTATTTTAATAGATTAGGATAGCTCAACACTGAATACAGCATTACACTAAATAAATATAATAGATCATTATGTCTCTACACGCCACAAAGTTTCTGCAGCCTTTAATGAAACAAGTCGAGAAACAAATTGAGGGGATGACTAGGATGCGTGCCACTTCACTTGTAATGAAAATACTGATTGATGTTTGGGCATTTATCTGTATCCAAACCTAATGTGTCCAGCCAAATTTGTGCAAAGCTCACACAACTCAACGAGCATTTAGCAAAATTATCCAGAAGTAGAGTTTTCATGAAACTCAATGCAAACAGTAAATTCTGACAGGTATGACTGAGTGAACAGTTAAGATTCCTTATCATATTAATAACTCCATTGAGAGGTTTTGCTTCAATTGACTGGCTTTCAAAATTGCCTTGACCCAGAGATTTTTCATTGAACTCTGTCCGATGTTCTACAAAGTCTCAAGGAATCATGTGTCCCAAGGATGACATATTGCTACATGCAGAAAACAGTCCAGGAGCATGATCAGAGAGTGCATGAAGTTTTAAAGGGCTTGCCACCAAACGTCTGAATTATAGAATTGCTTCAGTGTGGAAGCAGGCCATTTGGCCCATCGAGTCCACACTGACCCTCAGAAGAACATCCCACCCCATCCTGCAAATCCTATTTTCCACCCAGTCTGCACATCCCTGGACACTATGGGCAATTAAGCATGGCCAATCTGCCTTATCTGCATAACTTTGGACTGTGGGAGGGGCCCAGAGCACGTGGCAGAAACCCACGCAGACACGGGGAGAATGTGTAAACTCCGCCTGAGGGCGGAATCAAACCCAGGTCCCTGGCGCTGTGAAGCAGCAGTGCTATCCACTGAGCCACCGTGCCGCCCCCCCCCCACCATGTGTGAATTCTCCAAGAAAGTGGTTTGCTTCTTGAGACATGTTGTCAAAAGTGGCAATAATAACACACAAAAAAAAGGTCATTCAGGAGTTTCCCTCTCCAAGATGAAAATCTGCAAAGATGTTTAAGGATAATAAACCAACTGGCGCAATTTTTGCCTCATGTGCAACTACCCTCAGGACCCTTAAGTAGCTCTTCCAGTGGACAAAAGTATGGTGTTGGAACCCACATAAAGAGGATATTTTTCAAAAGATCAAAGCATGTTGATATTCATGAATGTCCTATATCACCATAATGTGTCCTATCATAGTTACAAGCTTAAGAGCAGTTCTCTTTCAGAGGAAACCAGACAGTTATAAGATATCAATATACTATGCATCGTGGACTTGTTCAGGCACAAATACGCAATGTACCATGCATTTGCATAGGTATTTGAAGAACTAGAATTGCTACAGTGCAGATAGAGGCCATTCAGCCCATCTGTACTGACCATCCAAAGAACAGCCCATCCGTAACCACCACCACTTCACCTTATCCCCACATTTACTATGAATAACCCACCTAGCCTGCATATCCCTTGACACTGTGGACAATTTTAGCATGGCCAATCCACCTAACCTGCTGTGGGACTGGGAGGAAATCATAACACCCGGTGACATGGGGAGAATATGCAAACTGCACACAGACAGTCACCCAAGGCAGGAATCAAACCTGTCTCCCTGGCACTGTGAGGGTGCAGAGCTAACCACTGTGCCACTGTGCCATCCCTGAGATTGTAATTAATAAAAAAGAACCTCAAGGATGATAATCTCTGAATTACTATTTGAACAACACATAAACTGGTAAAAGGTCTTGTAGATTAGAAAGTTACATGCATGGCTCACAAAAAATGGCATGGAAAGAAAGAGTTTCAATTCATGGGGCACTGACATCAGCACCAGAGAAAGGGGGAGGTGCTCAGTTGAGATAGACTCTGCTTCAAATAGATTAGGATGAATGGCCTGGCAATTAGTATATCCAATTAAATGGAAAGAGCTTTAAACTAAAAAAGGGAGTGATCAGATAAAGGGGAATTTCTAAACCAAAAGAGAAATCTCAAGACAATACAGTGTGTGACTATATGGTTAAAGATATGCAAAGATGGATAGAAAGAAACAGAGAGCTTGACAATAATAGTATATCAGTGAATAAAATCCATGCAACCAGTAGCAGAATAAAAAGTAAATTAAGTTATTTTTATTTAAATGCACAAAGTTTTAATAAGCAGATAGGTAAACGAGGTGCACAATAGAAATGTATGGGACTGATATGGTCACCGATGTAGAGACCGGTCCTGTTGTGAGATCTGAAGAGTCGCAGTGAGGTGAGTACCCCCAAGGATGAAAGGAAGAGGACAATTTCATCAACTAAGCAGCATGGATGGAAATGGTTGAGTTAGTCAAGAGCAAGAGCATTCCCCCTCCAAACTGGAACCTAAACCTAACTCAGGACCTCAAAAGAGCAGGAAACATGTGAAACATAACACTTGCAGATGTCATAGACCACACTTTAACTTTCCCAGCATTCTCAAAGGCAGCACTCCTCATATCAATACATGTATGATTCCATTCATTCGTTTCCCTCTCTCAGCACCTTAGACCTCCACCCAAGCAGCTAGTAACAGGACAGTTCTGCAGGGTTCTTAGCTGAAGCTGTATGTGTAAAGCAGGGAGAGGAAGAAAGTGCAAAAAAGTCATAGGACAGTTTAGAATGGTTTAAAATAGGTTACTTTTGTGCAAGGGATTTAGAATAAGTTCCATACCAGAAATGTTCACATAAAACCTTGAAGGGCTTATTCGAAGCTGAGAAGGTCTCAGTTCAGTTTGGTTATATGATGAATTTTAATTTATTTTGTGTCACAACTTCCGCTTTATTCGTAAAATCAACTCTGCAACATTTTGTGCATAAAAGTTTCAGTGTGATACCACCTCATTAAAATCAAAAAGTTAACAAAATGTGAACTGTCCGGCCAGATTTCGGTCTGGGATCTGAATTGTCCAGTAAGAACATCAGTTAGGATCATAACACCAGTTACTCTACTGGATGACAGTCTCATTTCAGGAGGCTACAGATGTGAGCAGCCCTAAGCGTTTTGGATTCTGGTGCTCAGAGATATCAAGAGAGCTGCTCCTCTGCCTGTGGACTGTGAATTTACTGGCTCACACATGACCCCACACTGGCAACTGCAATCCAATAGGATGTAGTTCAAAGAATCTGCTGTCTGGCATCAAAGTTTCTATCGCTTTAAAGGCCAAGGTTCCACCACCCAAAGCCACCAACTAATCAGCTTTTCAGTCGTATCAGTGACTCTGATACTAGTGGCCACTGATGGTAATGCAATATGCCAGGAATGGAGGTATGTGTGTTGGACCAGCCAGTCAGCCTTGGTGCTGCAAGTGGAGACAGGCCTCACCACCACAGGGTAGATCCCTCCATGGACTACACAGTGCCCAACCAAGGAAGTTTTGCATACTTGCTTTCAGTCATTACTGGGCAGCCTCCCAACATGGCACTGAGTACCACAACTACTGACAAAATGCTAACACTGAAGAGTATCAATTAATCTCTGGGTGAGAAAGTCATCCATAACCTTTCCTGGCTGTGAGAGAATTGAAATGGAAAGGCAATGGGCCCGGCTCCCTTCATCTGTCTCCTGATTCTACAGTCATTCTACCTCTGTAGAGATTCATTTCTTTTCAGCTGGATCTTGGTGCCCAGCCTCTCTGTCCTTTGGGACACGTACAGAAGTAGAAGACAGCTGGTGTTGCTCTTCCTTCTACTGAAGCTATAAGTGGTGGTGTGACCTCTGTTCTATCCCTTCAGCAAGTCTTAAAAGTAGAGAAACATAAGTTGCTGCCAAGAGTATGGTAGGTTAGCATTGAGGAAGTGTAGCTGCAGGTGAGTGAAGTGCTAGGCAGGTAAAATGCCTTTCAATTAAATAACAATCACCTGTGAAGTTGTGACAGCACTTTCTGAAAGAAGAAGTTCTTTAAATAGCAGTTCTCAATGGCCGTGGCTGGAACTTATCAAAGTGTTTGAGTTTGTTAGGTTCACTAAGGAATCTCTGCTGTCCACTTGCCTTAGTGACTCTGGCCAGTCATCACCAATAGATTGGGAAACAGGTTCAATGGCAGGTAAAATAGGATTTAGGACTGTAGCTTCTCTTATGTATTTTTTTAACAACCTCGAGTGCTTTTAATTACTTACAAAAGGATCCCGGGATCCAAGATCCCTGTCCTGCTTAAGTGTGCTAATAATCCTTAAGTTTTAATATTCTTTCATCAATAGGCAGTCGAATTGAAAGACAATGTAAGTTTGTAAATTGAAGATAATTCAGCCTCTTAGAATGTTCACTCAGTAATAATGTAATTAATGACCTTAATTTTAATAAAAGCTTTGTTGGACGTAATTACCCAAAATATTTTCATAAATTTGATCATGATGGATTCAAGTACATCAGAAAACCAGTGAGCAACATTTCTAGTAATTTACGTCTAGTGATTTAGACCCTTAGGCTTAAAAATATTGTATTTTTCTGAATCTAAACACAACTGTAAAATGTTGCATGAGAATGTGACATTATCAGCTAGAGTAGGAAGGATTAGCTAAACAATATTGTTTAAAACATTCTTAAATTACTATTTTAGGATATACCCTTAAGTAGTGCCAAATTGGATGCCTTCTCAACCGTTGCAAAAGTTCCTGATGTCTCAAAGGAGCCAAATTACTGAAAACAGTTAACACAAACAATTTAGTGCAGGAAAATTATAGGTATTAGCATCAATCTTTTCCCTTCCATTTTTCCTTATTCATTTTCACCCAGTTTCTGAAATCTTGAATGATCTTCAAATAGAAGAAAAGGTAAGTTTAGGTAGCATAATTTACTATAACCAATATTAACATCAATCTTTTGGCAGGATGAGTTGGCCAATATTACATGTTCCCTCCTTTCAGGATAATGAGATTCCTTGTCTATTTGATGCGCCACCTAGCAACACAAAGTAGAAGTTAGGAAATTCATTCAAATGTCACAAATTATTGTGAATGGCCCAATCCTAGAATGTTCAATCTTCTAACTGAAAATACTCCTCTCAAATGGTTCAGCTAATGAACTATATACCCATGCTTTGTGTTTTAAATGAAACACATTTTGCAGATTCTCTTTTGCAATTTTACACTCAATCAAACAATCCTTTGAATAAATACTATTTATAGATTGTTGAAGCATGCCAAATACTCCAGTGGTAATCATTATGAAGAATGTTAGCTGAGTGTGCTCTGTTCAATTGAGATTGAATTCAAAGTGCTTTATTGCAGCACATAAAAAATATGATTTATCAGCCTGTATTTTCCAGTGTTTTTAAAATGTTCTGTATGGCCACAAGAAACATCTCATCTTGCTGTCTGCTGCCACAGCCTGGTTGCTTTTCAAAGTGCCAGCTTCTGTTTTTCAATCATGAATCCCTTTCTCTTGTTTATTTTTAATGAAAATAATCCTGGTATAGGTACATTATGCAAGTTTAAATGTTTTTTTCATTCACCCACATGTACAAATAATTAAATAACTGGGTATTAAATTTTATCTTTACCACAGAATCCATGCTTCTAACCCCTTTGATCTGATGATGCTGATACAAGTCTTTTGTGTATTATCAAAACATTAGCATAGAACCTTCCTCATGTGCCACACAGCTTATCTGAGTTGCTCTTACAATATAATGCTACAGGTGTGAATACATCCAGTCATAGTAGAAATGTCTAATATTCAAATTGTGAATGGAAACCTCACAATAACAAATATAACTGCATGTGTAACACAAAACTGGCTAAAATGTCAATTCTATTCAGCTTCTGTATCTACGCAGTTTATCTTGATGGTAATGATCTGGAAATTAAAATAATCTTCATGAACGCAGGAATCAATCATTTGGCCACTTGAATCTGTGTCACCATTCAATCAGATTATTGCTAATTTCTGCTTCAATTCCATTTTCCCAACTATGTCTCGTACTCCTTGACATGCTTTCTAAGCAAACCTTTAGCAATTTTAGTTTTGAAATATGTAATTAATCTAGCAAAAGAACCTTTTGGGGAATACATTCCATTGCTCCACTATGCTTTGTATAAAAGAGGGATTTCCAAATTATACTCTTAAATAGTTTAGCTGTATTTTTAAGATTATGACCCATTGTTCTGGAGTACCGCACTAGACAAAATAGCGTCTCCGTATTTATCCTATCACATTTCTGTGTTGTTTTAATCAGTTAGATTGCCCTTTAGTTGTGTAAACCCAAGTGAATACAAACATAGATTAATTATCCTCTCAATTTCAATGTTTTAGGAATTCTGGTGAGTCTGCTGCTCCCTATAGTGTGATATGGTGCCCAAAACTGAAGGCAGTACTGTAGGTGAGGCATCACTGGAGGACAACTTCCTCCCCTTTGTATTCCAATCCCCTTGAGATAAAGGCGATGTTTCATTTCCTTTTTTGTCATCTTCTAGTTGGAACGGATTTGAAGATTACAGAAGCTAATGCATCGTTTGAGGGTATTTTTCAATTTCTTAGTTCTTACTATGGGAATTTACATGCTTTTATTTTTAGGATGCACGTTTGTAATGTTTTATATCCATCTTTGGCAATTTTTACTATTTAAAATGTTTATGCATAATCAGGATTTCTATCAGGGTAGCTTTTTGTGCTAGATCTTCTGGTGTTCAAACTGTTCGTATTTACATTTGATACATTCCATTTTCTATGTCCAGGAACCTAATCTGAACCTCTTAATTATAGCTTTGCTCAACTCGTAAAGACCTCCTGGCACATAAGGAAGACAGCCAGCCCATTAAGTTCATGCAGGCTGTATAGAGTGATCCAATCAGTCCCCTTCCCTTGTTCTATCCCTGCAGTCTTGCAAGTTTATTTTCATCAAGTACCCATTCAATTCAGTTTTCAAAACATTCATTGTTCTGCTTTCACCAGCTTCACATGCAGAAAGTTCCAAGAATATATAAAATACCATATTTGATTACTAAAATCTTTAATTACAACATGTTTTGATCAATTGGTCATTATTACTCATGTTACTGACCCACCACGATGGCAAGTTTAGAAAATATTCCCACCTTCTGTTTCTCAACATGTTCCGCTCTCCAGGCTATTTACTTTCTGAGATAGTAGGAACTATCTCTGATTCGATTTTAACCCCACTGCGGTCTCGGATTCTCTATTTACTTTCTGGTATGTTTTCAGAACTTGTACATCAGAGCTATAGGGTTATATGATATGTAATGCAGTACAGTTTAAATGATTTTACATCTGCATTTTCCTTTGTTTTTCCTCTGGCTCTTATGTTAGTAACATCTAAACGCCACCTGAGGAGCTAATGAAACTTC
The DNA here is from genome assembly GCF_021869965.1 of Rhincodon typus. Classification (NCBI taxonomy): domain Eukaryota; kingdom Metazoa; phylum Chordata; class Chondrichthyes; order Orectolobiformes; family Rhincodontidae; genus Rhincodon; species Rhincodon typus. The sequence continues at coordinate 36,486,834 of NC_063338.1, forward strand.
TGACACAATTGGTAGCCATGAACAATATACTCAGCTGCTTCTGTGCAGTGACGAAGTCAATTTCTATGCCTCTAGATAGCTCATCGTTTCAATATCCAACAGCAGTGTCTTTAATTAAATGCAAATCGTGCAGAAAATAGTTTTAAAGCTTTGTAGAAATTTTGCTCTATTTATTCTTGCAGTTGCCATATTGATAAAGAACTAAAACTGAGTTTTGTGTTTGCACAACTTCACCATTTTTCAGGATTCCGAAGTTTTAAGTAAATATATTACTGGGAGAAATTATCAGTGAAAAATCCATCCAATTTCCCATTAAATTCATGTTTAAGTTTGGGACAATATTAGTTGTTCCACAAACAGTTAATTGAACTTGAAAGCTAGCTTTTTAATTTGCTAATTTGATTTTGCATTGTAAAATTACAGTAAAACTCAGATCAGCAGTCCTAAGATGCTTTCTTTGATTTAAAGTCATGCATAACTTTATAAACCTGCCAAATAAATACAGTATTGTGTGCTTGCGTACAAGCCAGTATGATATTCCACCGACTGAAATGACTAACCCTGGTGCTGTGACATATTAGGAGACAAATTCTTCCTTAAAGCTGTTTCAAAGAGAATGCGATCAGATTTCTCTGATGATTATTCCTTGTTCAGGCTATCACCCAGCAGCCTTTTACTTTCACCTCTCATTCCTTTGCAGTTCATCCAGTAATTAGGATGAAATAAATTTAGAACAGGCAGCACCGGAGCAGATGAGGCGGTGGCAAGTTGCACTCATTTCATACTGCTGTTGACAGGCAGCCTACTAAATGGTAACAAATTGAAGGATTAAGGAAAGAGGTGAGATGAAAATAACAAGGAATCAGTGTATGAATTAACTATGGTTGCTATTTAGTTAACAATAAAATCACAAATCATTAAACACAAGTCCTGCCATAAAATTGTCAGAATCCTGCAATCTTGACAACTGGTCCTAGGTGATTTGGCGAACTCCAAAAGCACCAAAGTATGGAGCAATTAAGCTAAAGAATCTAAATAATAGAATGACACATAATTACATTTTGCTGCGTATTATTAGCATTCTTAAGCAACCCTGCATATTTGATTGCAGCAATCTATTGATATCTTAAGTCGTGGCAAGTAATCAATGTGTACATCATCTTTCTGTGACTTCATTAACCCAAAAAGTACTGAGGAAAATTATAGATAAATAACAATGCAATGGTTTAAGTTTCACCCAGCACACAAATATGTGTGTTAATGTCATTATACATATGTTCTGAATTTTATTTTACCAACTATATAAACAAGTAAAAGTTTAAACTAACAGCAATCAATTAACTTTCTGCAATAAGCTTAAAATAAGTTAAATACCAGTGTCTTGTTTCCATTCTTGCAGAGAGGTCCCCGAAAAACTCCCTTGATATTTCTGAAATGGCCATTGCTAAGGTGTGTGGAGCTGATGACAATATAGTAACACGCCATATGATGCTGTAGCTCCCAAGCACACAGTGCATACAGTTCAAGTGGTTTGCAAACGAGAAGCCTCCTGATGATCTGAGCTGGGAACACAGCACTCAATGAATGCCGCTCCTCTTTTCTCTTGTTTCACACTGGTATATCAGCATAAGCAAATGAGGCATTAGCTAGTCAGCTCTTCCGTTTGCTGCTGATTCGTCCTGCTTAAAACAGTGTGCCCAATCTCTTTGCATCTCTGCTGCACGAACGAGAGTTCTAAACCTCAGTCTCTCACAGGCATAATATTATACACCACAAAGAGCTGCTGGTCCACTGCACTGGGCCAATGGCAGAAAGCCACTAGCCTAATTCTGAAAGCTGTCTGAGAAGTACATATGTCACATGCTGCTTCTACACATTACTGACTCAGCCTCACAGAGCTCTGCACATGGTAAACCTCGTCCAACCAGCAGACAGCTGCAATAGCATTCATAAGAATGATTGGGAGATCAGTGCAGTTAAAAGACTTTCACATAGATCAAGGCGAGAACATTTCCGAATCATCATTTGACAGCTGCCAACATATGACAAAACTCACTTGACAGCCCTTTAGTAGTTCATTGTTTACCATACATCACTTTATTTGGTCATTTATTTGTAATATTATTTTTCACGTCAGAATCACATTAATACATTCAGGTCTGACAAATCAGTATAATGATAGAGGAAGGAGTGTTAAGTTTGGAGTCTCACAGGAGGAATAGCATATCATAATTTCTATTACTAAATATTCAGCTCTTTGGGCAAAGTCTGATTGAATTACCACAAGAAAGCAACCACTGCAAACATGGTTTCACCCAACTAGCAGTAGAAGTGTGCTGTAACTGTGTGCACAATGATTCCTGTGAAATGTTGCTTGATCATGGCTGTCATTCTTGGAATTGCATATTTGTGCTTTATTTTCCTCTAAATCAGTAGGCATTCAAAGCACAAGCCATTGTTTTCATAAAATCTCAGCCTGTCTTATAAACGGCTCACATTTTTTCTTCTGATTGCACATGAACTCCTCATGCAGTTTGGCTGACGTGTTTAAAATATCCAGGAAGTCTATGAATTCCCAGACAGCTAGCCATATGGGTATTGAATTGAATTATTGTATTGAATTCATCTCTGGCTGCAGCCTCTAACAGCAATTTTTGTTTTGCTCAGTTATCAGTTGTTTGAAATCTGGGGATTTCAATCAACATGATCTAATCAATTTGTTGGATTTTGTATAGCACACAATATCTTGTATAATTTTAAGATGAAATATTCAAAATGTGGAAATTAAAGCTTTAACAATATTATTAACATTTACTATTTTGCTGATAAACCACACTAAAGCAATACCAATCACTTTTGTATGAATTCTGATTTGCTGTGTGCATAATTAGAAAACAATTGGGGGTGGAAATTTATCTATGCTGCTTTTAATCAGCCAGTTATCACATTTAGTGCAATCCATCTCTTAGGTATTTTAATGATCTTATTGTCTGATTTATTTAAAATTCTTGAAAGTTTTATTAAAATAAGAAATCAAAAATGTATATTCCTAGACAATGAAGTATTAATCTTGACACAACTGGTCCAGTCCATACTGGCTCAGGACATTGTGCATTGGTTGAATATTATTTATGATATAATCTCTCAAGCCTTGAGTGTGTTCAAATTCATCTATAAAATATTCGATATTTAAAGTACAAGATATTATTGTGCAGACTGATTCAAGTGTAACCAAGAAAAAGGTGATCTTGCTTCATAATATTTGTTTCCTGCAGACTTTGATGGCAGATTCCACGGAAAACAAATATTAATTTCTTGTTCAACTCTTTTGCTTTTTGTGATTATGATATGTACATCATTAGGCAAAACCCCTTTCAAAGATACAGCGATGTCCCTGTTCTTGTACTTATATTTCAATTTGATCCTGAATGTGCGCTGCTCCTTTACTAGTTTTAGAATGGCACGCATTTTCTTGATCTTGTAAGAATTCCCCAGCTTTATTAAAATGCATTTATTAATTTCCAAATTTTCGGGAATAATGTATTGTTGAGCTTTCTTTCTATTATCATCTCTGTTTTGCACAGCCCCAGGTCACAGTAAATATCATGCTTAGGTTGAATCAAATATATGAATGGTATTGAATCTCTGGGGAATTATGTAATAGTATTGTCCAGTTAGTTGTGCTCAAAAGGGTATTAAATCACCAACTTGAGTCATATGCTTCTTTTTCTACTTCACTAGGAAATGGCTGATTTTTGACAGCCATTTATAACAATCTGATACAAATCTTTGTTTAACAGCCCACGTCAATTTTAATAGCAAGAGGTGGAACCTTATATTCTGAACTAAACTCCAGACAATTCATTCCCAATCATTTAGTGTGCACTGAAGTTGGGGAAAATGACAGTTAAATTGAGCAAATTTGCAGTTGCAGGATAAGGAAATATCCCTTTCTAAATTATTTTCTGTTGTATTTTCTTCATTGTGTTTCTCTTCGCTCTTAGAATCCATCTCTTTTTCAAGGGAGGGATTTCTACACTGCATGTGCCTGTTTGCAATCTTTATGCCCATTCGCTTTGATGGGTGAGAAATCACAGTTTGGTGAACACAGAAAACAAGTGGTGAATCTCAATTATAGTATGTGATAGCAAAACATCGACTGACTTCGAGTTGCAGAGTTGTGTGTGCATTGATTTGTGTCCTGTAGATGATGGTAACCCATTGCCATTGAAATTCCAGGAATTCTTGCAACACAAGCAAATAATATTTTAAATGTCTTAAGCATCTAATGTTAGATATACTTAAATACAATTAGTCAAACATTGCTGTTTGAAGAAAGATGGCTGTAAGTCAATCTAATGCTTTAGTATTGAGTAATTTTAATGTTTTCTTGGAATTTGTTTTTATTCAGTCATGCAATGTCACCATCATTGGCTGGGTCAGCATTTATTGCCCATCTCCAGTTACCCTCGAAGTAGTGGCAATGAGCTGACTTCTTCAACTTCTGCAGTCCATTTGCTGTAGGAAGATCCACAACGCCATTAGGGAGGGACGTCCAGGACTTTCACTCAGCAGCACTAAAGGTAGGACAATATACAGAGTCTCCCAGTTCCCTCCAGGCTGCAGCACTGGACAGCTGCTGGGAGGTTCTGCACACCAATTGGCACACTGACGCATTGACATCCACGTGAAAGTTGCTGCTGTGCACAGACCTTGGAGGTTCAAATGGCAGCAAAATTGATTGGAGGGAATGTTGCTTACAGGTGGTGGTGCTCCCATGTATTTGCTGCCATTGCCCTCCTAGGTGGCAGTGGTCGTGGGTTTAAATGATACTGTCTAAGGAGCCTCGGCGAATTACTGCACTGCATTTTATAGATGGTACACACTGCTGCTAGTGAGTGTGGGTGCAGGAAGTGAATGTTTGTGGATGTGGTGCCAATAAAGCAGACTGCTTTGTCAAGGAGTGCTGCCGAACTCTGTCTCAACAGCAGGACTGGAAGTGCTCAATACCTGTGGCATTAGGTGGGAATGCTAGACACATGTGGTCACCAATCAGTTATTCATGCATGAGGAACATGGAAAAGCATATGGAGTAGAAGGACACAGAGCTAAATGTCCAGTACATTTGTAAAGGACATCAGACAGACGTTTGTTCCTTTCAAACCAACAGCTTCAGTCTGGCTATATGACTGGTAGTTGCTGCTGCAATGTTATAACCTTCCAACTCCAAGGAAGACTAACTGGTACTCCCAGAGTGATGTCTCAGAACAGATAGCGAGTCGCCCCATGTTTCAGCAGCAGTCCCTGTAGATTCTCTTCCAGGCTATCAGGAAAAGGCAGGAGATCCTGTTTCCCAGCAGGAGCAGGAGCTCCTCTCCTACCTAATCAAGGCAGCTTGGACAGAGCTGGCATCGGAGGTTAACAACTATTGAGCCAACACAGAAACTAGATATAGTACGGAATAGGATGAATGATCTGCTGCCCTCTAAAAGGATAAGTCACAATATGGCACTCATAAGGGCATAAAATAATGTAATTGGGTGATTGTAGAGTGATGCCGGGCAGCAATTTGGGCTACAGGCCTCAGCACCAGAAGGAAAATATGGACTGATGTGTGGAAGATAGCTCATGCTTGAAATCTGTGCCAAAGCAGGAATGGGTGTGTGTGGAACAATTACTAGGGAGAGCACAGGAGCTGTCATAGGCCTGCACGTCCATAATGCAGTTATGCATCCATCAGGATGACACAATCCAGTCTATCAGCATGACAAAATATTTTTCTACTTGAGGGGCCTCTCAAAGTCTGGTGTAGCTGGCCCCAATATAAGAATCTTGAGTCCCTGTTGAAGAGGAACCTAAGGCATTGCTTGGGATGGAACAAAGAAGATCAGCACCGACAAAGAAAATCGAGTCTGCAGGCTTCTGAGGGGGGATGTGTCCTGTCTGGTGTTAAAGATCAAATGTATAGTGACCAGGCTCAAGCTAAGCCCTATGCTGATGATGTACCTATGAAATCAGCCTCATAAAACCTGCTGGAGATGAAGATGCAGGCCGGGGAACATCTGGTGGAGATGCCGGGCCAATCACAGCCTTGAAAGATGGAATGTTACATCCAGGTTCTGAGTGCTGTCATCCCTCCAACATGTGAGCATCTGGATATCTTCATGAGAAAGGTTGGAGGCCAATAGCACACTCAACCTCTACCAGATAGGTGTTCACAACTGCATTCTGTCACTCTGGCCATGGACTGTATTTAGTGGTAGGTAGATTTATGGACGTTGTAGCATGTATCCACACTGAGGAGGTGCACAGAAATCTACCTCTGGGAGGTGCTATCTCAAGGTATCTAATGTGCTCTACCACTTCTCTTCCTGTCTGTCAGTGGCCCCATCATGTCTAGCAAGTCACACTGAGAAAGGTATACCTTTACCTGCACAGGACAGCCTCATTAGGCTGAAACCTTCACAGACCATCAGGAGCAGTGAACATCATCTCAGGCCATGAGCACAGCACTCAGCAGGCTCCCTGCATGTCAGCTACAAATAGCAGGCTTGCACCAAAATAAAGTTTTAGGAGATGTAAAATTAAAACATTGTAACGGCACAGAGGTGGCATGGGAGTCTGCACACAAGAGATCAGATAAATATGTAAAAACAATTGTTTAAATATATGTATTAAAGGGCCTTACCCATGTTGTGTCTCCTGCTTTAGCTGTGTTGGTATCACAGACTGATATCAGCCAACATTTATATGAGTGGTATGAGATTATGTGGTGCTATGGGTAGCATCCCTACCTCTGAACCAGTACCTACAGGTTCAAGGCCCACCCTGAGACTTTATGGGCACAGAAAGTGTTTTCAGGACATGACCAAACCAGTTACAAATCTTTTTGATATGTCTATGGCAGGTGCTAAGGGCAAGAGAAACTCTTGGTCATGCAATGTAGTTGCTGCAATGCACCAGTCTCCCCATGATAAAACATGTCACAAAGTGTACTCCAAGTGTCTTCCTTACTTGGGGACCAGAGGAAGGGAGATATAGATGCTGTTAGCTAGATCAGTCACAACTTGCTGAGATGATAATCAAAAGTTCAACATCTAAAGATGGGTTTTGAAGATTTCAAGTGATGGGCCTGTGCCTATTTTGTTCTATTGTGGGATCGGCTTTGAGAAGCAAGATTGTTAATCAACTGTTAGAAAACAGAGTTGTGTGGATGGCTACCTCATGTTTTATCATTCCTGGAGGTCACCAGGTATTTGTTTCTGTCAGCTCCCAAAATCCACTCTATGTTTTGTTCAATCATTTTATTTCCCATCTTTGTCGAATGGTCATAACTTTGTGAATTGTACCAATTAATGGTGCATTTAAATGTGTTGCACTTCATGCACGATTGATGATGGGTGATTTGGGCCTTTGGAAATACTGTTTATAGTGTGGTATCAAATGTAGTAACATCTAAATATCTTGACATGTGCAAGTTATTATCTTAGAGATCTTAAGTTGGTCCTTGGGAATGTCATTGGCAAGCCATCAGGGCGTGCGCAGCCAATTATCCATCAGAAGTTGATCTCTAAAGCGTGTCTGTACCTAAGGCACTCCATATATTTAAATGCATGAAGTTTTCAACAATATGTTGTCAGTATTTGGAGCATGTGTCAATAAGTCCTGTGTGACTTCTCTTCAAATCACAAGTGTATGTAGCTTCCACAAAAACTGCATGTGGGCTTGCTCATGTCAAGTGTCTGCAATATTTTTCATCCTAGGTGCAAGAAAAGAACTGTTCTTCTGTCATATCCACCATGACTTTTATTGAGGGGGTGATCAAGAGATCTTGCAGGAGCCTCATTCTGGTTGTGACCTGGATGCAAGGAGGGTATCGGAGGACTGTGTGATGCACCATCTCATCAACCTGGTGTCTTTAACTGTAACTGTACCATCCATTCCCAAATGAACATTTACTTTGTTCGCCTCCTCCTCAGCTGAGAGGCCCCCAGACCATCCATCTCCCCCATTGCAAATTCCTCACCCTTTCTCTGCAGGAAGTTGTGTAAGGTCCAACAGAGCACAATGATCCTGCAGACTCTCTCTACAGCGTACTGCAGCACTCCATCTGAGTGGTCTGGGCAGTAGAAACCCTTCTTCAACAGTCCAATGTTCTGTTCTATTGTTGCCCTTGCTGAAATATGCAATACATTATGCCTGTCCTCTGCTGGGATTTATGGGCTGTGTTCAGAAGTCATGAGCCAGGACTTCTGTAGGTACCCCCTATCAGCCAGGAGTCACCCCTGAAGCTGCTGAGGGAGATAGAACACTGGTGGTACCTGAGAGCAAGTGCAAATGTATGAATCTTGACACATGATTCATTTGTAATGATCACACACCAGCTGGAAAGCAAAAGGCCTTTTGGTTTTTGAAGGCTTCCTGGCTACTCTCAGGAATGTCAACACCCATTATGTGTAATCAATAACTCCTTGTGAAGGTGGAAATCTAGTTCTGGCAGCAAAACCTGGCTCTCAGGGCTTGTGCTGAAATATACAAACTCATTGGCCCTTGTGAACAGGTCACTGGTGACCTCCCTGATGCATTTGTGAGTTGCACCATACGAGGTTCCACATGTGCCTCTTACAGAGCCCTAGAAAGATTTGGTGGTATAGAATTTCACAGTAACTTTTAAAGCATTGGATTGTCTCCCATTTCACAAGTAAATAGGCCTCCCTAAGGAAGCTGGTGAGTGCCAGAGGCCCATGGCATTTTCAACCATCTCTGAATTATCTCTCTGACATTTACAGCTAGTTATAATGACTGTGATGTATTCAAGTAAGCAGCAATGCTCAATGTCACATGGGTCCTTGAGTGCCAGATTCTGAGCTGCCTGACCATGTGCCAACACTCTTTATTGGGGTTTTGGCCATTGCTGTGCCTGTCTCTTTGCCGTCCTCCACCAATTCCCTCTACATCTGCATTGGCAGAACGACTCAGCACACTTGTCCTATCTTGTCTGATGTGAACTATTAACAAACATTAAAAATCTGATTCACACAGTATTTGAGCCCATCCCCCTTCCTTCCCCTCTACTCCACACTTTTGACTAATTGGGTGGCCCATACTTAGCATCAGTCACACTCTGTTCTCCATTACTTCACCATGGACAATTCCATCCTCAAGCTTGAGTCCACATAACAATTCTTGTTTTCTAAACCATGTCTGTGGATACTCTATGAACCTGGAACTGGAAGCCATCTCTCTGACCTCTCTATCAATTACCTTTGACCTTTCCTCAATCTCCCTTAGCACTCATTGACCTTTGCCCTGCCTTTTGTGACCTGTACAACCCCGTTGACTAACCATTATTCATCCCAGAACCCCTTCATCACTAACTTGCCAGCTCCCTGACACACTGGAACTGAACTCATTGACCTATCATCCATCATCCTCAGCCCTCCCTTTATCATCCTTGAACTTCTCTCTGTTTCTCTTATCTCTCAGGACATCATCATTCACTCTCCCTGAATAACGCTTGATTTCCCCACAATCATGTTTGATCCGACATCTTTTGATATTGGACTTCTCCGTTTATTCCGGCTTCCTACCTCTATGGCTCTTCAGACATTGTAGGGCTGCCACCTCCCTCAGTCAGACTCATTCCATTTTCACTGCCATGTCCCTCTACCCCACTCGGTTAGCCATACCACCACCTGATCTCAACCATCAATGCTTCCTCTCCAGTGATGGAACAATTCTCACTATACAAGAAAAAGCAATTCTCACTCAGTCCAATTCTATTGGGAAGACCACACTGCCTGCTCCAATCCATGTTTAAGCAGTTGTGAATTTGAAAGCATGTGGTTCTCATTTTCTGATTTCTTAATTCAAAAGGTAGACTCAATTCTTATAAACATTTTTTTTTATTGAATAAGCGTGCATGACGTGCAAATGTATTAAAAAGAGTTTCCTGACACTTGCCATGAGGAGACCTGATTCTCCCTCCCGTCTGCTGCCAGATTTATATCCATCATTGGAAAGCTGATGTTTTGCCTCCTGCTCAGTTCGGTGCCCCTGCTCACCTCATTTCCCTCTTCTGAGAGTTTCACATGATTCCATCGAACAGACGAAAGGAGCAAATAAGCCAAAATTACTGGATGTGGGAAGCAGGAAATATTTAGGTTTTTTTTATTTCTTCTTTGTTGAAAGTTACACTCTTTGTGCAAGAAACAATTAAAAGCAGGCATTAATGTAATCACGATCAATGATCTGTAACAACACCAAGTAATTTGACTCTTAAACTGAAAGCTGTTTAATGGCCAACTATGTGAAAAGCTTATTCTTTATCAAGTGTGCTTTATTCTATGCTTTAAGTTAATGCTACTACTAACACAGTAAGATACTTCTCTGTCTTATTTCAGGGCAGTGGGTGCCTACACATATCTTCTATTAGGCTGTTGGCTCCTTATTCTTAAGTGAGCTCTTCTACTCTTGATGTGGCTGAAACTCACTTTTATTTATATCTGTGCAAAACAGGGTGAAGAATACAGCCCTCTAGAGTAATACCTAAGACCTCTCTGTTTCCATAACTCTTCTATTTGATGTCTTCTTTCAAATTTTCTTACTGATGTCTGAGACACATCATCAGTTACACCATCATCATTTGCTTGTTCCATTGTATTACATAGTGTGCAATAAATATGCCAAAGACAAACATGGGCTGAGATTTTCCTCAGAATTGGCTCTGCTCTATCATTGTAATTTTACAAAATGTGTGAGGGAAATCTCTTTTACACAGAGTTGGAAGTTTCCATTACATGCCCACTAAAGTAGTAGTGGCTAATTGGGAGGAAATCTGAAGGAGGTTTGAGATGTGTTTCCATTTGAATAGGTTCTGGAATATATTGAGGTAATGTTTCAGTTTGGATAGTTTTACTGCCTTCCCAATTGTCAAACAGAGCAAGATACAGAATAGGCAACTAATTGGCAAAGTGCATTTCTTACCAAGGGCCAAAATGAAGATCATCCCCATTGTCCCTGTTCATTCTCATTTGTAGTTTCTCGAATATATCGGCATCACCTTTAGATCATCCCACTAACACAGACGAATTAGATAGTTAAGCTAATTCAGACTCTCTGCTGAGAGTGGAAATGTCTACGTGATTCCAGGATATTGGCAAACAGAAACGCATTAGTGCAGAGAATTGAACAGAAATTATACAACACGAAAGGCCATTCAGTCCAAGCAGTCTACACTGGTGTTTATCCTCCACATAAATACATAGTTTAGTTTACAATTTACATTACAATCTAATGTAACCATTCTGTTCCTATTAGTGCTTGTGACAAATCTCAATGAGGACTATCAACATTATGCAAACTATTTAAAAAGTAACATTTATGCTGTTTTTGAATAGTGAAATTAAACTAACAGTATGAAGTGTACTTAACGTGAAATTATCTCAAATTCTTCAACAAATTGCACCTAAATAGTAGTGTGGTATACACAGTAACTGCTATTCATGTTAAGCATTGTCCTGATCAACTTGACTTTTGATCCAATACCTTGGTAATACCAATAGACAATCAGATGTCTTACTGGGGGCCA
>NC_063338.1:36498823-36549851 GCF_021869965.1 Rhincodon typus
TCCTCTGATGCTGCTTGGCCTGCTGTGTTCATCCAGCTCTGCACCTTGTTATCTCAGATTCTCCAGCATCTGCAGTTCCTGCTACCTCTTATTCGGGGCCAAATTGGATAGCAAATTGGCTGGTGCTATCACCATGCTAAGTAGGATAGATTCATAAAAGATCCAGCAGCTCAAAGTTAGGCATTCATAAAGTGCCATAGTTCAATGAGGAATGTAGAACAGCATTGTAATACAGCTCTAGGTGAGGTATAATGAGATTCATGTAAATCATGATAATAACTGATCACATGATTTCAACAGCAACATCAGAGAGGATGCCAGTCTAAAATAAGCATGTGAAGAGAGTGAGTTTAGATACTGCATCAGACAGCAGTATTTGAGTACCTACAGATGTAAATAAAGGTATGTTACAGTACAAAACGAGTTGAAGAATCTTCCTTAGTGATAAGAATCTATCAGCTTCAGGTACACTGTATGTGTGGGTACACTGCAGAATGTTCAGAAATTGTATGCAGACATTTGTTTAAAGCACAAATGCAAACCTAAAAATAAGGTGTCAAGCTGATGAAGCCACAACACAGCGCTACATGCATGCTAATCACTGGAAGCAGCAGTCAGAGCTAAGCAATCCCAAAATTAATGGATTAAATTAAAACTCTGCAGTCATATCACATGCAGTTGTAAATGGCAGTCAACCATTAAACAACAACAAGGAGAAAGCGACTCCACAAGTATTCCATTCTCAATGATCAGGGACCAGCACATCACTATAAAAACATTTACAACTACCTTCAGTCAGGAGCATTCATCTTCTTCTCCTGAGACCCCAGCATCATTGTTGTCATTCTCTAAATAATTTAATTCACTTGATGTGATATCAAGAAATGTCTGAAGGCAAAGGTTATTGGCCCTGACAACATTTTGACTGAAATATTGAAGAAATCCATAACTAGTCACACCTTGGCCAAGCTGTTCTAATACAGCTACATCTCTGGCATCCATTCAATAATGTAGAAAATTAGCCAGATAATTCCCATTCAAAAAAGACAGGACAAATTCAATCCAGCTAACAAATGCATCCTCCTGGTGACTCATTCCATTTTTGGCAAGGGTGACACGTATAACCGTTTTACTATGTTAGAGGACTGTAACACACAGAGGGCTCATGGCTTTGCTGCAGTATTTAGATTTTCACAGATACATGGGACATTAACATGGCAGTCAAATCATCTCAGCTCAATTGGCAATCATTATCAATTGAAAAGGATTGCACACCCTCAATGTTCAGCTACTATGTCACCACTAGAAGACCGACGTGTGTATCATGCAAGGCAACCAGAAAGCTGACATGATGTTTCAATCATTCCGTACTGGTCATGTCTTTCAGAGCTAGGTGAACTCTCAGACACAGACAGCGATAGTACCTTGAGAAAATGGCTTCTCTCTAAGATGGGTGATGACACCTGTGGAGGACCCAACAGCTCCTGCAAAGACAAGGTACAATGGAAGCCACATATAGACAAAAGTGGTTATACCTCTCACCTGCTATCCTACCCCCTCACTCACTTACCTTACACACTAACTTTCTCTCCATATTCTTTCACAGAGGTTCTGGACTTTTAAACTGTGTTTACTTCATGTCATGTGGCAACTAGTGCTGCAAAGATCTCTGTACTTGGCGACTTCTGTAACTCTCCATTGGAAGACTAGCCTGAAAAGTTCCAGGTTAGGAAGTGTGCAACTCTGCGTTGGATCTGGGTTGGAATTCTTACTCCCAACCCAAGTAAAAAGATTTGGGCCAGGATGTTTTGAGAAGTTGTAATGACAACTTCGTGGAGGGGGGCTATATGCAATGGTGCGAGATGGCAATAGGGTGGGGGTTGGTGTAAGTGATGAGTGTTCATTTGGAGAGGAGGTGCCTTGACAGAGAGAGAATCCAATGAAGCTGCAATCTAATTTCTGAAGAGTAGGAATATATTGGACTGAGTCAGAGTGAAAGGATTAGCACTTAAAAGTGACATACCATTCACCTTTCTTGTCCGAACAGGTCACTGAACCCCTTCCAATGTAGTAACCATGAATAGAGGACCCCACTATTGCTAGTCACCCTCTACATTTCTCTTCCAGCCTTTACAATTCTCAACATTGCCTCCTGGACAGTCTCTGAGGCCTAGAAACTGAAATCCCAGACTGTTACTCCACCAAAAGAGTTGTGATGTCTGTCATACACTTGCATAAGACCGTAAGGTATTGGAGCAGAATTAGGCCATTTGTCCTACCATGTCTGCTGTACCATTCGATCACAGCTGATATGTTTCTCAACCCCATTCTCCCCATGAGGAGATAATAAGAACTGCCGATGCTGGAGTCTGAGACCTTGATCCCCTTACTAATCTATCTATGATTTAAAGACTCAATGACTTGGCCTCACAGCCTTCTGTGGCAATGATTTACACAGATTCACCACCCACTGGCTGAAGAAATTCCTTCTCATCTCAGTTCCAAAGGATCGTCTCTTACTCTGAGGCTATGCTCTTGGGTCCTCGTCCCTCCTACTACTGGAGATATCTTCTCCGCATCTACTCTATCTCAATATTCTGTAGATTCCAATCAGATCCCTCCTAATCCTCCTAAATTCCATCAAGCACAGACCCAGAGTGCTCAACCATTCCTCAAATGCCTTTTGTCCCCAACATCATTCTTGTAAACCTCCTCTGGGCCCCCTGAAATGCCACACATCCATAGATACAGGACCTAAAATTGTTTACAATATTTCAAATGCCATCTGACTGAAGTCTTATATAGCTTAAGCAGTACATCGCCGCACTAGTATTCTAGTCTCCTTGAAATGAATGATAACATTTCATTTGTCTTCTCAACTGCCAACTGTACCTGCACGTTAACCTTAATAATTGACTTTACCTGATGAAGCAGCAGAGCTCTGAAAGCTTGTGATTTCAAATAGACCTGTTGAGCTATCACCTGGTGTCGTGTGACTTCTGGATTTGTCCACCCCAGTCCAACACCAGCACCTCCACATCATGAGGCCAGGGCAACTGACCTAAAATTTCCTGTCTTCTGCCTCCCTCCTTTATCAAACAGCAGTGTTACGTTAGCTATTTTTGAGCCCTCTGAGACTCTCCCTGACTTCATAGATTCCTGAAAGATCCTCACCGATGCCTCAACAACACCCTGTAGCTCCTATGCTCCACTTGCTGCGTTTTCTAATCACGGGACCATCTGTGGTGCCTGTTTGGGGTCCAGTTGGGCTTCAGCTCGTGGGCTGTTTTGCATGGTTACATCATTGGTCCCATGTACTGGTAATCTTTCAGCATCTCATTCGGGGTTGGACTGGGATCACATGCCTCTGCTAATCGTCTTAGCCTATCGGATCCTGATACAGATTCCCCTGGTTCTTGAACCACCGAGTGAAGCTGATGGCGTCTCAGCATTGGAGGAGGTTTATGGTCATAATATTCCTTGACTGGATCCGTCAATTCTTGGAAGGTTTTAGTGTATGGTGCCTCGGGGAGGGTTGGGCTCCTAATAACCGAGGGGGCTGTGGGTCCACAGGCTGTCAGGAGAATTCCTTGTAGCTTTTCATCTGCCCCAATGTCACTTTCCCAGAAAAAATATCACATTCTTTCCACATACTTCAACAGCAGGATTGAACGAGTCAACTTCGGGTGACTGTCTGTGTGGAGTTTGCACATTCTCCTCAGGTCTGCGTGGGTTTCCTCCGGGTTCTCTGGTTTCCTCCCACAGTACAAAAATGTGCAGGCTAGGTGGGTTGGCCATGCTAAATTACCCGGAGTGTTCAGAGATGTGTTAATTGGGTGGGTTACAGGGAAAGGGGAAGGGGATGGGTCTGGGTGGGATACTCTGAAGGTCGGTGTGGACTTGTTGGGCCGAAGGGCCTGTTTCCACACTGTAGGGATTCTATAATAATTCTATAATCTCCTCAGCTTTCTCTTTCAGAAGTCTGGGATGTAGTCCATCCGGTCCAGGTGATTTATCTACCTTCGGCCCTTTCAGTTTCCCCAGCACCTTAGAGATGGCCATTACACTCACCTCTGTCCCCTGATTCTCTTGAAGTTCTGTCATGTTTCTGGTGTTGTCCACTGTGAAAATTATTCAGTTCCTCTGCTATTTTGTTGGTCCCCATTATGACTTCTCCAGCCTCATGTTCCAGTGATCCAGTGTCAATCTTGCCTTTCTCTTACCTTTTATATATCTTAAAACAACTCTTACAATCTGTTTTTATATTGCTGGCTAGCATACTCTCATATTTCATCTTCCATTATTGCTTTGTTAGTTATCTTCTGCTGGTTTTTAAAGTCTTCTCATTAATCTTCAGCACATTAGATGCTTTTTCTTTTCCTTCTGTCCTATCCTTGATTTCCCTTATCAGCCATGGTTGCCTCATCCTCCCCTTAGTATGTTATTCTTCCTAGGGATAAGTTTCTGCTAAGTGCCCAGTATTACCCCGAGAAACTCCGGCCATTGTTGCTGCACTGTCTTTCCAGCTAGGCTTTCCTTCCAATTAATTCTGGCCTGCTCCTCACTCATGTACTAGAAGTTCCCTTTACGGAATTGTAATACTGTTACATCTGATTCCAGCTTATCCCTCTGAAACTTCAGGGTAAATTCTGTTATATTATTCAGGGTTTGAGTGAAGATTTGTAGTTTGGGTTCTGGTTGTAGATGTTAGCATGTTTGCTGTTGGTAAGCAACGAAATGACCCGACCAGATGTCCTTGGTTTCAATACACACAGACGAGAAAAACCACACTTTCAACTGATACAACACTACTATCACTGGTCAAGCCAAACAGAGGATAGCCAGGGAATTCTTGGAGGCTTGGCATTCATCCGTGGTCTCCATTAACAAATACATTGAATTAAACCTAATATACCGACCTTTGTAATGCACAGCCGGAACCGGCACCTACCGGAAGCAGCAAAAACCAGACTATATAAATTCAAGTCAGCACAAGACAATAGTCCTTCACAGGAGGCTCCGCAGCACTGAGGATACCACCTAGTAAGGGGACAAAACGTCTGCTATCAAACCTCCTAGCTCAGTGAACACACCAACATCTAGAATCTATCATATAATGGTCACTGCCCCCTAAGGATTCCTTTAGCTTAAGCTCCCTGATCAAGTCTACCTCATTACACATCACCAAATCTAGCATTGCCTGTTTCCTACCACAAAGTTCTCTAAAAGACCATCTCTCAGATATTCCATGAATTTTTTTTCTTGAGATCAGCTACCAATATGACTTTCCCAGTCCACCTTCCTGTTGAAGTCTTCCATGATTATTGTAACAGCAACTTCCTTACATGCTTTTTCTATCTTCTAATTAATTTCTTTCCACATATCCTGACTACTGCCAGGAAGCCTGTACACAACTTCCATCATGGTCTTTTTTCCTTTGCGGTTCCTCAACTCGACCCACACAGATTCTACCTTCCAGCTCTACATCACTCCTTGCTACCAACTTAATTTCATTTCTAACAAAGCAACGCTGTCCCTCTACCCATCTGGCTGTTCTCTTGACAGGATGTATATCCAAAATGAATCTATTCTTAACCCTGTCAAGATCATTTTACACAGTCACACTTGAAACGTTGAATTGATGGGGCAACATGGATTTGGGATGTTAATTCCATGGTTGAATTTAAAAACCATGAGCATGCCAACTCCAGTGTCTTTCAGCTGCCCAACTACTTTCTGGTCTCTTCTATTTAAGTGGGCCCAAAGATTAAAATTTTTTGCTAATTATCCAAAATTTACCATCTGCATGGCCATCTGCAGTTTAGACTATATAAATTATTCCTGCAATAGTACTGACATACTACTTCAAGAGTTACTTATCTCTCTCACTCTATTTCTAAGTCTCTACTGAGTAGACCTAACTGCGTCAGTTGGTTCCAGTAATCCTAACAATTGCATACTTTGTCCTACCTCTACTGACCTGGTTTTAAGTAATGCTCAAAAACACTCACATTGTGGTCTGGGTAATAAATGCTCAATTATTGCTAGTGACAAGGAAACATAAATCACATGTTAAGAAAGCTGACTGAGATTATTCATCAGCCATAAGTGTAATAATACTTCCTCATTTAAACTTAAATAATTAATAACTTGAATAAATTGAATTTCTACGCCACCTTTCATAGCTAGTGACATGCTGTACCCATTTGCTTGCAACAAACTGCCACAATAATTGTTGTTTATGAGTCTGAAAGGGTTAAGAATAATGATTGCAATAAGTACCACCCATTCTAACAATTCCTTTTTTGTGATAACAAGGTGCAGGGCTGGATGAACACAGCAGGCCAAGCAGCATCATAGGAGCAGAGAGGTTGACGTTTCGGGCCTAGACCCTTCATCAGAAAAGGGGGAGGGGAAGGGGGTTCTGAAATAAATAGGGAGAGAGAGGGAGGCGGATAGAAGATGGATAGAGGAGAGGATAGGTGGAGAGGAAACAAACAGGTCGAAGAGGCGGGGATGGGGCCAGTAAAGGTGAGTGTAGGTGGGGAGTTAGGGAGGGGATAGGTCAGTCCAGGGAGGACGGACAGGTCAAGAGGGCGGGATGAGGTTAGTCGGTAGGAGATGGAGGTGCGGCTTGAGGTGGGAGGAGGGGATAGGTGGGAGGAAGAACAGGTTAGGGAGGCAGGGACGAGCTGGACTGGTTTTGGGATGACCTGTCCGTCCTCCCTGGACTGACCTATCCCCTCCCTAACTCCCCACCTACACTCACCTTTACTGGCTCCATCTCCGCCTCTTCGACCTGTTTGTTTCCTCTCCACCTATCCTCTCCTCTATCCATCTTCTATCCGCCTCCCACTCTCTCCCTATTTATTTCAGAACCCCCTTCCCCTCCCCCTTTTCTGATGAAGGGTCTAGGCCTGAAACGTCAGCCTTTCTGCTCCTGTGATGCTGCTTGGCCTGCTGTGTTCATCCAGCTCTGCACCTTGTTGTCTCGGATTCACCAGCATCTGCAGTTCCTACTATCTCCTTTTTTGTGATGTTTGGCGAAGAAGCTGTCTGGGTGACTGGGGGTGGATACCGTCTGCTCTTTGTATCATTTACATTTATATGAGAAGGCAGACAGAGCCCAGTTTAACATTTTATCTCTTTTGATGTAGTATTCCCTCAGTACTGCACTGAAGTGTCAGCTCGGTTTTTGTGCTCACATTATGGAATGGGATAACTGTAAAGTTCAGCTTTCCTTTACCTTTTGCTGTTGTTTCTTGAACTTAGTTTGCTTTGTTTTAAATAAAAGCTCCATTTTGTTGCTAGATTACGCACAACTGAACTGTGTTTAAAACTAAGTCATTTTCTCAAAAAGATCAACCAAATCAATGCATTTACAACAACAGGTGTGCATTTGTTTTAGAGACATTAAAACAAAACAAGTTATTGAAATGTAATGAAGTTTCTGTTTAAAGACGTGATGTCATTGTATTATGGAATTTTCAAGCTGACTGGGCCCCAGAATCAGAGCAGGAAAAACCTGATTATAAAGTTGCAAATGAGAATGTCAGACACTAAGACAAGATGTATCAGTGCTAAATGCCATCAATTTGAAATTACACATATTATCAACAATAACACAAATACTAAGACATTTGCAGGAAATCTCACTTCCATTGTTGTGTTAACCTATCAAAAGTAAACGCTCATTACCAGAGAACCTGGTTTTGCCAAAAACAACCCAAAATAGTAGCGTAGTTTCTGTTGTGTATATAATTTTAATAATGTGTCACAAAGTAGGCTTTTTAACAAAGTTGATACATGTGGGGTAAAAGGGCAGTGACCAGATGAACATGTAAATTGGTTAGAAGACATAAAACAATGAATAGCATTGAACAGTTGTTTTTCCAATTGAAGGGGAGTGTACAGTCATAAAGTATTAGGACCACTGTCTTTTCTGATATATATTAATGACCTGAGCCCATGTAGAAAATAGACAAACCTCAAAGTTTGCATGTGGGAAATGCTTGGAAATATTGTAAACTGTGAGAAGCATAATAGTAGCCTTCAAGAGAATGCAGGCAGACTGGTGAAATGGCCACCTAAATAGCTGATTAAACTTAACACAGACGTGCAAGGTAATGCTTTTTGGAAGGAGAAATAAGGGACGTTATGAGGTTATGACACAATTTGAGTAGGGATGCAAGAAAAGAAAGACTTGGGGTTCTTCCACACCTAGGGATGAGCAACAAATACTGGCTCATCCAGTGAGGCCCACTTTCCCTTGATGAATTAAAAAAAACAGATCTTTGATGGTGTCAGGACAAGATGGGAAAACTGCTAACGTGGGATCCTTGGTTTTATAAATAGACACATGAGCTACAGAAACAGGAATTTTATGTTATATCCTAATAAATTACTGATTAGAGTTAAAGTTAGAATCATGCATTCAATTCTCCGAACTACACTTTAGAGAGACTTTGAAGAACTTGGGGAGGATGCAGAGGAGACTTATCAGAATGGTATCAGAATGGTATGTTTCATTTATCTGAAAATACTTGAGAAGTTGAATCTGTTCACTTTAGAGATGATTAAGGAGAGATTTAAGGGTGGTGTTCAAAATTATGAGGAATTTTGATTGAGCAGATAGGGAGAAATTTAAGGGTTAATAACTAGTAGCTGCAGATTTAAAATAACCGCGAAACAGACAGCAAGGGAGAAGAGAGATTTATCTTTTCAGCAAATTGTTGTGATCAGGATGCACTGATTGGAAAGTTGGTGGAAACAGACTTAGTACTAAGTCATAAAATGAAAAAGATAATATTTTTAAGCCAATGGTGAAAAGCAGAAAGTTGGAAAAATTCAATAACTCTTGCAGAGAGCCAAAAAATGTATAATGGACAAATGCCCTCATTGTACACCGAATCATCGGTGATTTCAACAACAGCTTCCCACCCCCTCTGCCCACTAACCCCCACCACTCTGTCGTCGTTGGGGTTGAGATCAATTTGATGTTCTATGTTCTTAGTTTAATGTAATGATATAGCCAGACTGTTCGGTCCTTTTCAACAATTGTTTATTTACGCCAAACTAACTATCCACATTGCAATGTACCCTAGTGCTTCCTCACTAAAGTCTTTTTTTTAATCATGCCTTTCTTCATACTGTTATCATGTCATCAATCACCTAGCTTCCTAAATACATTGTCAGGAATTAACCCTGTAATCTACAACCTCCAACTGCTGCTGCACCATCTTTTGCTGATGCAATTAATATTTTAGATAAGGTTTCCCTTAAAACGTGACCATCCTAGCAAAAGCCAACCACAGATATCCATGGGAATTCCTAGAGGCCTGGTTTTCAACCCATAAAGCAATCAACAAACATGTGGAATTAGACCCCCATATACAAACCCATGCAGAACAGAACCGGAAATGACACTACCCAACTTAATAGACCGGATCATATAAATACCAAGCAGAGTAGAACCACATTGCTTCAGCGAAGGCCTCACTGATGATGTTACCTAGCATGGTGATGAAACATCTGTACAATAACCAGATCGGCGAGCAACCCAACAGCCTCATCCACAACCTGAGCTACAAATCTTCGTTAGAATTTTGCTTCTTTCTTCACTCTAGAGATTATAGAAAAAAGTAACACCCGTCAATCTGGAGATTAAAGGAAGAGAGGAATTAGGTGGAATTATAGTGACTAGGGAAGTGATACTGAGCAAACCAATGGAGCTGCAGGTTTATAGGTCTTCGAGTCCTGAACAGTTTCACCCTAGGATCGTAAAAGAGCTGGCTAATGAGATTGCAGAGGCATTGTAGTTTAACTTAACATTGTAATTTAACTTTTTTTTTAAAATTCTGGAATGATTCCATTAGACTGGAAAAGAGAAAACACTTCTATTCAAAATGGGAAGGAGGCAGAAGATTGGAAATTTTAGGCCAGTCAACCTGATATCAGTTGAGGGAAGCTGCTAGCATTAATCATTAAGAAGGTTATAATTTGGCACTTGGAAAAACTCAAGGGAATCAGTAAGAGTCAGAGATAGTAGGAACTGAAGATGCTGGAGAATCTGAGATAACAAGGTGTAGAGCTGGATGAACACAGCAGGCCAAGCAGCATCAGAGGAGCAGGAAAGCTGACGTTTCGGACCTGGACCCTTTCTGACGCTGCTTGGCCTGCTGTGTTCATCCAGCTTTACACCTTGTTATCTCAGTAAGAGTCAGTATGGCTTTGTTAAAGAGAAATTCTATTTAACTTCTTTATTGGAATTCTTTGAAGTTGTAACTGTGGATAAAGGGAATTCCATTAACATACTGTACTTGGATTTCCAGAAGGCATTGGACGAGGTGCTACAGGAAAGGCTATTGCACAAGGTAGGAACTCATGGAATAAGAAGGAACATTTTGGATGGATAGAAGGCGGCTGGCTGGCAGAAAACAGAGAATTTGCAAAAGAAAAGGTCTGTTTTGTAGAATCCCAACAGTGTGAAAGTAGGCTTTTCAGCCCATCAAGTCCACACTGAAGAACACCCCACCAAGACCCACTCCATCCCTGTATTCCTGCAAATCCCATAGCTAGTCCATCTAACCTACATATCTCCATACCCTACGGGCAATTTAGCATGGCTATTTCACCTAACCTGCACATCTTTGGACTGTGGGAGGAAACCAGACCACCCGGAGGAAACTCATGCAGACACGGGGAGAATTTGCAAACTCCACACAGACAGTTGCCTGAAGGTGGAATCACAACAGGATTCCTGGCTCTGTGAGACAGCTATGCTAACCACCGAGCCACTGTGCTTCAGATTGTTTCAGATTGACAGATATGACAACTGGGATCTCGGAGGCATCTGTGTTGGGCTCCCAACATCTCACAGTTATATCAATGACTTATGTGAGGGCATTGAAGCCACAGTGGCTAAAAGTTCAGATGACACAAACATCGATATGAAAACTTGTTGTGAAGATAACGTAACAAGGATCTAGACCAATATAAATAGGTTAAATGTGTGGACAAAAATGTGGCAGATGCAAATTAATGTGAGAACACTTGAAGTTGTTAACTTTGGCAGGAAGAATAAAAATAGAGTATTAATTAAACAGAGAATGACAGCAAAAAATTCAGCACAAAATGATCTAGGTATTCTAGTTCATGAGTCATAAATGATTAGGATGCAAGTACAGCAGATAATCAAGAAGGCTAATGGGATGTTATCCTTTATTAAGAGAGGAATTGAACATAAAAGTAAGGATTTTATATTTCAGTTATACAGGGCAATGTTGAGACCACATCCTGAATGCCAAACAGTTTTGATCTCCTTCTTTAAGAAAGACTGTAAATATATTGTAGGTGGTTCAGAGATTTACTAGATTTGATACCTGGAATGCTCAGATGGTCTTATGAGAAAGATTGGACAGGCTGGGCTTACTTTCACTAAGGTTAGAAGAGAAGGGGGTGATCTGATTGAAATTTATGAGATCCTGAATGGTTTTGACAAGGTGGACCTGGAAAGGTTGTCTATTCTTGTGGGTGAGTCCAAAAAGAGATGCATTGTTTTAATATTAAGGGTCATGCTCCTGGGGCAGAGGTTAGGAGATTTTCTTTTCTCTCAGAGGTTTGTGTAATTTTGGAATTCTCTGTTTCAGAAGGCAATGTAGGTAATCATTGAACAATTTGAAGGAGGAGATGGATTGATTTTGGTTAGGCATATGAATTATAGGTTATCAGGGTTAGGTGGAGATGTGGAATATGGGACACAACTATATCAGCCATGACCTTATTGAACAGCAGAGAATACTTGTCGGGTTGGATGACCTATCTCTGCTCTTACTCTGCTGTTTGAATCCTTGAATGCATCTCATCCAGTCATCTGATCCTTTTATATTCGGCCCAGATCTCCCTGACATCTGTTGTAAGCATACTTCTTCTTCTTATTCTGGATTGTTCTTTATCCTTTTCCATAATGAGTCGAAACCTTATGATATAATGGTGATGTCCCCGTAAATGCTGCCCAATTATCACTGGATCCATTTGATCCACCTCATTCCCAAGAACCAGGTCCAGAAGTAGCTCCTTTTACATTAATCTGGGAACATACTGCTGTAAAATAATTTCCTGGCATTCTCCAAGAACTATTTTTTCTCTCTGCACTTTAACTAGTAGCATTGCAGTCTAGTTTGGACAATTAAAGTCCCCCATTGTAACTGCAGGCACTCTATAGTTTTTGATCCTGTCTGTAATTTCTTGTAAATGTGTTCTTCTACACCTTTCCCACTAATCAGTGCTCTATAGACTACACCAAGCAATATAATTGCACCTTTTCTGCTTCTTAGCTCTAGCTAAAAAGATTCTTGGCACTGTTGGTAAAAATTAAGATGATTGAGTATGTTGCAAAATATTTTTGCCTTAAAATTTGACTCCCATTTTTCCTTTATGTACAGTGATAGCCTGAGGTACAAATACACACACACACACACACACACACACACACACACACACACACACACACACGAATTGGGCAACAAGTACAGTGAGGTCTATCTTGACACTGACATAATGTAGCCCCATGTTGTATGCTTTTTACAAGTGGCTCGGTGACAGTCTTGCTAGTCATTATGAGATATTAACTAATGTGCAGTATTGAAAGTTAGACACCTTATTAATCTTATACTTGCCTCATGACTATTCAGATTACCATTTATCAAACTTTCCAAACAAGCTAGACATTGGGAAAACTCCACCTGGAATCCAGAGCAAATGCCTGATGCATTCAGGTCCCTGCTTACTCCAAATAGTGCCATGTTAGAAACTAGGCACCAACATTTCAGGGTATACTCCATGGGCACCAGCTACACGTATCGCATGTACACAGACTTTAACATCTGACATTTGCCAGTCTCTAAGAACCATTATAGAATATTTTTGATCCATTTACATGATGCTTCTGCACTTCAATACTGCACCATGGGCTGGACCAATGACTAAGATTGCAGTGCTGCAGCAAGGGCATTGTACACTGTGTCACACTGCACACGCACCCAGCTCACAGATTGGAGAAAGTTTCACCTTCAGGCTCTTTGTCTGCTACCTATGTGGTCACTCACTTTGACACTATCTGGATGCTTATAGCATCCCTGTGTTGCATTATCTTACCTTGCCTTTTTGCATTTTGCCCCCTCAGCCTGAAATAACATGTCCATGTTGTTGTGATCCTTTAATGCAGATACAAAGGCAAGAAGCTTGTCATAGTTGTCAACAGTCCTTCACACGGGGATTCTCAACACATTAAGTCAAGGGCAGCCTCCAGTACCAGTCCAGGCCCTACTTAGGGTGTTAGTCTGCTCGAGGTCATTGCAACTCTTTCCCCAGTGCCCATTGAGGCCCAGAATCTTATCATTGTTCAAGGTGGGATAATCACATACAGGAGAGTCTTCAAACATTCACTTTTATTCACCAACATCAAAAGTGAACAGTAATTAGACTGTATTTGCATTTGGAACAGAAATGAACTGCTTGCCTGTTGAGCACCAACAATTTTACAGTCAATGAATGAGCATTGCACCCTGTTCTCATCTAATGGAACTGGGTATCGATGAAGTCCTATCTGGCTTGTAGCCCCTGACACTGCTGTATTTTATCATGCACAAGATGATGTTGCTCCTGCTCAATGTCCTCATCCTCCTCTTACTATCCCAGCACATTAGACTTCATCAAATCCCTTCCAGTTGGGTAGAGTACAGCATGCTAAGAGACACATTCTATTCAGAGTGGACTGAAAGAACCTAAACAAGCATCAGAACCTCATTTTCAGCAGGCCTGCTATCTCTTCCTTCATTGCCTTTGTCAAAGAATAGGCTGCATTGGACTTACACTCAGCTTCATTTAGGGGAGATGCATAACTGTGTCATCAGCCAGGGTCAAAGAGTGTATCCTTGTCCCACAGTAACCATCCTTGGAAGGCACCTGGTCTCTCAAACTCAGCAGGAACACAAGAGTTCTCAAGGATATAGGCATCATGGCACCTGGTACAAATCCTAAGAAGTAGTACAGATGATCATAGATGACTTGCACATTGAAGGAATGGAACTCATTTCCATTGATAAACCTAGCTGCATAATGAAATGGTCCTCTCTGCATGACATGTACACAGTCTACTGTGCCTTATACCTTGGGGGATAGCCAACTTCGTTGTTGAATCCTACTGCCCAGGCTGCAGCATCAACCTTGTCACGGGGAAACGAGATGAAGTGGTGTGATCTGGCACAAATGGCATTGGCAACAGCTGTTTCCTTCTTTATTTACCCCCTTTTTTTCTCTTTTTCCCACTTTGTTGGTGATCTCCCCCTTTTGCTGTTTCTTCACCTCCCCTGTGGCAAGTCTCGGCGTGGTCTCCTGGCAGGTCTCAGCCTGGTCTCTCAGCAGCATGTCAGCTGGTCTCTTGGTGACTCATGGCAGTGTCTCAGGTTAGGGTGTGAGTGGGCCCTGACCGGGCATGTTCCTGAGGCACTGGGGGAGATCAGAGAAGCAGCAGCAGTGACCTTACCTGCAGTAGTGGTGTTGAGAACAGGTAGCTGGGATCTCCTGGAGACCGAGATAAGCAGAGGACTCATCAAAGACTGTTGAACTTTTAACTTATTCCTTTTTTTCCCAGTTTAAATTAAGAAAGACTTTAATATTAACTATTACTTCTTTTTTTTAATTTTTCTACGTAAATAATGCTTAACTTTTTAGCTTAGTTTCTCTTACTACTTTGTACCTAAGTTTTTTTGGTAATTAGGTACCTTGGCACTAAGATGGCATCTTGTGTAGCTACATTATACATTTTTCATTGTATTCCTTTACTTCTTTCATTGAGTACACATGACAATAAAATCTAAACCTAAATCTTTATACATTTGTGGTTGAATAACAGGAAGCAAGGGCCCACTGTCACAGTTGGTATAGTTCAATGACAGCAGCTAGGACACCCTTAGTCTGAGCGCACACTACACCTGATATTGAGGATGAAATGATTTAGCCGTCTTGTAACTCCTACACATTCTTAGGAACAATTATCTGTGATCTCTTCATTTGGAGGCCATTAGGCATCTGCTGAAAATTGCTGCTGGCTCTGCTGCATCTGTTGCTCCTCGATTTCTTTACATCTTTGTTGTATTGCAGCAATAGTAAGGAAAAGCCCTGCTGTGGCTGGATCCATCAATCACACTTGTAATGAAGCTGAGCGGGGAACATAGCAAACAGAACAGATCCTTAATAATGTGAGCAGTTAGTATTCACATCAATCACAAATAACAGTTTAACATACTTCTCCACACATTGGGACTGGTGAACTCTGACAAAGAGGAGCTTGGACTGCCTCTACTTTGAACTTTGACTTTGGACCTTATTCTGCTGAATACAGCACCAGTCATATCACAAAGAGACAGTAGGAAATTATAAATCCTGCATTAGCACTGACACTGTCACCTCCCGGCCCTACATCACTCAAGAAGGGTATAATTGTAGATAACAGTGTCTTGTGCGTCATACTTACCATTCAAGAGGAAATCAGTTTCATGTCCCTGTGCAACCTATGAGCTGTTGCATTAGGTTTGTGATTCTGGCCCACAGATACCACTTTTAATGTCACCTGGGTTTAATTCGGCTTCACTGAGATGTCAATCTTCAATTTTCAAGAACTAATAAAAAAGTCAAAATTGCCTGTGACCAGCATCTGCACCCCATGCAGTTGGGTACTGCATTAATTTTACAGGCACAATAAGATGATTCCAAATGGCTACAACCTGCAAGTAG
The DNA here is from genome assembly GCF_021869965.1 of Rhincodon typus. Classification (NCBI taxonomy): domain Eukaryota; kingdom Metazoa; phylum Chordata; class Chondrichthyes; order Orectolobiformes; family Rhincodontidae; genus Rhincodon; species Rhincodon typus. Next base: position 36,514,619 of record NC_063338.1, read on the forward strand.
TCTGCAAGTGCATGACTGATACAATTGCCACTCAAATGGAAACCTGTTACTCAGAGTGGAGCCTGCATGGTGGGGCAGAAAATGTAATTCATGTTTAGGAATCAATAGATCATGGAAAACAATGCAGATCAGGCTGTGCACTGTGAGCCCCGGGCTCTGATGGTCATCACGTACTGCTCCAAATGTCCATGTCCCTTTCTACCTGGCACTCCGTGGACAACCTATCACAAACGATCCCCATATCTTCCTACCCACCACCTGTAATTATGGCTGCAGCTCTTATTTTTACTCCCCTGAGCCGCATCTCTACAGTTTCTTCAGCCCACGGTGATGCATACACCCACTGAAGAGGCCAAGGTGATAATGATCACTGATAACCTCTTAATTCAGGCCATCCTATGTACTACCTTATTTCTCCTTATATGTCAAATTGTCGCCTCCTTCACAATCTTTTATCTCTCTTTATCTCAGGATGCCACATCCAATCCTCAGGGTTCAGCCCTCCACTTCCCTACCATAGTAGTGTCCCTAATAACACCTTTGACTTACATCCCACTGACAGCCATGATTGACCTTGCTCTGTCCCCTGACCAACATGGAGGAACAGCCTCAACTGATGATTGGCCGAATCCCTGACTGCTCTCTGTGCAACTCCCTTACTGACGATCTGAAAATCCCCTGACTTCTTGCGTGGGAGCTGCAGGACTGACCATGGCCCATTTCCCACACAGTCGTGAGGTGAACCCCTGACCCTTACTGTGCCCAAGTCCTTAGTTTGTTAGTAGTTAACACCCTTGACTGACTCTACTGGGACTCCTGACTGATATCTGAGGAATGTATCCTTTTGACTTTGAGGCATGGCCATGTGGTTTAAGTACCTGCAGTGTGTTTGCTGCATAGGATACTGGTACATGGTGTAAGTGAAATTGAAATAGCATGGTGCCAAATAGCAACATGTCCACCCCCTCAATGAATACCACAAGCTGCTCAGCTTTGTGTCTGCGCTAAACTGCAAAGCAAGACAGAATTATTGCAAACCTTTAAAGTGTGGCTGTGGGGAGGGGATGTGGGGGGACAACGCCAAAAGGTAAGGTAAGGCAAAGATGACATGAGCATCAAAGTAAACACAAAGTGAGTGAGCACTAAGAGAGCAAGTTTGCAGTTCTGAGACACACCCTGATCCAATCTGGAGTTTAGAAAAAATGAGAAATGATCTCTTTGAAACACACACGATTCTGAGGAGTTTCTCAGGTACACACTGAGATATCGCTTCCAACAGCAGAAAAATCTAGAACAAGGGCAGAGCCCCAGGATAAAGTGTCAATCATTAGGGACTAAGATGAGGAGAAATTTATTTAGTCAAATACCTGAAAATCTTTGGAATTCTCTACCCTGAGGAGTTGTGGATGATCCATCATTTCATACATTCAAGACTGAGACAGATTGTTGCTCTTTTACAGAGAAAGGAATATGGTGAGCAAGTGGGCATGTGGAGTTGACGCCAAAATCAGCCATGTTGTACTGAATGGTAAAATTGTTCCAAAGGTCTATTCTTTATCCTATTTTCTTGATGCTAAGGCAACACCCACCATTTCCAGTGTAATTTTAGAAAAAGTTAAATTTATGTTGGAGCCCAGAGAATACTCCAGCTACCCGAGCATCATGCCAAGCCTAACAGCTCCTAAAAATCAATTGCCCTCCTCCAATACTTTTCTACCGCTTTCAAGGATTTGTTTTGCCAACAAGCACAACCAGTCAAGAGGAAAACGTGACAGTCACAATTTAAACAGGAATACCTTGAATATCAAATAAAAAGAAATGGAAGGTTATATGTATTGTCTCAGACATGAACAAAAGGAAAGACAGACAGGTGCGGTGAAAGAAAGTAGGTGGACTATGAAAGTGATAGTCAAAGGTAATGAGGAAGCTAGTCAATTCAAAAGAGAAACCTTAATATGAATCTCATTCTGTTGCTTTGAGCAAATTGTTAGTGATTTAGCACTGCACTTGTCAGTTTCTGCTTAAGTGATACGCATATTTGTTTCAAAAGAAAAAGCAGCATTATATAAAACTTCACAAATAGAAAGCAAAGTCACTGAGAAGTCTATAGGTTCATATTTTATGTAGTAGCTATCACCAGCCAACCATCGGTTTCTTCCTGGACTGGAATGAATCAGTCATTGATACTGGCAGAGTCATTAACACATATATGCATGTAATAATGGTTTTGACATCATGTACCATCACAAACACTCATAGAACAGAATTTTTTCTATATATACAGAACTAGCAGGTATAGTTATTGTTGGGTATGGTTGATGGATTTTGAAATCAACAGTGGTGAATTATGTTTCCTTGTTTCTTTTGCTATTGTGAGGATGTAGGGAAGCTTTTTAAATGAGTCTTCCTGCTGTGGAAAACATAAATGAGTTGAGAAATGATTGTGGGCACTATTGACTTACTGATGCCTGTAGTTGTTCCAGCATGGGGTCTAGAAATGATAGTAGCATAAAAAGTGGCTTCATCAGTAACCCTCACAAGCACTACAAAACTGGAAGTTGGTATATATTTGTCAGCCAAGGTTGTTAATATATTCAAATACAACATTAGGTCGACATTATCGAAACAACTCTGAAAATACTGGAACTAGAAATGGCCTTGATTTGCGTTTCACAATGGTGAAATTATCAGCTTTAGCTGTCATTACTCTGAAGCTGACACCAACTTCTGTTGTCCACACATGCATAATGAAAGACAGAAATGCTGAAGTTACTGGCAGTGATCCCCTGCTCCTCACCACATTAACATGAATCGTTACTTCTTACATTATTGTTCTCATTGTAAAAACTATTGAAAAAGTATTGTTGAATGAAATGCAAATTTGTTTTTAATGGCATATTGACCCATAATGCATTGTTTGTTATCTTTCAAAATTCCCCAGATTCTGGCAATGTACCAGTAGGTTGGAAAATCATAAATTTAACTCTTCTGTTCAAGAAAGAAGGAAGACAAAAAAATCAAAAATTATGGACCTGTTAGCCTAATGTCTGTCATTGGGAAAATATTAGAATCGCCATTATAAGGCAAAAAGCAGGACTTGGAAAAGCACAATGGCATGTTCAACATGGTTTTGTGAAATGGTAAGCATGCTTGAAAAATGTATGAGTTTTTTTGGCATTATAACAAATGGAAAGGGGAAAGACGAACCAGTCACTGTAACATATTTGGATTTCCAGAAGATATTCAATAAGATACAATGTAAAAGGCTCTTTTTTATATTCACTCATAGACGTGGGCATCACGGGCTGGCCAACATTTATTGCCCATCCCTAGTTGCACTTGAGAAGGTGGTGGTGAGCTGCCTTATTGAAGCTCTGCAGTCTGTGCTCTGTAGGTTGACCCATAATGCCCTTTGGAGGGAATTCCAGGATTTTGACCCAGGGACAGTGAAGGAAAGGCAATATATTTCCAAGTCAGGATGGTGCACTGATTGGAGGGGAACTTGCATGTGATGGTGTTCCTATGTACCTGCTGCCTTTGTCCTTCTAGATGGAAGTGGTCATGGGTTTGGAAGGTGTTGTCTAAGGATCTTCGATGAATTTCTGCAGTGCATCTTGAAGATAGTACACACTGCTGCTACTGAGTGTTGGTGGTGGAGGGAGTAGATGCTTGTGGATCTAGTGCCAATCAAGTGGGCTGATTTGTCCTGAATGGTGTCAAGCTTCTTGATTGTTGTTGAGGCTGCACTCATCCAGGAAAGTGGCAAATATTCCATCACACTCCTGACTTGTGCCTTGTTGATGGTGGACAGGCTTTGGGGAGTCAGGAGGTGAGTCACTCACCGCATTATTCCTAGCCTCTGACCTGCTGTTGCAGGCACCATGTTTTTGTGGTGAGTCCAGATGATTTTCAGGTCAATGATTACCACAAGGATAATGATAGTAGGAGATTCAGTGATGCTAACGCCATTGAGTGTCAAGGGGCGGTGATCAGATTGTCTCTTATTGAAGGTGGTCGTTGCCTAACATTTGTTTGCTGTAATTACTTGCCATTAGTCAGCCCAAGCCTGGATATTGAACAGGACTTACTGCATTTGGACATGGGCTGCTTCAGTATCTGAGGATTTGTGAATGGTGCTGAATATTATGCAATCATTGGTGGACATCCCCATTTCTGACCTTATGGTGGAGGCACAAAATAAAACTTATGGTGTTGGGTGTAATATATTAGCATAGACAGAGTTCTGCCAACTAACAAAAATCAGATACTTTAAATGAATTGTTTTTTTCATGATGGCACACTGTAATTGGTGGAGTACCACATGGATCAATGCCAAGGTCTCAACTGTTTTGGATATATATTAATTACTTGGACAAATGGTCAGACACTGCTAAGTCAGATTGGCTGATGGGGCAAAAGCAGGTCAGAAAGCAAGCTGTGAGGAGAATGCAGAGAGTCTGCAAAATGATATATACATGGGATAAGTGAGTGGACAAAAAGTTGGCACACAGAGTGTAATTTGAGAAAATCTGATGTTCTTCAGTTTTGCAGGAAGGATAGAAATGATTAATATTATGCAAACAGAAACTGCAACATTTTACAATACAGTGGGTCTGGCTGTCTGTGTAGATGAATCAGTAAAAATCACATGTAGATACAGCAAGCAGTTAGGAAGGCAAATGGGATGTTGGCCTTTATTGTAAGCGGTATGTAAGGCTATGGAAACTCTACCTTTGTAAGGGATTGGAGTATTGATTTAGAGACCTCTTGCTATACTTGTATAAAACATTAGTAAGACCATGCCGAGAGCACTGTGACAGATTTGGTCACTTTATGTAAGGAGAGACATGCTTACTTATGAACCAATTCAAAGAAGTTTCACTAGGCTGATTCCTGGAATTAAGGGTTTGTCTTGTCAGGAGAACTTAAGCAGGCTGGGCCTATATTCTTGGGAATTTAGAAGATGAGTGGTCATCTTATTTAATCAAATAAGATTCTGATGATTTCTGACAGGGGGACGCTGAGATGATGTTTCCATTTGTGAGAAAATATAGAACTGGGGACATAGTTTCAAAATAGGAGATCTCCTGAGAAAAAGATGAATTTCAGCTCTCAGCCAGTTGTTATTAGTTGGAATTCTCTTCCTCAGGAGAATGGTATCAATGAATATATTCGAGGTTGAGGCAGATGGATTTTTGATTGTCAAGGGTTATGGGGGACAGGAAAGGATGTGGAATTAAGGCCACTAGTTTTATGATCATATTGGACAGTGCAGCAAACTCAAGGGCTGAAAGACATATGCCTGATTTTATTTCTTATGTTTATAACTGTTGCTCAACCACTTGTCTTATTCTAGACTTTTAATTTTAATTTGATAGCATGCCAAATTTCTTCATTCTAAGCATTGAACAGATTTTTAATTCAATAAGAAAACTTCTGTAAAAATAAATGTTTTTGAAATTATATACAATTTTTATGAATGCTTTCTGTAAAATTGAGGGTGGAAATGAATGATAAAATCTATTTCTTTGCATTCTGTAAAAATTTCTGAATATGTTCTGAGCCAGTCTGCCAAAGAAATGGCAGTGAAGAAAATCTTTATCAAAGCCAAGACCCATTTTATGGCACAATTCTGTATTTCAGGAAATAAATTGTTTAACCATCCAAAGCCTCTGAGAAATACAAAGAAAAGGTAAGTCTGTAAGATAAGTGGGTAAGTGGAGAAGAGATGATAGCAGGTGAAAGGGATAGGGTGGAAGGTAGGTGAGGGGTAGCTGAATGGGTGGGGAAATATGGTGGCAGTGGATGGGAGTAAGGGTGGCAGACAGGTGGGTAAGTGGATAGGGATCAGAGCTGTGGGTGAGGGAATAGGTGTATGAGGGGTTTGTGAGGCAAATGGGTCAGTAGTTGGGGGACAAGTGAGAGGATAGATTGGTGTTGGATGCAGAAATAGGCTGACGGATGGGCACAAGAGAATAGAGTAACACATGGAGGGAGAGGGAGGATAGTAGATGGATGAGGGAGTAGTCAGGTTGTCGACCACATTGTGGGCTAGAAGGAAGGTAATTGAATTAGGGTGGCGGGGGACAGTGGCATTGGGCCAGGGTACTAGATGGGTTAGGGATCAGAAAGAATTTGGGAGGCAGTCAGAGGCTCAGGTGTGAAGTTAGAGAAAGGCCAAGAGAGGAGTAGGGGTTGACCAGTGGGAAACCAGGGTGATCTGTGACACAGTTATCCAGGAGTAAAACAGGGTTTGAATGTGTCCAACATATATTTGGTAACTATTAGAGTGAGTCTGTCAGCACCCTTCAGAGTCTCCAGCTCTGAGTCAGAGCTGGAGGCTTTCTCAGTGAGTTCCAGATGCAGGGTAATTTCCCATCAGAAGTATAAATTTCCCAGGCACTTCTTGTGTAGGCAGTGGCAGGGTTCCAAACCTTACCTTTGGAGGAACATTCAGTATCCAGCAATCCAAGCACCAGAAGATTTGGGTTACAATTGATTAGGCACTATTGCTAGCAATGTCAATAGAAACAAAAAAAACAGAGGATTTAATGGATTAAGTGAATGGGCAAAACTGTATGTGTTCTAGTATTGATAACGTATGATGGATCGTACCAGTCACCTTGTTGAAAGATACATATGCTACCACTATTCTCCTTTTAGTTTGGAATCTCAAATGTCTGACTGGTCTAATGTACCAGAAGAAAATGGCTGAGTGGTCTAATGAGAAGAGGCTCTTCTCTGCAGCAAGCTGTAGTTTGTTGTATGACAGTAATGAGTACGAGTTACATTGGTGCGATAGACATCAGGCAGAATCTTATGGAGGTCTGAGCAATGTCGGCTATGGCGAGACTTGGGGCAGAATCAGTTGAGACATCCATTGAGGCCTATCTTGCCAATGTCGCTGCATTGTATTGTGTGACATTTTGTTGTCTTTATCTGAGGAAGGATATTGCAGCTGAGATGAGGAGAAATTTCTGGGTGGTCCCTGGTACCACCCTGTCTCCTTGTGAGGAAGGGGTACATAGAGTGTGTGTCCAGTTCCTCGTCTCCCCTGTTGCCATGCCCTTTGTCCTGAGGACCCATGACTGGGCAATGGAGTACAGGTGTGAGCACGTCTCCAATAGATCCTGAGTGGGGCTGGACGTGGCTCCCCACGGCAGTCACCACTTTTTCCATGGAGGCAGCAAGATGATCGCATGATCCACTGCACTGCTGCATCTCCTGGACTGTGAGGGTTATTGTGACCCACACCCCCATCCGCTGCCGCTGCTATTCCTTCCTGTGCATGAGGATGAAGTCTCTGATCGCTGACACCACAGGGTCCTCTCTAGCCTGGGGCTGAGCTGGTGCCTGTTCTCCAGCAGTTCTCTGAGTGCCAGAGACCTGGGGACACTCCTCCTTGGCTGGCTGTGGCACTGTCACAGTGAAGTGCTCACCAGATTGTTGTCCCACACTCTGTAACACTATCATTCTCATTGCGGTATCAGCGTTAGAGCTGGTGGGAGGTTCAGGAGGCAGCCTTGTCAATTTTCCCTTTGTGTCCTCGGTACTGTCATTCTCAGAGGACATGGAGGTAGCTTCTGGCAGAGCCAGCCATTTCTCTGTGGAGGTAGTGGAGATGCTGGAAGTACCATATTCACCATATTGGTAAATATTTGATAAAAATTAGAACTAGAACTTTCAAGAGTGAAGTTGGGAAACACTTCTAAACTCAAAGGGTTTGGCAGATTAGAAATCTCTTCCACAAATGACAATTGCTGCTGGATCAATTGCCAGTTTTAAATCTGAGGTTGATGACTTATTGTTGATCAAATGATTTGATAGATATGGATCAAAAGTGACTATATGGAGATGGGTTTCCAATCAGCCAGATCTCAGTGAATGACAGAAAACGTATATTCTGATGAATTGGCATCTTTTGTAATGGTAGCGTCTTGGATTCAGTGACAGTTTAAAGGCGCAAAATATAAACCCAACTGCAGGGACCTCAGCACATGATTTGGCTGACCGAGCAAGGGCTATTTTCAAATGTCACAAAAATACTAAGGCCCTACCTATCCATCCCAGGCGGATAATAAAGATCTCATACAACAGTTTGAAGATGTTTGGGTAGACCTGGTGGCATTCTGATGAACATTTATTCCTCCACAGCATCAATTAAAAACAAATTATTTGATCATTTTTTATTCTAGTTCTGTTTGTGGAATGTTGTTGCATTTCCTGCCTTACTGAAATTCAAAAAAACTTCAATGACTGTAAGGTCCTTTGAGACAACCCAAGGCTTCTAAATATTTTTTTTTCTTTAATTAATGGTAAGTCTATACCTTTAAAAATCTGTATTTTGTATTAAAAGCAATGCTTTTTACATCTTATCTAAACAGTAATCACGTTGCTATTCACATTTTTTATAATTGCCAACTGTCTCTTTTCAGTTGAAATGTGATTCATCACACAAAAGGCATTTTGTAAAATTAACCAATTACTGGATTGAATTAATAAATCCTAAGACAAAAGCACATTGGGAAATTTGCCATTCTACAGAAAGAGAAAAACTGCAACTTCAGGTTAATGAATAATACAGCTCCAGAAATTAAATGCAGGAACAGCATTTACTTTGATGACTGAAAGTGCATTAATCTTCATATGATATACTGGTTAGTTTTGAATTCTATTGCAAAAGGGCTCCCATAATTAATGGCCAACATTTTAGAGGTGTTTTCGTTTTTTTAAAGAAAACTTGAGATTCATTTCACCTAACGTTAAAAATTATTGTAACGTACATTCAAAACAGACAAACATATAGATGTCACATAAAATTACACATAAAAAAAATCAATCCTTTTAAAAAATTTGAAAAGCGAATTCTCACATTACTTTATAATTCTCAATCATAATGATATGGAGGACAATGGAACATTTATCAGGCTGATATGTGGGATCTTATTTGATCTTGTGATTATGTTTGCAGCAAGTTATCCAAAAATGGTTAACACACCATTCATTCAAAACTTTGGTATTGATCTCACTAACTAGGATTATCGCTTTCTCATTGATTCAGTTATATCTTATTAAATATGCAGAAAATAAAGGGTTGACAATCACATACATTATGGATCTCACAGGTTTGCAAATGTATTGAATTTTGATTAAATTACAAGTACATGTTTAATTAAATGTGTTCAGCACTTTTTTCAACATCTTGCTACCTGCAAGTCTTACTACCAAAGTAACTGTGCCTCTAAAATAAACTATTAGTGACTTTTTATGTTTTTGTATTTAAATTAACAAAATTTCAGTGGCATGGGTAAAATAGAGGTACCTGGAAAACAGACATTGCCTGCCTAATTGATATCTTTGCTATTCTCCATTCTTCAGTTCTGATTCTATCAAAGATTCAAGGAGGTAAGGTGAATGGCTTTCCGCAATCTAAATGATAAAGGCAGAATCTTTGGTATAAGAGATAGTAGGAACTGCAGATGCTGGAGAATCCGAGACAACAAGGTGCAGGGCTGGATGAACACAGCAGGCCAAGCAGCATCATAGGAGCAGAAAGGCTGACGTTTCAGGCCTAGACCCTTCATCAGAAAAGGGGGAGGGGAAGGGGCTTCTGAAATAAATAGGGAGAGAGTGGGAGGCGGATAGAAGATGGATAGAGGAGAGGATAGGTGGAGAGGAAACAAACAGGTCGAAGAGGCGGGGATGCAGCCAGTAAAGGTGAGTGTAGGTGGAGAGTTAGGGAGAGGATAGGTCAGTCCAGGGAGGACGGACAGGTCAAGGGGGCGGGATGAGGTTAGTAGGTAGGAGATGGGGGTGCGGCTTGAGGTGGGAGGAGGGGATAGGTGGGAGGAAGAACAGGTTAGGGAGGCGGGGACGAGCTGGGCTGGTTTTGGGATGCAGTAGGGGGAGGGGAGATTTTGAAGCTTGTGAAATCCACATTGATACCATTGGGCTGCAGGGTTCCCAAGCGGAATATGAGGTGCTGTTCCTGCAACCTTCGGGTGGCATCGTTGTGGCACTGCAGGAGGCCCAGGATGGACATGTCGTCTGAGGAATGGAAGGGGGAGTTGAAATGGTTCGCGACTGGGAGGTGCAGTTGTTTATTGCGAGCTGAGCGTAGGTGTTCTGCAAAGCGGTCCCCGAGCCTCCGCTTGGTTTCCCCGATGTAGAGGTAGCCACACCGGGTACAGCGGATGCAGTATACCACATTGGCAGATGTGCAGGTGAACATTTGCTTGATGTGGAAAGTCTTCTTGGGGCCTGGGATGGGGGTGAGGGAGGAGGTATGCGGGCAGGTGTAGCACTTCCTGCGGTTGCAGGGAAAAGTGCCGGGTGTGGTGGAGCTGGAGGGGAGTGTGGAGCGGACAAGGGAGTCACGGAGAGAGTGGCACCTCCGGAAAGCAGATAAGGGTGGGGAGGGAAAGATGTCTTTGGTGGTGGGGTCGGATTGCAGATGGCGGAAGTGTCGGAGGATGATGCATTGGATCCGGAGGTTGGTGGGGTGGTACGTGAGGATGAGGGGGATTCTTTTTTGGCTCTTATTGCGTGGACGGGGTGTGAGGGATGAGTTGCGGGAGATGTGGGAGACACGGTTGAGGGCGTTCTCGACCACCGAGGGGGGGAAGTTACGGTCCTTGAAAAACGAGGACAACTGAGATGTACGGGAGTGGAATGCCTCATCCTGGGAGCAGATGCGGCGGAGGCGAAGGAATTGGGAATAGGGGATGGCATTTTTGCAGGAAGGTGGGTGGGAGGACAAGTATTCTAGGTAGCTGTGGGAGTCGGTGGGCTTGAAATGAATATCGGTTTCTAGGTGGTTGCCTGATATGGAGACAGAGAGGTCCAGGAAGGGGAGAGAGGTAATAGAGATGGTCCAGGTAAACTTAAGGTTGGGGTGGAAGGTGTTGGTGAAGTAGATGAACTGTTCGAGCTCCTCGTGGGAGCATGAGGCGGCGCCGATACAGTCATCAATGTAACGGAGGAAGACGTGGGGTTTAGGACCGAACCCACCTACACTCACCTTTACTGGCTCCATCCCCGCCTCTTCGATCTGTTTGTTTCCTCTCCACCTATCCTCTCCTCTATCCATCTTCTATCCGCCTCCCACTCTCTCCCTATTTATTTCAGAAGCCCCTTCCCCTCCCCCTTTTCTGATGAAGGGTCTAGGCCCGAAACGTCAGCCTTTCTGCTCCTATGATGCATCTTTGGTATAATCCTGTTTGGTGATGCACTTGAGAACCACGTATGATTCAGCAACAGGGTAGGCTTTTTGGTGGTGAAACCAGCCAGTAGCTGACAATGCTGCAGTTGCACGTGGCCTATTAGAAAGCCTTTTGGAAAAACGTGGAGGCTCTGCATCATGTCCAATTCTTTCCAACTGAAATCCATTATCATTGACTTGAGAGCCCTAAGATGGTATGGGTCTTGTTCAAAATTAAATTTCATTTGTGAATACATAACGCTACGTTAGTCTCATTTTATTAATATGCACATCATTATTTGTTGAGACTACCTTATTATGAAACTTAAATGAACTGACGCACTTCACACGTTGATGGTTAAAGGAAAGTTAGGGGACATTTTCTTCATTGTGGGAAAACACTTTTTTTTGGCTCTTTATTGAATGTTAATGTAGTGTTCAGTGTTGTACCCACTGCTCTGTGGGGCTTGGATGAACTTGTGGACTTAGCTCGCCATCACTTTTGTACATTGTAAGAAACATGTCAATAAGGACTGTACCTAGCCAGCAATCTGAAAAATTGTCCAAACATGCCTTAGTCATAAAAAGCAGGACAAACCAACCTAGCCAATTACAAACCCATAAATCTACTCCCAGTCACAAACAAATTGATGGAACGTGTCATCAAATGTACTATCAAATGGCACTTAGTCCACAATAATCTGTTTACTGCTGATCAGTTTGAGTTGATCCTGTCCCATTGATCTCATAATTGCATTCAATTCTGGTTGCCACATTACAGGAAGAATGTGAAGGCTTTGGAGAGGGTGCGGAAGATGTTTACCAGGATGCTGCCTGGATTAGAGGAAATGAACAATGAGGAGAGGCTAGAAAAACTCAGGTTGTTTTCTCTGGAGCCATGGAGGCTGAGGGGAGACTTGATGGAAGCCCAGAAAATTATGAGATGCATTGATAGGGGTGACAGTCAGAATCTTTTCCCCAGAGTTGAAGTGTCAAATGCTAGGGGACATGCATTTAAGGTGAGAGGGGAAAGATCAAAGGAGATGTGAGGGGCATGTATTTTTACACAGAGAGTGGTAGGAGTCTGGAACGCGCTGCCAGGGGTGGTGGTGGAGGCAGATACCATAGGGGTGTTTAAGGGACTTTTAAATAAGCGCATGAACATGCAAGGAATGGAGGGACATGGACCAAGGACAAGCAGAAGGAATTAATTTAATTTGCATCATGCTTGGCTCAACATCATGGACTGAAGGGCCTGTTCCTGTGCTGTACAGTTCTCTGCTCTATATTCTATCACTGCAGTCTTGATTCAAACATGGAAAAAAGACAAAATGCAAGAGGGCAAATGAAATTCTAAGCAGCATTTGTTCAAGTGAGGCATCAAGGACCCCAAGAAAAGTTAGGGAATCAATAAAAATCAGACACACAGAACCAATACAACACAAAAAAAAAGTTCACTTATACCATAACAATTTAAAGAACTTCTTGTCATTTTAACTCCCAAATACATAATCTATTCCAGCATGATCTTATTTTTGATCATGAATGCATCAGCAATTACCTTATCTTTTCCAGCAATATGAAAAATTTTTACATTAAGTGGGTGAATTAATAAACTCCATCAGAACAATCTTGCATTTAAGTGATAAATTTCTCTTCAAAAGCTAGTGGATTATGTTCAATATATATCAATGCTTCTTTTCAACCATGACAGATGTAGACTTCAAAATGTTGAAGAGCCAACAATAACCCCAAATCTCCTTTTCTACTTTAAACTATTTCTTCTGATTTTTTTTTTATTTCTTAGAAATGTACTACACTGGCTTATATATTCCTGATTCATCTTTTTGCAACAAGACTGTGCCTACCCATAAGTTACTAGCATCAATTGCCATTGACAAAGATTTGGTGAAGTCAGAGGCAGCTAACACCAATTCATTTATTAGGGCTGCCTTTAACTGCTCATAGGCACTCCCTGGACTATACAACCTTTGCCTGTCTTTGTAACAAATCTGTTAAAGGTAGAGCTATTGTGCTGAAGTTTGGTGCAAAATTCCAATAAAATCCCTTCCCAATAATCTTCTGATTTCCCATTTTGTTTTAGAAATGAGCAATTCTAATAGAATCTTCACATTTGATTTTGTGGCAATATTGCCTTTTTCTTTTGATGAGCCCTAGGTAAGTTACCTTCGAGCCAAAGAATTGGTTCTGATTCAGTTTTTGCATCTGCATTTACTTTCCTGTAATCTATGCAAAATCTAGTTGGCACACCTCCTTTAGGAACTAATGACACTGGTGAAATCCAACTGCTTTGGTGTGATTCAGTCGGGTGATTTTCTATAATGCATTGAATCTTTGTTTCCTCCTGAGCTTGTTTTTAATGCTTAACTGATAAAACTATTATTAGCCACATCATGTCTGGCTAACATATTACATCCAGACATACCTCTACAGATTTCCTTGAATTTCCTAAGTACCCTTACTGATCTTCCTATTGTCCTTCCACCACATTTGAAAATACATTGTCTCTAACTGCCCCAGTATTTCACTTTGTCTAGTTGAATTGGAGGAGGTTTGCTTGGAGAATTGTCTACCTCTCTTTCTACCTCACCCTTTCTGTCCCTGTCATCATTCATCATTCACTTCTCTTATCGCCTAACATATTTGCTCTTTCTTATCTTCCTCCCTACGGTAATATCGCTTTAACATATATTCACATGACATAACCAATTCTACCTGCGATTGGGAGTATCGATTACTTGAGCCCCTTAAGTACCTCGTGTGTACTGATGATTCTCGCTACCATTATGCCTCCTAAAACACATGTCCCCCAACAAGTGGCACACTGTCTCTCAGCATATAATGGATTACCAGTTCCTTGCGTTAACACAATCATGCTGCAGTACACAAGTTCATTCTGGCTTGTTGAATCTTCTATTGGTAGATACCAATGGTCCAACAGTGCCATGACTACAGGTACAAATAGATCTCAATGTAGTTACAATTCATCAAATTCAAACTATACCCACAAAGAACAAAGTAGGAATAATGTAATGAAATCAGTCAACTTTGAGTCAGGTTTTGAGTAAATCTGACCACAATAAAGAAGGGACTATCATCCCATGTACAACCTGTTCTTAGTAGACAAATGCAAGTGACAGCAACCAATTGTTTAACAATTCCAAGACTACAGGATATTCTTCTCCAAAAAGAGGAAATTTTAAAAATCGAGGGAATGTTCCTTTTTGATTCTCACACATCCCCAATTATTTGAAGAGCACATGGAGTGTTTGCCACATAATGTGCTGGCACATGTTACAAGTCTGATGCTGATGTAGCACAGTGCCACACAGCAACTTGTTCACTCCCTATCTGACAGATATATTGACTGTTCAGAGCTTCCTACCACCACAAGCTGTCTGCCTCTCCCCCATTATAAAACACAAAGCAGGCTACAGAGGTTGGCAGCCTGTAACTAAGCATGGAAAACCCTATGCATTAAGAAAGCAATACAGGCTACACAAAGGCCTCACAACGACAGAGGCAGCTCATAAGTCAGTGAGTGTACACCAAGGAAGCATTGTGAATTATACAGAGACTGACAGCACTAAGAGAGCAAGACAATAGCCATAAGATGCACCCTGTGCAGACATGATTTGCAATCATGTCCCTGTGCATAAGTGAGCTGGCAGAAGTGTACTGAACTTAGGTGTCTCTCAGTTCCAAAGTTAAGTGTTGAAGAACTGAAATGTATGAGAGTTGCACTGAGAGCAGAATTGGTGATGTGGTGAGGCTTATGGTTTGGTGGTGCCAACTTACATGAATGAAGGGTTGAACGAGATAGTGGCCATGGAGGACAGAAGGATTGTGTTGAAGAAAAAGTTGGATGATGAATAGGACGTGCATTTGACAAACTGCAGCCATCAGGTACCCGTTCTGACTAAGATGTCAGGTTTTTGCATTGTTTCATTCTCTGAGGAAACAGAGAATTGAAAGTGGTGCATAAATAAGGCAAGTTAGGGCTCTTATATGATGCAAATCCTTGGAAATAAAGTGCTCACCACTCAATGGTGATTTCTGAAGTTGCTATGTAAAGCTTGAAGAGAAAATTGCAAAAATATCAGGATTTTGATTTTTTTTTCAATCTCTTCCTTGTTTTCCATTGTTCTTGCCAATGCTGATATCACAAGTAGCTAACATTGTACCAGACAGGCTTTGGTATGAGTGATAGATGGCTCAAATCAGTCTTTGTGATATTTTATGCATAATGTACAATGAAGAACCTGGCAGAGACGTCCAAAAAATGATAAAAAGTATGGTAAAATCATAACAAATTGAATTGCAGGGAGCCTGCCCACAAATTTGTGTTCAATAGAGCTTCAAGATAGCTTCGGATATCCTATGTAGAGCAATTTGAGTATGTGTACTCTATGTCAAACATGATTTGTAAACACAGTGATCTAGTAAATATGTGAAAAATGTATTTATTTTACAAACAGTTGAGCTCGTACAGTAAAAAGACACTGCAAACAATTGGGATCTAGCTATGGAAAAACATAGTAATCTTTTTTCTGCATGCAATGCCATCTTTGAAAGACTCTATGATATTGTCAATATAGACAAATGGTCAAGTACGTTTTCCATGTTTATGTACTGTAGCGCATTTCACCATGAGCTTCCTGAAGGTCTTTGCGGTGTCAGCTGGGGAAATAGAGTTATGGGTGGGACATTCATTGGGTTCTTCTGGGCCATCAGGGTGATACTGTGTCATTCTGTGCGGGGGTTGTCATTTGCAAAGCAAAGTGGCTTCTTGGACTTTCCTACAAAAGAATCAGCAGCTTTTTGGTGCCATCCATGTTGGCATAAACCATAGCAGTGACTGATTCTTTGCATTACTTCCCACCATTGCATGTTTCACCTTTAAATATTCAAGAGTGATCGGGTAAAAGATAGTAAACAGTCCAACTTCATTCTAACTAAGAATGTCCCTTCTGCAATATTTATTCAGGATTTGGGTGAGACTATTTGCAATAATTGCTGTAAACTTGCCCATGACTTTGGCCTTACATCACTCCAAATGGTTGATGTGGTCTTATGACAAGCATGCGTAAACTCAACAAAACCAGAGTTACCAATCTGAAAATTCATTTTATCACAAGCACCCTTCTACTCGATATCATATTCTGTCAGTGAGAACAGCTGACAACTTTGCCACAATCAGTTTTGGTTTAACCAAATTTGACTCATTGTGATTTCACTATATTAGTATGAGCTGAAAAAAAGGGACAACTCAGAATTTCATTGAGGTTACTCTCCAGTCTCTTGCATGATTTGTTTTTCATAGGATGTGATGTCTCTGGCAAGACCACTATTTTCCCAGCTGCCTTTGAGAAGATTGTGCTGAGTCACTTTCTTAATCTACTGCAGTCCATTCGATGTAGGTATACCACAGTGTTTAATGAGGAGAGTTCCAAGATATTGACACAGAAAGACTGAAGGAACAGAGATGTACTTTCAAGCTAGGATGATGTGTGGCTTAGAGAGTATCTTGCAGGTAGTGGTGCTCCAATGGACTTACTGCCCCTGTCCTTCTAGGTGGTACAGGTAATTATTTTTGGAAAGTGCAGTTCTGCACAACGTCTTGTATATTATATATATTGCAACTGTGCGTTGCTGTTGGAGGAAGTGAATGTTGAAGGTGGTGGATGAAGTGATATGTGAGCAGGCTGATATTTCTTGCATGTTCCCAAGCTTCTTACTTTTTAATGCTGCATTAATCCGGTCTACTGCAGGATAATCCATCACAGTCCTGACTTGAGCATTGTAGTTCTGGGGAGCCACGAGACAAGTTGTATGCTTCAGAATTCCTAGCCTCTGACCAGATCTTACAGCCACAGTAGGATAACAGGGGATTTAGTGATGGTAAATATTGAGAAGAGGTGGAAGTATTTGTGGAGCTTCTTCCTACTTTTAGTTATTAAGCTGTTCACCACAATTCACGACTGGATGTGGCACGACTGCTGTGCTTAAATCTGAATTGTTGCTTGTCTCTTAGTCCTGTAAATCACCTTCTGTTTCTGCTGTTTGGCTTACAAGTAGCTCTATATTGTAGGTTCACTATTGTAGGCTGAGACCTCATTTTTAGGTACAGCTGGTGGTGCTCCAGGCAATTCATCCTGTACTCTCTATTAAACCGGTGTTGATCCCCTGGTTTGATGATATTGGTCGAGTGGAGAATATGACATGTCATGAGGTTATACATTTTGGTTAAATACAAATCTGCTCCTCATTACAGCCTGGTGTTGAATTGATAGATCTGTTTGAAGTCTATCCTATTTAGGTTGGTGGTTCTGCCAAACAACATGATGGAGTCTATCCTTGACATGAAAACGAGTGAGAATTAACTGGCTTAGAGGTTATTGGAGGAAAATGTTTTTTCATCCAGAGGGTGGTAGAAATATGTGATGTGCTGCCTGAGAGGGTGATGGAGGCAGGTATTCTCACAACATTTGAGAAGCATCTGGACAAGCACTTAACATGCCAGAGCATAGTATGCTATGGACAAATTGAAGGTAAATGGGATTAGTGTAGTTTGGCGCTTGTTGATCAGCATAGACATAGCCTATGTCTATAGAAAGGTTTGTTTCTATGATGACTATGACTAAGAGAGGACTTAGTATTCAGAAAGACTGTGTGGAGTTCACTGCTGTCAAGAAGCATGATGGATAGATAAAGAAGAAGATAAGTAGGTTTTTTCTCTCTTCTTTCTTTCCCTGCCTGCTGCTGCTAAGTCCTTTATGACTCAACCAACTCAATGAGTAGTAGTGCTACTGAGCCATTGTTAGTGATGGATATTGAAGTTCTTTGCCACGCTCTGTGCTTCTTTCAAATGGTGTTCACCATGGAGGAGTACTGATTCATCAGTTGAAATTGGGGGTGGGGATGCAATAGCTGGTAATCAGTAAAAGATTCCTTTGCTCATGGCTGACCTGACACCATAGACCTCATGGGTCTGAAGTCAATATTGAGGACATCTAGTGTGCCGCTGTCCCAGGTGCATTCCACTGTAACACTATCTTTGATGGGTGCCTTCTATGGTTCAGATAGGACATACCCATGGCTGGTGACCGTGGTGTCTGGATCATTGACTATAATGTATAATTTTGTAAATATGACTACATAAGACTATTGCTTGCATATTCTGTGAAATAGCTCTTCCAATTTTGGTATAAGTCCCCAGGTGTGACAACGGAGTGATGTGTATGCTGATATTTTGCTGCCTAGGTCAATGCCTAGTGATGTATCCAGTTCTGTTCCTTTTTTACTTTTCTGTATCAGTTTGGTACAACTGCTCCCTAGACCATGTCAGAAGACAGTTAAGAGTCAACCATTTTATTGCATGACCTGAAGTCATATGTAGGACAAATCAGGCAAGGACAGTCGCTTCCTTCCCTAATAAACATTAGTGAACCAAATGGGCTTTCACTATCAATGATAGGTTCATGGACGCCATTGCTGAGAATAACTTCATATTCCAGATTTATGAGTTTGTTTGAAATTCCATGAGCTGTCACGATGGGCCTTGGACTATTAATCAAGTGACATTATCACCTTTCCAATGAGATGCAGCAAAGGAGAGAATAATTGTTGAAAGTCTTTAGGAAAATGCAACAGATATGTATTTTTATGGAGGGAAGTAACACTGGCACTGAATGCTGCACCTTGACAGACAAATTAAATCATTAACATTTGCAAAATGTAGTCTGCTGTTTCTGGGAAAACAGAAGAACATATTTTATTTTAATTTGGATTTTTCAGAAGCAAAATAAGCATCATCCATCATATCCAAAAGAAAATTTAAATTTTAAATTCCCTTATCTTGCAATGCCTGTGTTACAGCACAAAAGTTGTGACATTTGTTGCGTTTCACACTGCTATGGTCATAAGAAAGGTAGAAAGACTTACATTTATATTGGTCCTTTCATAACCTCAGGATAACCAATAGCATTTTAGAGCTAATGTGACATTTTTGACAGACATACAATGTAAAGTAGAAAACATTGCAGCCAATTGACACATTATATAGTCCAACAAATTGCAATGTTCCAATGATCAAATAATCTTGTACAATGATACTAGCCTTGACATCAAGGAACACTCTCCTGTACCTTTCAAAAAGTATCAACTATAGGTCGCTGTGAGGGCAGAACCCTCACCAGATGCACTTACATAATATTTGGAATGCCAGCCTATCCACACTGACTCCTCGGCCTGACCAGAAGCCAGCACTTACCCAGGAGACATGGGAGATGCACTGGCCTACAGATGAGACTGAACTAACATGGTTTCAAGTCCCCAGCATACTTCTCGCAAATATCCAAGTGATTGAAAACATGCTGGATAAACTTAAATCTAGACTCACCTACCAAAGGGAATTGAGAGGCTGCTGTGTGCTCTGTTTTACAGATACGTGGCTCACTCCTGCTTTACCTGACTGTGCTTTATAACCTGACGGTTTCTCAATCCGCCGATGAACTGCACGTTGTCTTCAGGCAAGGCAAAGGGTGGAGGGGGTCTGCCTCCTGATCAACACCTCCTGGTACTCAGGCATGATAACCCTGGCAGGTTACTGCTCCCCGGACCTAGAATTTCTGATGGTGAAGTGCTGTCCCTACTACCTGCCTCGGGAGTTCACCTCTGCCATCCTGACAGCAGTTTACACCCCAGTTTACACCGTGCGGAAGTGAAGAGAGCACTTGATGAAATACACACCGCTACAAATAGCTTTGAGACAGAATACCCTGAGGCCTTGTTCATCACAGCTGGTGACTTCAACCAGGCCAACCTCAAGAGTGTGCTACCAAGATACCATCGACACATCTCCTGTCCCACCAAAGGCCCAAATACACTGGACCATTGATACACAACCATCAAAGATTCCTACTGCTCTGTCTCTCACCTGCATTTTGGTAGATCAGACCATAAGGCTGTGCTCTTTTATGGACACTCCCCTGAAGTGTGAGGATCCGGTACAGAAAGTCCTACACCTCTGGTCTGATCCGAGCACTCACGTGACTGCTGGGAGTCGGTGGGGACTGGTCGATATTCAAAAATTCAGTGGCCAACCTAAAAGAGTATGCTATTACCATCACAGACATCACCAATCAGTGTGTAGAGGACTGCGTGCTGAAGAAGTTAATCCAGTGTTCCCCAAATGGAAACCACGGATGAACCGGGAGATCCACTCCCTACTGACGTCCAGGTCTGAGGTGTTCAAGTCAGGTGAGCCTGACCTATACAGGAAATCTAGGTATGACCTTCGCAAAACTATCTGGGATGCCAAGAGACAACACCAGACTAAACTAGAGTCCCAGAATAACCACACGAACACCTGTCAATTATGGAAAAGCTTATACGATACACTGGGCTACAAAGCAAAGTTAAGTGGAATCGCTGACACCAATGCATCCCTCCCCGATGAGCGAAATGCATTCTATGCTCATGTTGAACAGAAGGTCAGTGAAATGATGTAACCTGCCCCCATAGCCTCGGGTGCAGCTGTACCCACAGTCACCACCAGAGACATCAGATTGGCCTTCTTGAGGGCGAACCCACAGAAAGCGACTGGCCCAGATGGAGTCCCCGGCTTTACACTCAGATCCGGCGCAGACCAGCTGGCAGGAATATTCACAGACACCTTCAACCACTCCTTACTCCGATGTGAGTTTCCCACCTGCTTCAAGAAGACCACCATCACTCTGGTGCTAAAGAAAAATCATGCAGTGTGCCTCAACGGCTACCACCCGGTGGCTCTGACCTCCATCATTATGAGGTGCTTCAAGAAGTTAGTCATGGCACACATCAACTGCAGCCTTCCACTACTATTTGCCCACCATCACAATGGTCCACGCCATCTCCCTGGCCCTACACCTGGAACATCTGGATAACTAGGACACCTATATCAGACTTCTTTTTATTGATTCTAGCTCTGCCTTCAACACCAATTCCAACAAAACTCACCTCCAAACACCGAGACCTAGGGCTTTGCTTCCTCTCTGCAACTGGGCTTCTTGACTCACAGACCACAATCAGTAAGAATAGGTGACAATACTTTCTTCACAATAATCCTCAACCCCCTTGCACCGCAAGACAGTGTGCTCAGCTCCTTATTATACCCAACGTGGCCAAATTCAGCTCTAACTCTATTTACAAATTTGCTGATGACACCACTGCAGTGGATCAGATCTTAAACAACAATGAGACAGAGTACAGGAAGAAGATAGTCAGCTTAGTAGCATGGTGAAAAGACAACAACTTCTCCCTCATTGTCAGCAAAATGAAGGAGCTGGTCATCAGCTTGAGGAGGTGGAATGGAAGACACGCCCCTGTCTGTTTCAATGCTGCTGAGGTAGAGGTGGTCAAGAGCTTCAAGTTCCTATGATTCATCATCACCAACAATTTGTCCTGGTCCATCCACTGCAACACTACGGTTTAGAAAGCACACCAACGCCCCCACTTCTTCAGGATACTAAGGAAATTCGGCATGTCCGCAAGGACTCTTACCAATTTTTATAGACGCACCATTGAAAGCATCCTATCCAGATGCATCAAAGCTTGGTATGGTAACTGCTATGCCAAGACCACAAGAAATTACTGAATTTTGTGAATGCAGCCCATTCCATCACAAATCCATTGACTCCGTCCATACTTCCCGCCACCTCAGGAAAGCAGCCAACATAATTAAAGACCCCTCCCACCCCAGTTATACTGTCTTTTGCCCATTTCCATCAGACAGAAGATACAGAAGTTTTTAAACACTTACCAACAGATTTAAGAACAGCTTCTTCCCCGCTGTTATCAGACTTTTGAACTAAGAACATAAGAACTAGGAGCAGGAGTAGGCCATCTGGCCCCTCGAGCCTGCCCCGCTATTTAATAAGATCATGGCTGATCTTTTTGAGACTCAGCTCCACTTACCTGCCCACTCACCATAACCCTTAATTCCTTTATTGTTCAAAAATTTATCTAGCCTTGCCTTAAAAACATTCAGCGAGGTAGCTTCAACCGCTTCACTGGGCAGGGAATTCCACAGATTCACAACCCTTTGGGTGAAGAAGTTCCTCCTGACCTCAGTCCTACATCTGTTTCCCTTTATTTTGAAGCGATGCCCTCTAGTCCTAGTTTCACCTGCTAGCAGAAACAACCTCCCTGCCTCCACCTTATCTATTCCCTTCATAATCTTATATGTTTCTATAAGATCTCCCCTCATTCTTCTGAATTCCAATGGGTATAATCCCAGTCTACTCAGTCTCTCCTCATAATCCAACCCTCTCAACTCTGGAATCAACTGAGTGAATCTCCTCTGCACCCCCTCCAGTGCTAGTATATCTCTTCTCAAGTAAGGAGACCAAAACTGCACACAGTACTCCAGGTGTGGCCTCACCAGGACCCTATACAGCTGCAGCATAGCCTCCCTGTTTTTAAAATCCATCCCTCTAGCAATGGCAGACAAAATTCCATTTGCCTTTCTAATTACCTGCTGCACCTGCAATCCTACTTTTAGCGATTCATGCACAAGGACACCCAAGTCTCTCTGCACATCAGCATGCTGCAATTTTTTTACCATTTAAAACATAGTCCATTTTCCTGTTATTCCTACCAAAATGGATGAACTGACCTCTAATAGATTAGAATTGATTTTTCACTGTTATCAGACTTTTGAATGGACCTCTGATATATTAGAGTTGATTTTTCACTACACCTTCACTGTGGCTGCAACACTATATTCTACATTCTGATCTATTACCCTGATGTACTCATGTATCGTATGATTTGCCTGGATAGCATGCAGAAAAATACTTTTTGTTGTATCTCAGTGTATGTGACAATCAAATCAAATCAAATCAAATCAGATAAGTCTCGAATTAACATTTCTAAGAATACCTTTCATTCTGGCGCGCAAGTGACCATATTTAGGTGAAAATCTGTGAAGTAGTTGTATAACATGAAGACCTGCAAAATGAATCTGCACATTGGAATTACACTGGAAAAAGTGCCTTAACTCCAGCGAAAATTCTGAACTGAAATGTGGTAGACAGTCTTTTTAAGAAGCCCCGTTTGCCAATGACTCAATATTAACCTGTAATGATGGCTGTGATCAAACTACATTTAACACAAGGAGAATGATACATTGCAGCACCTGAACAGTGCTTTAAAAGGTATCATTGAGAATTATATCACTCTACCAAGTCTTGATGAAAGTCATGGTGGAGACAAGTATCTGAATTCTCTGATTCAAACTCAACCTCTGAATGTCTTTTGAATTCCATGAATTCTCTCTGAAGTCTTCCACCCATTCTGTATGTTTGTAACCCATCCTTACATTTTTTTCAGTAATTCAAATCACAGTATTTTATTAAACCCATCACATTACTGTCTAATTAAAGATATATCACATGCAATATGTCCAGCATTTGCTCATGTTTCAAACTTCTGACTTCCTGGCATCTTTTATTTTGATTGTAGATCTCTAATATGTACAGCTGCAACAGCACAAAGGGGCATTACTTTTATGTTGGACATATATGGTATCCTCGGTGACTCAGTCCTGGTTAAGCTTTCATTTATCCCAGACTTCAAACAGCATACTGGTCCTCTCTTCTTGCAGCATTGCTGTGAGGTTATGACTGACCTGAGTCCCCATTTACAACTAACCTTGCTCTGTCTCATGCCGTTGCTTGTGGTAACATTCAACTTTTGCCAAACTACTCACAGCTTGTGATCGCACTATAGCATTTCTCTTCTTTATCCACACTGTTGAAAAGTCATTCAAAAATTCAGAAGGTCACAAAGTCACAAACAGTGCAATGAAAGAATTGCTATCTGATTTATTAGCAACACAGATATACATGGTGATATTTTAATAACATTTTAAAGGCAACCTGGCCCTGAGGCACAGAGACAGTTCATAAGTTTGAGGAATCTAAACGCGAGCAAAGTAATATTTATACACCGTTGTTACTTTATTATATAATGCCCAATTTGCAGAGCTTACTGGGACAACCAACTACCGTACCCTCATTCACTCGTGTGTCTGGCTGGCAGGGGTGATTTGTAAGAACAACAGCCCCAATCTCTCCAACTTATCCACATAACTGAAGATTTTCACACCTGTGCCCATTTTTGTAAATCTCTTCTGCATTTCTTCAATTCATTTGCATCCTTCCTATAGTGTGGTGCCCTGCATTGTGCACAGTACTCCAGCCAAGGAATAAAAAGTCTTTATAAGTTCAGCATAACCTTGCTCTCAAACTATATGCCCTATTAATAAAGACCAGGACAATGATTGTTGTATTAACTGTCATCTCTACTCGTCCTGTTGTCCTGCTGACATTAATGATCTGTGCATATATTCATAAAGGTCCCTCTGCTCCTGCACCCTTTCAGTATCATAGCCCTCATTTTATATTGTTTCAATGTTCTTCCAACCAAAATGCATCATCTCTGGTTTCTCAGCATTGAACTTCATCTGACACCTATCTGCCAACTCTACTGACTTTCTATTTTCTTTTCAAGTTCTACACTGTGCTCCTCATAGTTTACAAAGCTTCCAAGTTTTATGTAATCTGTAAACTTTGAAATTGTATCCTGCATACCAAGGTATAGTTCATTAATAAATATATATCAGGAAAAGTAAGCTTCCTAATGCCAACCTCTAGAAACATCCACTACAAATCTTCCTCCTGCTTAAAAAAACACCTTGTTAACCACTACTCTCCATTTCCTATTATTCAGCCAATCGTGTATCCACACTTCTAATATTCCTTTATTCCATGGGCTATAACTTTACTCATAAGTCTGTTGTACGACCCTGATTCAAACACCTTCTGAATCTTAATGTACACAACATAAACAGCAGACCCTTATCGATCTTTTCTGTTACCTCTTCTAAAAAATTCCAGTAAGTTAATTAAACATAATTTCCTCTTTAGAAATCCATGCTGGTTCTTCCCAATCAACTCACCTTTTTCCATGTGACTGTTAATTCTATACCAAATAATTGTTTCTAAAAGGCTCCCCACCCCTGAAATTAAACTGACTGGTCTGTATAAGGTTGTAAAGTTTGCACTTCACTCGTCCTCTGGTCCCTGAAATTTTCAACTCTCATTTCCTTCCATATTATTAGATCCATACCATCTGGTCCCAGTGTCTTGTCAACTTTAAGCACCAATAGTCTATCCAACGTTTTGTCCTGAACAATTTTGAATTCTTCTAGTAACAGTTTCCTCCTGTATCATCATGGCTTAGGTAGATATCCTTGATAAAGACAGATACAAAGTATTTATTTAACATGTCAGCAATGCCTTTTGCCTCCATGTGTAAATCCCCTTTTTAGTATCAAATGCTGGCCCTTATGCTACACTTTTACTATTGATGTGCCTACAGTAGTCTTTGGAATTCCCCAGTATGTTGGCTGCCGGTCAGTTCTCTTTATCTTTTTTACTTCTTTAACATGTTTTTCACTTTCTTTCTGAACCTTCTATATTCCTCTTCATTCTGAATTATACCTGTCATCAGTACACTTTTTAAATTCCATCTTCTTTGTCATCCAGGGAACTCTAGATTTGTTTGCCCTTCTTTTTATTTTTGAGGGAATATATTTTAACCCAAGCCATTCCCTCTTTGACTGCAGTCCATTACTCACCTTTAGTTTAACCTGTCAACCATTTGTTTTGGTCTCTCTGGCCCAATTCCCTTCTTACCCCATTGAAGTCAGCTCTATCCTAGTCATTAATTCTTGCTTACTCAGGATTGCCTGTTGTCCTTTTCTATCATCATCCCCCTAAACCTTATGATATAATGCTCACTGTTTCCTTACTGAGCCCTCAGTGACACTTGATCTACTTGGATCCTTTCATTTCCAAGAAACAGACCCAACAGTACAAAATTTCTTGTAGGACTGGACACGTACTGCTGTAGAAATATTTCCTGAACACAATTTAGGAATATTTGGCCCTCTCCACCGTTAGCATTACCATTGTCGCAGTTTACATTCAGGTAGTTAAAAAAAACTCAATAATGATCACTCTATAATGCTGACATCTCTCAGTAACTTACCGGCAGATTTGTTCCTCTACGTCCTTTCCACTAGTTGATGATCTATTGAAAACACAAAGCAATGTAATGGAACACTTTTCAGTTCCTTAGCTCTAGCCAGATTGATTTAGTTCTTGAATCCTCTAGGGTATCCTCCTTCTCCAGCACTGTGACACTCTCCTTAACCAATACCACTAACCTTCCTCCTATCCTTCCTTATCTTTCACTGCTAAAAACATTGAATCCAGGAATATTTAGCATCAACCTTTACTTGAGCTAGATCTATGTTATCATCATGAAATCATATTTCAACATGGCAATCTGCATCTGCAACGCCCCAGTCTTATTTACTAAACTTGCATTCACATACATTCACTATAATCTTGCTTTAGCCCTCATTACTTTCACAATTACTCTGAGTTCACCTATTGCTTTTCTATTCTCTATAGTAGATTATCTGTCTCATCAAGTATTTTTTGCACCCTGCTATTCCTCTCTAATATTCTCTCTTGTTTCCCACACCCCTGCCGAATTAGTTTACCATCCTCCCAACAGCACTTGCAAAACACCATGCAAGAAATTCAGTCCTAGCTCTGTTCAAGTGTAACATTTTAATCTTGTACAGATGCTATATTCCCCAGAGCCAGTCCCAGTGTCCCAGGAATCTAAAACTGTCCTTCCTGAGCCGTCTTTCTAGTCCCACAATCCCCTTGGATTGAGAATTCACACACAAGAGGAAGGAAGAAATGAGAGATATAGTCAGACAGGATTTTAAATAGAAAGCACAAGGACACGTTTTCACTAAATGATTGAACTTACCTTCTTTAAATAATGCACGGAATCTACTAATGTGGGTGAGCGAAGCTTATTCTTTACTTTGTATTATTACATGAAGACAAGATGTACTGTATTGAAATCAGTTGTTTAATCATCACTGTTGCACTATGCATTATTTTGTGACATGAAACTACTTAGCAACTCATATCTGGCCTTGTCTTACTGTTTTCTCAGTCAGACTTTGACAAGATTGTAAATAACAAAGTTATAATCATCAAATTAAAATCACAACATATGCTATTATGTCTCCCTTATGTCACACAGTTGCATTGTTAGTTATTCGGCTATTGTGCACACCTTTATATGCACTATTTAAAGGGAATAGCTAACTTTGCTCCACTTGAGAAAGTCTTGAGACAAGACCTTAAATTTGTAACAATCCTCCCATTCCATGTGTTATTTCTTAGTCAATGGAGAGTTTTCAATTTACAGAATTTCTGTGCAGTGTGCAGCAGGCTATTATGATTTTCAAAACTTACTCTAGGGCATACTGTAACATGCCCACTGACTGGTGCTCTGCCATAATAAGCAGGTAACTGGGTCTAGGCCCGAAACATCAGCCTTTCTGCTCCTATGATGCTGCTTGGCCTGCTGTGTTCATCCAGCTTTGCACCTTGTTGTCTTGGATTCTCCAGCATCTGCAGTTCCTGCTATCTCAGGTAACTGAATTATTACTTTGACCCACATACACTTCACCATGGACCAGAAGTGGAGTCCTGCTAGAGTGATACTGCATTACTGAATTTCCTGCATTTGGTCAACAATGTAAATCTTTGTTCCTTGTGGAACCTGGTTCCCTTATGTATCCCATTACATGTGGCATGTACAGATAGTTCAGATGCATTGGCCATGGTTGCAACACACTACCCAGAGGGCCTGTCATCTTCAAAACTATTTGCTTATTTAGAGAACAATTGCCTTTTCTCTTTAGCCACGTTGAAAAATTATAGCTGGTCATATGTTGAGCTATACCCATAACATCAGTTTCAGCTTCAGTAAGCAAACCTTGGCCCAGATTTTCCTGTCAATATAATAATTAAGATAACGGTGCAAACCAATATTTATGCAACAGCTTCATGCAAACGGAAGATGGATAGTTAAATGCAAATATAAAAATTTGGCAACTGAATTGAGTTGTTCTATTGTTAGCTTCATGAAAATGGTATTTTGTAATCTGCTTGCCTTTAACATGCAATGAATGGTGTGAATTTATTGTTTTTGCATTGTTTTAGTGAAATAAGATCTCCGCAAATAGTAATTACAAGTATAAGCACACTTACATTAAACTGAATGTTCCCCACACATTGCAGACAGCTTGTGAGGTAGGAGGGATAGTAAAGGGGAAGCTTTGGGAATGGGGTGTGGGGGGGGAGGTGAGATACTGACAATTTTCCAATACATGTCATGTTGCCCGCAGAGGAACCTCAATGCCATGGCTGGCTAACCAAGCCACTTAAAGCCAAAATTAAGCACCAATTTGTAGTCCAGCATCTATTAATAACACCTCCCGAAGCTGCTTTCCCCTGACCTCACTAAACATACCAGCACTAAACATATCAGTAGAACTGCTGGTTGTCTGATGGGCTAGCAATTCTTAGGGTGGGATCACCATCTTCTATTAAATAACAGTCCTGGCCACAGTTTATAAAATAGCTGCTACCACCAAAATGTTACCTTGCCTATTGGAGAAAAAAAAAGCCAAGAAATTCTCTGTAGCATCCTGAACATTATTTACCCTTCAACTAAAAAACAGATTCCCAGCTAGTCATCATCATCTTGATGATTCTGAAAGTTTGCTAAATGCAAATTAGCTGCCAGATTACCTTCAAAAATATTTGGTTGTGCAGCACTTTGAGAACGTCTGGTGGCCAGGAAAGGCACTAGATAAATGCAATCTTTTTACTTACACTTTTCTCTCTTAATGCAGTCTTTTATTTCATATGAATATAAGTAGTGCAAAGTGGATTAGGCCATTCAATTTTTTTTTTTCTGATCTGACATTAATGTCATCTATTCTAATTTAATCCCTGTCTGAGTCATTCCTCTGCTTATTTCCCAATCCTGCAATCTTACTGGTTGAAAATAATGTTGATTGCTTTGTTCGCTCAGGTATTTAATGTCCTGGTTGCCTTTTGTTCGACCATTAGCAGCTCTTATTTTCATTTGATTTGAGTTGATTTATTGTCATGTGTATCCAAGTATGGTGAAAAGCTTGCCTTGCAAGCAGTACAGGCAGATCATGGTAATCAAGGACATACAGATCATAGGGTGAAAAAAGCTTTGACAGAATAAGGCATACAGGTCATGCTGCGCATGACGTATGCAAGGCAATATCAACATTAACAAGATCAGCATTATTTGAAGTTAGACAGTCCATTCGTCAGACTAATGATGACGGGGAAGAAGCTGTTCCTGAACCTGCTGGTGCATGTATTCAAGCTTCTGTATCTTCTGCCTGATGGAAGATGTTGTGGGAGAGCATTACTAGGGTGGGAGGGGTCTTTGATGATGTTGGCAGCCTTTCTGCAGCAACGAGACATGTAAATAGAGTCTATGGGTGGGACGTTGGCTTCTATGATGGTCTAGGCAGTGCACACAACCTTCTTACGGTCCTGGGTAGAGCAGTTGCCATACCAGGCCATTGTGCATTATGCTTTCTATGGTGCATCTGTAGAAGTTGGTGAGGGTCCTGATGTACATGCCAAATTTTCTGAGCCACCCGAGGAAGAAAAGGTGTTGTTGTGTCTTCTTGACCATTGCATCTACTTGGGAATTCCAGGACAGGTTATCCGTTATCGTCACTCCTAGGAACTTGACACTCTCAACCCTCTCCACCTCCATTCCGTTGATGTAGTTGGGGGTGTGTTCTCCTCCCTTCTTTCTGAAGTCAATGATCAGTTCTCTAGTTTTGCTGACATTAAGAGAGAGGTTGCTATCATTGCAATGTGACAGCAAGCAATCCATCTCCTTTCTGTACTCTGATTCATCTTTGTTTGATATCCGGCCTACCATGGTGGCGTCGTCAGCAAACTTGTAGATGGCGTTCGTTCGGAATTTGGCTACACAGTCGTGGGTGTACAGGGAGTACAGTAGGAGGCTGAGGATGCATCCTTAGGGGGCTCCAGTGTTGAGTGTTATTGTGGAGGAGGTGCAGTTACCTATCCTCACTGATTGCGGCCTCTGGGTCAGAAAGCTGAGGATCCAATTGCAGAGGATTGAGTGGAGACCTAGGTCTCAGAGTTTTGAGATCAGTCTGGATGGGATAATGGTGTTGAAGGTGGAGCTGTAGTCATTATGTACAAAATTGCTTTGATTTGAAGGATACAGGTATAAGTTTTAGCATTTGCAGAAGCTGTTCAATGCCCTCCTGCAGCAAAATCTGATGCAAATCAGAGTTGCTTACTTCTGTCCTCTTGAGAAATGTTTATATAAATTTCAGGTGATGAAAGAACTACATGAAAGCACAAAGTTTAGTCTAACCATGGTGCTATTGTTGAACAATAAGCAGATACAAAACAAAACCTGACATGACGGAGATGGTGATTAACAAACATTTGTGAACACATACACACATATCCATACATTTTTAAAAACAGAATATATATTTATAAACAAATTAAATTTGGAGGTATTAAGTTTGCAGAAGTAACTAAATAATAGGGAATGTTATGACACACATTGCCTCAGTAAGTTTGATCTTTCTAAAGGTGATGGAAAAATCATTAAAACTTGCTTTAGCACACCTCTGGTTTTAAGGGGGAGACAATGGACCAGTATTAATTTTAGAATAAGGTTAATGGGCCAATTAAATTCAGTCAGCCATGCCTTGAGTGTGTCTGTGCATGTGTCGCATCTGATGAGGAAGGATTGGGCTGAGCTGTGATGCCTCCTATGCTGGAATAGCTGCTCAACACTTGCTATTAGCAATGAAGTGGACAAATTGCCAATACTCACGGAGCTCCACACAAGAAGTCAATACACTCAGAAGAAAAGGGGAGAAAATTGTAGAGAACAAAGATCAAAGAATAATAGCTTCAATCGAATCCGATGGTTGGTATTGCATTGTAGATGTCGTGTTGTGATGGAAAAGAAACAGCACTTGCCTGCAAAAATAAAATGAAATCTGCAGTTACTATCTGTCATACCCTTGGGCTAAAGTTACAGTTTATGCTGTGAGTACATCAGCAGGCAACACTTCAAACTGTGTAAAATCACAGAGTAATCATCGTTGTACTTCACTTCCATCCACTGAAGGTGATTTAGCAGTCAGCAGTTGAAACTATTTGTAAACATGGGGCTACTTTCCACTCAATTGATTTTAAGATACCAATTGGATACTGATTAAAAGATGTTATCATATATGCAGGCAGTCTTTTATAAATACCATTCAGACTAAGGATGAAAAAGAGAAACTGTATATGAAATGCTAGAAATTATTGATGAAGAGTCCGAGCCACAATGTTAACCTTATAATTTTCAGATGTCAACTAACTGCATTTTACCATCTTCTGCTAGAAGAGACATCAATTTGAGGTCTAGAAGAAAAATATCATGAGCTAAAAATATCTTATGATTTGATTCACTTATGATAAAAAAGCATTTTGAAAACTGCTGACCTACTGCTGATATGTTTCTTCAAAAAATCCAATATTTTTTCTCATGTATAATCTGAATTACAAGCTGACACAATTACATTGGAGTTTTCTTTATAATGGTCTGTTTCCATCATTACTCATAAAACTGTTTCCAAAAGGATCCAGAAAAGTCTTGCATAATTCAAGATATTGTTTACAGTCTTTGGATAAGAATTACTCCCAATCTTTTTCTATTAGTACATAACAGTGGAACGACAAAGTACTGTTGTGAATTTAAACATCCCTTTATTGTAATAAATTGTGATCATGCACTCGTCCAGCTACATTTTGAAAATGTGCGAAAACAGAAACAAATGAGCAGAGTGTACTTTCTGGTGGAGTCCAGAAGTGTTTTTGTCTGCAGAGAAACTGCCATCCCACTCCAACCTTGTGATTACCCTCCAAGATAATGAAAAAAGTGTACATATATTCTATAAATCCTCTAAGTCAGCTGAGAACACCATTGGAAGTTAACACTCAGGATTAAAAGAGACTTGTGGGGGAAAGTGGGAGCAAAGAGTTAAATGTTTACAGTTAATTGTTCATGGTTAAAAGGGATATGATAAAAGAACATAGGGGAAAAAGTGTCCAATACATCTTTACTCTAAGAATAGCTACTGAGCATGTGCAAAACACCCACTTGTAGCAACCTGTGTATTTAAAGTGAAACCTTAATTTGGTTCCACATATCTCTGTGAGACAGTGTTCTCCCAAATGAAGATGACCAAGTTCAAATATCACATCTGCCTCACAGCTCACCCACTCCACGAACTGTATATGACCAGCAGTCTCAGACTACAATCCAGGGTATTGCCAGAAAAGGTGCAGCCACAGGTCACTTGCTGTCAGAATAGGCACAGTCACTAAGACGTGGTGAGTCAAGGACAAAATGAATAACCATACATGCTTGGTTCTAGATTTATGTAGCGACAAAAATAAGCTATCTATTCTTGCTTATGGGAGAAAATACTTTCATTGGAGACAGTTCAGAGAAGGTACACAAGGCTGATCCATGGAATGGGGAAAATCATGAAATGCTTGAAATACTCAGCAGCTTGGACGGCATCTATGCTGTAAGAATTAAAGCTGACATTTTGGGTCACTGCCTTTCACCAGAATTGGGAAATGTTAGAAATGTGTTCAGCAAAAGTTTTAAGCAAATGAAGGAAGAGAGGATAGAAAAGCTACAAAGGGGGGAGGCTTGCAATATGGTGGAAGACAGAAGAGGTTAAATTATAAAAGAGTTGGTGGAGCAGTGCTAAAGGCAGTGTAAGTGGGACAAGTTAAAAAAAATTGTGCCTGGAGAAGGTGTGAGATGGAAGAATGGTTTACAGCTGCAAGTCAAACACTGAGCAAAATTAATGGTAAACATAAACCTGTAAGAAATAAAGGAAACAAAATGGGGTAGAGATTAGAGTCTGAAAAACTTGGACATATCTTTTTTTTTCCCAAAAAGCATCAAGTCCCTAATCAAAAGAGGAGGTACTGTTCCTTAAAAAACTGCTTTGTTGGAACCCTGCAGGAAGCCAAGGACAGAGAAGCCAGCATGAGAACAAATGGAGAATTAAAACGACAAGGAACTGGAAACTAAGTGTCATGCTGCAGGGAGATGTTCATCAAAATGGTCACGCAGTCTGCATTCAGTCTCCCCAAGGTAAAGCAGACTTCAGTGTACAGCAGGTCTACTATAGAATGAAACAAAGAAGGACATGTAAGTCAATGTCTCTCCTGGAAGAAGTTTTTCGGTGTTTGGTGAATAAAGTTGACTTTGAGCTAAGGGACACTTTTGCCACCAAAGGGGGAGGTATTGCATCTGCTGCATTTGCCTGCAGGCTTTCAATTATATAAGAGATAGTAGGAACTGCAGATGCTGGAAAATCTGAGATAACAAGGTGTAGAGCTGGATGAACACAGCAGGCCAAGCAGCATCATAGGAGCAGAGAGGTTGACGTTTCGGGCCTAGACCCTTCATCAGAAATGAAGGAAGGGAAGGGGGTTCTGGAATAAATAGGGAGAGAGGGGGAGGCGGATAGAAGATGGATAGAGGAGAGGATAGGTGGAGAGGAAACAGACAGGTCGAAGAGGCGGGGATGGAGCCAGTAAAGGTGAGTGTAGGTGGGAGGTGGGGAGGAGATAGTTCAGTCCAGGGAGGACGGACAGGTCAAGGGGGCGGGATGAGGTTAGTAGTTAGGAGATGGGGGTGGGGCTTGAGGTGGAAGGAGGGGATAGGTGGGAGGAAGGACAGGGTAGGGAGGCGGGGACGAGCTGGGCTGGTTTTGGGATGCGGTAGGGGGAGGGGAGATCTTGAGGTTTGTGAAATCCACATTGATATCATTGGGCTACAGGGCTCCCAAGCGGAATATGAGGTGCTGTTCCTGCAACCTTCGGATAGCATCGTTGTGGCACTGCAGGAGGCCCAGGATGGACATGTCGTCCGAGGAATGGGAGGGGGAGTTGAAATGGTTCGCGACTGGGAGGTGCAGTTGTTCAGTGCGAACCGAGCGTAGGTGTTCTGCAAAGTGGTCCCCAAGCCTCCGCTTGGTTTCCCCGATGTAGGGGAGGCCACAACAGGTACAGCGGATGCAGTATACCACATTAGCAGATGTGCAGGTGAACATCTGTTTGATGTGGAAAGTCTTCTTGGGGCCTGGGATGGGGGTGAGGGGGTGGTGTAGGTGCAGGTGTAGCACTTCCTGCGGTTGCAGGGAAAAGTGCCGGGTGTGGTCGGGCTGGAGGGGAGTGTGGAGCGGACAAGGGAGTCACAGAGAGTGTGGTCCCTCTGGAAAGCAGATAAGGGTGGGGAGGGAAAAATGTCTTTGGTGGTGGGGTCGAATTGCAGATGGCGGAAGTGTCGGAGGATAATGCGTTGGATCCGGAGGTTGGTGGGGTGGTACGTGAGGACGAGGGGGATTCTTTTTTGGTTGTTATTGCGGGGACAGGGTGTGAGGGATGAGTTGCGGAAAATGCAGGAGACACGGTTGAGGGCGTTCTCGACCACTGAGGGGGGATGTTGCGGTCCTTGAAAAACGAGGACATCTGTGATGTACGGGAGTGGAATGCCTCATCCTGGGAGCAGATGTGGCGGAGGCGAAGGAATTGGCAATAGGGGATGGCATTTTTGCAGGAAGGTGGGTGGGAGGAGGCATTTTTGCAGGAACATGAGTGGGTCCATTTTCTCCTCCTTGGTCCAGGAACTCCCTACCTACATCCATGACACCACCCATGCCCTCCACCTCCTCCAGAACTTCCAATTCCCCGGTCCCCAACACCTCATCTTTACCATGGACGTCCAGTCCCTATACACCTGCATTCCCCATACAGATGGCCTAAATGTCCTCCATTTCTTCCTGTTCCGCAGGCCCGACCAGTCCCCCTCCACTGACACCCTCATCCGCTTAGCCGAACTCGTCCTCACCCTCAACAACTTCTCTTTCAATTCCTCCCACTTCCTACAGACAAAGGGGGT
>NC_063338.1:36550251-36599306 GCF_021869965.1 Rhincodon typus
TCTTCTATCCACCTCCCCCTCTCTCCCTATTTATTTCAGAACCCCCTTCCCCTCCCCCATTTCTGATGAAGGGTCTAGGCCCGAAACGTCAGTCTTCCTGCTCCTATGATGCTGCTTGGCCTGCTGTGTTCATCCAGCTCTACACCTTGTTATTTCAATTATATAAACAAGAAGCACACATGTGCAAAGAGAAAGCTGCCACCATTTGTAAATGAAAGAAATGTTTACAAATGCCTAATGGCCCCATACACATGACAGGAGTACGCATACACACCACACCACTGTAACTGGAGCATGCACAGTGTAGTCTCTGGCTGGAACATGCAATCATGCTTCCTCATGCATGTGGAAACACACTCATCTTTCAGCAGGAACAGTGAGAGGGAGAAGTAGGTGGGCAGGATCAGGTACAACTGCAACCCAACCCCGGGCACTCCTTCCTCACTTCAGGAAGCCTCACACCCTTCTTGACCCTACACCCAAAAGGCGTGGCAGTTGCAGGGGTCTGGGTGATGGGCTGACTCAACTGTGGAAGGCCACTCTACAGTCACCGCTGGGTAGGGAAGGCTCCACTTTGTCAGCCTCAGCCTCCACCTCCAGCTTGCCCTCAAGATTCCCTACCCCCAATCTAGTGACACAGGTACATCCTGGCAAGCTGAATATTATTTAAATAGCAAAACGCTACTGAAAGCTACAGACCAGAGAGATTTGACAGCCCTAATCCATGAATCACAAAAAACCAGCCTCCACTTTAGCAGGAAATACAGAAGGCATATGAAAATGGGCCTT
Organism: Rhincodon typus; assembly: GCF_021869965.1. Classification (NCBI taxonomy): domain Eukaryota; kingdom Metazoa; phylum Chordata; class Chondrichthyes; order Orectolobiformes; family Rhincodontidae; genus Rhincodon; species Rhincodon typus. Next base: position 36,551,041 of record NC_063338.1, read on the forward strand.
TATTTCGAAGGGAAAAGAGTATAAAAGTAGGGAGGTTTTGTTAAAACTATACAAGGGACTAGTCAGACAACACCTGGAATATTGTGAACAGTTTTGGGCCTTTTATCTTAGGAAAGATATATTGGAATTGGAGGCAATCAAGAGAAGGTTCTCTTGGCTATACCAAGTATGGAAGGACTGTCTTAGGAGATTTTAAGTAGTTTGAGCCTGTACTCATTGGAACTTATAAGAATGAGAGGCAATCTTACTGAAACATACAAGATTCTTAGGGGACTTGACAGGGTTAATGTGGAAAAGATATTTCCCCTTGTGGGACAATCTAGGACGAGAGGACATAATCTCAGAATAAGGGGTTACACATTTAAGACAGAGATGAGGGGGATTTTTTTTTTCTCTCAGAGGGTAGTGAACATGTGAAATTCTTTACCATAGCGGGCTATTGAGGCTGAGTTGTCAAATATATTCAGGACTGAGAGAAACAAAATTCTAATCAGTGAGGGAATGAAGGGTTATGGGGAGAAGACAGGAAAGTGGAGTTGAGGAGTATCAGATCAACTGTTATCTTACTGAATGGCAGAGCAGACTCAATGGACTGAATGCCCTACTTTCGCTTCTTTGCCTTACAGTCCTATGGTCATGTTAATGGCATTTCCTGTGGCCTATTGTAGACAGCTGATATCATGTTCCATGTCTGCACATGGAGGGCGTTCATTTTGGCATTATTTGGCACTCACTCCAATGCAGCCTGTGAGATACTGTGTATGGCACTGAAGGAGAGCAACACAGGATTAATTGCAAGCGGGTATTATGAATTAACTTTACCAACACCTCTCCAGCAGAAAGGGCATTAGGGAAAATTACATAACAAATTGTGCAACTGTTGAGATATGCTGCACTCCCTACCAGTGCACCCCCCAAAAAAAGTATAGATTTGAATTGAAATGGTACACGGGAATAATTTCCCAGAATCTAATGTGAACAAAGCAATATCAATAACACCTGAAAATGAAATAGTTTAGATCGCATGCTTGGTATCATTGAAATCACAAACAAAACATCTATAACCACTACCATGAGAAATTTACCTGTTTAACAAATGGTCATTCTTTACACCAGTTTGAGTGTAACAAAAATATTATCATTTCACAAGTATTAACAAAAGGAACAACTTTTTCTTCTTCCTTCAAATTAAAGTACCTGATTTCTTTCTTATTCTGTTTGGGTATTCAGTACTTCTGGCAGCTTGATTCCCAGAGTCACAGAGGTCTAAAACACAGAAAAAATAACCAGCTATCTATTCTAATCTCATTTTCCAGCAATTGGATTCTGCTGTCTTAATATCTCTGACTTTTTTTTTATATTCTTTCATTTGTGAACATTGCTGACAAAGCCAGTGTTTGATGGTTATCCACAATTGCTCTCAAATTGAGTGACTTGTCAAGCCATTTCAGAGGGCAGTTAAGGGTCAACCGCATTGTTGTCTGTTGTAAACCAGACCAAGTAAAAGATGGAGCCCAATTATCTTCACTAAATAGCGTTAACAAACCAGATGTTTGCCTGGCCACTGTTACTGACACATGCATCATTCCAGATTTTATGAATTGAACTTAAGCCCCACAAGCTTTCTTGTAAGATTTGAAGTGATGCCTCTGGAGCATTAGCCTGAGGTACCTGCATTACTAGTCAAAGAACATTGCACCATGCCACTAGCTCCCCACCAGCTGTATGAAAGATGAACTTTGATTTAATACGACCAAATCCACTTAAAGTTTGGGACTGTAATATTGGCTGATTTGTCTTAGTCAATGACCTTGACACAATTTGCTCTACTCATCGTTTCTATACTATCAGAATTTTTGAAGTTTCACTTTGACTTTTATATTCTTCTAGATTTTCATTTGGGCTGTGAGAGGAGTTTGGACTTCAAGAATTTTAGAATATCTCCATTTGTAAGTTTTCTTTTTATTTTAAGCAAATCATCAACATGATACTCCTGAGTTTCTTCTCCAATCTTCACTAGATTTGTGAAAGCATCTAGTCTCTTTACAACTACTCCCCAGTTACATACTTATGCTTATCACCTCAGTATTAAAGAATCATGTATGGTGTATCATGGCTCACTTTCACTTTACCTTCTGCAATTCTAAAGAGTCACATTGGCCTCAAAATGTTAACTCTGTTTTTCTCTCCACAGATACTGTCAGACCTGTAGAGGTCGTCCAGCATTTCTTCTTTTTTATTTCAGATTTGCAGCATCCACAGTATTTTGCTTTTAGTCATTTTTTTCTTGTTTTGCTCATAGCTCACTGTACATTAACTGATTAGGTAAGCAGCCTAAGAAAGTAGGCAACAATATATTCAGAAAATTTGTAGACTCTGTCAAAGAGAAACAATGGGTTGAATTTTCCAAGCCCTCGAATGATACGGGCAATGACATGGCAGTTTGGAAAATGTGGCAAGATCAGAAAAATTAGATTCTTGACATCAAGAAGAAAATAGGTCAATTTTCCATCATGGGCTTTTTTGGGAGATGGGGTTCTCACTAGTCAATAGTAGAAGTCCTACTTATGTGCACTTAAATCTCACTAGTACCATGCTCATTTCATTTATATGAAATTTTCTATTTGTCCATGCGGCAGAGAGATTCATAGGTTATTACAGTGCAGAAGCAGGCCATTCAATCTACCATGTTTGTACTAGTTCTATTACCGAGTGTCAATCTCCTGCCTTTTCCCCATATCACTGCATATCATCTCTATCCAAGCAATCATCCAATGCCCTCTTGAAAGCCTTACTTGAACCTGCTTCAACTACATTTCTAGGCAGTACAATCCATACCTTGCTTGTTTCTCACCTCATGTTTGCTCCCTTCACACGTAACTTTAAGTCTACGCCTTCTCATTTCTTTTTCTTTTGCAAACAGGAACAACTATCAAATTTCCTCAGCCTTGTTCTCTTCAATCTATCCTCATAATAGAAATTTCTCATTCTTGTAAAACGCGTCTGCACTCTCTACAATGCATTCACATCTTTCCTACATAGTGGCTCCCACAACTGTACGCAATACTCCAGTTGAGGTCTAATAAGTGCCTGGTACGAGTTCAACATCACCTCCTTGCTCTTGTACTCTATATCCCTAGTAATAAAGCTAAGAACACTATATGCTTTATTAACTGCTCTCTCAACCCACCCTGCCAACTTCAATGATCTATGCACATAAATAGCCAACTTCCTCTGCTCCTGTACATCCTTCAAAATTCTACCCTGTATTTTGTATTGACTTTCAAAGTTCTTACGAACAAAGTGCATTACCTCACACTTCTGTGTATTGAACTTCATCTGCAACCTATCTGCTCACTTCACCACCTTGTCAATGTCCTTTTGGAGTTCCACACTGTCCTCCTCACAGTTAACAATTCTTCACAGTTTTGTGTCATCTGCAAACTTTGAAATTACCCCCTGCACACCAAGATCCATATCATTAATATGTGTCAGGAAAAGCAAGAGCCCGAAAATTGACCCCCAGGGAAATCCACTACAAGCCGTCCTCCAGCCTGAAAACTGTTCATTGATTGTTACTCTGCCTCCTATCACTTCAGCCAATCTTGTATCCAATTATCTGATGACAATTCCCAACATGATGTTAACTGTGGACAATATCTGACAAGCATTTGTTAGGCAATAGATAACTTCTTAACTTCTTAAATCTTCAGTTGTTTTGGCAACAGTTGCTGAACTCATCTTTCAAGACAAAAAATTCTTCTGCATTATTCACTTCTTTCATCACTATGCTAAATCTTCAACATTGCTGTTTCATCCGCCAAGATTCCTAATGTCAAGTCTGCCCTAAAGAATTATATAAATGCTAAGTTGCACCATTAATGTAATTCTGCTGAATCTTCCATCATTAGCATTTTGACAAGATTAGCATGTGAGATTTTGGACTTTTTAGAATCTTTCCAGGGCCTGAATAAGATGTGCTATGACAAGAAATTTGGCAGAATCACGTAAACTATCAGGCAAAGCCTTTCTCAATGTTGAGAAAACACATTGCTTCATTCAACAAATTTCCAAATATTGAGATGAGTTTCTTGCTAGTGAGTGATAACAGGCCCATTAGTGGAAATTGGAGCACATTATCACCCTTATTATTTAACTTCACCTCATTAATATGCACTCTCCCATTGCACCACTTGCTGAATAGAAATCAGGTGCCAGGAATTCCCGACATGAAAATAAAAGTGGGAACCTGGCAGTTTGATGCTTGCTCCTCTGGACCTTCATTCCAAAAAATCAGCACCAATATCTCAGGGCAACTCCATGGGCAACAGGCATTTCACCCCATATCCATGGAACTTGACATCTGGCACATATCATCCTCTTCACATCATCATGGCACATCTCTGATCCATTTACAGTATGCTTCTACATTTTTACACTGTGCTTTGGAGCACCTTTTATTGCAATGCTAATGCAAAGGCACTTTGTGTGCAGGGACAGGCACCCAGCTTAACAAACCAGACCACTGCACCGCCAGCCCCCTCATTTGCACTTTCAACAATTGATTGATTTATTGCTGTCACATGTACCAAGATATAGTGAAAAGTGCTGTTTTGCATACTGTACAGGCAGATCGTATCATGCAAAGTGCATCAGAGTAGCTGAATAGAATGCAAAATATGGTGTTACAACCACAGAGATGATGCAGAGAGAGAGTGATCAGAATTAACATCTAACACTCCCACAGCTACCTGGACTATACATCCTCACACCCCACTTCCTGTAAAGACTCCATCCCATTCTCTCAGTTCCACAGTCTCCGTCGCATATGTTCAGATGAGGCCAACTTCGACAAGGGAGCCTTCAAAATGTCCACCTTCTTCCTCAACCGAGGTTTCCCCGGCTCCATTGTCAACAGGGCCCTCAACCAGGTCCAACCCATCTCCCGCACTTCCGCCCTCACCCCTTCTCTTCCCTCCCGCAACAGCAATAGAGTTCCCCTTATCCTTACCTACCATCCATCCAGCATCCACATCCAGAAGATCATCAGACGCTATTTCCGCCACCTCCAGCAAGATGCCACCACCAGACACATATTTCCCTCCCCTCCCTGGTCCACACTTCCTTCACCCCCAAAACCTCCCCACAGCCCTACGGCACCTTGCCTGTAACCGGCAAAGGTGCAACACCTGCCCATTTACCTCCTCCCGCCCCAGTATCCAGAGGCCCAAATATACCTTCCAGGTGAAGCAACACTTCACCTGCACTTCCCAGAATCTAGTCTACTGCATTCACTGCTCACAATGCGGTCTCCTCTACATTGGGGAAATGAAGCATAGACTTGGCGAGCGCTTTGCAGAACATCTACGTTCTACTCGCAAAAAAGACCCTGAACTACCCTTTGCCTGCCACTTCAATGCATCACCCTGCTCCCTGGCCAACATCTCTATCTCTGGCTTGCTACAGTGTTCCAGTGAAGCCCAACGCAAGCTGGAGGAACAACACATCATTTTCCGCTAGGGGACCCTACAGCCCTCCGGACTCAATACTGAGTTCAATAATTTTAGGGCCTAAACTCTCCCATGTCCCAGCCCCCCACCCCACACACCAGGCCTTGTTACCACATAGCCTGCCATTACACACACCCTGTTGTTAGTCACTAACAGTCCCCATTAACAACTATTCACCCTCCCAGCCTGATCGTTAGCAACTCCTTTGTCTGTCCAACTGTCTTTCTCTCTCTTTGGGCTCTATCCTATCATTTACTCCCTACCCCACCCACCTCCCTATTTTCTGCGTATAAACTGACGTTTTCCCAGCTACCATCAGTTCTGAGGAAGGGTCACCGGACCCGAAACGTTAACTCTGTTTTCTCCTCCACAGATGCTGCCAGACCTGCTGAGCTTTTCCAGCAAATTTATTGTTGTTTTTGTTGTTGTTGCTAACATCTGAGAGGTCCATTCAAAAGTCTGATCACAGTGGGAAAAATGCTGTTCTTCAAGTTGTTGGTACGTGTTTTCAAACTTTTATATCTCCTACCTGCCAGAAGGGAGTGGAAGAAAGTATAACCAGGGTGGGAGGGGTCTTTATGTTGCTTGCTTTCCCAAGGCAGAGGGAAGCATAGATGGAGTCAATGGATGGAAGGCTGGTTTGCATGATGGACTGGGATGTGTTCACAACTCTCTGTAGTTTCCTATCGTCTTGGGAAGAGCAGTTGCCATACCACACTGTGATGCATCCAGATACGATGTTTTCTATGGCGTATCTATAAAAATTGGTAAGGTTCATTGTGGACAAGCCGAATTTACTTAGCCTACTGACAAAGTAGCTACATTGTTGTGCTTTCTTGACCGTCGCATTATCGTGGGTGGACCAGGACAGATTGTTGATGATTACTACTCCCAGGAACTTGACGCTCTCAACCATCTCCACCTCAGCTCATTGATGCAGACAGGGGCGTGCCCTCCACTCTATTTCCTGAAGTCAATGACAAGCTCCTTTGTTTTGCTGATGATGATGGAGAGATTGTTATCTTTAAACGTACTGCTAAGCACTCTATCTCTCTTTCCTGTATTCTGTCTCGTCATTGTTTGAAATCTGACCTAAAACAGTGGTGTTGTCAGTGCACTTGTAAGTGGAGTTGGGGTGGAATTTGGCCACACAGTTGTGAATGTTTAATGAGTATAGTAGGGGGCTGAGTACATGCCATCGCGGGGCACTATTGTTGAGGATTATGTTGGAGGAGGCACTGTTGCCTATTCTCACTGTTGCAGACTATGGGTCAGGAAGTCGAGGATCCAGTTACAGAGGAAGGAGCTGAGGCCTAGGTTTCAGAGTTTGGAGATGGTGGAATCATGGTGTTGAAGAGGGAACTGTAGTCAATAGGTAGGAGCCTGACGTAGATATCCTTGTTATCCAGATGTTCCAGGGAACAGTGTAGGGCCAGGGAGATGGTGTTTGCTGTGGGTCTGTTGCACTGGTAGGCGAATTGCAAAGGATCAAGGCAGTTTGATAGGCTGGTGTTGACGTGAGCTATGACTGACCTCTCGAGGCACCTCATAATTCGGGAGGTCTGAGCCACTGGGCGGTAGTCATTGAGGCACTCTGCATGATTTTTCTTTGGCACCGGGGTGATGGTCATCTTCTTGAAGCGGTTTGGGAATTCATATCACAGTAAGGAGACGTTAAAGATGTCTGCGAATACTTCCACTAGTTGGTATGCGCAGGGTCTGAGTTCACAACTGGGAACTCCCTTCGGGCCGGTCCCTCCCACACTTTACAACTACCTAAATGCTCGCAGCATCCCTGTCTTGCCTCACATTGCCTTTTAGTGTTGTTCCCCATCAGCTGCACTTTAAAAGCCTGCAGTATTTCTGTATTGCCTTGCTGTTTATGTAGTCACAAAGCCAGGCAACTTATCCTGGTGGCAGCAGTCAGGGGGTGGAATAATTTGATGTGACTGGGGATGGCATGGGTAACGTGGGTAAATGAAGACTTAGGCTGACTGGATAGGGTGTGGAGAAGTGCAAAAACTATGGGGTTGATGGGTTAAGGCTAACAGGAAGGGAATGTTTACATTTATGAGGCCAGCAAGCTGGAAAGACAGAATCTAAGACTCACTGTTTGAGGAGTGAATCCTGTTTCCTTCCATCATGCTACAAATAACGAGTGCACAATGAAGATGAAAATGGCTGCAACCAACAATTAGAGTGGTCGGTGTAAGTATTTTGTTCTATGGGAGTGGGGGCTTCACTTTTGAATGTTCGAGGCCGTTCAAAGGGCAACAGTATTACACAGATACCCTTTCACTGATGCTGAAACATACCTGCCAGTCATATATGATGTGTGAGCCTTGCTGACTGTGTACAGTCCAAATCCTTGCCCCAAGCACTGCTGACTATTTTCTGCAAGATAACCTGGAAAGCCAGAGCCTGTCACCAAAGCAGCAGTTACCTGTAATGTCCCCATGACATGCACATGGTACAGGAGATGCTCACTTCAAACCTTGGATCCTCAAACATCATGTAGCACTAAGAATGGGGTGGGCTACCTTCAAAGCTGCAGTTGTGGCTGGGCAGAGACTCACCCACAGAGGTGAAAGTGAAAACTAGACATATATTTATAAATGTTACAATTTATACTTATTACCCATCACCCGTACAACCGAAGTGCTACCCAAAGGTCTTCTTTCTTTCTTTCTCTCCCACAAAGTCTCAGTGAAATTCTGGGTTCCTCAGCTAGACCGGAGGGAGTCAAGTCCATTGGTCTTTGAGGTTTGAGGGAGAGACCCTGGACATAAAAGTGGATAGCTTAGCCATTAGAGGTGGTGTGGGTAGGGGAAAGGTTGTTGGGTGTCCTGAGTGAGTGAGTGGGCAACCCAGACAACACATAGAGTTAGTAGTGTGGGGGGATTGGGGAGGGCGAAAAAGAATGAGAGAAGATGTTGCATGCAAAACTGATTGTGACAGTACATGAGTCTTGATGTTTGGTGGATGCAGCAGCAGAGATAAAGCGAGTGTGGCATAACCAGAGAGCAGGCAGTGCCACTTATCTTGGCAGTGCTGAGAAGATCAATCACCTTCTTCCTTGTGCCAGAGCATTAACATGACAGTGACATCGACAACAACTTTGGACCAAGCTAGCAGGATGTGGATTTGTGGCCTCCTTTGCCCGTCCTCTAGAAAATTGGTGTCTTTTCTCTGTACTGCCTCCATGTCACCATCCACAAAGCAGGCTGCCATGCCTTGGGCAAATGTCACAAACGTACAGGACAGATTTGGATGGATAGTGTGCGATTGAGTGGGTGCACAACAGCCTTTTAAACATGGCTCCAGTACCAGGAATTCTGGGATACCCAGGCAATGATGAGTACTTCCAGCTACAGCGAATGCGACAATTGGCTAGCATCAGATAGATTGGGTGCCACTGGGGCATAGCATTTAATTAATGAGGTGAGTTTTGGAATATCATGTGAGAAAACCTTTAGGTCTTGTAGAGAGAATCCCTCTGAAACTCAATGAAAATGATAACTATCCAATTTCTGGTAAAATTTCATGTTTTCATGTTTTTGAAACCAGGATGATAGAAAGAAACCGATCCGAACCTGTCAAGAGAGGAAGACATTGTCGAACTTCAAAGGTAGAATAAAAAATACATAAAACATGATCACTTCATTTTTTCTGTGAACTGATACCTTCAGTGATAATGAAAGTTCCCTGTAGAAATTGAAGTGCATGTGCAATTGATCAATAAATCAAAACCAAAGCAGACAGTCTTAATTTCTAAGGCCATGACCTCCCTTTTTAACTATACATGAGATAATAAGTATCCGCACAGAAAGCTGCTATTATGTGAGCGGCTGCACCCTAATGTCCATTAGTAGGGAGCCAGAGGCTGCAAAGTAGAGCAATCAGATTTTTCTGCCAATGAACGTTTGAACCGGGAAAACCACCAGCAATAAATAGTGAGGTAAAATCTCATATCAGTGTGTAACTACATGTGAACAGAAAGTAAATATGGAGCCTGGTAAATTTCAAATCAGTCGTGTGCAGTCAGTACCAAAAGCTTGTTATGAACAGGTCCAATCCTTAGCGCTTTAAGACAGTGGAAACAATTGCACATCGTGAATTTTACAGAAGTTTATCTGTAGAATTATATTGATATGGAGGTAGTTTGTGTTTCTAATAGATCCTACATTTTTACTTTGTCAGTTCAGTATTTTATATTAAAGGATGCATTTACCTGTTCCAGGGTCTCAGAAGAGAAACACTATGAAGTGAGTTCAGGTTGAAGAAAGATGCTAGATGCTAGAAAGATGGAGGAAGTAAATAGGCAGGTGTTAGACCTCCTGCAATTGCAGGGGAAGGTGCCATGAGAGTGTGGGGAGATGTTGGGAGTGGAGGAGGTGTGGTCTAGGATGTCCCAGAGGAAATGGTCCCTGTGCAATGCTGACAATGGAGGTGAGGGGAATATGTGGTGCACATAATTAGGGATTAGAACTCTAATCTCAGATTCAGGATCCACTGAGTACAACTCTCTATTTTGAGAAGAGGAGCACAAAATTTACCTTTTAAGAAGCATAACTCATGAATCATTCCAAGATGCAGACTCTGGGGTCAGTAATGGAGGATTTACAGCAACTAGTAAGCGTGATCATTCACAGCAAAGGTTATAGTCTCTTTTATTCCATCAGTGGGGAGATGAGTGCAGAATATGACAACTTTATTTGAGTCTGTAGCAAACCCACACCAAAGATATGGTCATTGGTCAGCCAGTACCTGAAACTCATGAATTCTCAGACTACATTTCTGCTGGCATTTGAAGAGGGAATAGTTAGCACCTTACAAACCAATTCTTAAACTATGCCAAAACAAAAACAGAAATTGCTGGAGAAACTCAGCCGATCTGGCAGCATTTGTGAAGAAAAAGGAGAGTCAATATTTTAGCTCCAGTGACCCTTCATCAAAACTGATGGCGCTAGGAAAAAGTAGACATATATGCTGAAGACATGGAGTAGGGTGGGTGTGAAGGAGTAAGCGCTGGATGGAGAAGGTGCCCAGAGAGAGAGAGAAAGATAGTTAGGCAGACAAAGGGATGGATAATGATAAGCCGGGAAGGAGAAAATCTACTAATGGGCACCATAAGTAGGTAAAAATGAGTTTGCTCTGCTGAAAGCAGCCCATGTGATGACAAGGCCTGGGGTGTGATGGTGGGTAAAGGATATGGGAGAAGGTGCTCAGGCCCTAAAATTATTGAATTGTTAAGACCAGAAAGCTGCACGGTCCCCAAGTGGAAAATAAAGTGATGTTCTTTCAGCTTGTGCTGAGCTTCACTGGAGAACTGCAACAAACCAGAGACACAGATGTTGGCCAGGGAACACAGTGGTGTGTTGAAGTGGCAGGTGTTGTGTTGAAAGGGCAGGCAGCGTGTTTAAATAGCAGGCAACTGGAAGATTAAGGTTATTTTTGTGGACAGAATATACTTGTTCTGCAAAGCAATCATCTTGTCTGCATTTTGTCGCCTCACTGTAGAGCAGACCACATTGTGAGCAGTGAAGACCGCAGACAAGATTGACTGGTGCAGGTAAATCACTGCTTCACCTGTATCTGGAGCTTTGAATGGTGAGGAGGGAGGAAGTAAATAAGCAGGTGTTAGACCTCCTGCAGTTGCAGGGGAAGGTGCCATGTGAGTGTGGGGAGATGTTGGGAGTGGAGGAGGTGTGGACCAGAATGTCCCAGAGGGAATGGTCCCTGTGGAATGCTGACAATGGAGGTGGGGGGAATATGTATCTGGTGGTGGCATCCTGCTGGAGGTGGTGGAAATGGCAGCTAACAAACTTTTAGATGCAGAGGCTAGTGATAAGTGAGGACCAGGGGACTTATCGGTGAAGGAAGAAACAGAGTGAGGGCAGAAGAGTGGGAGATGGTTGGACACGTCTGAGGGTCCTGTCAATGATGGTGATAGGCCGTTCTTTGTTGTGGAGAAAGGTAGACATTTCTGAGGCCAGCCTTGCATCAGATCAGATGTGATGGAGATGGAGGAACCTGGAGAATGGAATGGTCTTTACAAGAATCAGGGTAAGAGGATGTATAGTCCAGGTAACTGTGAGAATTGGTAGGTTTGTAGTGCATATTGCTGACAAGCCTATCCCCAGAAATGGAAACAGAGATGTCGAGGAGGGGAAGGGAGGAGTCAGAGATGGACCAGGTGAAGGTGAGAGCAGGTTGGAAATTGGAAGTGAAATTGATACATTTTTCCAATTCCGGATGGGAGAGGGAAGCAGCACCAATGATATAATCGATGTACCGGAGAAAGAGTGGTGGGTGGGGTCCTGAGTAGGACTAAGCAAGAAATGTTCCACCTACCCCACAAAGTGACAGGCATAACTGGGGTTTCACTTCATTTATCCCAAACTATGCTTCGGCCTGTCAGAATTTAGGAACTGACAGCTTCCAATAGTTGATCCCTCCTGTGCGTCAGTTTGCTTATAGATCCAAAGCCAAGAATGGTGAACACTAATTCAATTACTCTCAGGAATCAGCATTTGGTGGGATGTTAGCCTTCCATCTCTGAGCATCAGGTCTTTGAAAAGAGACAATACTAGGCTGCTTAGATACAAACTCCAGAGACACAGAGCTAGAGTCACCCAGAGCTGGTTTGCGACATGGGATATTGTGATTCAGTGATTGAAGGTGTTCTTCTCATTGCAATGGAATCATTGGGAGATGAGCCCACTGTTATCATTCCATCAAATGATGGAACTAGCAGTGGAAACCTCAGCAGCATAGTTCTCCCCTGGGCAGTTAATTACGCTAATTAAATGGTCTATTGTCAACTCCCTCACTCTACCACCGGGGTTTTCTTGGCCTCAGGAGGGACAATTACCAGATCAGGAGACCCCACCGTTTAATTCCCAGTGGCCATCCAGTGGTTTCCATGGCTATGGTGCAGCCTCCATTATGGTCATCCCATTACCTAGGGAGGAGCTCCCAGGCAGCAATGGGAACTACATGCCAACAATGCGCTGCCATTATGTGCAAGCCCCAAGGCGCCAGCTCCTCTCACCAATGATTTGTTTTAACATCACTTGGTAAGAAATGAAACTTTCTTCTAATGCATCTGCACAGGTGCTCACTCCTTCCTCCTCCAGCTTCGGCTCTGGCCTGTTCTACCATACTGCCAGACCTCGAACTGAACAGGCAGTCTGGGTGGCAGTTTGCTGTCTTCAATTGGATGGTGGTGTCAGTGGCAGCCAGGGCCTGGCACCTGCCTCACAAAGGGCCAAGTCCCACTTTCAGCCCCAGTGGCAAGATTACATACTTTTTGATAAAAATTCTGGCAATAGCAGTTAGCTGACAGAAGAAAATTCTGAATGAGAAGAACAACTTCAGTCGCTAAATCACAATATCACAGAATTGTGGTGGTGCAGAAGGAGGCCATTCAGCCCACGGTGTCTTCAACAGCTGTCCAATGAGCTTTGACTCAGTGTTGTTCTCCGGCCTTACCCCCATGCCTTTGTACCTTGTCTCTATTTAAATTATTATCTAATGCCCTCTTGAATGCCTCAGTTGAAGCTGCCTCCACCACAGGCAGTGCTTTCTGGACCCAAACCACTTGTTCTGTCAAGAAAGGTTTTTCTCATACCACATTTGCTCCTTTTGCAAATTACTTTAAATCTGTGTCCTCTCATTTGGGACCAACAAATGTTTCTCCCTATCTATTGTAGCCTGACCTCTCATGATTTTGAAAAATTCTCTCAAATCTCTTCTTAGCCTTCTTCTTTCCAAGGAGAACAGAGCTCACATTTCCAATCTATCCTGATAATTGAAGATCTTCATCCCTGGAACTGATCTTCAAAATTGCTTCTGCACTCTCTCCAATGTATTCACATCTTTCCTATATCATGGCTCCAAGAACTATAAACAATACTCCAGCAGAGGTCTAACACTTGTCTTGTGGAAATTCACCATCACCTCCCTGCTCTTGTATTCTATGACGCCATTAATAAAGACTACAATATGGTTTATTAACTGCTCTTTCCACCTGTCCTGCCACCTTTAGTGATCTATGCAAGTTTCACAATGTGTTACTGATCAACAGAAAAGGAGATTTTAATCCTCAGTTGCAATCTAAAAACTTTTGAGCAGAGTTTGGGAATGGCAAGAAAGTGAAAGAACTGATTTTGCGGTGAATACAGGAGGAAGCGCCTTGTACTTAAAATGATAATTACAACTACTCACAACTTATAAGTTCCCAGCTATACACTGGAATAATACCAACAGATAGCATGGAATTTATTGGCCCCTAGAGTTTAATTAACGTAAATCTATGTTTAAAAATTATCATAAAATACTCAAAATTATGAAAGCAAAAAGCTTTTCATGGATGCTTTTAGCCAGATTATTTTGAACTATATATATACTGAATAAAAACCAAAAGAGGTTCTGAGGAAGGGTCACTGGACCCAAAACGTTAACTCTGTTTTCTCCTTCACAGATGCTGCCAGACCTGCTGAGCTTTTCCAGCAACTTTGTTTTTGTTGTATATACATATACCGAGTTTTGTTTTGGTGACATTTTATTGAAGTTCAAAAGATTAGTTTCTGAAGAAAAATGGCAGTTGATTTTTGTTCCAAAATTATTTTGAGCAATTTCAATGGGAATTGTGATGGTGAAATGTTAATGTTTTTGACAGTGAGTTTTTACGTTATTAACATGAACATGTTGCTCAGCATTTCAAAATGTAAATGCTTACACAGGCAATTTCAACGTTAATCTTGACATCAAAACAATACCAAAAATATAAACAATCAAACCTAACATGAAGTATGTGCAATTGCCAGTTTTTTAAGGAGGTTATAGATATTTATTTTGAATAAATTAGTGCTCAGGTCATTTGTGAAATATTCAGAATTGGGGTACTGTGTTCTATCCTTTCTTCTTGGGTATGCAACACATTAGATAATCACTGGTGCATTCCTAGAAATTTGCCCCATTTTACTTCAAATATTTGTGTAATCTCAATCTAAATTATGATTGTTAAATGCTTCTTTTACAACAGTTCAATTCCCACTGTAAATTGATATAAGTTATTACAAGTTTCATTCTTGATTTCTTTCCAAATATTGGTGGTCTATAATGTCCTCCCAATATGATAATGGGTTTCTTATTATTTGTTAACCCAGTTCCAATATTCATTAATTTCATGGATATAATCATGCCTTTAATTAACAAGGCCTGAAACATTTGTATCTGGATTGCTTAGTTTCCCATACTAGCTGAAACAGCTAATATTTCTGCTCTATTGTAACTAGAATATGCCCAAAACATACTAATATACTAACTGATCTCTAATGGCTTTACTCAAAGTGAATCATGGGATATGGTATTTTATGGTAACAGGAGCAGCATACACTGGAATACACAACTCATTGTTCTGTTAAAATAGACCAATGTTGTAGCTTTTAATTATAATCATCGAGCACATTCAGAGGTCAACGTAGAAAATTTGCTGAGAATATGTGGCTATGGATTGGAAGAAACCTGCAGATCTTGTACTGATTCCCTTAGGCAAAGACTGGAGGATGAAAATCCTGCAATCAGGATGGGGTGAATTTAAAGTGTAGGACGCACAGTTTGGCTTGTAACCCAGATGTGCCCCATTGAAGCCAAGATTAAAAAATGGTTCTCCTTCATGAAACATAAAGACATAAGACATGAGGACATTAAAAAAAAGCAGAATCAAAGCCACATTGCTGCTTGAAACTGATCTGCATTTTAATAAG
Organism: Rhincodon typus; assembly: GCF_021869965.1. Classification (NCBI taxonomy): domain Eukaryota; kingdom Metazoa; phylum Chordata; class Chondrichthyes; order Orectolobiformes; family Rhincodontidae; genus Rhincodon; species Rhincodon typus. The sequence goes on from NC_063338.1 coordinate 36,566,324, forward strand.
ATCAATGCTGACCTGATCAAGACCTCAACTCCAACTTCAAGCCTGTTCTCCATAGTTCTTGACTTCATGGTAGATCCAAAATCTATTGTTCTCACCTTTCAGTGGGATGGCCTCCACTGCACTCTGGGGCAGAGAGTTCCAAAGAATTACAATCCTGAGAAGAATATCTTCCTTACCTCTACCTCAAAACATTCTAAAATGATATCCCCTACTGTAGATTCACCAGGTGAAGAAACATCCCCTCATCATATCTTTGCCAAGCCTCCTCAGAATGTCTATAACTTTCAAAAGGATCAACCTCGTCTTTTAAAAATCCAAAGCTTATCAGTCCAATCTGCTCAATGTTCCCCAAAAGACAAACCCCTCAGGCTAGAAATCAATAGAGAGAATTTTCTGTGAATTAAGTCATTGCAAACATGTCCCTCATTAGATAAGGAAACCCTAATGGTATGCAGCACTCCAGATATGGTCTCATTAATGTCTTCAACAGTTGTAGCAATACAAACCTATTTTTATACTCCACTCCACTCCACTTGGAATAATGACCTCCATTCCACTTGCCTTACATTACTTTCTATACCTGCATACTAACAGTTTGTGATCCATGCGCAAGGAAAACCAGATCCCTCTATAACAAGCAATTCGAAAGTATCTCTCCTTTTAAATAATACTGTCTATTTTTCCTACTGAAGTGGACACCTCATAGTTCCCACATCATGGTACATCAAACTTTTTTTTTTTAACAACTCACTTAACCCATCTGTATCCTTTTGTACAAAAGCAAAATACTGTGAATGCTGGAATCCAAAGCAAATGCAGAGAGTGCTGGAGAAACTTAGCTTGTCTGGCAGCATCCACGAAGAGAAATGTAGTTAATGTTTCAAGTCTGATATGACTTCTTCAGAACTGCTAAATTGCAGAAACATTGACTCTGCTTTCTCTCCACAGATGCTGCCAGACCTGTTGAGTTTCTCCAGCAATTTCTGAATTCATATAATATCTTCTTTTGCAGACGTTTTGAGCCGAGTTTTACCTGAGTGACATGGATTTTCGTTGCCTCATGTAAAAATCGTGATGAGCCAAATTGTTCTCAGCTAGTTCTGCCTACAGGAAATTAACAACCACTGGGCCTTTAATTGGCATGAAGAGGGATATTTATCACCACTCAGGAGGAGGTTTCACCTCTGGGAATTGATAGCCAATCAAATGGTCAGTGGCTGTTGTGTCTCAAAACTGCGACTTGGATGGAGCCATTGCTGAGATTGGATACATCCTCAAAGAAGTTCTGCCGATAAATCAAAGATTTAAAGTTCACTTATCTAGTGGGATGAGGCCGACTTGGTAGACTTCAGATTCATGTTCCCTTGCTGTTTTTCATCAACAGTGACCATTTATGGCATTGATAAGTGCCTGTCTCATTTCACAAATTTGGCGAGGCATGTTTACAGACTTTACTGATTACAAGCTAATAATCTTTCTGTGATTATGCACGTTCTCAGGACTTTGAAAGAACGGATCTTTATATGACCTAAATTACTCCTTTTCCTCACTTCCTGACATGTCCTGGCTTGTGCAGGACTTTAGCTAACAATCAGCTGAGTTTATCCAGCATGCTTCATGGCTATCTACATGCAGAACACATGGCATAGGATCTACTTTGAATACTTCAATTATTATTCTCTCTACAATCTGTGACAGCATCAGCAAAATGTAATAGTAATGAGTGAATGATCGAGTCCACTAAACGTCAACCACCTTATAATGTGTTATGTGAAACTTCTACCCTGAGGATATCAAGATTATCATAATTTAACTAAAAATCACTGGTTTGGATTGTCATTTTTAAAATATATTTCTTACTATTATCATCCTTCTCTCCAATTGAGACTTATTGCTGCATTATGAATAGAGCGTTTCAGCCAATTATGTTAAAGGTCATACACACAAATACAGTGACAACAAGGTGCAGGGCTGGATGAACACAGCAAGCCAAGCAGCATCATAGGAGCAGAGAGGCTGACGTTTCGGGCCTAGACCCTTCATCAGAAAAGAGGGAGGGGAAGGGGGTTCTGAAATAAATAGGGAGAGAGTGGGAGGCGGATAGAAGATGGATAGAGGAGAGGACAGGTGAAGAGGAAACAAACAGGTCGAAGAGGCGGGGATGGGGCCAGTAAAGGTGAGTGTAGGTGGGGAGTTAGGGAGGGGATAGGTCAGTCCAGGGAGGACGGACAGGTCAAGGGGGCGGGATGAGGTTAGTCGGTAGGAGATGGAGGTGCGGCTTGAGGTGGGAGGAGGGGATAGGTGGGAGGAAGAACAGGTTAGGGTGGCAGGGACGAGCTGGACTGGTTTTGGGAGGCGGTAGGGGGAGGGGAGATTTTGAAACTTGTGAAATCCACATTGATACCATTGGGCTGCAGGGCTCCCAAGCGGAATATGAGTTGCTGACCTATCCCCTCCCTAACTCTCCACCTACACTATGATGCTGCTTGGCCTGCTGTGTTCATCCAGCCCTGCACCTTGTTGTCTCGGATTCTCCAGCATCTGCAGTTCCTACTATCTCTTATCTTCGTATTCACCTGTTTATCAATGTTTGAATTATGTAGACGTTTGATTGATTGGTTTAAAAAGGTTTTCTTTTCATGGACATTGTGGGGATTTCTTTCTTTTAAAATTTATCTTGTCTCTACAGGAACTGGAACAAGAGGATTTTTTTTTATTCATTCACAGAATGTGGCTATCACTAGCTGGGCCAACATTTATCACCCGTCCCTAGCTGTCTTTGAGAAGGTAATGGGTGAGCTGTCTTTTGAACCTTCTTGATTTATATTCTGTAAGCTGTGTACTCAGTTTATGATATTACTGGACGATAATAAGTTGATAAATATCGCTTGGGGAAAATAGAACTCCAACTATCCATCTCTTCTTATCATGAAACACTTGATGTCTTCAGAGAACCTCCTTGCAATAGAATGGTCAATATGTTACCATTCCACCAGCCTTGCTCAATCTCACCAGGAATGAGAATTCATCATGGAATTAGACCCATAGACATGTAACCACACTTTCGAGTGCACATTTTGCAGAAAAATAATGTGGGCATTTCCTAGAGGCACTGGGAATAAACAGGAACGTAACAACTACTTGACAACAAGGTGTAGAGCTGGATGAACACGGCAGGCCAAGCAGCATCATAGGAGCAAAATGGCTGACGTTTCGGGCCTGGACCCTTCATCAGAAATGCGGGAGGGGAAGGGGATTCTGAAATAAATAGGGAGAGAGGGGGAGGCGGGTAGGTGGGGAGTTAGGGAGGGGATATGTCAGTCCAGGGAGGACGGACAGGTCAAGGGGGCGGGATGAGGTTAGTAGGTAAGAGATGGGGGTGGGGCTTGAGGTGGGAGGAGGGGATAGGTAGGAGGAAGAACAGGTTAGGGAGGCGGGGACAAGCTGGACCGGTTTTGGGATGCGGTAGAGGGAGGGGAGATTTTGAAACTTGTGAAATCCACATTGATACCATTGGGCTGCAGGGTTCCCAAGCGGAATATGAGTTGCTGTTCCTGCAACCTTCGGGTGGCATCGTTGTGGCACTGCAGGAGGCCCAAGATGGACATGTCGTCTGAGGAATGGGAGGGGGAGTTGAAATGGTTCGCGACTGGGAGGTGCAGTTGTTTATTGCGAACCGAGCGTAGGTGTTCTGCAAAGCGATCCCCGAGCCTCTGCTTGGTTTCCCCGATGTAGAGGAAGCCACAACGGGTACAGCGGATGCAGTATACCACATTGGCAGATGTGCAGGTGAACATCTGCTTGATGTGGAAAGTCTTCTTGGGGCCTGGGATGGGGGTGAGGGAGGAGGTATGGGGGCAGGTGTCGCACTTCCTGCGGTTGCAGGGAAAAGTGCCGGGTGTGGTGGAGCTGGAGGGGAGTGTGGAGTGGACAAGGGAGTCACGGAGAGAGTGGTCCCTCCGGAAAGCAGATAAGGGTGTGGAGGGAAAGATGTCTTTGGTGGTGGGGTCGGATTGCAGATGGCGGAAATGTTGGTGGATTATGCGTTGGATCCGGAGGTTGGTGGGGTGGTACGTGAGGACGAGGAGGATTCTTTTTTGGTTGTTATTGCGCGGACGGGGTGTGAGGGATGAGTTGCGGGAAATGTGGGAGACATGGTTGAGGGCGTTCTCGACCACTGAGGGGGGGAAGTTGCGGTCCTCAAAAAACAAGGACATCTGAGATGTACGGGAGTGGAATGCCTCATCCTGGGAGCAGATACGGCGGAGGCGAAGGAATTGGGAATAGGGGATAGCATTTTTGCAGGAAGGTGGGTGTGAGGAGGAGTATTCTAGGTAGCTGTGGGAGTCAGTGGGCTTGAAATGAATATCGGTTTCTAGGTGGTTGCCCGATATGGAGACAGAGAGGTCCAGGAAGGGGAGAGAGGTGTTAGAGATGGTCCAGGTGAACTTAAGGTTGGGGTGGAAGGTTTTGGTGACGTGGATGAAATGTTCGAGCTCCTCGTGGGAGCACGAGGCGGCGCCAATACAGTCATCAATGTAATGGAGGAAGAGATGGGGTTTAGGGCCAGTGTAGGTACGGAAGAGGGATTGTTCCATGTAACCTACAAAGAGGCAGGCGTAGCTTGGGCCAATGCCGGTACCCATGGCCACCCCCTTTGTCTGTAGGAAGTGGGAGGAATTGAAAGAGAAGTTGTTGAGGGTGAGGACGAGTTCGGCTAAGCGGATGAGGGTGTCAGTGGAGGGGGACCGGTCGGGCCTGCGGGACAGGAAGAAGCGGAGGGCCTTTCGGCCAACTGTATGGGGAATGCAGGTGTGTAGGACTGGACGTCCATGGTAAAGATGAGGTGTTGGGGACCGGGGAATTTGAAGTTCTGGAGGAGGTGGAGGGCGTGGGTGGTGTCACGGATGTAGGTAGGGAGTTCCTGGACCAATGGGGAGAAAATGGAATCCAGATAGTTGGAGATAAGTTCGGTGGGGCAGGAACAGGCGGAGACAATGGGTCGACCAGGGCAGTCAGGTTTGTGGATTTTGGGAAGGAGATAGAAGCGGGCGGTGCGGGGTTGGGGAATGATGAGATTGGAGGCCGTGGGTGGGAGGTCACCTGAGGTGATGAGGTTGTGGATGGTTTGGGAGTTGATGGTTTGGTGCTCGGGGGTGGGGTCATGATCAAGGGGGCGGTAGGAGGAGGTGTCGGAGAGTTGATGTCTGGCCTCGGCGATGTAGAGGTCAGTGCGCCATACTACAACTGCGCCTCCCTTGTCCACGGGTTTTATGGTGAAGTTGGGATTGGAGCAGACGAGCGGATGGCTGCACGTTCTGCGGGGGAGAGGTTGGAGTGAGTGAGAGGGGTCGAGACGTTGAGGTGATTGATGTCTCGACGGCAGTTGGAAATGGGTCGAGGGAGGGTAGGAGGCCTTGGGGTGGTGTCCAGGTAGAGGGGGTGTGTTGGAGGCGGGAGAAGGGGTCAGTAGAGGGAGGGTTAGGTTCACGGTTGAAGAAGTAAGCGCGGAGGCGGCGGAAAAACCGCTCTATGTCCAAACGTGACCGGTATTTGTTGATGTTAGGGTGGAGGGGGACAAAAGTAAGCCCTTTACTGAGGACTGACCGTTCGTCCTCAGTAAGGGGGAGGTCTGGGGGGATGGTTAAGACTCAGCAGGGCTGGGTGTATGGTCCCCTCTGGAGCTGCTGGCTGTGGAGGCTGTGGGCGGAGCGACATCGGCGTCGGCTGTGGGCGGAGTTGCGTCGGCGTAGGCTGTGGGCGGAGTTGTGTCGGCGGTGGGCGGTGTTGCGTAATAACTACTTCATTGATTGATTGTCACATGTGCCGAAATACAGTGAAAAGCTTTGTTTATGAGCAATACAGGCAGGCCACAGCAAGCAAAGGATGTACAGATCAAAAAGACTTAGAGGCATTGTTGTGCCTTCTTGACTGACACATTTATGTGGGAAGTCCAGCACAGGTCATCGGTTATCATCACTCCGAGAAACTTGATGCTCTTCACTTTCTCAACCTCAGTTCCATTGATGTAGATGGGAGCATGTTCTCTTCCTTTCTTTCAGAAGTCAATGATTAGTTCTTTGGTTTTGTCGACTTTGAGAGACAGATTGTTTTTATTGCACCACGTCACCAAGCCCCCTATCTCCCTTCTGTGTTTTGACTCATCATTGTTAGATATCCGTGCCACTGCAGTGGTGTCATCAGCGAACTTGCAGATGGTGTTCATTTGGAATTTGGCAGCACAGTCGTAAGTGTACAGGGAGTACAGTAGGGGTCTGAGGATGCATTCTGGGGGGGCTCCAGTGTTGAGTGTTATTGTGGAGGAGGTGCAGTTCCTATCCTCACTGATTGCAGTCTGTGGGTCAGAAAGTTGAGGATCCAGTAGCAGAGGGCGGAGCCAAGACCAAGGCCATGCAGTTTTGACATCAGTCTGAAGGGGATAATGGTGTTGAAGGCGGAGCTGTAGTCAATCAGCAGGAGCCTGATGTAGGTGTCTGTGTTGTCCAGATGTTCCAGGGATGAGTGCAGAGCTAGGGATATGGCATCCTCTGTGGACCTGTTATGTCGGTAGGCAAATTGCACTTAAATGTTTTAATAGTGGTTCCACCAATACATTTCCTATGTCTCTCAGCCACCTTATACAAGACTAATCTTTTGTTTTGGCCTTTTGAACTTGGCTTCTTAACAGCCAGATATCATGGAAAAAAATCTGATTGCAAACGTCTGTTTTTCTTTAATTTAGCTTTGATAATTAGTTCCATTGGTCTCTCAACAAGAGGTTTTGTTGCAGTGGAGTCTACCATTTTTTTCTTTTGTTTTTAAACACGACTTTGCCACATTATTGCTGCCTTGTACTGTCCAGTTGAATAAATTGATATGGATGGGAATTCAGTTGAGTTTAGCAATGCAAGATCAAAATTAACTTATGAGAGTGAAAAAAAAAGAATTGCAGGCTAACTGGAGCCAGCCAGCAAACCATTCCCGGTTGATTTTACAAAATTAGGGCTAATGCGCTGAGGTGAATACATCAACTTTGCAGCACTAACACATTTGGATGACTAACAGTAGCTCATAATACGGCTTTGGTTTTTAAGGGCAGTTTGTCTAACAGGGAATGCACAATATCTAGCCCACGGCTCCAATTTAAATAGATTAAAGGTAAATGACTACAGGCAATGAAGAAGCTATTGTTCTAATGTTTATAAAACTTTAAATGTAAATTTAAATTCTTTGTTAGCCTTTTCCATGGTCATAACTAAAAAAAAGTGGGGATATTTGAAGTCAAGGTTGAGAGGAGAAGTAGTGAATAAAATTGAAGTGGATTTCTAGGTGCTACTCTACTGTGCAGCAACTCTAGGCCCTGGTATTAACCTACATTCATCACAAACAAAAGAAAACTTAATTCAGATTGTAAACTGAATGTGCACGATAGGTGATGGCTGGGCACAGTCACTGGACTAGCTGAAAACATTGATCGATAGACCAGCATGTTTGTCACAGAAGGGCTCAGCAAGCACCAGTGGCATGAATGGTTACCTTTGTCTGGAACCGAAAACAGTGACTTCCAATTACTTCTTCTGACAGCGAGGAATAAGTTCAATTCTTGTTCTTCAACTTCCAATGGTAAATCAGCCATCACCTGAATTGGGGAAAAGAACCACATTTTTGGAACACAGTAAGCAATTTTTTTTATTGATATGTCTTATTGTTAACTTTTTATTCTGTTGAGACTACTTGATATTTGAGATAGTACTTTTGAAGAGTCTATTGACTTCAAATATCCATCCATTTACCAATTATGTCCATTAAATCATCAAATACTCAGTCTCCTTAAATCCCTAAAAGCCAATGCTAACCTGATTGAATTCAGGGCACATCTAAAGATGCAAATCAGATTCACTACTAAATCTGATTTTCTCAGCAATTTTAAGTTTCCATTTATTCTGGAAATGAGGTTATAATTTAAATTTCCTGTAAAAGTTGCATTTGCAGTTGATGAAAAAAATGTGATTATTTCAAACAGAAATGTCTAGAAATGACTGCTGGTGATATTAGTAGACAAATTCTAGATACAGTCATATCACATTTCCTTGTCCATTATTTCTGCTGAAGTGTTAACTATTTAAATGCAACAGGGTAATAATGCTTGCCTTAAAGTAGTGAACTAATAAATGTTACATGATTGCATTAATCATCTGGCCACTAATATTGATTGTAGTACTTTCTAGGCTGATAAATAATAAAGTAATCCAAAGTAAAACAACAGATACAGATGGCAAAGCAAAAGAGAGATAGACAAAACAAAATGTTGAGTTGTTCAGAACAATCATTGGAAAATAGGTTGGCAGATTTGGACTAACAAGGTAATGAAAAATGAAATATAAGTACAGTGCACTGCAGGTCATTGAGCAGCTGTCAAGAGAGAAAACAGGTTAATGTTTTGGATGCGTACCTTTCATCAGGATAATTACAGCACTAAAATTTATTATATGAGTTTCTGTGCATGTTGACATAATTGGACCGACAAAAATAAACAATAACACAAATGTTGTACACATAACTTGCACTGCTGACTTCTAAAAATAATGGCACTTGAAAAACCACATTTTTGATTGAATATAGTATTTATAATTAAGTAAATGACGTAAAATTCTACACTTTTATGTTGATTTAAATTTAAGAGATATTGGCCTAAAAACGAACTAAAGCCTGACGTCATTTGCAATCTACCTTTGCATTTTCATTTTATCAGAGTTTATGCCATTGCATCATTTAGCCGACTATAATATTAAGCTGGACACAGTCTATTCTGCTCATTGCTGAGTGCTCAGTAGGAAGATCAACAGCATTCATTGACGTTTCTAAACGTTTCGAGCATGATGTTAAAGGTGAGATTGAGAAGCTGGAAACTGTTATTCACATTGATAGGAATGGAGGGTGTCTAATGTACTTTTGTTTGAAAAAGGTTGTAAGGAAAAACTGGGAAACTATAGACCTATGAGTCTGACTTCGGTTGTGGGTAAATTGTTGGAGCTGATTATAAAAGTAGGATTTATGGACATTTAGAGTGGCAAAGAATGAGTAGGGATAGTCAGCATGGTTTTGTGCGAGGAAGAGAGTGTCTCAAAAATTTGACTGAGTTTTTTGAAGAAGTTACCAAAAAGGTTGATGATGGCAAAGCAGTAGATGTTGTTTCTTTGAATTTTAGTAAAGCTTTTGACAAGGTTCTGCATTGTAGACTAGTTAGTAAAGTTAGATCATGTGGGATTCAGTGTGAACTTACCAATTGGGTACATAATTGGCTTAACGGCAGGAGATAGAGAGTAATGGTGGAGGGTTGCTTTTCAGACAGGAGGCCTGTGACCAGTGTTGTTCCACAGGGATCAATTCTGGGTCCTCTTTTGTTTGTCATTTATATAAATGATTTGGATGAGAATATAGAAGGCATGGTTAGTAAGTATGCGCATGACACCAAAATTGGTAGCATTGTAGACAGTGAAGCAGGTTTTCTAAGATTACAAAGGGATCTTGTTCAAATGGGTCAATGGGCTCAAAAATAGTAGATGGTGTTCAATCTGGATAAATGCGCAGTATTGCATTTGATACATCAAACAAGGGTAGGGCTTATACAATTAATGGTAGGGCCTTGGGTAGTGTAGGAGAACAGAAAGGACCTAAGGGTGCAGGTACATAACTCTTTAAAGTTTGCGTTACATATAGACAGGGTGGTTAAAAAGGCGCTTGGCACGCTTGCCTTCAATGCTCAGTCCTTTGAAAATAGGAGTTGGGACATTATGTTAAGGACGTACAGGACATTGGTGAAGCCTCTTCTAGAATACTGTGTCCAGTTCTGGTTGCCCAGTTATAGAAAGGATATTATCAAGCTGGAGAGGGGTCAGAAGAGTTTCACCTGGATGTTGCTTGTTATAGAAGGTTTGAGTTATAAGGAGAGGCTGGATAGGCTGGGACTTTTCTCACTAGAGCGTAGGAGGTTGAGAGGTGACCTGATAGAAGTTTATAAAATAATGAGAGATAGAGATAGAATTGATGGTAGTTGTCTTTTCCCTAAGATGGGGAACTTGAAGACGAGGGATCACATTTTTAAGGCGAGAGGAGAGATTTAAAAAAGACATAAGATGCAAATTTTTTACACAGAGATGGTTCGCGTGTGGAATGAACTTTCTGATGAAGTGTTGGATGAAGGTACAATTACAACATTTAAAAGACATTTGGAGGGATATATGAAAGCAAAGGTTTTGAGGGATATGGGCCAGGATGACGCAGGTGGGACTAATTTAGTTTAGGATTATGTTTGGCACGGACTGGTTGGACCAAAGGGTCTGTTTCCATGCTGTATGACTCTATGACTGTGATAGCATGCAGCATAGCTAGCCTGCCGCTCTTAAAGGGATTCATTGCACTCATTGTGTGGAAATTGTTGCTGACAGCCAGTATTAACACTGTCTGCCAATAGAAAAGTTGCAAAGGTTATTGGGTTTGCAGAGAGAGTTATCAGGAAAGGGATCTTGATGTTCACGGCCTCACCAACATATAGAAGTGGCCATTGACCAAAGAGTGTTCACTGTTGCCTTCCATTGTGCTGCAAACCCAAAGTATACAATGTGAAAGGAAATGGCTATGGGGAGGGTAAGTGCCTGGACCTGTGAGGGAGAGAGCTGCAGGACTTACTAATGTAAGGTCCTTTACAGGGCAATAACATTACACACAAACCTATGCATGACAGGAGACACAGACTTGGCAGCCCTCTAATTTCTGGCAAACCTAATGCATTGGCTCCCTATGTGCCGTAAACATCCCTGCCCTACATGTTGCTGACCACCTCATTCAGCACCAATGCTTCACCAAGGGGGCAACGGTGCCAGCAGAATGTTTAGAACTAATGTAAGCCTTGTTCATCCTGCTTTCCATACGCTGCAACAGACCCTCACCATCAATCCACACTACATCCTGCTTTAAGGACATAAAGTTAGGCATCATACTGCCACATTTAGAGCTACAGAGGCACTCAAACAAACAGATGTTATTGGTTTTGCAATACATTTATGCAGACAAGATACTTTACACATACAACACAGTCTCGCTTGTGCAACCTAAGTACCCTCAAAAAGATTTTTCTTTCTTTCTTTCACACTGCACCTCAGTGTTATTCCATATTCTGCAACTAGGATAAAGGGATACTGCTCAGCAGTGGTGCACTTTGGCCCTCAATGTTTATTCAGACAGTTCAGGAGGTGTTTGTGCCTGGATGGCCTGGGTGTGCCGAGGGCCTTCTTGGATTGAACTATTAAGGGTCAAAACAGGGACAGCCAGGATGGAAATGAAGGACCCAACTGCCTCTAGAGTACCCTGAGAGGAGACTTCTGAGAGATCTGTGTCTGGCTCCTTCTTTGGATGGCTGTTTCCTCGCCATGGAACTTTCTACAATTAAAGCACATGGCGACAGCAAGCTTCATTGTACTGGAAAATCTACAAACCTGTCTATATAACAGTAGCATCATCTGTATCCAAGAATGCCAATTCTGAAGGTTGTGCTATCTGCCCATACAGGGTAAATGACATCTCATGTCAACTGGAGCGGACTGTGTAAAGGGAGACATGTAAATTCAGTTGCTGTGGCTGTTGCTAGTTTAAAAAAATATATAGGAACAAGAAGGAGGGCTTGATGAAAGAGAATCAGGAGTTTGACTCTATATTAAGTGGTTGAAGTAATGGCAGTCCACAGGGAGCTAGAGATAATTTATCATGAATGCATTCAGTAAACTCTAAAAGTTTGGTAGATAAGCCCATACCAGCCACATTGTTGAGGAGATGAAGTTATCTAGTTTTAATTTGTTAAGGCTTGAGCTTGCTGGGAGAAAGTGGTCACTGATTGGAAAAGGAAGAGTGCTGGAGCAAAGAAGTAGCTTCAGGCAGCACAAATGTTTCTGTTAACAGATGCCAACATTTAGAGGAAGAGAAATCATTGCAGTCCACTCACAGTTCAGTGCAGCTGAGAATGGGCTAAAGAAACTGATAACCAACATTTCTTTGGTGCAGCTGAGAAAGATTAGAAATCACTATAGTCTGGAATGGTGCCAAGAGGACTGGAAAATGTCTAAGGCAACACCCCTGCTTATGAAGGGAAGGAGGCAGAAGACAGGAAATTATAGTCTAATTAGCCTGACCTCAGTCATGGTTAGGATTTTAGAGTCAATTATTATGAATGAGATTGCAGTGTCCTTGGAAGTGCATGATAAAATAGGACTGAGTCAGCATGACTTTATCAAGGGGAGGTTATGCCTGACAAACATGTTACAACTCTTTGAGGAGGTAACGAGTAAGTTAGACAAAGGAGAGCCAGCAGACATGATCTATTTGGATTTCCAGAAGGCATTTGACAAGGTGCCACACAGGAGGCTACGAAATAAGAAAAGAACGCATGGTGTTAGGGGCAAGGTACTGGCATGGATAGAAGATTGTTGGTAAGTTTGCAGATGACACAAAGATAGGTGGAGGGACAGGTAATGTTGAGAAAGTGAGAGGCTGCAGAAGGTCTTGGACAGGCTAAGAGAGTGGGCAAAAAAAAATGACAGTTGGTCTACAACATAGGAAAGTGTGAGGTTATGCACTTTGATAAGAAGAATAGAAGTGAAATAACTGCACAGGGATCAGTATCTTGTCACCAAGGCAACCATTAGTTACATTTGCACAGTACACTGTCTGTGGCCAGATAGCTCAGAGTCAGTTGCTCAAGTGAGGAGATTCTTAATCCCTGTTCATATCTGTCAGCCAGGGCTCCACGATTGGCCCAGGTTTAACAACCCCAATCAAGGATCTCATAATCAGTAAGATCCACCTAGTTCCAATTACGACAAGAGGCATAAACTATATTCTAAATGGGGAAAAGATTTGGAAATCTGAAGTAAAAAGGGCCTTGAGGTTTCTAGTTCAGTGCTCACTTACGGTAAACATGCAAGTTCACTTAGCAGTTAGGAAGGCAAATGAAAGGTTAGAATTCATTGTGAAAGGGCTAGAATAGAAGAGCAAGGATTCATAGCTGAGGCTGTATAAAGTCCAGGCAGACCGCATTTGGAATATTGAGGGTGGTTTTGGGCTCCATTTCTAAGGAAAGATGTGTCAGCATTGGAGGGATTTCAGAGCTGGTTTACAAAACTGATCATGGGGATGCAGGCCTTGTTACATAAGAAGCGGTTGAGGACGCTGAGGCTGTACTCGATGGAGTTTAGAAGGATGATGGTGATTTCATTCAAACTTATAGAATACTAGGAGGCCTGAATAGAGTGGGCACAAAGAAGATGTTTCTGCTAATTAGAGAGACTAGGACCCGAAGGCACTGTTTCTGAGTGAAGGGATGACCATTTAAAGCTGAGGTGAGGAGGAATTTCCTCAGCCAGAGGTTGGTGAATCTATGGAACTCATTGCCTCAGAAGTTTGTGACGGCCAAGTCATTGAATGTATTTAAGACAGAGATAGGTTCTTGATTACTAAGGGGCTTAAGGGTTATGGGAAAAGGCAGGAGAATGGGTTTGAAAAGCATTTCAGCCATGATCAAATGGTATAACAGACTCAATGGGCCAAATAACTTAATTCTGCTCCTATACGTTATGGTCTTATAGAGCTTAGAGAAATTCAACATGGATTCAATTAAGCTAACCCTCTGATAAAAGCTGACATTATGCCAATAATTAGATGCTTGGGAACAGTCTCAGAAGTCTTAGAAAACTCTGTCTCTGGAGTTGTTGAGGCAGTAATTTCAGAGAGGTGTTTAAGGGAGTTTTAAAGCCAGGGTATTTAAAATGAAGAACTGGAATCCCATGATAAACAAAATTTGGTGAATAAATGTGTCACTAACCTATGGCTGAGATCTATCTCTGACCCAGTGACCACTCAAAGTGCAGTTTGTATATTGTTTGACCACAAATTGTCTGTTAACTGATACATACTTCAGGTTAATCCTGAGTGTTAGAGTATAAGTACTACATATAGTGCAGACTGTTTTACTTTTCCAACTTTGTACATTAAAGTTTAAGCTGTTTGACCAAAACTGTAATCTTATGGTTTTATTAGTTTAGTAAATACCTGGGATCACAAATTTTGACTACTTTAAACAAAAATGGTTGCTAGCTCCTAGCCAGACTGTAACATAAATTTGGCAATCTCAGCTGAGGTCACAGCACAACATTGATAGTCTCTTTCTTCTTCACTAATTAATCTTACAATGCTAATTGCTTCTCTGGTTCTAAATGGGTCATCTTCTATGCATTACTGTACATTCTCACTCACTCTCTTTGTTATAGCTCTCCAAACAATCTTTGAACCACGGTCAATCAGACTAATTGTACAAAATTCAAAACTTCTGTATGTCTTTGATTTCTTTCTTCAAATGATTTTTATTGTCTACATGAAATCCTTTGACCATTCTGCTATTAAATAAATACCTTTGTACACCTTAATGTTATGAATATGCATCATATTTATTATTTCTAGAAGAACTTAAGTTTTGAAGAATTACAGAAAAATTGATTTATCTCAAGTTTTGTAGAAATGCTGGAGAGGCTTCTATAAAAGTTTGCTGCAAGATTCTTGTGGACACTGGAGGTTTTTATGAACAGAGTTTTCTACAACTGACATGACTGATGATGACTGCTTGCTTTGCTGTAGATCCCATTAGAGGTGTTTTAACAGTGACTGGAAAGGAACGTTTCTTATCTTCATTGGTCTTTAGTTGGGGGACAAGAAGCCAAGGAAGAGTTGCCCAGATGACCTCTCCCATTTCTAGAAAATAAACTGTTCTTGTTGAGTTAAGGATAAAATCTATTTGTACTTCAGAAAGAGTGATTGAAGGATTTCTCAACATTGTATGTCCTGAGCAAGATGTGTCTGCAAAGAATCCAGAAACAAACTTGTATGTTTAATGGCTTGGCCACACGTGCCAGAACATCAGGGCAACATACTCTAGAACATTCTACACTTTATCCTCTTGCCTTCAAGAGTAACTCATTGGTCAAAGCATCTTTTTTTTCAGAATGCCAATCTCTTAACAAAGACAATTGTTTGATTTTTCTCTTCTCTGACAAGTATCTCCCTGTGTATTTGTAGTTTAGGATTATTTAGAGAGATAAACATTTACACTATATGTCTATATTACTGAAGTTGTAAATTAATCAAATCATTGCATCTTCATCGGACACATAATGTTTTGAAGATAAACCAAAAGTTCTATTTATTTGAAAACAAGTTTGATATATATTTCCCAAAAAAAGGATAAGGCACTTAATTGCTCCTCTGGTTACCTGGAAAAAGTATTTTTATTTCGTGTTGTGACCCACGGAGTAATGGGAAACATTGATGCTAAGTTCATTCCATATTTTTAATCAACTCTTGCAGGTTTTCCATTTATTTAAGCCACTTTTCCAATTATTATCTCATTTATACCTGCTCTCATTTCAATCCATTTTATTTCTGATCCAGTGAAGTTGATGTCATCATTATTCTCTTCATCTCGTTCAATCATTTAAGGCTTCCCATTTTATGCATAAATGAAAAGTCCTCCTTCAAATGTTTCCTTACTTCATCAGGGTTTAATAATAAATCACCTCCTTTACAGTGTATTACTGTTGCTTTCAGTCCTTTGTGGTCAGTGGCACTAATCTCCTTTCCTTTTCTATACATAAAGTCAACTTCTGTCATCGATCCAATTCTTCATGTGTTTCACGCTGTTCTTTTAACCAGTGCTTTTCCATCTGTTCCAGTTTCCTTTTTAACTCATTAGGAAAACACTTACATTTCATTTTGCCTTCTTCAATATTGATATTCTTCCATTTTCTTCATTCTTCCATCCTTTTGGCAAAATTGAATCAGAAACCATTGTTTCTCAATGCTATTTCCCCTAGAAGCCCTTTGATTGTTGATCTCAGTTCTTGACAGGCTATTTAATATATTTTCGTTACTTATCCCTTTTGGTGGGATCCTTGCCTTACCCAGCTAGTGTTACACTTACTTCATTTGCAAACTTTTTCATTTGTTTCTTTCAGCCTTCACTGTTCCACTGTTTTCCATGGATTTCACCTTGGATCATCATCAGTTGGAATCCTGTTTACATTTTTACAAGATTCTGATCTGAGTTCGCATCCACACTTGACCGAGCTTTCACGTTTTTAACAGTATTCCTGTATCTTTGTCTCATCAATCTCTAGACCAATTGCAATCTTCCCATATCATTAAATATTTTCCATGCGCTCCATCACTTTTTATGATACCTAAGTGATGTATTTGTTATCATGAATTCTGTTCTTCTGCAAAAATCTACTAGTTTTTGAACTTTCTCATTTATTTTACTGAGACTCTACAGTCCAATTTCTTTGTTATTTTGCCCTTCTTTAGTAATCCACCAATTTTCCATTACAATCTCATAGCTGTTTCCACTTTGTTTTTCAATTAGTCATCTATGATACATTTCGTCAACTTCCTCATCTGCAAGTTCACTTATGAACATCAAACATGAATGATGGTAATGTTCACTTCTTGGTCCTTAAGTTTCACCAGTATCAATCTATCTGAATTGTATTTCATTTCACTTACATATTGTACAGCTTCTTTGTTTATTAGTGCTGCTACCCCTTATTTGTTTTCTTCACCAACTAAGTATATCATTCTTACTTTATCATTTACAAAGGCATCTTGTTCACCATACTTCAGGAAACCCAGTAAATCTAACCTCTCTTTCTCTATTTGTTATTATAGGTTCTTTAGCTTTCTATTTCTGTTCATTGCTTACACTTGACACATCTATTCTTTTCTAATAAAATCAATCTTATATATGCGGGGATTTTGCTGGATGTTCGTTAGAATCAGAATTAGGTTTTATTGTCACATACTCAAGTACCGGGATAGATGAGTACAGTGAAAAGTGTACAAAGTCACCATTTCCAGTGCTATCTAGGCGCCTAGGTAAAAATTAGAAAAATAAGGAAATAAAGTTAAAAGTTTAGCATTACAGTCCTTCTAAATTTGAAAGAGAGAAAAAAAATAGAAGACGGAGCAGACAAGTCCACATTTGGTTTCAACTCGGGTCCACCCTGGGCTTCACCTCGAGGCTGCAAGTCCATGTGGGGCTTCATGTTCATCTGGGGAACTTCACATCCTCTGTTGCCAAATATTACTTTACCTGTCCCTTGACAAGGGATCCTGTCTTTGCCATTGGTGTTTATTTATGCTGATGCCATCCTAAGCCATTTTCTTGGCTGTTTTTAGAGGAGATTCACTATTGAATTTCACTGTGGGGCAGTTCAGCCACTGACAACTTGACTATTGTGACAGGTAATGCTGACCTCACATGTCTGGCCTGACGTTATCCTATGCAATTGACCTAACATTCCTCGTGTTCAACATTACTATAACAATAATTTGAATTTATGCAGCACTCTTAATGCAAGAAAATGCCCCAAATTTGAAATTAAGGTGTTGGTGGACAAGGAACCAATATGGATCAGAGGGGTTAGGTAAGCAGGATTTGGTGTGAGTTAGAATACAATGAATAGTGGAATGAGTACAGTTGTGGTTGGAGTTCCAGTTTATGGATGGTGGAGGATAAAATATGAGCCAGGAGAGCATTGGAATACGCATCAGAGACTGTAGGAACTGCAGATGCTGGAGAATCTGAGATAACAAGGTGTAAAGCTGGATGAACACAGCAGGCCAAGCAGCATCAGAGGAGCAGGAAGGCTGACGTTTCAGGCTGAGACCCTTCTTCAGAAATGGGGGATGGGAAGTGGATTCTGAAATAAATAGGGAGAGGGGGGAGGTGGATAGAAGATGGATAGAGGAGAAGATAGGTGGAGAGGAAACAGACAGGTCAAAGAGGCGGGGATGGAGCCAGTAAAGGTGAGTGTAGGTGGGGAGGTAGGGAGGAGATAGGTCAGTCCAGGGAGGACGGACAGGTCAAGGGGGTGGGATGAGGTTAGTAAGTAGGAGATGGGGGTGGGGCTTGAGGTGGGAGGAGGGGATAGGTGGGAGGAAGAACAGGTTAGGGAGGCGGGGACAAGCTGGGCTGGTTTTGGGATGCGATAGGGGGAGGGGAGATTTTGAAGCTTGTGAAGTCCACATTGATACCATTGGACTGCAGGGTTCCCAAGCGGAATATGAGTTGCTGTTCCTGCAACCTTCGGGTGGCATCGTTGTGGCACTGCAGGAGGCCCAAGATGGACATGTCGTTTGAGGAATGGGAGGGGGAGTTGAAATGGTTCGAGACTGGGAGGTGCAGTTGTTTAGTGCGAAACAAACGTAGGTGTTCTGCAAAGCGGTCCCCAAGCCTGCACTGGTTTCCCCGATGTAGAGGAGGCCACAATGGGAACAGCAGATACAGTATACCACATTAGCAGATGTGCAGGTGAACATCTGCTTGATGTGGAAAGTCTTCTTGAGGCCTGGGATGGGGGTGAGGCGGGAGGTGTAGGGGCAGGTGTAGCACTTCCTGCGGTTGCAGGGAAAAGTGCCAGGTGTGGTGGGGCTGGAGGGAAATGTGGAGCGGACAAGGGAGTCCCGGAGAGAGTGGTCCCTCCGGAAAGCCGATAAGGGTGGGGAGGGAAAAATGTCTTTGGTGGTGGGGTCAGATTGCAGTTGGTGGAAGTGTCGGAGGATGATGCGTTGGATCCGGAGGTTGGTGGGGTGGTATGTGAGGACGAGGGGGATTGGTTGTTATTACGGGGAGGGGGTGTGACGGAAGAGTTGAAGGAAATGCGGGAGACACGGTCGAGGGTGTTCTCGACCACTGATGGGGGGATGTTGCGGTCCTTGAAAAACGAGGACATCTGAGATGTACGGGAGTGGAATGCCCCATCCTGGGATCAGATACGGCAAAAGCAAAGGAATTGGGAATAGGTGATGGCATTTTTGCAGGAAGGTGGTTGGGAGGAGGTGTATTCTAGGTAACTGTGGGAATCGGTGGGCTTGAAATGGATATCGTTTTCCAGGTGATTGCCAGAGGTGAAAATAGAGAGGTCCAGGAAGGAGAGAGAGGTATCAGAGATGGTCCAGGTGAACTTAAGGTTGGGGTGGAAGGTGTTGGTGAAGTGGATGAACTGTTCGAGCTCCTCGTGGGAGCACGAGGTGGCACTGATACAGTCATCAATGTAATGGAGGGAGAGATGGGGTTTAGGGCCAGTGTAGGTACGGAAGAGGGATTGTTCCTCGTAACCTACGAAGAGGCAGGCATAGCTTGGGCCCATGCGGGTACCCATGGCCACCCCGTTTGTCTGTAGGAAGTGGGAGGAATTGAAAGAGAAGTTGTTGAGGGTGAGGACGAGTTAGGCTAAGCGGATGAGGGTGTCAGTGGAGGGGGACTGGTCGGGCCTGCGGGACAGGAAGAAGCGGAGGGCCTTTAGGTGATCTGCATGGGAAATGCAGGTGTATAGGGACTGGACATACATGGTAAAGATGAGGTGTTGGGGACCGGGGAATTGGAAGTTTTGGTGGAGGTGGAGGGCGTGGGTGTCGTCATGGACGTAGGTAGGGAGTTCCTGGACCAAGGGGGAGAAAATGGAGTCGAATTAGGTGGAGATAAGTTTGGTGGGGCAGGAGCAGTTGGAGACAATGGGTTGACCAGGGCAGTCAGGTTTGTGGATTTTGGGAAGGAGATAGAAGCAGGTGGTGCAGGGTTGGGGAACGATGAGGTTGGAGGCTGTGGGTGGGAGATCACCTGAGGTGATAAGGTTGTGGATGGTTTGGGAGATGATGGTTTGGTGGTCGGGGGTGGGGTCATGATCAAGGGGGCAGTAGGAGGAGGTGTCGGAGAGTTGGCGTCTGGCCTCGGCGATGTAGAGGTCAGTGCGCCATACTACAACTGCGCCTCCCTTGTCCGCGGGTTTTATGGTGAGGTTGGGATTGGAGCGGAGGGAGCAGAGGGCTGCGCGTTCTGTGGGGGAGAGGTTGGAGTGGGTGAGAGGGGTGGAGAGGTTGAGGCGATTGATGTCACGATGGTAGTTGGAGATGAAGAGGTCAAGGGAGGGTAGGAGGCCTTGGGGTGGAGTCCAGGAGGAGGGGGTGTGTTGGAGGCAGGAGAAGGGGTCAGTAGAGGGAGGGTTAGGCCTCACGTTAAAGAAGTAAACGTGGAGGCGGAGGCGATGGAAAAACTGCTTAATGTCCAAACGTGAGCGCTAGTCGTTGATGTGTGGGTGGAGGGGGACAAAAGTAAGCCCTTTACTGAGGACTGACCATTCGTCCTCAGTAAGGGGGAGGTCCGGGGGGATGGTGAAGACTCGGCAGGGCTGGGTGCTATTGACTTGTCTGGAACTGCTGGCTGTGGAGGTGGTGGGCGGAGCGATGTTGGCGTCGGCTGTGGGCGGAGTTGCGTTGGTGTCGGTGGTGAGCGGAGTTGTGTTGGCGTCGGTGGTGGGCCGAGTTGCATTGGCGGTGGTGGGCGCAGTTGCGTCGGCGTTGGCGGTGGGCGGACTTGCGTCGGCATCGGCGGTGGGCGGAGCGGGGTAGGAGGCGGCAGCAGCGGTGACGGTAGGTGCGTCCTCAGTGTCTATGGTGTTGGCTTCGGAAATGGAGGCAGTGGCATCAGCAGCGGTGTCGATGGCGTTCACTGTCCCGGAAGTGGTGTACCCGGCGGCAGAGGATGTGATGTCATCCGTGGGTCCTCCGACAGTGGCCTCATGGCCAATGGCGGCGGGCACATTGTGGGGAAGGTCCTGGGTAGGGTTGGGGATTTGGGGGTGGAGGAAGCCCGTTTTGGGTGGCAGGCACCTGTTTACTGTACTTATGGTTTTTTGTGTCCAATAAAGCTGAGTAGAATTGTGAGTTCAGGTTATGGATCCTACAAAGAATAAAAAACAGGAGAGGTCCTTTGCAGGTCTGGGAGAGGGAGGCTCTGAGCTGGGGTAGGCTTGATTACAGTGATGGGAGATGCCGGCGCATCGCTGCGCGTGTGTGTTTCAGGAGCCGCAGGGAGAAACGTTTCTGAAGGGTCTCAATGTTCTGAATGTAGACATTGTCACGGATGGGGCCAAATTGGGAAGGCCTGAATGTGGACTGTAGTCCATTGGGGATGATCTGGTTCCATAGGCAGGTACTAAGAAAGGTGATGTAGTACCTGGTTTGCGTCAGGACATGGTCGAGCAGTTTCAAGGCCGAAGAGATTACGAGAGAGTTGAAGTGGGAGAGAGATCCACTAAGGTTTTTCTGGAGGGACGAGGGTAACTTCTTCAAGGTAGGCATCCTTAGAAGAGGCTTCGTAGTGGGGTAAAAATTGTTTCAGAGATAGTAGGAACTGCAGATGCTGGAGAATCTGAGATAACAAGGTGTAGAGCTGGATGAACACAGCAGGCCAAGCAGCATCAGAGGAGCAGGAAGGCTGACGTTTCAGGCCGAGACCCTTCTTCAGAAATGGGGGAGGGGAAGGGGATTCTGAAATAAATAGGGAGAGAGGGGGAGGCGGATAGAAGATGGATAGAGGAGAAGATAGGTGGAGAGGAGACAGACAGGTCAAAGAGGCGGGGATAGAGCCAGTAAAGGTGCGTGTACGTGGGGAGGTAGG
The DNA here is from genome assembly GCF_021869965.1 of Rhincodon typus. Classification (NCBI taxonomy): domain Eukaryota; kingdom Metazoa; phylum Chordata; class Chondrichthyes; order Orectolobiformes; family Rhincodontidae; genus Rhincodon; species Rhincodon typus. Next base: position 36,587,880 of record NC_063338.1, read on the forward strand.
GAGGAGATAGTTCAGTCCAGGGAGGATGGACAGGTCAAGGGGGTGGGATGAGGTTAGTAGGTAGGAGATGGGGATGGGGCTTGAGGTGGGAGGAAGAACAGGTTAGGGAGGCGGGGACGAGCTGGGCTGGTTTTGGGATGCGGTCGGGGGAGGGGAGATTTTGAAGCTTGTGAAGTCCACATTGATACCATTGGGCTGCAGGGTTCCCAAGCGGAATATGAGGTGCTGTTCCTGCAAACTTCGGGTGGCATCGTTGTGGCACTGCAGGAGGCCCAGGACGGACATGTCGTCTGAGGAATGGGAGGGGGAGTTGAAATGGTTCGCGACTGGGAGGTGCAGTTGTTTAGTACGAACCGAGCGTAGGTGTTCTGCAAAGTGGTCCCCAAGCCTGCGCTTGGTTTCCCCGATGTAGAAGAGGCCACAACGGGAACAGCGGGAACAGGGACCACTCTCTCCAGGCCTCCCTTGTCAGCTCCACACTCCCCTCCAGCCCCACCACACCCGGCACTTTTCCCTGCAACCGCAGGAAGTGCTACACCTGCCCCTACACCTCCTCCCTCACCCCCATCCCAGGCCCCAAGAAGACTTTCCACATCAAGCAGATGTTCACCTGCACATCTGCTAATGTGGTATACTGCATCCGCTGTTCCCGTTGTGGCCTTCTCTACATCGGGGAAACCAAGAGCAGGCTTGGGGATCGCTTTGCAGAACACCTACACTCGGTTTGCACTAAACAACTGCACCTCCCAGTCGTGAACCATTTCAATTCCCCCTCCCATTCCTCAGATGACATGTCCATCCTGGGCCTCCTGCAGTGCCACAATGATGCCACCCGAAGTTTGCAGGAACAGCAACTCATATTCCGCTTGGGAACCCTGCAGCCCAATGGTATCAATGTGGACTTCACAAGCTTCAAAATCTCCCCTCCCCCTACCGCATCCCAAAACCAGCCCAGCTTATCCCCACCTCCCTAACCAGTCCTTCCTCCCACCTATCCCCTCCTCCCACTTCAAGCCCCACCCCATCTCCTACTTACTAACCTCATCCCGCCCCCTTGACCTGTCCATCCTCCCCGGACTGACCTATCTTCTCCCTAACTCCCCACCTGCACTCACCTTTACTGGCTCCATCCCCGCCTCTTTGACCGGTCTGTCTCCTCTCCACCTATCCTCTCCTCTATCCATCTTCTGTCTGCCTCCCCCTCTCTCCCTATTTATTTCAGAATCCCCTTCCCCTCCCCAATTTCTGATGAAGGGTCTAGGCCTGAAACGTCAGCCTTCCTGCTCCTCTGATGCTGCTTGGCCTGCTGTGTTCATCCAGCTCCACACCTTGTTATCTCAATGGAATACACATCTTTGGACTGAACAATAGCACGCATTCGTATTCATCCTGTCTTTTACGGGTTGAGGCAGAGACAGAGTCAGCTGATGTTACAGAAAGTTGAAGTAGAGAGAGTGTGAAATGGAGAAGTTGTGGTGTCTGAATTTCAGCTCAGGCTCAGACGCAATGTTGAGGTGACAAACAATTTGGTTCAACCTGAGACAAAGGCCAGAGAAGTGGATGGAATCAGAGGAAATGGTGTGAACCAAGGACAGTTGTATAAGTCTGCACAATATTTAGCTGGAATAAAATGCGACCCGTGCACATCTAGATTCAGATAAGCTCTTTGAGAATACAGTTTAAGATGGTAGTGAAGTACAGCAATGCATCACCACTGTACGTATGGAAGCTGATGTCAGTTTGTACAAGGAACATTCTGTATGTGTATGACACAGAGACATCAGCAATTCTTCTAATGTCCCCACTTGAGATGGTTGATTTAGTGACACCAGATTTTCCACTGAGAGAAAGCCACCCAAATTGAAAACTTGTCTGTTCATGGGATTGCCACACTGACCATTGAACAGGGATACATGGACAATCACATTCTGAACCTCCTTCAATGCACTGGAATTCCTGCTACACTGTAATAGGTAGGCCAAATTGTTTATAGTATACTTCATTTCGATCCCACGTGGTGTTAAGCAAGAATATCAGCAAAATTATGTCAGAATGTTATAGTATAAATAATAAATCAAAAGAAACAATTATGAATAAAGATCAAAATGGAAATTAATAGGAAATTAGATATTATAAAGGAATAAATGAATGATTTTAACCTTTTTAGAACTCAGTTTATCTCAACTATACCATTTTTAGCAACCATTGCATAAAATCTACTACTGAATGTATAATCAGATATCCAGAAACATGACAGACTCACTAAGGGTTAACAAGTCATTTTTAATCAACCTGTTCAGAGATTTTACTATGTACCTCTGTAGGAGGTACAGTGTAGGACTTAAACCAAGTCCTCCTGACTGAGAGATAGGAAATTACCACTCCACCACAAGAACCCTTCAAGTCATTAGCTTAAATGGTCAATTACCTGAGGGCCATATTTCTTATGTTTCATGAGCATAAACCTGTTTTTTGTGGATCACATTTCCACTGTATATCTCATTCCATTCTAGTGGTTGGTCAATTCACAGACCCCAAGTTTGTATTCCTGTAATATTGAAAATTGCCCCACTGTCTATGACTGACAAATGTGTTAATTGCAATTGTCAATAAAGCCACTCTCTTTTTCATTCTTATTGCTGCCAGTATTTCAGATTAAATAACAGAATGGGAGCGAGGATAAGTGGCAATTCTGTAATGGGTCGTACATTTGGTAACTCTAAGGCCTTTTCATGCATAGGCTTTTATTGCATTATTGAATGAAATATGCTCGCACTAATTTCCTCAGGTCATTAGAAGCAAAGGGAGCATTATACAATTCTGAACATAAGGCATAAAGAAAGAGGCTGCAAAATAACAGGTGAAACTAAATGATAACAACTTCCTGGCTGTGGGATTTTTCATTCTTAATATATTAAATTTTATCGGAATAAATTATATAGCTCCAGTGTATTTATATTGTATGACTGGTAGCAATGAATGAATGTATTGTATTTATGCATTGTTGTGACTAACAGCACAGCTGTAAAATATTCCATATTCATTTCTGTTAGAGGTAATTGATAAATTTATTCTAACTTGCTGTCGAGCACCTGAAGGTACCAAAGACTTCTACTTCCATTCTTTCCATTTCTTGTACGTTCTGCAGATTATGTTCCAGGTTGTCAGTTTATGAAACCAAGTTCTTCGCTTGACCAGAGTGCACAGTCTTTCAGTGTCAACTGTGATGCAGTGATAACGATATCACCTTTGAGTTAAAGTTTGTGAGTTCAAGTCCCAATTGAGTCTCTTGAGAACAAATGCAAGCAGCAAGGGAGCTAACAGCCATGGGGGTACTTTGTCACAACCCATCTGTTAAGGTGCATTGATACTCAAGCCTTACTACTCCTGAGATTATCGCAAAAATTAAATTTACTCAATGTGCTAAATGTATATTTCTGATGAACTCAGCTTTACAGAAAACAATAGCCGGTTTCTGTACTCAACAAGAACTACTGTCTATGATAAACAAGTTGTTTCTAACCGCAAGAAAACAAAAATATATATGACCAGAATATAATGGCACTAGCAAAATTCTAACCCCTGTCTTAAACCCAACATACACAAAAAAAAGGTATAGACAAGCAAACATGGGTGGAGGGAAAACTTCTGGAGAAGTAATGTTCAATAGCACCAGTCCATGAGTTTTGATGAGGTCGCCCTTTCTTTTTTCCCCAAGAACTTCTGTTCTCCAATCTCCTTATTTCCAGATTCTTTCAGTCTTTCAGTTGCTGATTAGAGGCAACAGCTTAAAGTAGCTGGTGAGAGAAAATATCTAGCTTCTTTCAGGCTTTGGTTACTTCACTTGAGTGAGAGAGAGCGAGCGCGAGACAGGCAGACAGAGACAGAGACCTTATCTTTTCTGCAGTCTGAAACCTTCTCCATCTATATCATACGCACATGACCTGTTCACCTACTCAGGAGCCAGACAGTTGTTATCACACTGACAAAGTCTGACATGCACAACTGGTCCTGAGTACACAAACCAAGCAGCAACTTGTTGCTGGGCGAAGCTCACTCTGCACACTCACTATGGTGCTGTGGCATTTTAGATCACTTCCCCACTGCTTCAACAAAGCAACAATATTAACACAAGTCACACTGAGTTGCAGTAATTCGGAAATATGTTTCATCTCAAGGTATGTTAAACACAAACAACAAAGCACAAGATTTACATCCATTCATCTTTCCTCATCCCCTTATACAAGCTTAATGAATTTTTCAACATTTCTTAAATGTTTAACATATTCCATCATTTCATGATCAGGGCGATGCAGCTGCATTTACATTATCTTTTCCAGCAAGGTGAGTATTTCTTACATTAAGTGGCTGAAACAACATACTGTTTCTGAATAGTTTTACATCCCAGGTGTTAACCCTTTCAATTAATTCCAATTATGGTCAGTGAGGACTAATGTTTCTCTGCTGTCATTGTTGATCACAGACTTCAAAGTGTTAGAGAGTCAATAGTAATCCCAAATTCTCCTTTTTGTGGTAGAGTACTTCTTCTGATACTGGTTTAGTTTCTTTGTGAAGTACACCACTATCTTCTCTATTCCCAACTCATCATCTTATAACAAGGTAACACCCATTCCCAAGTTACTATCATAAGTCGCTATTTTAAAAGTATTGGAAAAATCAGGACCAGTCAACACCAGTTCATTTATCGTAATAGCCTTCAGCTTCTTAAAGGCTGCTTGGCATTCCGCTGACCATACCACGTATACTTGTTTCCTTCACAAAATCAGTAAAGGTATAGCCAACATATTGAAGATTGGCATAAAGTTCCAGTTCAAGCCACACATTTTGAAATTCTGTATGTTTTAGGACAAATAACACCATCAGTGAACTCCAGTTGCTTTGGCTAAGTTCAATCAAATGATTTTCCAGCATGTGTTGTATTTCTGTTTCATGTGAGTTTGTTTTTTCTCAGCTCAACCAAGACAGATTTTGTTTTCGTACAGTCATAGAGTCATACAACATAGAAACATGCCCTTCCACCCACCATGTCTATGCTAACCAAACTACACTAATCCCATTTACCCATACAGGGTATATAGTCTACTACTGCCCTGGCACTTTAATGCTTCTTAAATGTTGCAAGACTACCTGCCTCCAGCACCATCTGCATGAATTTTTTCCTCTCTCAGATCTCCTCTAAATCATTTGCTCCTCCCCTTAAACTTATGCTGTCTGGTCTTAAACATATGGGGAAGAGATTCTCATGACCCACTCTGTCTATACCTCTCGTAATCTGGTATACCTCAATAAGATCCCCCTCTTCCATTCCAAGGAAAACAATCCCAGCCTACGCAGTCTTTCCTCATAACTGAGACTTTCCATCCCAGGCCAAATTCTGATGAATCTCTTCTGCAGCCTCTCCACTGCAATCATGTCCTGTTAGTAGACTGGCAACCAGAACTGCGCCCAGTGTTGTGATGCCAGCTATGTAGGTCATATATCCAAAAGCAAAGTACTAACCATACTAAATCTGCCCATGCTTGCAAAGTTCTCAAAACAGTGTTCAACATTAGATGTAACTTGATCATTTGATTGAGACTGTAAAATACATCTGTGTTGATAAGTATAAATTTACCTTTCAAAAAGTACTTTCACTTTTAACTTACTATTTGAGCTTCTATCTTTGGCAAATGTTTGTCTCATATTGATCGAGCATTTATTCAATTTTATTGGGGTAATTTGAATTAATTCCTTGCATAATCAAAAACTAAATTAAGATTCTCATTAGATCAGAACAAATTAGAATTTCTGGTGACTGCTGCAGGACAAGACAAAGGACTAAACATTGGATTAGGAAATTGTTGAAAAAAAATAAAGTAACAAACAACTTATATCATGGAACATAGACTAATGATAATGCAGACAGATATTAGAATGAAATCAACCTCCTCAAGGCACAAAGTAAAGTTGGATCCCGTGTCCGCTGAAGAAAATAATGTACTGGGTTTTACAATGTTATCATTTTGATTGAAGTAAAGATTGACAGTAAACTTTGGAAGCCAACGAAAGGTTGAAATGAAAGTTCTAGCATTTAATGCTTTTTATCGTGCAGCAAAGGTGATGGTATTATCCAAAGTAAGGATCAAGAGATCCAGGAATTGAAACAGTTTTTCTTTTGAAAACGAGAAACTGGTCAATTAAAAAGAATTGGCTCAGTTAAGTACAGATCCCTGATTTGGAAAGAGTTAGTGATACCCATCCCTGTTACCTCATTTATGATGTCAGTCCAAATGCACCCATGACTGAGGTACAAGAGTTAAAAAAAAACTTGCTGAAAGTCAGCAAGAAATGAATTTACACAAGTCTGACTTACAGGACGCCAGAAGTGCCCTGGGACAATATATCAGTGAACAACACTCTAGAGTGACTCACGCGCACTGTCATAAGTAAGTATATGATTTGGAAGGGGAAAAACAATGATTGTACTTCCATCTGCAGTTGCTAAAGGAGAACATTTTATTGCTGTCGCCAAGATGCACATCACCTACACATGTGCCAATGGGACCAGTAATGCCACACCATCACAGCAGAGCCATCCTCACCAGGATGTGTTTATTCATACACAAATTATGTCAGGAAAGGAAATCATTCTTATAACTCAGAGGTACTGCTGATTTCAGCTACAATCAGCAGTTGGTTTAGCCACAGATTTAAATATTTCACAACATACCAATCAATTTGGAGCAGTTCAGATATAAACTCAGAGCTCACTTACAGATGGGTAATGTTGGTTTCAATTAGTTGGAAGCACACAGGTGCTAGAGCTTTTCCAGAGTTCCGATGAAGGTTTTTCTACATTCCAAATTTGGACAAAACTGCCAACAGAAAGTAAATAGTTTACAAAAACCTTCTCCCAGCCCTGAATGACATAGGTAATGATGAGCTAATTGGGAAAATATGTTGAGATCTGAAAAATGAAATTCCCGAAAGCCTGATTTTTGCACCCAAGATTTGAACTTCAGAATAAGAATCTCACCAGTAAGCAGTGAGCTAGTTGCATGTATTTACATTACATCAAGACCCAATTTCACCTCATTGATATGAAGGTTGCTATTCTCCCACACAGTAGGCAGAAACTAAATGGCAACCATTCCGAGCATGAAAGTCAGAGTGGGCACCTGGTAGTTCCAACTTAGCACATGGTTCTGCTAGTCTCCATCTCAACCAGAAGTCTCCAACATCTTAGGGCATTTTTGAAATTAGGTTTTTCAGATTCTGGCTTTGGAAGCACTATACCGTGAGTACAACTGACAATCCTAAATTGATTGCCAATGTAATTCTTTGCGCAGTCAGAATGAATAGGCAAATGTTGCTCAATTGCAGAATGTGCGGTCACTGTGCCACCGAGCAATGGTATTATCAATGAATGCAGTCTTTATGATTTGCCATCCAATCCAGTTTCATGCCTGTCAAAAATGTGTACATTGGTCTGAGAGCATAAACATAGTCAAAATTAGGGATTCTCCCACTGAGCCGATATATGCTGTTCCTCCATTTGGCCAGACATACGTCTTGCACTTTCTTTCTAAGTTACACCAAATCTAGTATATGTTCCAATAATATCAGAAACAACTGTTCAAGAGGTGAGAGAATGAAAAAAATACTGCAAGAAAAAGTGTTTGTATGTCTACTTGCAGTCATGATGTTTTTCATACTTTACTGTCCATTTATTGATTTATGAGTGCTTGATCCACCCCCTTTGTCAGTTGTATTTAGGTGTGTCTTAAAACAATATGAATGTCATTGCTTTGATTCTTGAATCTTTTCGAATTTGGCAACTGCAAAACTACAACTTTTGTTAGTTCAGTTGCAAGCATTGCACTTGTTTGTTACTTATTATTAGAGATGAGTGGCAGCAATCCAGCAAGTACTGTCCAAAAATAAAGCACTCTACTTGAATAGGAGTATGTACAATTTCAAAACTAAATAAGTAGTTTCAAGGTTAATTACCTCTTTCAAAACTTAAAGTCTCACTAGTACACAGCAGAACTTCTAGTCAGTTGTAATGATGGCTGAATGCGAGAGTCTTTAATTGTAAATAAAGAAAATGCACACACATATACATGAAAGTTTTCAATTTTAAGTATTTAATTGTGAATCGAAATTTAATAATTATACCAGAGAAATAAATTTGAAATGAATTCTTACAAAGGTAAGGCTAGGGGAACTTGTAAGGATCCTTTGTTACTTTTAACTCACAAGGCCAAATTCAAACAAATTTGTGGAAATTAAAATGGGATGGAAGTGTACGTAAATTTGAGATGCAGCTTTTAAAATGAAGTCTATAAAGAAGTGGTAAGGCAATGTGCTTTTGCAAAATTTCTGCTCAGCTCTTCGAAGTTAATATTTCTTTTACAGCTTTAGTATTTTTAGATATTATGCATTTTTAGCTACGTTTTTACAGTTATGATTGAACATATTGAATGATTTATTTGATTCCTGACCAAAGCCACAATGGATTTTTAGGGGTTTTATTAAGTCTTTTTTTGGAAAAAATGTCTCAATGTATTTCACTAAAGGACTGGCTGCACTGTGGCTGAGTGGTTAGCACTGCTGCCTCACAGCGCCAGAGACCCAGGTTTGATTCCACCGCAGGGGTGACTGTCTGTGTGGAGTTTGCACATTCTCCCCATGTTTGCGTGGGCTTCCTCTGGTACTCCAGTACAAGCGTGGATTGGATATGCTAAATTTCCCGTAGTGTTCGGGAATGTGTAGATTAGGTGGGTCATAAGGGGATGGGTCAGTATGGAGTTGTTGGGCCAAAAGGCCTGTTTCCACACTGTAGGGATTCTATGACTGGATATTTAAAAGAAATTGAATATGCGCACATGTTAGCCCAATATTAGTTATTTGAATTTTGAATAATTTTGAGGTTTTAAAAGTTTAACGAATAAATGTTCAAGAGATATTAATACCTGAAATTGAATATAACCACTTAATCACTTTTTAAAAATTTGTTAGAAGAATATTTTATTGGAGATTAATAGCTCTCCAGGCCTCCTGAATGAGATAGGATGATAATAATGAAATGCTTCAGGTGGAAGAGAAGATAAAAATAGCAAAAGACAAACAACCCAAAAGGGAATTGGAATAATTTATCTTGATGTAATTTAATGGAATTTTTACATTGCTTATATGGAAGTGAAAGCATAGATGAGATGAGCCTATGCCAATTTCTCTTGGAAAATGTTCTCATTTTTTAAGAGAACTGAATTTGATAGTTGTGCTTCTACCCAAAGAAATCTGGACCATACTGGGAAATAGAAACAATGGCTTAGAAATCTTTTCACAAAATCACAAGAGTCGAAAATGCATGGTATAATATTGGGACACCACTTACACATGCTACAGTTGTGAATGATGTAGCTGACAAAATAAGAAATAAGTCTAAAATGAGCTGGTTCAAAAATATGGGAAGCACCTGGAAATACCGAATTGAAGAACAGGTCATAATCATGTGCAGTGGCATGACATGACAAGGCATTTAACAGTTATGTAGCCAGTAAAGTGAGATCGCATCTTTGAATCAGCAAGGCATCCACTCACTCAATAAAGAAAGTGACTTTAAAACAATAAGAATAGAATTAAATGCTCTGATCCTTGTGTCAATTTGTAAATCAAAGTAGGAAGGATAAAGTTTGGACTGGAACAATTAAAAGCTTGGCAGCTGTGATACTTAGTAAAGAATATCCATTAGCTGAATACATTTCAATAAAGGGAATGATAGGATCATTTAAGTCCATTTGATTGAATAGTTAAAATATTAATATATAAATGCTTATAACCTACAGTTAGTAATTTTTTTTATAAAATGTTATAAAGGGAGGCAAGTAGTCAGTGGGCAGTACCTTGAGAGTGCCATTTAATGTAGAAAGTGATCCAGGTTCACTTTTTATGGTAAAACTTTTTTCAACAAATGCAAAAAGTAATTGGAGATTATATACAAATTTCATATCCTTATATTCTGCATCCTGATATCCATGACCTATTTGAACTGCTCATTGAGGATCAACATCTTACGAGCAAGAAAGGAAACATTAGAATCAATGACGTCTTCCAAGAAACTATGAGACCAGATCAACTTTGCCAATGTTGTCAGTCATCAGTGTAACTCTAATATGACTGTATTCCTTAAAAATGTGACTGGGTCACAGATCGTGTCAACTGAATGATTAAGATCAAAGCAAGTAAAGGACTGAGAGCTGAATGTAGTTGCATAAGCTTTGGAGACATGACATCTGATGTTAAAAGTGGTGACAGAGTCTGTGCTGGATCAACAGTGCAGAATGTGGAAACTCCTTATGTCATTAAAGAAACTAAATCATTAAACTGGCCCAAAACTAAGTAACATCAGGGAGCAGTTCATTGCTGCATTAGCAGATTCTTGCATTATGAAAACTTAACATCCATACACTCTCTAGATTTTAGTTCTACATGTTAAAAGCTTATGATTCAATTTGTTTTAGATTCTGAGTTATAGGAAAAGAACAAGAGAAAGATAATCAAACTGAGTATCCTGAAATGGAGGAAGGACCAGTTAATGGATTAGTTGTTTCTGGAGCTTTTGATCAACAACACAATAACATTGCCAATGAAATTGTATCTGTTCTCTTAGAATTCAAAGATATTCCTCTCACCAAAGGCCTATGTCTAAGCAATATCAGAAATTATATGATTAACTGCTGGCAAAAATGATAAAAGATTTTATGAGTAAGAATCATCCTCAGAGTGTATGGAAAGAATGGTCAGATTTAGAAACATATCAAATTGTGAACCTGTCAAAAGAATCTAACCTTAATAATAGGAAGAAACAGTCAAGACAGAAAAGATGTATTTGGCAATGGTTATGATTTGGTGCTACCATGGACATTGCAATTTGAAACAGGATGGATATAGAAAGTATTATGGAACTCAACAAAATTGTGAGAAATAAGTTCAAAACCATGTTATTAGATTGTATCAATGACAAGAAAGGAACAATGCAAGAAGTAGGTCAAAATGTCTTAACTATTAAAGACATAATTATCTATTCCACAATTTGCATCCGTGGAGAGAGAAATAGAGTTAATGTTTCAAGTCTAATGCAACTGTTCTTCAGTGAGTCATGATGTCCATTTAATTACAGCTGTCTATTATAAACAATTATTACATTCACAGACACATAAGTGTCTGAGCTAATATTAGGATGTATGGTTAGAGCCCAAGAGTATGTTTCTTATAGTGTTTCATGCTTTAAAAGATCCCAAGCTAGAAAACAGTCTACCATCTTTATAATTGAATCAGAGATAGTAGGAACTGCAGATGCTGGAGAATCCGAGACAACAAGGTGCAGGGCTGGATGAACACAGCAGGCCAAGCAGCATCATA
>NC_063338.1:36614306-36677971 GCF_021869965.1 Rhincodon typus
TGACGTTTCGGGCCTAGACCCTTCATCAGAAAAGGGTCTAGGCCCGAAACGTCAGCCTCTCTGCTCCTATGATGCTGCTTGGCCGGCTGTGTTCATCCAGCCCTGCATCTTGTTGTCTCGGATTCTCCAGCATCTGCAGTTCCTACTATCTCTGTTGATTTATCATTACTGCTTTTCCGGATCCCACTAGCATCTTGTTACACAGTGTCTGTTTGTACCCTTCTCAGAAAAACTCTCAACGCAGTGATCCTTTTACAGCTCCTGTTCTCCAAGCCAGTGACCCTTGTTTGTGCCAGCTGAATGTGCTGTTCCCAAACAAAGGCATAGAAAGCTATTGCTGAAGGCAACATTTCCGGAAAGCAATACATCTGAAATATTTGGAATTTCTGGTCACCTTGCTGGACTTACAAGGGATTTACAGAAAAGCCTGCTGAAGGAGTCAAGAAAATTACTTTTCAATCATTGATGTAGAGCCATTTTCCCTTTCCATTGCTCAATATTGATCTTTCAACATATGGAACTCTGACCAACAGCTGTCGAATAAAAAAAATACAGAATTTCACATTTTGGCACTATCACCTTACAACATGAGCCTATAGTTGTGCTGCTGCCACAGGTTCAAATCCAGTAGGTTCATATGTCCGCAGTCTCATTTCTGTGTAACATTTTGAGGGAATAGCAAAGTAATTATGGAAAATGGCATTAGAGGGACCCTAGAGGCTACATGATCTTGTTTCTGTAAATCCACTTTGACCATGCACCTCCAATATGCATCTGTCATTGCAGTTTTCTGACTAGTTGACTATGGTGCCATGAAGTGTTGAATTTTGAAGGGGAAGCAACAATTAACTCATGTTGTGTATTTTTAATCTTAAAGCTAAATTATGATCTATTTTTCAAGCTTCAAAATTTAATTTTAATAATGCCAGGTATGCCTTCTGTAACTGGTGTTGAGGTAATATGAATGCAAGGAAAGTATTCTTCTGCAAAGGTTTTCATGTTCTGTCACTGGATCATCCATCATCTATGAAAAAGGAGCATAATATTAATTAGAGTTGGCTGACATGGGACAAAGACACAGATCTGCAAACTGATATATTTCTAGCAATTAGATGCCACTCCATTTCCTTTCACTAAAACTTCTGACAGGGCCAGATTGAAAAGAATGAAAACCTACCAGGCTGTCTTAGTATTAAGGGCACATTTGCACAACACAATTATTATAACACAAGCATTATCTGCATTTTAGAATGGGGAACGTGCAAAATAAAATGAGAAACTCCCTAAATGGAGTAAATGTCTCTCTTGCTGTGTTATGGGACCAAAAAGATCAAGGAAGATCCCAACTTCATTCTTAGTCCATACAGTGTTCCCAATTACACTAATCCTGGCAAAAAGGGCATACTATTTAACGACATCCTGGAAAAGACTGGGGAGTATATCATGATGCCAAAGATCATCTGTTATGCTTCTAACTAATGTTTTGAAGAATAACATTTGGATCTTGTGATGTAAGATCAGTGGCACATATAAAAATAAATTATGCCCTGGAAAGTTTGTCTTCAGGAAAGGGGACGCAAGGGACGAAAATTGAATGAATGTCAATATGGCGGGGAAAGAAGATTTCAAAAAAGGTGCAGACCAGATACCTGAGGGTATCCTGGATTATGGTTTGGTTTTTCTGCATATATTTGCACAGAAGGAAGCCATTACTTAATTGTTCATTTACTGGGGTCAGAGAGTTTACAACTTCCTGGACCTTTGGATTCAGGCCTCAGGCTTTTGATAAAGGTCCCACATTAGAGACTTTTAGCTAAGGTAGAAGCCCACAGAATTGAGGTCAATTTACAGATATTCATTGGCAATTGTCTGAATTACAGGAAACAGAGAGTAAGAATAACGGGTAAGTACTCACATTGGCAGAATGTGACTAGTGGTGTCCTGCAGGGATGTGTGTTGAGACCCCCTCAATTATTTACATTTGGGTAATGACACAGAAAGTCAAATATCCAGATTTATCGATGACACAAAATTGGGCAGCATTGTAAAACAGTTTTGATGACAGCATTAAATCAGAACAGGTTTTCGATAAATTAGGTGAATGAACAAAGCTGTGGCAGATGGATTTTAATATAAGCAAATATGAGATTATCCATTTCAGACAGAAAAAGGATAGATCAGGGTATTTTTTTACAAGGCACAAAGTGATGCTCAACAAGATTTGGGAGCTCAGGTGCATAACTCTTTAAAATGCCACAAACAGGTGCAGAAAGTAGTCAAAAAGGCTAATGGAATGCTGGCCTTTGTGTCTAAAGGGCTGGAGTATAGGGATGCAGTTATACAAAACCTTAGTTATATCTGACTTAGAGTACTGAGAGCAGATCTGGGCATCACACCTTAGGAAAGAGTTTTGGCACTGCTGAGTGTTCACAGGTTTACAAGGATGATACCTAAACTTCAGGGGTTATGTGATGAGGTGAAATTAGGCAAATTGGGCCTTTATTCTGTGGAATTTTAAAGATTAAGGGGTGATCCAACAAAGGTCATCAGAATATTAACAGGGAAAGACGGGATAGATAAATTTAAATTATTTCCACGGCTTGATGATTCTAGAATCGGGGGTATACTCTAAGAAATAGGGCCAGACGATTCAGGAGAGAAGTTAGAAAGCACTTCTATACACAAAGAGTAATGGAGATTTGGAACTCTCTTTTTCAAATGGCAGTCAATGCTAATTCAATTATTAAATTTAAATCTGGTATAGAAAACTATTTATTAAGCAATGGTATCAAGGGATATGGGCCCAAGACAGGCATATGGAGTTAGGCCACAGGTCAGTCATGATCTTATTGAATGGTAGAGCTGGCTCAAGGGGCTGAATGCCCTACTGCTGTTCCTATGTTCAACTGTTCCTGTAAACACTGCTGTCTCTTTTGAGGAGAACGAATCCTTTCTTGAAAAAAGATAAAGAAGCAAAATTCTCTGCATAGTGCACAGAATCTGCCATAGACATGCAGCAACTGCAACCACTGCTGGCAAGCAAGAACAAAACCTTGTACTAACTCAATCGCTATTGAAAGAAAATGAAGCTTCAAAAAACAATAAATAACTGCCACCAATGACCATAGAAGCTGAGATGTCTCAGTTTCTGGAGCTAGGAAAAGACCTTTAATCACATATGAAAATGTTTCAGCTTAAAACCAAATTCAGGGCCACTGAAATTTCAGGGTGAATGGATACACGTCTACCCGAGTGAAAGCCAACTGTCTACAACATACCATTACAGAAAACATCAATGACACCTGGAGAAGAACTTCAATCTTCAGAAAAAGCCCTTCATGGAAAAGTACAAAACTCCAAGTAGCTAACAAAAGCTATCCAGAGAAAAAAAGAAACATTAAGTCCAATGTGATCTGCATAAATGGCAGTTGGAGGCTGAAAAAGATACACATCAGCAAGCTATGAGTGGACTAGATTATTTTTTCAGGCAAAAATTGCAAAGTTAAGTTATTGATTTACAAAACTCTCCACCTCCAGCTTTGTCTTCATACACCTTTCATTCTTCATTACATCTGTTGTACCAATCCTTACAACAGAGAGCAAGGCAGGCAGAAAGCAAAGTGATAATTTCAGTTCCTTTTCTTACTTTTCAAGAGACTGTGATCATTCCATTCCTGGGGTCTTCTCATTTGGATCACTTTTTTTTCTGTGATTGGTCAACATTGTTGTTATATTCAAGGTTTCTTGAGGGCCACAGCCCAAAATCCAGTTTTTATCAGAATCTGTCATTCCGCTCCACCATTATGTTGGCTCTCTGAGAGACAGTTCTGAGGAAGGGTCACCGGACACGAAACGTTAACCCTGATTTTTTTATTCAGATGCTGCCAAACCTGCTGAGCTTTTTGAGCAACTTCTGCTTTTGTTCCTGATTTACAGCATCCGCAGTTCTTTTGGTTTTCATTTACTGTGGGAGATTAATTCGTCACGCTACAGAGATAGGGTGGGAGGAGGTCTCCTCCACTTCTGCCCCTTGCCCAACGTCAGCTTACCCAGTAAAAGCTGACCATTACCTAATTGTCATGGGCCTCTTACCGCTATCGGTAAAATAACAATAGGTTTCACTTGAGGCAGTTAGTTAAGAGTTTGAATTGGCCTAAGTGTGAGCTAGCTGTTTGATACTTCCACAAAAGCTCATAAAATGGGAGGCAAGTCAGAGGTGCCAAAAAAGCCACACACCATTTTAGAAGCATCCCACTCCACCTTCGAAGTTGAACAGAGAAGTATGTGTAAAATCCAGCCCATGTAGAAAAGGGGTACGTCAAAGGTTAATCTTGGAAGTGTATCAACCACCCATCATGTACCAAATGGCTGAGAGCATGAGCACAATAAAGTATCTGTCTGCTGGCTACCACATGATGGCCATATTCTAATAAATCAGAGCACAGTAATGACAGTTCTGTTCAACCTGTTGTGTTTTTTCTAGAAATTGGGCAGGGAGGTACATGCAGGCCCATTTATATTACATATTAAGGCCACCTATAATTGGGTAAATATTTTATTGTCCAATTTAAATGAAAAGAATACATCATTTAATGTATTTTCCTGCACAGCTCAACAATTATTATTGCTAGGGCTGCTCGACAAGGGAAGAGTTTGAAGATCTATTACCTTGCTGGGCAATGCATCCTTTGTAACATCATTTGTGTAACTGAAATGGGCACGTGAAACCCCAGTTGATTCTTTATTTAAAAAATGATGAGATAATCAAGTGGGATATACACAGAAAGTTGCTGAATTCTAATTCCTGTCCCTGGAGTCACCTCAAACAGAAACAAGTGCACACGCAAAATATTTGCCAACAGGCAGAAACAGGTTTTTGCTGACCCAGATCTGTTCTACTCCAAGGCCTCTTCAAAAATGTTATGTCTAAGGCCAACAATGTAAAATTCTAATTTTGTTAAAGTCAGTATCAAAAATACGAAATTCTTACTGTTTCAGGCATGCAGAGCACTACACCTGCCATGGAGACATCATACAGTAATATTTGAAAGGATGAGGGGTCTTGCTTCCTAACAAACAATACAATTCACTCCAAACGATATGAAGAAACAGTTGAGTACACTGGACTGATCAAGGGCCATGAACCCTGACAACATTCTGGTAGTAGTGCAAATGATTAGTGTTCCAACACTAACCAGGTCTCCAGCCGAGCTGTCCCTATATAGTTATAACACAAAAAGCAGTATTTCCAGTTTAGCCAATTATCATCCCATCAGTATATTGTCAACTGCCAGCAAAGTAATGGTGAGTGCCATTGACAGTACTTTCAAATGGCACATACTCACTCATTAACGGCTCACCAATGTTCAGTTTGGATTTATCAGGACATTC
This sequence comes from Rhincodon typus, assembly GCF_021869965.1. Classification (NCBI taxonomy): domain Eukaryota; kingdom Metazoa; phylum Chordata; class Chondrichthyes; order Orectolobiformes; family Rhincodontidae; genus Rhincodon; species Rhincodon typus. The sequence goes on from NC_063338.1 coordinate 36,619,698, forward strand.
AGCTCCAGATCTCATTGCAACTTTGTTCCAAAGTGGTCCAGAAGTGATTTTAAAGTGAATGTCCTTGAAATTAAGGCAGCACCCTGATTAAGTAAAATAAAAATGCTGCAAAATATCTGAAATAAAAGCAGAAAATGCGGGAGAAGCTCAACAAATCTGGCAACATCTATAGAGAGAGAAACAGAGTTAACATTGAGTCCAAAGTCACTTCTGAGGAGTCACATTGGACTTGAAACTTTAAATCTGTTTCTCTCTCCACAGATGTTGTCAAACTTGCTGAGTTTCTCCGACACTTTCTGCTTTTATTATAGCAATTGATTGAATATTGCATCAAGGATCTCCAGTAAAACTGAAGTCAATGAGACTCAGGGGAACAGTTTGAACAGAATGGAATAATACCCAGCACAAAGAAAAATAGTTGTGATTGCTGAAGGTCAATCATCTCAACTCCAGAAAGATTGCTACAGGAAATCCTGAGCCTAGTGGTCTTGACCCAGAGACCATGAACAATTAAAGAAGAAATCCATACACCCAGCAATTAACCAACCAAACAACACCATAAAATTTCACATTCCTTTTAACTAAAAACAAATATTATTAATATATGAGGAATTAAACAACTCGAGCATCACTAACAACATTATAGCTTGTAAAGACTTATGCCATAAATTCAGTTCTACTTTTTTACTTTCACAACAAGCATTCCCTTATGATTACCTAAAACATTCACTTTTCATGGGACCAATCTAAAAGGTATGTCACAACCCTTCAGAATTTACTTTAATTCTCCATAGTTTTCCCGCTGTTCCTGGAAATATAAATTACATGTGGATCCTTCTACTCACTATTAGCTATGCAATCTTACAATTTTCTTTAAAGAACTTGTGACTGTGGACTCATCAGCTCATTGTCTTGACTTTTTAATTTGCAGAAGGAGACTTTTCATTGCTGTTAACATGAAGTTTCAGGTTCTGTTTTTGTAATAGCCTGTTCAGACTTCAGTTTCTGTACTTCATAATTCTTCATGTTCTTAGCTTCCGCAGTGGGAAAACCTGAAATGAATATCTCAACCAATTCTATAGCTGCATCATCTTTCTCTGGTTCAACTGCAGGTGTATTTTTATTTTTAATCTCCATTTCCAAGATTTAAACTTACAAGGCTCTTCATCAGGAGAAACAACTTGAAACTTAAATTTTAATTGTTGAGTCAACTCTTCATTCATTTCTTTTGATAGTATTAAGCTTTGATAACTGATGTAAAACAGCCAGGGATTAATCTCCCTCTAATGAAAATGTTTAGCATTGACATAATGCCATTTTGTTTCTCAGTAAGTGCAACATCAGTTCTTTGTGAAATCTTCTTAGCTCAATGTTTAGCCAATATTTCATTCTAAGTCTGTGGATTAAAAATCCCATTAAGAGTCCCAAATATTGCTACAGTTAGGACTTAAATTCCAAAAATTATGTCATACTTTAAAACATATAAATCAAAATCAATTTTCTCTAACACAAATTTAACCATCTACAGCTGGCACATAAATGAGCTTCCCTCCATCATCAGTTCATAAGCGTTGCTGTCCACTAATGATTGCGTAGTGTTTAGCTCCATTTGTAACTCCTCAGATAAAGAAGCATTGGGTGCCACTCAACAAGATTATAGGACATTCTGCACTTGATATGGCCACTTCATTAAATGCTTTTAACTGAATGATAAAGGATGCTTCATTAAATCCTTCCATATGCAATGCTTTTAAAGAAAACCATTAATAGGCCATTCAGAGGTATAGATAGAGTGGATAGCCAGAGACTTTTTCCTAGGGTGGAAGTAGCTATTACAAGGGGGCATAGTTTTAAAGTGAGTGGAGGTAGATATAGGGGTGACGTCAGAGGTAGGTTCTTTACTCAGAAAGTGGTCGGGCCGTGGAATGCATTGCCGGAGAGGGTAGAGGAGTTGGCCTCATTAGGGGCATTTAAGTGGCTATTAGATAGGCATGTGGATGATAGTATAAGGTAGAGGTGGAGGTTAGATATACCTTAGGTTTAGGGTAAAAGTTCAGCACAACATCGTGGGCCGAAGGGCCTATACTGTGCTGTACAGTTCTATGTTCTATGTTCTATGTTCTTACTGTTCCATTCTATGCCAAGCAAATGTCAGCATTTTCAAAGACCAACTTTGGAGAGTGTTCTGATGAAAATTGTGCAGTTACCATTACCAGGAAATGTCACTACTCATTATGAGGAAGTTCAGCAGTTTCCCATTTTTGTTGTCACACTTTTCACTGTAATATTTTCCACTTCTGGTCAGAATTAGCTTTTTGCATGAATAGAAATAAAACAGCAGTGAGACCATTAAAAACTATTTAAACAATCAGTGGACCCTTAACCTTTTCATTCCTACACCTTCTACTAGAAATACAACCAGAAGTTCTCTATAGTACACAGTACACCAAAACATCACATAGTTATGTAGCATTTGCAGTGAATGTTATGACATCTCAAGGTATACACTGTCAACACATGTTGTTGAACAGCATAGAGAGTTAGATGCTGGACATTTTGAAGAGCTAGAAACATACAGTCAAACTTCTTTACATCTTCAGGCAACAGGTTTTCCAGAATAAACAGGATGATCTTGAAGTATTAGAAATTATTATTCCTAGAAGTTTCCCCACAAACAAAGTTAAACTGACTGGCTTGTAATAGCTGGGATTATTTTTACATAATATTTTGAACAAGTGTACAATGTTTGCAATTCTCTAATCCTCTGGCATCACTCCCAAATTTAAGGAAGACTGAAAAATCCTAGCTAGCTTTTCCACAATTTCCATTTGCACTTCCTTCCTTGTATGCATCTCTTCTGGTTCTGTTCATTATCAACTTTAAGTATACATAACCTAACCAATACCTATTCCTGATTTAAAATTTGAAATCAATTTTAGCTATGGACTGAGTAGCACCTTATTCCTCGGTAAGACAGAAGCAAAGTATTTATTTAATACCTCAGTTACATCCTCAGCTTCCAAGTCTAAATCACCCTTTTGGATTCCTAATTGACATAAACTCCTCCTTTTACCATTCCTTTCCTATTGATATGCCTGTAGAAACTGGCTACCAGCTTCTTATTTGTTTCCCTTATTTGCTTTTATACTTCCCATCCAAACCTTCATATTTAATCTGAATCTGAAATGTATTTTCTACCTGACATCTGTCTGGAGTGATTGTAATAAGGTCAGCCAAATGGAAGCCATAGAATATAAGTTATGATTGGACCAGATTTACAGGTCCAATCAGAGACCCCTGGCTGACGGATAAAAAGAAGAGTATCAGAGATGCTGACACTCTGAGAGCTGACCCTCAATAGGGCAGCACTAAAGTCAAGGTCTGTTCATGCTTAAATAAAGCATGACTTGGTGATGGGATACCGGCCTCTGTGGAGTATTTCACTGTCATAAGCACATGCCTAGTTATTAAGTCAATTTCTACTAATGTCAAATTCAGGGAGTACTTCATTCGTTTGCTCTATTTTCTCTTTTGAAATAATACTTATTAACCATGCCCAGACTAGCTCCTTTCTGAATTTAACCCAATGATCAGCTATAATCTCACCTGCCAACCTTTGGCTCCAATTTATTCAGCCCATATACATCTTACCCCACTGAAGTTAGCTATCGCCCAGTTACTTACTTTTACTCTGGATTGTTCTTTGTCCTTTTCTAAAATCAGCCTAAACCTTATGATCCAATAATCTGTGTTTCCTGAATGTTCCCAACTGACATGATCCACTTGACACATTCCATTCCCAAGAAGCATGTCTAATAACACTTCTTTTCTTGTTAAACTGGAAATATATTGCTGTGGAAAATTTCACAACACTTCCTCTGTACTCCTTTCCTTCTTGAAGAAAGGAGCAGAGACAGAGGTGGAGGTAGAAGAAAAGATGAAAGTAGTGACAGAGGGACACTAATCCCATAGCAGCTTGAAGACAACACCAGATCAGAAAATATGATCAAACTGTGATATCAAAACAAAAGTGATGGGCTGATTGACAGGTGAGTATTGCTGCTTAAAGGACTGAAAAATGACAGTCAGCTCTTCTACAATTTTCACTCACACTTCCCTCTCATTCAGTCATGATGTTTTATCAACTTTAAGCACAGCAGTCTGTCCAATACCTTCTCCAGATTTCAAATTTTAAATCAGTTTTAACTATGGGCTGAGTAGTACCACCATTCTTAGTAAAATCAGATGCAAAGTGTTCATTTAATACCTCCTGTGCTTTTATGTCTTAATCAAAAAGAAAAATTTCCCCCAAATCAAATATTAGTAACAAGTACGCGACTGGATTTTATATTTTTACCCTGAGCTTTATCACCACTTGTAAGATGCCATAGGTACTATCAGGACTTATCAGTGTTTGTGGGATTTACTGTCAGTAAGGTTTATTAGTATTGGTAAAGCATTTCTAATATTAGTAAAGGTACGGAGCCTTAGTCAGATTAATTAATAATAACATAGATATTAAACAGTAAATATCCAAATGGCATGACTATCTGATCTCTCGAGTGGGCATCCAGTGCTCTATGAGAAGTCAAAAATGTTTCCTGAATAACCATTTCTACAGGAAGTGCCGTCAGTTGCAGCAGTTTGAGTTCTGGATTTCAGAAATTATGCAGCAGCTGGTGTCACTGTAGTGAGTCAATGAGGTTGAGAGTTTCATGGATACTTTGCTTATAAATGTGGTCTCCCACAGTTTAAAGGTACACAGGGAGACAAGGAATAGGTGACCAGCAGACAGTCAAAAAGAAACAGGCATGTAGTGCAGGGGTCCTTGAGTACTTTCTAATCTCCAACCAGCATTTAGAGATTTCTTTCTCTTGATCTGATCACTACTTGTCTTTAGAGCACATAGTGAGACATGATAGAATCATAGAACCACTGCAGTGTGGAAGCCGGCCATTTGGCCCATCAAGTACAACCGACCCTCTGAAGAGCATCCCACACAGACTCACCCTCCTGCCCTATCCCTGTAACGTTGCATTTCCCATGACTAACCCACCTAGCCTGCATATCCCTGGACACTATGGGCATTTTACCTAACCTGCACACCTTTGGACTGTGGGAGGAGACCTGCGCACACAAAGGAAGCCTATCTGACAAACCGCTAATACCATTTCAACTATGTTTCTGCTTGGCTGAGGCCAGTAACCTAAGGTTTCCAGGCATCAGTACAGATTTCTTCATCGCTACTTTTCACATGCTGCCACCATGTAATATTCTTGGTATCTTAGACGGATATAAATACTTAGTGAGTCTATGGACAAACGTGAAACAGAAGTTTTACTGGAACACACCTTACTCATCTGGCTTGCATCTTCTATGAGAGTATACAACCAATCAAATCCTGTGATATTGCATTACTTCCAGACATGACATCTTATTTGAAGTAACACATTAATAACTCAAAATTCAATATGTTGTACTATTGTACTATAGATACCTGTTCAATTCATCTTTAAAATTATGGCACGAGATTTTTTATTCATTCAGCTGGTGTTGCTGGCTGGCCAGTATTTATTGCCCATTCCTAATTATCCTAGAGAACATGGTGACAAGCTGCCTTCTTGAACTACTGCAGTTCATATGCTGTACACAGGGAAGGAGTTCCAAGATGTTGACACAACAGCACTGAAGGAACGGTAATATATTTCTAGATCAGGCTGGTTTGATTTCTCATTCAGAAAGATAGCACGTTCTCAGTGCTGCCATTGAGTGCCTATTTGTGCTCAAATCTTTGAAACCAGAACCATCAGTCAAAGTTGAGAGTGAGACTAATTGAGTCTTGATTGAGGCTTAACAGTAAAGGTCTGGTATATGGGCAGTAATGAGGTCAACTGTGAGTGATCAAGGCTTAATTTTAGTGACTATGGTAACAAGCAGGTGTAGTACTGTAGTCTGGTAGTGCCTGATATAAAAACAGAAAAATGCTGGATTTTGGATTTCCAGAATCTGTAGCATTTTGCTTATGCCTATTCTTCCAAGGAAATAGACAACAATTATGTCGGGATGTCTTGTATGAGAGATGTTTCTTTTAAGTAAACATTTGCAACTGCTTGCATGAACAGCCTGCTTTCAAAAGGATTCAGAAACATTTTCTTTATTCATTAATGGGATGAAGATGTTGCTGGCTGGGCAGCATTTATTGCTCATCCCTAATTATCCAGAGGGCAGTTCAAAGTCAACCACATTGCTGTGGCTCTGGAGTCACATGTAGGCCAGAGCAGGTGAGGATGGCAGGTTCCTTCCCTAAAGAACATTAGTGAACCAGATGGGTTTTTCCAACAATTGAAAATGGATTCATGGTCATCATTAGATTCTTAATTCCAGATATTTTATTGAATTCAAATTCCACCATCTGCCATGGCAGGATTTGAACCTGGGTCCCCAGAATGTTATCTGGGTCTCTGGATTAACAGTCCAGCGATAATACCACTAGGCCATCACCTCCCCTTGGTTTCCTATGTGTTCTGGGGTTGGAGGGAGCAACAGGTGAATTTAGTAACAGGCTATCATTCCCAACATCATAACTGGAAGTTTGTGCTGAATTTTCTTTAACATATTTCCTACATGATTACAGTGCCATGGTGTATATGGGAAACACATTTGAGTCAGTGTCAGGGGAAGCTTCTAGTTGGTGATACCCACTGTTCGCTGGCAATGCGGCAGCTACTCAATGTTACAGTTAAGTGAGAACCACTGAAAACCATCCAGCTTATATTTGCTTTCCCTCAGAATTTTGGAACTTAAAAGTTGATTAGGGATGGAAGCGGAATGTGAATCCTCATTCACATTCTTACTTGCTCTTTGCTCATTCCATTCTGTCCCTGAGTTCCACTATATGGTCACAGGTGTTCAGAGGACATATACAGTTAACAACACTTTAGGAAAGCCACCAATGATGAATAACTGTAGTTGCCTTTGCTGTTGTTGCTACTGCACTGCAGGGAATTGTATGTCGGTGTCTGTACATTTAAAATTAGTATCTCAGACATCTCGATTCCATAGTGGACTGCAAATTGGCTGCGGCAAGATCTATTGCCTGACATGAGCTGGAAGGACACTTGCATCTAAGATCAAGGCTGTACTTCAACTGCCAATAGGATAGAATTCCTTATTATTGATTGCATAATAAGTGGCACATAACTGTGACAGCCTCCTTACTTAGTTAAGCCATTTCGAGCATAGCTTATCCTCAGGGTCCCAGAGAGCTGACTCATGGATGCATACGTATCTTTGCCAGAGTCTCTGCAATGCCAACCTGTAGAGGGACTCTGCCACTTCCATGATGATAGAACCTGGTGCTGAGTGACAACAACAGCAGGAAGGAAGCAATCAAATCCAACTGACTGTCAGTAATAGCAACTACTTACATGATCCAGGCTGAAGATTTTTGTATAGAATCAGTGAGATCAATGTCAAAATGCTGAATTTAGCCAAAACTTTAATTAATCAATTAACATAAATGGCATCAGGAAATACACAAAGAAGATGAAATAATAAGCTTTCATGCGTTACACGCTCCAAAAATGCACCTAACTTCTCTGATAATGTTCACTTTTTGCCTTTAATGTCACAGCAATTTCTTCGGCTCACTGGTCTTTATGTCTAATCTGAACTGTTCATCATTGCATTTAGGTTAAACCCTGGCCCTCCTGGCTCCCTAAGAAACCTCCAGAAAATAAAGAGATAATGAGGTGTAGGGCTGGATGAACACAGCAGGCCAAGCAGCATCAGAGGAGCAGGAAAGCTGACATTTCGGGTCTAGACCCTTCTTCAGAAATCTCCAATCTACAATCTCCAGAAAATAAAGCTGCCCGTGAAATATTCTGTACGGACACTTCGACCAGTTTATTTCTCATAAAATGCATTTACCCAGGTGTTCTTACTGTATGAGACAAACAAAAGACTGCAGTTCAGACTTAGTTTTAATAAAACACTCACAAGTTAAAGAAAACAAATCTTATACAAATTAAGTTACCTTTTCCTAAACCAAGCTGACTGCTTCTAAAACACATGTACTACCCATTCTGATGAACCTGATTGGGCTGCTGGATCTAATTCACTGATCTCCATCGACAGTGCTCTCAGGGTTGTCTCAGTTCGAAGGTGGGTCTTACAGAGTTTTCATCAGCCGAGTCTACACTGAGGGAATAGTTGCTAGATGTCCCTTCTTATCTCCCCTTTCTCAGCCCTTCTGGGATGTTCTCTGACTTCAGCCGATGGAGCCACTGGATAAGGTCACAGCACCCACTGAGGTAAGGCCAGGTCAACTTAGGTGTACCCATCTCCTTTTCAAGATGATTACTCTGTGGTGCCAAGGGGTCTGGCTGAAACTGGGGAATACACAGATGTAATGTCTATCCCTATTGTTCTGGCTGAGTACCCCTTAATGGGTTTCAGATCATAATGACTTTCCCATTGTTCAATATGCAGTACATGTCCAGGGTGATCCTTGTTAACTTTTGACATGTGGTAACCTTGGCATCTTTGCATTCCATCAGATTTTGCTTGCAGAGACTGTTTAGCCAATCTTCTGTTGGCCTAGATGCTAAGGCCTTTGGCCACTTGGGGCACTGTAATAACAATTAATCTGATCAAATCCTCTTCCACAGCTGCTGATCTCAATGTTGGGTTTGCCTGTCAAACTTGGCAGAAAGGACCTACTTTGCTACTACCAGTGTAAGTGTGGTTGGGAACTGAATGAGAGCCCAAATGTTGAATCTCACCATGGCACTTGTCCACCTTTGGTGAGGGTCTCACATAACACACTGGATTAAATGGCATAGGCCAAGTGCACTGGAGGGTGTCACACTGCTGCTGAGTAAATCTGCTGCACACTCCATTCTTATTGGGCATGTGGGATATCGACTGGTGAAAAGCAGGATTTTACCTTTGTATTTGATAACATGATTGGGCGTAAACAGTTCAGCTTTGAATCCTTCTTTTCAGGTCTTTGATTTTTGCTGTTCAGTAAAACAGCATTGAATGTCACTCCCATTAACTTAAATTAGGTATCTTTCATTTAAGTAAATGCTGAATTACATATGATCAATAAAATGGTAGTACACCAATTAATTTTATTGATAGATATAAAAGAAATAATATATTATTTTAACATTGGCACCTTTGCTTCATCTTTCCCCAAAATGATTTAATAAATTTGATACATTTTCAGCTCAACTTCAATTTATGTGTCTGTAAATCACCTGCTGCTTCACATGTATCCCAATATGACAAGTGCATATGTCAGTCACTTTAAATTCCACAAGATGTGCAGATGACAATGAATGTACATCATGTTCACGCTGCACAAATCTCTCTTTTGTAACTTAAGTCAATTTTCATTTTATGTCATCAGTAGATCTTTATTCAATTTCAATCCATCATGTCAGTACTTGTGTATTCACACACAAATTCTTCTAATCCAAGGGGACATTCATACCCAGATGAGGTTGCAAAACTTGGTGATGTTTCAGATCAGTGCTGGATTCAGAAATATATAACTTCTGTCTTAAGTGCCTGGGTGTTTTCTACATGAGATTTGAATGTCATTAATATGGTTCTTTTAATCCCAGAACACTTTGTTATTGTCACATTCAGCAATTCCTCTAATAATTCTCAAGGCAAGAGGCACTTAACAGGAAAGGCAAACATGCCATGTGACACAGAATACATAGAAGTTTGAAAACCTCTATATCATGGTGTCCTCTGTGGTTAAATGTGTTCAACATGAGAACTTGAGTTGGTAGATTGTTTTTCATTAGCTCTTGAAATAGCCACCAACCAAAATTACAAAGTTTTGCTGATATGGAAGCAAAGGATTAAATCAGACAGGCTAGTTCAGTTACAGGAAGTGAAATCAAATGGCGCGCACTGCCGTACCATATAGTTGGAGCTAAGGCACAGTTGGGAAGATTTTGTCTGTATAAACTTATCAGTTTTCATGATATTGTTTCAGATACTGATTGTAGCAAAACTACCGCTGCTATTGGGTGATAGTAAGAACTGCCGATGCTGGAGCCAGAGATAATATAGTATGGAGCTGGAGGAACACAGCAGGCCAGGCAGCATGAGAGGAGCAGGAAAACTGACGTTTCGGGTCGGGACCCTTCTCCAGAAATGGGGATATTGTTTGAAGCAGCTGGTAGTTAACACCTCTGTTATGCTCATCTATCAAAGACAATTCTTAAATTCCCACAATAAATGGTTTGTGATATATGAAGAACACTCAGCCTTGTTGACTCTGTCATCCCTAAGAAAATGCCTCCAAAAGACCATAAGCACTCTGCTCAATTTAGTTTTGATAATAATAAAACTATAAAAAGTAAGAGTTTGCATTTCTTTTATTCATTCATGAAATGTGGCTGACACTGGCTGAGCCAATGTTTATTGCCCATCCCTAGATATGCTTGAGGAAGTGGTGGTGTACCATTTTCATGAACTGCTACAGTCTATTTCAACCATTTTGATAATGCAGCAGCCTTTCAGCCATGTACTGAAATGTCACTTCATGTTAGGTGGTCTATTTACTGCAGTGAAATTTCAGTGTACAATGGCTACGGAGAATATTTGTAATTTCTAGAAAATTTCAAAATAATTGGAAAAACATGTTCATAAGTGGCAAAAGACATCAATATCCCTTCATGAAATTAAATTATTTAAAGCAAAAATGGATCAGTAAAAACTACTTATTTCACAACTGTTAAGTTGGTATTTTTCTTTGAAGAAATTAAGAAAGCTTGGGGAAAAAAATCAGTCTCATCATTACAATACCCTATGTATGTAAAAATGAAACAGAGTACCTTGACAAGAATAAAGCTTCAATTCAGCAACAGTGAAAGCAATTAAAATTAAACAGACAGAAATGTCATGAGAATTTAATTTGTACAATACCTGGCATTTACTTCTGCTTCAGAAGTGCTCCATATAGGTATTTACAAAACCTAAACTAAGTTTGGAAGCATATATTTGGTCTGAGTCCAAGAAAAGTGGTAGCTCCAAGATATTTGTTTAAGAAAAATAGATTATTGAATGCTGCTGGTAAGACATCCAACGGAACAAAGTTTATGTTATAGTCTGCTATGTAGCAACGTAAGCCTATGCTAGTGGTTTTTTACTGCCAGGAAGAGGGTCCAGTGCAGGAAAAGATGCAGGCGCAGTTTCAAATTGTATTCCTGAAGGATGGTACTGGATTCCACTGTCTCTGTCCTCCGAGACCTGTAGGAGATGCCTGCTCTCCTTGGCAAGACAGCAGCTGCTCACAAACAGTGACAGAGAGGCAGCTCCTGCCTCCAGAAGGCACTCAGCATTTAACACAATAGCCCACAAGGCCAACACAGTTCAGGGGTTAGGACCTGGAATTTATCCGAGCGGGCAGATTCCTGACGTTGCATTGAAAATCCAGCTGTCTGTGCACGGGAGTACCTAAGAGAGTGAGTGTGCAGGCAATGCATAAAAAACAAAAGGATGATGCTAGCCATGAGCTTGGGAAGCTTCCAATCTCTCTCTGAAGAGTTAGAATCTGGAGCCTTGCTTTATAAAAAAAAATCACAAAGTTCACATCATCTTAGCACATTACTGGGTTTTAACATTGTACAAAATCTACGGTTTAGAAATAGACTATGCACTCCACTGGTCTATGCCAGTGTTGTTATTCCACACAAGCCTCTTCCATTCTAATTACATGTTGCTACCTTGTTCTAGTATCTTACTATACCCTTCTCCAGTGTTAATGCATCAATCCTCTCCTGTGTCAATCTCTCCACTTGGCAGCATGTTGGGTATTCTCACCATTTTCTGTAAGGGAAAACCTAAATTCTTTATTTGATGTGTTAGTGGCTATCTAATATTTATGTCCGATTGTTCTGGACAGATGCAGAAACCATTTCTCCACATTCATCCGATCAAGCCCTCATAATTTAAAAGACCTCCTCTTCCTCCACAGTTTAAAGCCAAAAGTTGTTCACATAGACTGGATAGCTGATTAATACTACTTCTGTCTTCATGTCTCAGTCTATTTGAGAGAAATATCTTTTATTCACTTCATTAAAGCTATAACTGAACAGAAAAGCTCTTTTATACAATACTTCAAAAGGCAATCTGAAAGCAGAAACCTAATGGGAGCAGTGTTTACTAGGAAGAATTTAAATCCTATTTTAACAGCTACAATTTTGCTGATTTTCCCACAAGTGGATTTATCATTTAGTAAGGTTTTGAATTCCTTGTTACTTTAGTTGTTATGAGCTGAGATATAACACTTCCACTAATGTTCTAGGACTATATAAATATAATGGAATAACTTGTAAAAGAAAGTGATTATACTCTTAAAAAGACAATAGCTACAGCTAAACCAATAACTGTATTTTCGCTGAGATCATTAACCTGAAATTCAAACAAACCCTTTCTATGCTTTTTCCAAAAATCTTTATTTGCCAGTTTGCACTGCTCTGTCACACTGTTTATGATCTATAGACTGTCATGAAAGCTGACTCAGTTACATAATAATTAGATCCAAAAATAGCACATTTATATAAAGTACAGAAAGGAACAGAAAGATTTGCATTTGTTAAGCTAATATGCTTACGTTTGGAAATGCTTAGATTTAATCTTTACAGACAAAGCTCCTAGCTGCCATCTGTTCTGATGACATGGTGTAGTGTGTAAAATTAACAAACATTTAAGTATGAGAACATCTACAGGTAAGGCAGCTGGTCGAATAAATTATGGAACACATGAAATAACATTTGAATATGAGAAGAAATGTGAAAATTAATGGTTGACCAATTTCATCAATAATCTGCAGAAGCTACCATCTGTTAAACTGACACAGTCTCTTCACCTTCCAGTTTGCAGCACATAAAAGTTTAGCATATTTTCAACTGCACTTATTTTGTATTTGTTTTGTGAAAAAAAATAAGAAAAGGTGTTTTGAAGGTTTGTTCATAATCAAAGAGTGAGATTTTTTGGCTGCCCCTACACTTGCCCCCTCACCTCCATCCCAGGCCCCAAAAAATCCTTCCACATCAAACAGATGTTCACCTGCACATCTGCTAATGTGGCCTATTGTATCTGCTGTTCCCGATGTGGCCTCCTCGACATTGGTGAGACCAAGCGGAGGCTCGGAGACTGCTTCGTAGAGCACCTACGCTTGGTTCGTGACAAACGACAAAACCTCCCAGTCACGAGCCACTTCAACTCCCCCTCCCACTCCCTGGATGACATGTCCATCCTGGGCCTCCTCCAGTGTCACAATGATGCCACCTGGAAACTGGAGGAACAGCACCTCATATTTCACCTTGGAAGCCTCCAATCCAATGGTCTCAATGTGGACTTTGCTAGCTTCAAAATCTCCCCACCCCCGACCTCATCCCAAGACCAGCCTCCCCTCTCAACCCTGCCTCATTGACCTGTCATTCTTCTCTCCCACCTATCTGCTCCTCCCACCTCACTGACCAATCCCCACCACTACCTACCTACACTCACCTTTACTAGCTTCATCCCCGCCTCCTTGACCTGTCCGTCTTCTCTCCCACCTATCTGCTCCTCCCACCTCACTGACCAATCCCCACCACTACCTACCTGCTATCACCACTCCCCCCCGCCAACTGTATTTATTTCAGAGCCTCCTTCCCCTCCCCCATTCCTGAAGAACGGTCCCGACCTGAAACGTCAGCTTTCCTGCTCCTCTGATGCTGCCTGGCCTGCTGTGTTCCTCCAGCTCCTCACGGTGTTATCTCAGACTCCAGCTTCGGCAGTTCTTACTATCTCTGAGATTTTTTGGCTGTAGTAATTAAAGTGCTTGAAAGCTGTGGTAGGATTGCTGTACAAAAATATATATATTTAAGTGATTGATGACAACATTTTGTTTCATTCATAGAATGCCATGACCAAGAAAGTGAATTAAAGTGAGATCGGCCCTGATAGTAGGCCATAAACCGTAATGTCACACCTGGTCTTGAGATTAGCAGTAGCATTTCTGCCTCTCAGTGTGAGGGTACAGGATTCAAACACTGCTCCAGATAATTTGCAATAGGATGGACAGCATCACTGGTTCCAATTCTGTGTTCATGTCAAATGAGATTGTATGACCAGACGGTATGGGGTTACTTTGTTTTCTACATCATCAGAGGGATAATAGGAATCCACCCTATGAGTCTATAAGTCCTCCTCCAATATAGGACTACCATCCACACACCATTGGTTTTTATAACAATGACTAAAGACATGATAAAATGATATGTCCTCAGTCAAAACATTTCATCTATGAACGCTTTCTGACTTCACACTCCATAGAAGAGTAAACATTCTGAGGAAGGATCACCAGGCCCGAAATGTTAACTCTGATCATTTTTCTTCACAGATGCTGCCAGACTTGCTGAGCTTTTCCAGCAACCTCTGTTAAATTTTATCAGAAGTATGGTGGAACTTCACTTATAGAATGAACATATTATTAGGTTCTGCTTGTCTCTAAAAGCCCATGTGGGGAGTTCTCAACAATCAGAGAAACCATTTCATCCAGACACTCTGAGACGCAAACTTATTATTTCTTGTTCAAAGCCAGGCTTCCTAATGCCTAGCCAATCCCTCCACTGGCACTGGCTTACTCCTTTGTGGGCAGTCTTTCCATTTTTGATCCATAGTTTCTTAGCTCCTCACCCTAGTTAATTTTGTGCTGATATTAGTGATTTGTCTCTTTATATGTTGGTCATTTTCAATAGAAAAAACAAGAAGAGTTGTTTGGTGGGACATAGGTAGACAAAGACTGGATGAGAGGCACAATTTTAATACTTTTATTTGCCAGCAATACTTTGGGAAAGCAAAAGTTTCTATTAGTAAAAGAAAAGTAAGCGTTTTGAAGGATTTTGTAGAAAGTGAGAAATGAAATCCACCTTGGGCAGTAGCAGGATGTAATGAATGGGCAGTCCATTTCAGGAACATAAATTTTCTTTCCTACCAAATTGTAAACGCAGCTACTGATTCACCATTGCCTGTATTACCCAAGACAAATTTCAGATCTAGAAGTTTCTGCTAATTTATTCCGTGGTTGAACCTTTGCCATTGAGGTTAAAACAGTAGGATCTATCTTCTAAATCAATCATAAACAGCTGACTTGGGTTAAATAGTGTTTTCTGTTTCTGGAAATTCTAATATGCCCTTATATATCTTCTGATGAATTTTTTTATGAACCAAATGAAGCATGTCAGCGCTGGGAATAGATTTTTTTAAAACATTTTTATACACAGTTACGACTGAACTCCTTTCAAGCTAACAACGGAAGAAAGCACCCCTTTT
Organism: Rhincodon typus; assembly: GCF_021869965.1. NCBI lineage: Eukaryota > Metazoa > Chordata > Chondrichthyes > Orectolobiformes > Rhincodontidae > Rhincodon > Rhincodon typus. The sequence continues at coordinate 36,635,046 of NC_063338.1, forward strand.
CTCTGAAGTTAGTGCTCCTTAGAGGGAATACATTGTGGTAGAACTTCACTAATAGGAGGCAAGCTTATTTTCACTTGCTGACTTTGTTGCACAACTATTCAAGAATGACAGAAGAAGTGTCTCATGTGCGCATATCAAGTTTCGCAGCCGTGTCCAGTGTATGAGGAGAAAAAATATGAAGCTATGTTTCACTGTATTTTCAATTCATAGGAAGTAGACCTGAAAAAGATCATGAGAGTTTATGAACTTTGGCCATTTGCAGTTTTTGCACTCCACTCATACTAAACCACAGGTCTATAACCTGGTTGTGCACGTTGAATTATTGCTAAATGTTTGCAACATACAATAAAGTCTGACATAGGTCAGTCACAATGCATTGAATTCTTAATGAGAAAATGTTAAATGGTATCGATTATACAATGAGATGCAAGTAGAGATGTTCATAATTGATGACCACTAGGAACTGTGCATCTTTTGGAAAACATCATGTACACCAATCACTGAAATATGTATCAATCCTTATGTAATGGTGGGAGTGTGGCAAACTGCACATATGAAGATAGAGAAACAAACTAACACTTGACATTTAATTGAAGATCGTTTGACTATTAGGAACACTTCAAAGAAAAATATAGCATTACACCAAATTCATTTTTTTCACCATCATCTTATTGAATTATTACAGTATAAGGATTTGTGACATTACAGAAAAGGGGAAACAGTTTAAAAATTTACTGACTCGGAGTAGAAGGATGCTGACAGATAACATCAATTCTGTCAATAATGCAAGGTGTTTTGGCTTCAATTATTAACCGAGTTCCTTCATAATGCTGTGTCCATAAGCGTTTCCTAGTTATCCTTGCCCTCAGTGTCATCAAATTTACTGCTTAAAATTTTACCTCACTGATTTTGGAATGATCCTGTTCCAGAAACTTGCTGTTTAAAATATGTATCATAAAATCAAAAAGTTAAGGAAACAATACACAACATTAAATCATCATGAACAGGAAAAAATGTTAACATCTTTATATGTATTTAGTGACTGTCAGAATAACACAACAGCAGCACCCCCCCACACCACCCCCCCCCACCCCCCCCCCCCCCCCCCCACACACACACACACACACACACACACACACACACACACACACACGCACACACACAAAGATGGCTGTTAAAATCATATGACTGGATTTAGCAGTTAACTCCCAGAAGTTTCTCAGAAGTCAACATCAGCCAGACAATCAACACCTTGTACCACCAGATGAGACTAGAATGCTAAATGCTTGTAGTATGAGCTGCTATTGTTTCCAAGAAAAGCCCCAAATCAATAGAAATGCAAGTTACACACACATAAGAATATGTTAATGATCCTGACAGAATGGGCCACAGATAAGTATTTATCTGCAATGCAAACCCTTGTCTTGTTTGTGACTGTTTCTCCCCTGCCTTTCCATCTCAAGGAGTCTTCATCATATGGCTCCCACAGTTATAGACTCCAACTACCTTTTTGACTAGAGACAGTAGGAACTGCAGATGCTGGAGAATCTGAGATAACAAGGTGTAGAGTCGAGATGCCGGCGCATTGCTTTCTGAAGAAGGGTCTAGGCCCGAAACGTCAGCCTTCCTGCTCCTCTGATGCTGCTTAGCCTGCTGTGTTCGTCCGGCTCTACACCTTGTTATCTCTACCTTTTTGACTACACAGTTTTGAAGCAGTAGGCAGTTAAGAGGTTGGCACTGCTCCTTAGATGTAACGATTCAGCAAAGCATCTCAAAGGAGTACTGAATGGACTTTTAAAAAGAAGAAACTGCCATCAAATCCAGCCCACCACCACAAAGGATTCCCTTATAATGAACACCAACTTTGGACTTTTGGACCCTATCTTAAAAAGCAAGGAAATTGATAAACCAGTATCCCTCAGTTGCATTGTACTTAAATAATTCTCCATTGAATAAGCTCTTTATCCATTCCAATTCCCAGAGGGAGTCTAGAACTCACTCCCTGTAAGATTAGTAAAGGTAGAAAACTTCAAAGCATTTAAGAAGTATTTAGATGTACACTTGCCATGCCAAGACATACAAGGCTATGGACCAAGTGCTTGAAAATGGGATTAGTATAGTTAGGTGGTGGATTTTGACTGGAGCAGACCTGATGGGCTGAAGGGCCTTTTATTTTAAGCTGTAGACCTATGATTTCTGTATCTCCTTGTATGTTTGCAAGTGTGCATGCATCTTGAAATTTCATCTACATCTAAGATTATGTGAAACAAACTATTTCTGTCTAAATGTGTTGCACTCATCAGATCTGGGACTCACAAAAACAGATTTGACAGAGACTCCAACTTTAACAGCATGAGAAGAGGATGCCTCAACATTGTATTTCCACAATTTGATGTTATTCTGTTAATGGAAATCATTTATTAAATAATCCGAACTGTGCTAAGAATTACACTGGAAACCAATTTAAGATAATCAGCTGGGCCTGCAGTATGACATATTTGTGCATGTTGGAAGCTACACACATAAGTACTCAGGACCCCATTTTATGTAGGCAAAGGAATTTGTACGTACATTATGATCCTTTTTTTTGAAAAGGTACAGAGACAGCCAAAACCTTCTGAATAGCCATGGCAACTCCCTGGCCAATCAGAAACTGAAACATTTCTGAAGAAGGGTCCAGACCCAAAACGTCAGCTTTCCTGCTCCTCTGATGCTGCCTGGCCTGCTGTGTTCATCCAGCTCTACATCTTGTTATCTCCCTTCCTAGTCTGAGAATTAAGATTGATTCTTACAGAGTCCGAGTTGTACAGCATAGAAGCCGGTCCAACTCATCCACATTGACCAGATTTTTTTTTTTATTTAAAAAAATATACTTTATTCATAGAAAATACAAAAACAATAAACACACTTTCACCTACCCGGTCATCCAAGCCGTCCCGGATTACCCTGGGGGTACGTACACCAACTACAGGGAAAAAACAAAGGGAAGAAAAAGAAAAAACTCCGGTGGTCATCACTACCGTAGTCATAGTTGGCCCCCTGACCAGTTGGAGGAGGCGCCAGCTGGGCCAAGTTTCTGAACAGGGCCCTAATACGGTATGGCCGAGGGGTCTTACACGGTGGTCTTTCCCCACCGCGCCTTGGCAGCGGCTGCCCCAAGCTTTAGTGCATCCCTCAACACGTAGTCCTGAACCTTGGAGTGCGCCAGTCTGCAACACTCGGTCGGGGTCAGTTCTTTCAACTGGAAGACCAGCAAGTTGCGGGCAGACCAGAGAGCGTCTTTCACCGCATTGATGGTCCTCCAGGCGCAGTTGATGTTGGTCTCGGTGTGCGTCCCGGGAAACAGCCCGTAGAGCACGGAGTCCCGTGTCACGGAGCTGCTCGGGACGAACCTCGACACAAACCACTGCATTCCCCTCCAGACCTCCTGCGCATAGGCGCACTCCAGAAGGAGGTGATAGACTGTCTCGTCACCCCCGCAGCCACCTCGAGGGCAGCGTGCAGTGGCGCAGAGAGCCCGGGCGTGCATGAATGATCTCACCGGCAGAGCCCCTCTCACCACCAGCCAAGCAATGTCCTGGTGCTTGTTAGAAAGCTCTGGCGATGAGGCATTCTGCCAAACGACTTTGGCAGTCTGCGAGGGGAACCACCCGACAGGATCCACCCTCTCCTTTTCCCGAAGGGTCTCAAGGATGCTACGTGCTGACCACTGCCTGACGGCCTTGTGGTCAAAGGTGTTTCCCTTCAAAAATTTCTCCACGAAGGACAGGTGGTACGGGACGGTCCAACTACTTGGAGCGTTCCGCGGCAGCGAGGCCAAGCCCATCCTTCGCAACACCGGGGACAGGTAGAACCTCAGTAGGTAGTGACACCTAGTGTTTGCGTACCGAGGATCTACGCACAGCTTGATGCAGCCACACACAAAGGTAGCCATCAGGGCGAGGGTGGCGTTCGGCACGTCCTTCCCCCCGTTTTCCAGGTCCTTGTACATGGTGTCTCTGCGGACCCGGTCCATCCTCGACCCCCAAATGAAGTGGAAGATGGCCCGGGTAACCGCAGCGGCGCAAGTCCGGGGGATAGGCCAGGCCTGCGCCACGTACAACAGTACCGAAAGCCCCTCACACCTGACGACCAGGTTTTTACCCGCAATGGAGAGAGACCGGTGCACCCACCTGCCCAGCTTCTGCCGCAGCTTCGAGATGCGCTCCTCCCAAGTTTTAGTGCACGCCCCAGCTCCTCCAAACCAGACACCCAGCACCTTCAGGTAGTCTGTCCTGATGGTGAAGGGGATGAAGGAGCGGTCATCCCAGTTGCCAAAGAACATGGCCTCGCTCTTACCACATTGACCAGATATCCCAATCAAACCTAGACCAATTGCCAGTATTTGGCCCATATCCCTCTAAACATTTCCTATTCAGTTATTCATCCAGATGCCTTTTAAATGTTGCAATTATACCAGCTTCCACCACCTCCTCTGGCAGCTCGTTCTATACACACACCATCCTCTGTGTGAAAAATTTGCCCCTTAGACCCCTTCTAAATCTTTGCCCTTTCACCTTAAAACAATGCCCCCTAGTTTTGGACTCTCCCAGCCCGTGGAAAAGACCTTGGCTATTCACCCTATTCATGCCCCTTATGGTTTTATAAACCTCTGTAAAGTCACAGCTAAGCCTCTGACACTCCAGGGAAGATAGCCCCAGCTTATTCGGCCTCTTCTTATAGCTCAAACCCTCCAACCCTGGCAACATCCTTGGTAAATTGTTTCTTGCTGCGTTTCCATGTCAATGATAGCCCACCAATCAGCACCCTCTTCTCAGCTTGTATAAGATGGGACGGTCTTTTTTTCCCCAAATCTCTTTCTTGCATTCTAGTTCTGATGAGTGCAAGGTGTGAAGCTTCAACTTTATTAAAAAGGAGACACAATGTTTAATTACTTAAGGCCAGCTTCCCTTCTTCAATCAACTCCAGCAAAAATAGATTTAATGGTCATTGAATTTGCGGAATCGTGTTGCGTGGCAGATTGCTGTTAGGCTTCCCTTCACAGCAGCAGTGCCTGTATTATGTTGTAATTGGCTGTGTGAAGTGGTTTCTGACAGTGAGAAATGTGACAAGCTGCGATGTAAATAAAAGCCTTCAAGGTGAGGATTAAGTCATCAAGCTACTTCTTTTGAAGTGTAAGCAAAATCTGTTTCTACCTTTTAAAGTAAAAAAAGCAGGTTTCAAAAATACTACAGCATAAATGAAATTATTTAAGTTTTATATTCTTTATAAAATTAAAGCTAAAATAGAAGCATTGACTATCTAACCCTTTACAGTACCCCAAGATTATCCTAATAGACTGTTCAATATCTGGTCAAATAATCAACTAACTTGATTACATACCTGCTTTATTTAAACTAATGCCTATTTGCATCAGGTATATAGAACTGTCCTGAGATACATTTCACTTGAGAGTTAAATTGGATTAGATCATAAAAACAGGCCCAGAGATCACAGTGAACAATTAACACAAGTCTGTTCACAGTGATACAGATGAGACATTGGATGCAGGCTGGCGAATTAGATGATTGCTGTATCCAAGCAGCATTCCAGGTGTGGTTCAGAAGAAGGCCACTATTTGTACATAATCAAATCCTGTGCCACAAAGTATAATCAAGGAGTATGGAGGAGGCGAGCACTAACTTGGAGCAAGACTTGGAACAGAGTTTGGCCATTCTTTCTACATGCACAGCCTGGAACCATTATGATGCAATGTCTGACAACTTATCTCAATTTTATTATAGCGCAAACTTCAAGCTCCGCCAAAAGTCTGAGTGTTTCAATGAAAGCTTAAACTGCTGCCGTCATGATTGTAGACCTAAGTAGTCAAAGGGGCTCCCCTCCTTTCTCCTAGGCAATCCCTTGGGATCAAGGATGACATGCTTCTACTCCCAGTTCAATGGGTTCTGAAATGACTGATTGCAATCTGCAGATTGCAGACGACCACATCAAAACATGATGTTTAAAGAGTTAGACAGCTAGGTTAGTTGGAGATTTGTGCACTCTCTCGGTTTCACCAAAATAAAACAGAACAATGGGTGCTGAAGAGCTGAAACAAAAAACAGAAATTGCTGAAAAACTCAGCAAGTCTGGCAGTAGCTGTGGAGTGAAAGCAAAGATGGCGTTGAGTCCAGTGATCCTTCCTCACCAGAGATAGTAGGAACTGCAGATGCTGGAGAATCTGAGATAACAAGGTGTAGAGCTGGATGAACACAGCAGGCCAAGCAGCATCACAGGAGCAGGAAAGCTGACGTTTCGTGCCTAGACCCTTCTTCAGAAATGGGGGAGGGGAAGGGGGTTCTGAAATAAATAGGGAGAGAGGGGGAGGTGGATAGAAGATTGATAGAGGAGAAGATAGGTGGAGAGGAAACAGACAGGTCAAAGAGGCGGGGATGGAGCCAGTAAAGGTGAGTGTAGGTAGGGAGTTAGGAAGGGGATAGGTCAGTCCAGGGAGGACGGACAGGTCAAGGGGGCGGGATGAGGTTGGTCGGTAGGAGATGGGGGTGCGGCTTGGGGTGGGAGGAGGGGATAGGTGGGAGGAAGAACAGGTTAGGGAGGTGGGGACAAGCTGGGCTGGTTTTGGAATGCGGTAGGGGGAGGGGAGATTTTGAAGCTTGTGAAATCCACATTGATACCATTGGGCTGCAGGGTTCCCAAGCGGAATATGAGGTGCTGTTCCTGCAACCTTCGGGTGGCATCGTTGTGGCACTGCAGGAGGCCCAGGATGGACACGTCGTCTGAGGAATGGGAGGGAGAGTTGAAATGGTTCGCGACTGGGAGGTGCAGTTGTTTATTGCGAAACGAGCGTAGGTGTTCTGCAAAGCGGTCCCCAAGCCTCCGCTTGGTTTCCCCGATGTAGAGGAGGCCACAATGGGTACAGCAGATGCAATATACCACATTAGCAAATGTGCAGGTGAACATCTGCTTGATGTGGAAAGTCTTCTTGGGGCCTGGGATGGGGTGAGGGGGGAGATGTGGGGGCAGGTGTAGCACTTCCTGCAGTTGCAGGGAAAAGTGCCAAGTGTGGTGGAGTGCGGAGCGGACAAGGGAGTCCCGGAGAGAGTGGTCCCTCCGGAAAGCAGATAAGGGTGGGGAGGGAAAAATGTCTTTGGTGGTGGGGTCGGATTGCAGGTGGCGGAAGTGTCAGAGGATGATGCGTTGGATCCGGAGGTTGGTGGGGTGGTACGTGAGGACGAGGGGGATTCTGTTTCGGTTGTTATTGCAGGGAGGGGGTGTGAGGGATGAATTGCGGGAAATGCAGGAGACATGGTCGAGGGCATTCTCGACCACTGAGGGGGTGCGGGGAGTTGAGGTCCTTGAAAAACGAGGACATCTGAGATGTACGGGAGTGGAATGCCTCATCCTGGGAGCAGATGCGGCGGAGGCGAAGGAATTGGGAATAGGGGATGGCATTTTTGCAGGAAGGTGGGTGGCAGGAGTTGTGTATTCTAGGTAGCTGTGGGAGTCGTGGGCTTGAAATGGATATCGGTTTCTAGGTGGTTGCCAGAGATGGAGACAGAGAGGTCCAGGAAGGAGAGGGAGGTATTGGAGATGGTCCAGGTGAACTTAAGGTTGGGGTGGAAGGTGTTGGTGAAGTGGATGAACTGTTCGAGCTCCTTGTGGGAGCACGAGGCAGCGCCAATACAGTCATCAATGTAACGGAGGAAGAGATGGGGTTTAGGGCCAGTGTAGGTACGGAAGAGGGATTGTTCCACGTAACCTACGAAGAGGCAGGCATAGCTTGGGCCCATGCGGGTACCCGTGGCCACCCCCTTTGTCTGTAGGAAGTGGGAGGAATTGAAAGAGAAGTTGTTGAGGGTGAGGACGAGTTCGGCTAAGCGGATGAGGGTGTCAGTGGAGGGGGACTGGTCCGGCCTGCGGGACAGGAAGAAGCGGAGGGCCTTTAGGCCATCTTTATGGGGAATGTAGGTGTATAGGGACTGGACGTCCATGGTAAAGATGAGGTGTTGGGGACCGGGGAATTGGACGTAGGTAGGGTGTTCCTGGACAAAGGGGGAGAAAATGGAGTCGAGATAGGTGACATCAATCGCCTCAACCTCTCCACCCCTCTCACCCACTCCAACCGCTCCCCCGCAGAACGTGCAGCCCTCCGCTCCAAACCCAACCTCACCATAAAAACCCCGGACAAGGGAGGTGCAGTTGTAGTATGGCGCACTGACATCTACATCGCCGAGGCCAGGCACCAACTCTCCGACACCTCCTCCTACCGCCACCTTGATCATGACCCCACCCCCGACCACCAAACCATCATCTCCCAAACCATCCACAACCTCATCAACTCAGGTGACCTTCCACCCACGGCCTCCAACCTCATCGTTCCCCAACACCGCACCGCCCGCTTCTATCTCCTTCCCAAAATCCACAAACCTGACTGCCCTGGTCGACCCATTGTCTCCGCCTGCTCCTGCCCCACTGAACTTATCTCGACCTATCTTGACTCCATTTTCTCCCCCTTGGTCCAGGAACTCCCTACCTACGTCCGTGACACCATCCACGCCCTCCACCTCCTCCAGAACTTCCAATTCCCCGGTCCCCAACACCTCATCTTTACGTCCAGTCCCCATACACCTGCATTCCCCACACAGATGGCCTAAAGGCCCTCCGCTTCTTCCTGTCCTGCAGGCCCGACCAGTCCCCCTCCACTGACACTCTCATCCGCTTAGCCGAACTCGTCCTCACTCTCAACAACTTCTCTTTCAATTCCTCCCACTTCTCACGGACAAACGGGGTGGCCATGGGTACCCGCATGGGCCCAAGCTATGCCTGCCTCTTCATAGGTTATGTGGAACAATCTCTCTTCCGTACCTACACTGGCCCTAAACCCCACCTCTTCCTCCGTTACATTGATGACTGTATCGGCGCTGCTTCGTGGTCCCATGAGGAGCTTGAACAGTTCATCCACTTCACCAACACCTTCCACCCCAACCTTAAGTTCACCTGGACCATCTCCAATACCTCCCTCTCCTTCCTGGACCTCTCTGTCTCCATCTCTGGCAACCACCTAGAAACCGATATCCATTTCAAGCCCACCGACTCCCACAGCTACCTAGAATACACCTCCTCCCACCCACCTTCCTGCAAAAATGCCATCCCCATTCCCAATTCCTTCACCTCCGCCGCATCTGCTCCCAGGATGAGGCATTCCACTCTCGTACATCTCAGATGTCCTCGTTTATCAAAGACCGCAACATCCCCCCCCAGTGGTCGAGAACGCCCTCGAAAGTGTCTCCTGCATTTCCCGCAACTCATCCCTCACACCCCCTCCCTGCAATAACAACCAAAGCAGAAAACCCCTCGTCCTCACATACCGCCCTACCAACCTCCAGATCCAACGCATCATCCTCCGACATTTCCGCCATCTGCAATCAGACGCCACCACCAAAGACATTTTTCCCTCCCCACCCTTATCTGCTTTCCGGAGGGACCACACTCTCCGGGACTCCCTTGTCTGCTCCACACTCCCCTCCAGCCCCACCACACCCGGCACTTTTCCCTGCAACCGCAGGAAGTGCTACACCTGCACCTGCACCTCCCCCCTCACCCCCATCCCAGGCCCCAAGAAGACTTTCCACATCAAGCAGATGTTCACCTGCACATCTGCTATAGTGGTATACTGCATCCGCTGTTCCTGTTGTGGCCTCCTCTACATCGGGGAAACCAAGCGGAGGCTTGGGGATCGCTTTGCAGAACACCTATGCTCGGTTCACACTAAACAGCTGCACCTCCCAGTCGCGAACCATTTCAACTCCCCCTCCCATTCCTCACACGACATGTCCATCCTGGGCCTCCTGCAGTGCCACAACAATGCTACCCGAAGGTTGCAGGAACAGCAACTCATATTCCGCTTGGGAACCCTGCAGCCCAATGGTATCAATGTGGACTTCACAAGCTTCAAAATCTCCGCTCCCCCTACCGCATCCCAAAACCAGCCCAGCTCGTCCCCGCCTCCCTAACCTGCCCTTCCTCCCACTTATCCCCTCCTCCCACCCCAAGCCCCACTCCCATCTCCTACCTACTAACCTCATCCCACCCCCTTGACCTGTCCATCCTCCCTGGACTGACCTATCTCCTCCCTACCTCCCCACCTACACTCACCTTTACTGGTCCATCCCCGCCTCTTTGACCTGTCTGTCTCCTCTCCACCTATCTTCTCCTCTATCCATCTTCTATCTGCCTCCCCTTCTCTCCCTATTTATTTCAGAACTCCCTTCCCCTTCCCCTCCCTCATTTCTGAAGAAGGGTCTCGGCCCGAAACATCAGCCTTCCTGCTCCTCTGATGCTGCTTGGCTTGCTGTGTTCATCCAGTTCTATACCTTGTTTTCCTTCCTCACCATCTGTTTTACGGTAGGAAACTAGAGCCTGTTTGGTAGATAAACACCACCTGCTTATCTAACTAGAAGAATCTCTTATACTCAAGATATAGTTTATCGCACATCAGCAACTATTTACAGATTACGTTCATATGATTGACATTGTTACAGAGACTTTGAAGAGGTTAGATTTCACAATTCTGAGCTGTTTTGTCCACAGATCCATATGATGTCATTGTAGTGAATGCTCAGTGGGTGACAAGCACCTCAATGCTGGACAGACGGGCTTGGGTTAGTACATTGCTGTTTGAATGCTTTTCTGGTCTCCAGGTTTGGAGGATCCTGCAAAGGCATGACTTTAGTGATATTTCTCCAGTGCTTTGAGGTATCTTTTGTAAGTTGCCCAATTGTACAAAGCATATTGGTGGGCAGGCATCAATTGTTCCTAATTAGACTTTATGAATTACAGATATTGGACACCAAGTTTATAAACTAAAGAAAAATTACTAATTTGTAACTCTAGCAGATCAACAAGGTAATCTAATAAATATCTACAATCTTCTTTGATCATAACCTCCATTTACAAAAATAGATAGACACAGTTAAGAAACTTTTTTTTAAAAAAATAAGAATTGTAATTTGTCTGTTCAATAAATAATTTCAAATAATCAATACCAGGCCCTTTATGTAATGGAGAAGCAATGGCATAGTGGTATTATCACTGGACTGTTAATCCAGAGACCCAGATAACGTTCTGGGGACCTGGTTTCAAATCCTGCCACGGCAGATGTTGGAATTTGATTTCAAAAAGAAAACTGGAATTAAGAATCTAATGATGACTGAGTCCATTGTCAATTGTTGGGGAAAAACCCATCTGGTTCACTAATGTCCTTTAGGGAAGGAAACTGCCATCCTTACCTGGTCTGGCCTACATTTGACTCCAGAGCCACAGCAATGTGGTTGACTCTCAGCAATTAGGGATGGGCCATAAATGCTGCCTCGCCAGCAATGCCCTCAACCTGTGAATGAATAAAAGAGAAAAAAACATCCTTGGACAATGGCTTGTTCACAGGTAAGTAGAACTGTATGTCTTACTTGAATTCCAAAAGTCACCAGCAGACTTCCAGAATAATTTATACATTTCCTACAAACTGAGATTCTTTTCTGAGAACATTCAACAACTGATAACTTGAAAGAAAACCAGAGAAAGCAAATTACAACACCAGTCTTTGGAGGTCCCAGAAAAAAATCACTCTCCTGCCAAAACTCAGTCAGAATTATGTTTTTCCTTCTTCTTCTCAGTCTAATCAATGTTCTCTCTGGCTGGCTGGCTAACACCGGTCCTCCCTTGAATGACCATTCAGCATCCAATGAGCTGACAGCCTGGACCATAGCAATAGCTCTATGCTGATTCATCTACAATGCCCTTAGAACAGTAATTAAATTGCAATATTTTCAAGACTAGTTGTCAACGGCAAACATCTGTCTTTGTTCTCTTCTCCTTTTAAAGAAACTGCTGTTCAAATTTCAACTCTGTTCAGCAATTCACAGTTCCAAGCCAAATAAAAAGAGAAAAATAAAACAACAGTAAGAAACTCTACAAAAGGCATAGCTATATAGTCCTTCCTCTACTCAAAGCATGCAGTCATGGGTGCAGCAATTGGCTAGTTTCATTCATGACCACTTCTGTGCAGTGCAGACTTCTTATGCATTGGTTGTCATTGCGGTTCAGGTAAGAGAGTTATTCTATAGAATCATCTGTGTATACAGTGTGGAGCTGGAGGAACACAGCAGGTCAGGCAGCAGAGGAGCAGGAGAATCGACGTTTCGAATCCAGGACCCTTCTTCAGGGCTGAAAGTTTTGAAACAGTTTCAAAATTTCCCCACCCCCCAGCCTTATCCCTGCCTCCTTGACTTGACACAACCTGTCCATCTTCTTCCCCACCTATCCACCCCACCTATCACACTGACCAATCCCAGTACCCCTACCTCATCTTATCGCCATCACACCTACCTTCCCCCAGCCCCAGCCCTCCTCCCTCCATCTATTTCCCAGCTCTCTTCACGCTCCCCTGTCCTGATAAAGGGTCCCAGCCCAAAATGTCAACTTTCCTGCTCCTCTGATGCTGCCTGGCCTGCTGTGTTCCTCCAGTTCCACACTGTGTTGACTCTGATTCCAGCAGCTGCTCTTCTTGCTATCTCCATTCTTCTGTGTAAATTGTTGCCTCCTATTACAAATTCTACTTTCACTCTTCCTTCTCCATCTACTAGCACCCTGTTCTACAGTGTGTAGTTTTTCACCTCATACCCTCAGTCAGTGCTAACAATAATTTATTTTTCTGAAGGCTTTCTGTTGTGATTTCTTGAGGGCTACTTTTTGCTTTTCGCATTCTATCTTTTGGTGTTTGTGGATCCTTTCTCAGTCTCCTAATTCCTTCACTTCGATGATATGGTCACCTGGCAACTGTGACCTCCATATTTGTGCTGATGTATAGGAGATTTGGACTCTCACAGAAGCAGAATTAGAAGAATTCATCAATATCCCCAATAATTACCACTCAAACTTACAGCAACAATGCATAAAGGAAAGCATTAATTTCTTAAGTACCATAATTTAAATTGGCACAAGAGTCAAAGTCAGCACCATTGTTTAGTGAAATAACTGACATATTACTATCCACAAAAATTCCATACTTTCCATGGACTAGTGAGCTCATAGCTAAACTGTTCTATGCTTGTCTCTAACACAATCACTGCACCTCAAATAATTTATAGCATGTAATAGAGTCAGAGTCATGTAGCACAGAAACAGACCTTTTGGTCCTACCAGTCCACGCCGAACATAATCTCAAACTAAATTAGACCCACCTTCCTGCGCTTGGCCCATATTCCTCCAAACATTTCTTATTCATGTACTTATCTAAAATGTCAATAACCATTGTAACTGTGCCCACATCAATCCCTTCCTCGAAGTTCATGCTGCACACCAATGTGTAAAAAAAAAAATTGCCGCTCGTATCTTATTTAAATCTTTCTCCACTCATCTTATAAATATGCCTTCTTGAAATTCCCCACCCTAGGGAAAAGACACCTGCAATTCACCTTATCTATACCTGTCATTATTTTATAAACCTCTAACTTCACCTGCTAAAACATCATGAGATGTGATAACGCATACATGCAAATCTCTACGGAATAAAATTGTTGGATGTTAAATTATACAATTGACATTATGTTCATTATAATACCACGTAATACACCTTACCTCCATGTTAGTAGCTCTTGAACTCCTACAGCTTTAATCTAGAGACTCCATATTAATTTACACAGAATTCATGATCTCAGTTTTCCTGTTCTTTACAGGGCAAGTATTCCTTTCTCTGGAAGTTAAAAGCTTTGTTTTCTTCTCTGCTGTGGCTGTTCTCTGCTCTTTACAGCCCCTCTCTCCCCTTTGAAGTCCTTCTCCCAACTTTGCAGACCCTCAATCTCCCGTTCCAGCTCTTCTCTACAGCCTCGCTCCCCGCGTCTCCCCTCACAGCCTCATTTCAGCCCCAGTGCCTTTGCCTTGCTCCACAGCCTTAGGGTCCGACCATTCTCCCTAGGCCCTGAGCCTTGCACCCCAGCCTTGATTCTCTGGCCCTGGCCTTGCTCCCAGCACCCCATCACCCTTGATGACGGACGCCCATCGTTACTCCTGGGCCTCCTTCTCCAGCTTTACTGCCCTTTCAAGTTAGTCTAGCTGAAATTGTTACCCAGCCTGGTGTCCTCGCTTGCTATTTCCACCTTCACTCTCTACAACCTCATTAAATGTACCTACTCACCCTGCTCCTACAATAACAAGCTGGTTGTGTCCTGTGTTTATTGCTGACAGGCTCATCACAGCAGATGGAACAGAGCCAATCGGTGATTTATGAAACAGTTCTGCACACTTATCTTCCATTCTATTTCAACTTGATGGGTCATCCAAGGATATGAATATTTCCAGGCAAATTGAGGAATTTCAAAGGCAGATTTGCCCAAAACCTCCACTGCCACTCCACCACCCTAGATCCCTGTATTCGACCACTGATCTAAATTATGCTCAATTCCAAGAGAAAGTTCAACTGTACCACCAATACCCTAAACAAGTTTTTAAACAAGTTTTCAAAGCACCAAAAAAAATTACTTCAGAATCAGTCAGAACACTCCTTGTAAACAAATGTAACTTTAAATCAACATGGGAAGCTCCCAAAACACAAATAATTCTACCACCAATCGGAATAAATAATTCAGTGAGAGGTTGACAATTGCTTTAAGGAAAACACCTGGTGGTGGTGGTCATAGTTTGGCTTCACAGAATTCAGGGCTTAATTATTCATGGCAAACAGTGGCAGATCAGACATGTAACAATCATAACACATCAAATGATGTCAATGTCCCTGGATAACTAACCAGAACAGCATGTAGCTCAGAACATCATGCTTGATAATTTGGAAGGGTTGCCCATTTCAGCGTGTTACATAACTCCTATTCTCTGCTCAACGTTAGCTTGGTTGTCCCAGTGTTGATGAGGGACATGAAAACTCAGAAAAGGCACTCTTTTGATTTGTTTCAAAACAGCACCAGTGAATGGTTCTTCAAGCCGTGTAAAGTCATTCTCAGTTTGTGAGGTTACGTCATGGCATAGGCTGTAGTAAGGAATTCCAAAACCACAATTCGATTATCAAGACAACATGACACACCGATGAATATTATAATCTGCCTCTTCAGCATGCAGAACAATTGCACAAACTACTGACCTCAAGGAAAATCAATCTCAAAGATCTAGTGATCTCCAAGGTATGGCTCTCCCCTTTAATGATGGCACTTTACATCTGCCTTTGGGTAAATGGTCTGAAACAGTAGATATCATCAACCAAGTAGGCAACAAGTTGTGTTGAAGTGTTTGGGACAGCAAACGAGGATGTTAAAACACTTAAGACTTGTTAAAAATTAAGTTTATTATGTTTTCAGATAATGTAATAAATGGTAATGTTTGGATTAAAATAGAAGCTAAAATAACAATATTCAAACTTAGAAAAAATAAATGAATGCCTATTAAAGAAATTTGACATTTCTCAAATATAAAATTAGCAGATTATTGTTATTGAGGATGTTTAGCAGCAATTAAGTCATTAGTACAACATTGAAAACCCAACTACAACTCAATCAATGAGCTGTAACTTTTTCAAGAGTTTTTACAGCTTAAGAGATGAAGTTTGTATCAATTCAATCGATTTCCATTAATTGCAAACTGCAGACCCTCAACAGCCTTTGGGAAAGCAGAAAATTACAACAGCAACTTCTGGATTTTCAGTCTTCAGCAAGCTTGCAGTTTCCAGAAGTTACTGTCAGTTTCAGTGGAGTAATAATGACAAAGACTAATATTACCATTAATAAATCCAGTCTATGGTGTTCAGTCTACTTCACACTGCTAGTGAATGAACCTACAAACATAATTTACAAACTATTATGAACACTGCTACCAACATTTGCAGGAAAAGGAATTGGTTTTTTTCAAGTTCAAACCAAGCATACTTCTGTGTCTTTCTCTCTCTGTGATTTTGTCTCTGTAACTTATTTCCTGTTCCAATCTACTCAGTGAGCTGAGAACCAATTAGTTTCACTAGTCCACAACTTCTCGGCTTCTGAATATCTGCACGTTGCAGGAACCCATAGCCAACAAACAGAGTTCAAAACTAGTATAAATGTTTTTGCTGTGAAATTATGAAGCCATCCTTGTAAATCATTATCATTTAAAATAAGTCAGTTTTTTCTTCTTGCAGTCCATTGTTATTAACGACACAAAAATAAAAAGACATGGTTCTTACAGTATCATTAGCTCACAGTCACTACTTGAATAGAAATTTCCACATCTCAATAATCTCTTTCAATTACTTACCTTTAATTAATTTGCACATATAATGTATTCATAACGATAAGGTCTTGTGCAATAGTGTCATTAAACCTGTAAAGTAGATATTTTGGTGTCAGTCTGTCTTTGCATGCTCATCTAAATATGTAATAGATTTGGGCCATGAAGTGGAATCAAAATACAAAAATATTGACAGAAAATTGCAACACAGACTGGGATCAACAAAAGTAAGTTATCTCCAAATGACCTAATTGCTTGGTTGACAGAGTTTACAGTTGGATTATTCCTGACCCTCACTGTTCTTAACCTTACTTGATTATGTTGAACATGCTGTGGTCAGGTCCTAGTATTCAACAGATTCAAATGGGGAGGTGATGGCCTAGTGATATTATCACTGGACCGTTAATCCAGAGACCCAGATAATGTACTGAGTTTGAATCCCACCACAGCTGATGATGAATTATGAATTCCACCAGATTCATTTATTGAATTGAATTCAATAAAACTCTGGAATGAAGAGTCTAATCATGCCTATTAAACCATTGTCAATCGTTGGAAAAAACCATCTAGTTCAGTAATGCCCTTTAGGGTAGAAAACTGTCATCCTTACCTGGTCTGGCTTACGTATGGCTCCAACAATGTGGCTGACGCTCAGTTGACAACTGATCAATTAGGAATGGGCAATAAATGCTGGCCTAGCCAGTCACACCCTCATCCTATGAATGATCGTTTTTAAAAAAGGCTGACTTGACTCCTCATTCTATCTTAACATGTGATCCATTCACAATGAAAATTTATAGTTTTATATTTATGTTAGAAATGGGACAATATGGCCACTCAGAGTAAGTACTCTCTGAGTGGAAGAAATGAATTTTATTAAGGGACATTGGCCTTTTTTGTTGTGTGCTTTCTTAAAGACAAATGATGAGTTTTGGGTTAAAGACAGACCAGTTGATGAGAAAGAAAATGTCAAGAAATATCTTCAGGCTTATTTTTCAAAGCAACATTTTTTACTATTTTTGGAAGAGGGAGAGCAGACATCAGATTGTGAGTCAGTGAAAGAAAAGATAGAGGCTTTACTCAGTTTCCAAAAGCCACAAAATGCATTTGATCTTAAATCTTTTCTGGGCATGCTCTCATACTATTCTAGAGTAGTGGCCACTCACCATGCAAACTTGGAAATATATCACTGTTCCTTCAGTGGCAAGAAATATCTTCAGGCCTAACTTTCAAAGTAGTACTTTTCATTACACTGGCTAGAGAATGACAGAGAGTAGACATCAGATTGTGTGAGCCAGCTGGTATAGTAATGAGAACACAGGAAACATGAGGCTGGTAGTAGAGCTTCTCAAAAGCCTGAACGTGGAGATGCCAGTGTTGGACTGGGGTGGACAAAGTCAGAAATCACATGACCCCTCTCTCACTAACACCTGAAGATAGGCTGAGGCTCCGAAAGCTTGTGTTTTCAAATAAACCTGTTGGACTCTAACCCGGTGTGGTGTGATTTCTGACAAAAGCTTGAAGGTTGATGCCCAGAAGGGGCTAGTCGGAGCAGCAGTGGGTGCGAACCTGGGGGTGAGTAGTGGCAATAGAAATTCTCATTGTGCTGGGTGAGAATTGGGTTGTTAATTAAATCTGTCACAGTTTTCTAGTTGTGTTATTGTGAGTGAAAATAAAAACTGCCAGTTCTTCTACATACCACCTCTCAGTTTGGCCAGCTTCAAATGAGAAAAAATTGCAGCCAATGTGTCTTATCCCGTACATTTATACTGATCTTTTCCTTTTTTCCTTTCCTGTGGCATCTTATGGCTTTTAGCAGCTTTCAACATTACATTCCTGTTTACCTCTTTTCGTAGCAGTGCTCCTAGAAAGCAGTTCAACACTCAATCTCAGTTCCACTCTAACACCATGTTATGAGCTCATGAGACAACAGTCTAGTTTGCACAGTGTCTTTATCGAACTAATAGAAAGATGCAAGCCTGCAGTGAGTGCCTCATGGTAGTATTCATATTACTACAGCAAGCCAAGAGACACATTAGTACAGTATTATAATTCTATCCCAAACACACATTAACTCTTAGGCATATTACAAATCACTATGTGTATTTCCATCAGAATATCATGGCAGACTCTAGTGACTGAATCTCTATCCAGAGACTCTGTGACATAATCAGGTAAAGTCGAGATCAATATTGCTAAAGCGTTATTTCTTTCAGAACAGTTTCCTCATGCAACAGTAAGTGCACTTATGGGTCATACTCGTACATGAGGTTTCCCTTCAAGGTAAAATCTTTTAAGCTACGATGGATATGATGTCACAAAGAATGTGGCTTTGCCTGTGCAACCAGGACGATGAAGAATTTCAACAACAACAAGAGGAAGAGAATCTTAAATAATTAATGATGTGTTTGAAAGGTACAAAGGTCACCATGTGAAGTAGAAAAGGAATGCTCTTTAGCAATTTGAGATGGTGTACATGGCCTGAAAATCAATCAAAATGGGCTACAGCTAGTGAAAGAAAAGATAGAGAATGCAGTCAATGTCCCAAATCACAAAAAAAATGTTTTTGCTCGTAGATCTTTTATGGGCATGGTCTAATACTACTCAAGAGTAGTAGCCACTCACCATACAAACACAGAAATGTATGGCTGTTTCTTCAGTGTCACTGGGTCAAAATCCCAGAAATCCTTCACTAATGGTATTGTGGGTCTACCTACATCAAATGGACTGAAGCTGTTGAAGAAGGCAGCTCACCACCACCACCTTCTCAAGGGTAACTAGGGATGGTCAATAAATGCCAGTGATGCCCACTTGACTGAATAATAGAAATGTTCTACCTGAAATTGCAACTGTTAGTTCCATTCTCATTCTTATGTTGCATGTCAGAGAAGCTTGACACCATCTGCACTATACATTTATTATGAAACAAATACAACCTGAAGCTATGACATGATGCTTCAAACTACGGAGTTAGAGCAGTGATCAATTATGAAATCCAAAACTTTCACGACATCCATGAGTAATGATATAGACATATATAATGGTGTAATAGTGACACCAGAGCCTAAGAAGAGAGAAAGAACAGTTTGTACAATCCAGAGTTGTACTTACCTTGTAGGATGAAATGTACTGTAGCGTAAATAATAGAGCTTTGCATAAACCTACCTTATTACTTTTAGGTAGAGACAGATCTCAAGTTACCCAAAGAGATACACAGATTTTATTCAAAAATAGAAACAAGCCACAAATCTTTGTGTAATCTTACCAACCTGGAATCATTTCGAAATCATTTCAGAATCAAACGTTTCACCAGATTTTGAGAGGAGAGATAGTAGGAACTGCAGACGCTGGAGAATCCGAGACAACAAGGTGCAGGGCTGGATGAACACAGCAGGCCAAGCAGCATCATAGGAGCAGAGAGGCTGACGTTTCGGGCCTAGACCCTTCATCAGAAAACTTTTTCTGATGAAGGGTCTAGGCCCAAAACGTCAGCCTCTCCGTTTCACCAGATTTTCTTGTGTTGTAACGTCACACTAGTAACAGATCATAAATCTCATACTTATCCTGGAACTAAGGCCTATACCCACAATGGCAGCATCAAGAATGAAATTATGAGCTACAGTTCTGTCACAAGACAATTACAGCAGAGAATTTTGCAGGTGGAAAATGCTTCACTGATACGTTATCACATTTTTCACATGAGGACACAGAAGCAGTCTGTGAAGGTGCGATCGTCACAATGAGCCCAATCACAACAATTGAAACCAGGAGCAGGGACAGAAATCACAGATACCAGCCCTGCTCCTAGTCTGGGGTTCCAAGCCCCCAGCCCGAGCACAGCAGGCTGCCTTGTGTCCCGGTTTGGATTATTATATGTACTAATGTACTTCCCTTATTGAGCCCTTCAGAAATGCCAACGTTGAAACAAGTATGCAAACAGACATTGAATAGATAGAAAGAGTTTACCGGTATAGATTAGGAACCAAAACTGTGCTGTATTCACTGCAATGAGTTGTCACATGAACAGAGCTGAATACAGCAGAACTTACTGAAAGCACAGGAATATTCAATATGAAATCTATAGAGAAAGGATTTGTTAATTGGCTTGGTGTAGAAAATGATTTAGAAACCATGGTAACCAAATGTATTATCTTCATAACTATAAAATTATGCCAGCAAAAACTCCCTTGCAGGCATGGGCAATTCACAGTTCATCAATTTGATAGATTTCTAGTAGGTTTCTGTAAAAAGGAAAATGGTAATTTCTTGTTGCTCACTGATAGTCACTCAAAGTGGATCCAACTAAAACACTTGGTTCAAAACACCAATACTGACTGAAAAATGCTGCTTGGCCTGCTGTGTTCATCCAGCCCTGCACCTTGTTGTCTCGGATTCTCCAGCATCTGCAGTTCCTACTATCTCTGAAAAATAGTTGTGTTGTATTCCGTTCTGACTTGTCATGGATGACCTAAAGTGCTTGCCTCAGATAATGGCCCTCAATTTAATTCTGTTTCACTCCAAAATCTCATGAAATGAAACTATATCAAATGTGCACTCACTCCTGTTGACCATGCAGCATCGAATGGGGCAGCTAAATGATATTTAGGATAGTTGAAGAAGCATTCAAGTGTTGTGTGGATGTTCAAATTTCGGGGTGAAAAGACAGCTGGCTCTGTTGAAGACCAGATAATTCCACAGTCTATAGTAGGGATACATATGCTGAGCTTTTGATGTATAGAAGTTGAATATGTGGAGTGTTGACCTACGAAACTTAACTGTCAAACTTTAACGTAAATCATTCTGTCAAAATATCAATGCAACACAAACAATTTTTTCTATCTAATATGGGATATACTTGCCATAGAGGGAGTGCAGAGGAGGTTTATTAGGCTGATACCAGGATGGCAGGATTGTCCCATGAGGAGAGATTGGTCCAACTGGGCCTGTATTCACTAGAGTTTAGAAGGATGAGAGGGGATCCAATTGAAACATGTAAAACTGTGAAAGAGCTGGACAGATTAGTTGCAGGGAAGTATTTTTCCTGGTTGGGGAATCTAGAACTAGAGGACGCAATATCAGGATACTATGGACTATTTAGGATTCAGATGAGGGAAAGCCTCTCCACTCAAAGAGTAATGAATTTGTGGAATCCTCTACCACAGAAAGCTGTCAAGTCCAAGTCTCTGAATATATTCAAGAAAGAGTTAGATTTTGTTTTTAATTATAAAAGCATCAAGGGGTATACGGAGAAAGCTGGAATATGGCATTAAGAGAGAGGATCAGCCATGATCATATTGAATAATGGAGCAGGCTGAAAAGGCCAAATGGCCTACTCCTATTTCTATTTTCTATGTTTATAACACAGGAACAGTGTCAAATAAAATGAACATGGTATTTATCTGTGTCTTCCCTCACAAGTCACACAAGTGGAAGCTGAGAAATGTACTAGACATTTCTGGAAATCAAAAGGTACTTGTTGAAATCGACAGAAATGTGAGAAATATCCGTGTAGATCACATGACCTCAGTGATGGGTGAATCAAAATATGAGCATGATCCATTTTGTCAAGAACTTATCTATAAGGTGAACCACTTCAGAGTCCAATGTCCTGAAACATTAACTTCTAAGAACAAAGAAGCATTCTCTTTGTGTACAGAACAGAAGCCAAACAGCCCAAAACCTGATTCTACTCCAAAATCTGCAAAGGAGATCAAGAAAGTTTTAAAAACCAGTTACTAAGCTTTTGGAGGTTTGCAGATGCAGTTTAAAAAGTTTCTAAAAAGTATTCTGAAAAAGACTGTTCGGCTGGTGGTAATCATTGACAAGACTGCATTCTGCCATTCTGAGTGCATTATGCTGAAGTCGTTAACAGCTGGCTCAGACATTGGTTCCCAAAATAGCACCATCTGGCACACAAGCTGAGCAATTACTTATTTATTACTCGCATCCTTTGTCTCCTTCGTCCCATTAACGGCAGTTGCACCTTCAGCTGTCTTAACACTAAGCAATGGGACTCCCTCCCAAGCCTCTTCAACGCTCTCTCCTCCTTTAAGATATCCCTTCTTTTGCCTGATATCAGTTCTAATTTGGTTATGTTTCTGTGAAGCATCTTGGTTATGCTATGTAAGGTACAATCACCACAGTCTTAACAGATGATAGGGCTGCTCTCTCATTAGAGAGACACAAATGGTGGTGGTTTAACCTGAGGATCACCGCACCTCAGGCAAGGGGAGAGGTTGAGAAGGAGAATCCCTCACAGTAACCCCAGATGGTGCAGAAATTGAACCCACACTGCTGGCATCACTCTAAATTGTAAACCAGCCGTGCAACCAACTGAACCAACCAAACCCCTTACCAAAGAAGTTGCATATAATAAATACAAATTGTTGTTGTCACCGGGTGCACAATGTTGTCTTTGTGATGCCGAGATCAGTGCCTATATCAAAGAAGGCTGCTCCTAAATGGAGTACTCCTGTTTGTAAATATATACCAGTGAGATCCCATACATTTTGTAGACTTCATCTTGTTTCAAGCAACAAATTGAGTGCACTGCAATACGGAGTTTACATTATAGCTAGAAGTAAAGTTGAAAAGTTACTTGCCTTAGATCAGTTCAGCAAAGAGCCAGTTGTCTATTATATATTGGGTCTAAACTATATAAGAGAAGCAGTGATTATCCATTCAGGAAAAGCTCTGTTGTGAAAATGTCAGCTGAAGCTGAATAAGTTGAAGTAACCAAGCAGCTGACCCTAGAAGCCAGCAACAAGTCCTTGATCGTCAGAGTTGAATATACAGCTTTTTAAATGGTGTGCCTGTATTTTCCCACAATTTGACAGCATCAATTTCAGGAGGTCTCATAGAATCATAGAGTCCGTATAATATGAAAGCAGGCCATTTGGCCCATCGAGTCCACACTAACCCTCCGAAGAGCATCCCACCCCCCTACCCAATCCCTATAACCCTGTATTTCCCATGACTAATCCACCTAATCTATATCCCTGGACACTACGGGCAATTTAGCATGGCCAATCTACATTAACTGCACATCTTTGGACTTGGGAAGGAAACTAGAGCACCCAGGGAAACCCACGCAGACACGGAGAGAATATGTGAGCTCCAAACAGACAGTCACCTGATGGTAGAATTGAACCCGGCTCCCAAGCACTGTGAGGCAGCAGTGCTAACCACTGAGCCACTGTGCCACCCATTTCATGAAGGGTTTCTCCCAACGAGCTTCCACCCACTCCAATCTACCAAAATTACTAACCTTCCATGCCCTCTGCACTGCCCACTCATTCACTCGAGACAATTCACCACCCTTCCTCCACCAACATCAGCACTAATAATCGTGTCAACCATTTTCATCTCACTCAATACCGTATTTTGTCTCCTTCCAAGAGAAAACAGCTCCCAACATGGCAGAAAGGAGGAAGGTGACTGATGGAACCTGATATTCATCTGCTGATCACACCTATGAGGAGAAATATTTTGTCATAGTAGAAGTTGACTGTGAGTGCTCATGTAGCGATGCCAAGATCTACACATCCAGCAATCAAGTATGATTCATTGCCTAATGCTATACTGTTCTCCTATTACCCCACCATTGTGAATACATTCTTAACAAGCTGAAACTTTTATAATTTGCAACTCATTCTCTCTCTTGAAGACGTAAGCAACGTTGATGATAAAGTGACCAGCCCTCTTCCATCTATGAGGGGAAAGCTACTGATACCACCCACAGGGGATGCTCCGGCAAGACTGACTTCAGCATTTTGGAGGATGCTGGCCGGGTTGGATGCCCAGAGAAGTCACTGGCAAGCTGCAGCTGCCTGATAGGTTTACTGACTTTCATGAAGCAAATTGATGCTCTCAGGTTCTCTCTATTGCCTAGAAAAATATCGCCTTTCATATCAATGTGGCACAATGAGGTAGGAATGAGGTGTTACAATGTACCAGCCCCTCACCATCAACAAGTGAGAATCTCATTGCACCTCATGTGGAAAAACAGACACATTTTCCTTGACGTCTGGAATCTCAAATTTCCATTCTCGCCATATCTTCCCAAGTGTCTTGCCATTGCCCATTGTCGATCAAAGCGTTGACTTCTGAGTTGACTACTGCTACTATCTAGCTTCTCTTTGGATGAAGAAAGAATTGGAAACCACACAGAAATGAGGTGAGACTAACTAATAATGAGATGTTAATGAATAGTAATGAAAGCAAATAGGTTTCTTGCTGCTCACTAACAAGAATGAAATCTTTCCTTTCAACACTTGGTTAGAAAAATGGGACGACTTGGTCTGAAATCTCTTCATTGCTGATCTCATGCAATTTTGCTAACTCTCTCAGCAATCGTTCAGGGGTGGAAAAATTCTGCCCATGATAACTGTTTTAAAAATAGATGATTTTCCCAAACAAATTTCAAACTGAAGACTGAAGCCCAGTTTTCTGATAGTTACATGCTGACCTGTTTGTCTGTGTATTAGGGAAGACACAGAGGCGTTGGCCTATCTTTCATGATTTTTGGGATTTGTGCATCATTACTGTCCATCCCTAGTTGTCCTGAGATGATCCGAGATGACAGCAGAGTAGCATGCTCCTGTTGGAGCTTCTCAGCTCTGCCTGTTCTTTTTCCTTCTTTCCTTTTTTTTCTCTCTTTTCTTCTTCCTTCCCATCATCTCCCCTCCGCACCAGAGGGGAATGCTAGCAGGCATTGGCAGCAGTGAGTCCTGGAGTGCAAGTTTGGGGAAACAGCTGGAACACAGTGTGGGCCCAAGTGTCCTGTAGCAGCCTGGGGAATGAGCTGCAGCGAGCCCCGGATCACCGCGTGGGCTGTGAGCCGCGGAACACCGCATGGGCTGTGAGCCCCGGAACACCGCATGGGCTGTGAGCCCCGGAACACCACGTGGGCCGTGAGCCCCGGAACACCGCATGGGCTGTGAGCTCTGGAACACTCCGTGGGCTGTGAGATCTGGAACACCGCGTGGGATGTGAGCTCTGGAACACTGAGTGGGCTGTGAGATCTGGAACACTGCGTGGGCTGTGAGATCTGGAACACCGCGTGGGATGTGAGCTCTGGAACACTGCGTGGGCTGTGAGATCTGGAACACCGCGTGGGATGTGAGCTCTGGAACACAGCGTGGGCTGTGAGATCTGGAACACCGCGTGGGATGTGAGCTCTGGAACATTGCGTGGGCTGTGAGCTCTGGAACACCGCGTGGGATGTGAGGTCTGGAACACTGTGTGGGATGTGAGCTCTGGAACACCCCATGGGCTGTGAGCTCGAGAACACCCCGTGGGCTGCAAGCTCTGGATCACTGTGTGGGCTGTGAGCTCTGGATCACCGTGTGGGAAATTCCAAGTCCCGGAGCAACGCGAGGGAGGTGAATCCCGGTAAAACGCAACTTACCTTGCTGCTGCCGAGTGCTGGTGAGGAGCGGACTGGAGGCTGGTGTGATGCGGGACAGTTGTTGGACTTGGTCCTGACACCACATGCTGATCTGCTGCAGTTTGGTACTCTTACCGGACTGTCATGTAAATCCTTACCTTTTAATCCTCTTTTGTAAAACAACATGATAGTTTTTACTCTGTAAGATTTGTACCTAGATACTTGTACCTAAGATAGTGCCATTAAAAGGTAGCTATTGTAAAAACTTTTCACTGTACTCCTGTACTGGAGTACAAGTGACTATGAAGGATATTCTACTCTATTCTATTCTAAAAGTTAGTGGCATTTTTCAGGTGTTAATAAAATTATACTTGTTTGAAATATTAACAGATCTTAGGGAAATTAACAATAGCTGGATCGCTCTGACAAAACAACTGCCATTCAACAAGATGCAGCGTAATTAATTTGCAAAAAGACCTGCAAATTCTGGGTTTTAAATTTCCAGCATGTTCTGGTTGATTTACATTGCTTTGCAGTTTCCTTCACACGTGGTATTTTGCCCTTACCCTTTAAATTATTTTTAAGAATTTGCTGGGTGCACATATTAATTACCTATTAAACATGCAGTAGGAGTTTAGGGTTTGAATTTAAAAGCAAATACCTTATTCACAAAATGATCATTGTTAATGCAAAGTCAACCAACTTTTCCCAAAAAAGAAACAGTTTCATTTGCTTAATCTCATTCCTATTTATAGGAAATTGTTGTTACAGATTACAGATATTGAATTCTTATTTTTTTCTTAACTTTCTTTACAGTTTCTCTTTTTCTGTCTCTGAATCAAATCTGTCAGTTTCTCTTTCAATTATATTATTGTATCTGAACTTATTCCAAATTTCACCTTTTCTCCATCATTTCTCATTCTTAATCCTTAGATTTCTCACTTGAGGAGATGACTGTTTAGTCTGTTGTTCACCAAGGTCTCAGAGGCCTTCACCAAATTGTTATCAGCTCAAACTTCCAATGAGTAATGGCACAAAAAATTCTACCTCATGGGTGCCGGAAAAAAAGTTGAAGACACAGCACTATCATGAGGTGCCCTGCTCTAGCAAGATCTGGCAAAATGTATAAACAGCTGGGTGTCATTCATTGTTTTCAATGGTATTGTGTCCTTGAACCTGGTTGATTGACAGATCTGTTCCCATAGGGCCTTTGTTCTGTAATATATACTACAATTTCCTTAGTTCAGTTCTAAATCGACTTCTGATTAACATAGAAATTGCATTACAATGCAGCATTGCATTGTTAAAGGTCTATAAAAGATTCCTTCATCCAAAAATGTTGTAAGGTAAACAAACTCTGAACAAAATACTTTACAGGAAAAGAGAATTTTAACCCATTGTAAGCTGATATTACATTGTAACTTTATTTTTAGTACTTTAATTTTCAAACAATGCCTTATTGTTTCTCCGTATTATAAACTATAATTAACTTGGCTCAATTTAATTATCTGCATTGGTCTGATTCTGTGGTATAAATGACCTTTGGGAGACAACACAAGTACATTAGTTGCAGCCATCATGGTCTCCAGTGCACTTTATTAGAGGGAAATAGTTAATTGTTACTTGTGCAACACACAGTCCTATCTGTGACATTCATAAGGGTATAGATTCAGGCTATACATTGTGACACAGAACTGACTCCTTTTTTAATATACAGTGACACAAAAAATAGACACCATTCTGTATATAATTTTAATTCACTTGTTCCATCACAGGGAAAATTCCCTTGTGGCCAATTGAACATTAACAACCAAAGCCTGTTTAGTGCAATGCTGTCATTCAAAAGAAGAGTGGTGGGGGGGTTTGGGAAGGGGGGGGGGGGGGTGGGGGGGGTAGTGCGTGGTGGGGGGGGTTAAGGTTAGAAAGAGGGGACCAAATCAAAATGGAGTTAGAGAGGTAGATTCAGTTTATATGTGACTCAGTATGACTTTTTACTGAGGGCACAATATAACTATCAGGGAAATAAACAGGAACACAGTGTCCTAAGATTTGGAAAGCCATGTTGAAGAAGAGCTAATGTTTGTAGAACGTTAGCTCTTGAAACATTGATAAATGTTCTGACAAAATGCTTCAACCTGAATTGTTAACTGTTTCTCCTCCTCTGCTTGTGTTTTTTAATCATTCATGGTTTGTGGGTAATGCTGGCTGGGACAGTAGCTGTGCAAACAGTGGATTTAAAACCGTTCTTTTCTTATTTCAGT
This sequence comes from Rhincodon typus, assembly GCF_021869965.1. Taxonomy (NCBI): domain Eukaryota; kingdom Metazoa; phylum Chordata; class Chondrichthyes; order Orectolobiformes; family Rhincodontidae; genus Rhincodon; species Rhincodon typus. Next base: position 36,662,958 of record NC_063338.1, read on the forward strand.
CCACAATTAAAATACAGAAATATAAAAAGACACGGTCTTTACAGAACCAGCACAGTTCTTGTACCACCTCCAAGGGCACTGTGGGGCACCGAGCCTAAAACCCCTCCATCTGCTTTGTGAGTGTTATAATAAATGCCACTTTATGCAATAAATCCTTTCATGAGTAGTGTAGAGCTGGGATGGGAATGTTTCAGACTGTATGGAACAATCGCAATACACTGTTAAGCGTTCGTCACACAGCCACTGCCGCATCTCTACAAAGTAGATGGTTTTCCCTCATTGTCAGGGCACTACATTGATAGAGAAGTGTACCGCCGTTATCTACAGGGTATGTCATCGCTGACCCTTCTCAAAATAACAACATGTTGTGTTTCTTAGGTTCCCAGCACAGTTTACTGCCAGCAAGAGTTATGGAACCAGTCACATTGGATTCAATGCCGCAATGACTGCACTGATAAAAAGGTAAAGGCAAATAAACTGAGGAGCAGGTATAACCAGACCTGGAACAGCAGGAAGTTGCTGCAAAGGCCAAGGAGCACCCATCTCAGGCAGAGGCCTAGGGTGCATCAAGGTCACAGGAGGGCCAGACTCTTTTTCCTTCAAATGAGCAAAGCTTGGTTCCACTGCTCAGTGATGGAACAGTGCCAGCTGCTCAATAGAGACCTGGGACTTGCAGGAGTGGGAGGCCATCCCAGGGAGGAGCGGGAAGGTGATACCCTCAGTGAACTTTGATACAACTGACTCCTTCCAGGGAGTCGCAGATGGGCTGTGTATTATCTGTCAGTCATCCAACCACAACAAGAGAGCAATGAATGCCATCTGTGCAAGACCACACCGGCTCATTTTGTTTCCCCATGACAAGCTCAGCCCAGGCAGTAGAATTCGGAAATATCCACAATCGACTGCACACATGATGCACTGAGGGAGCCATATTACAAAGCAACAGATCTCATCAAAACAAAGAGCTTCCATTCCATTAATATTCAAATGATCTGTGATCACCATCATCACTTCTTGGAGGTGCGTGCCCAGTACCCTGGTAACTGCCACGACTCCTACATAAAATCATAGAATCATGCAGTAGAGACAAGGCTCTTTGGCCCCTCAGGTCTGCACTGACCAAACCTTCTAATAGTCTACACTAGTCCCACTTACCAGCATTTGGCCCATAGCCTTGTATGTTATGACATTTCACGTGCTCATGCAAGTAACTTTTAAAGATTGTGAGATTTCCTGCCTCAGCTTCCCTCCCAGTCAGTGTATTCCACAGACGCCTACTATCCTCTGGGTGAAAAGATCCACAAGTTCCCTCTAAAACTCCTGCCTTTCATTTTAAAAATATGTTACTTTTGTTATTGATCCTTCAACTAAAGGAAACAGCTACTTTCTATCCACATTGTCCATGCCCCTCACAATCTTATACACCTAAGTTAGGTCTCCTCTCAGCCTCCTCTGCGCAACTGAAAACAATCTAAGCTGATCCAGCTTCTCATCATAGCTAAAAGCGTTCCATTCCAGGCAACTTCTGGTGAATCTCCCCTGCACCCCCTCTAGTGCAATCATATCCTTTCTACAGTACAGTGGCCAGAACTGCACTCCAGCTGTGGCCCAATCAAAGTTTTGTACAGCTGCAACATAACTTCCCTGCTCTTGTAATCTATGCCAAGGCTGATAAGGGCAAGTGTCCGTACGTTCTTGTGAACTACCCTATTAACCTGTCCTGCTGCCTTCAGGGATCGACAGACAAGTACCCCAAGATCCCTCTGCTCCTCTGAGTTTCCTAGTGTCCTGCCATTTGTTGAGTACTCCCTACTCACCTCACACTAGCCAGGCCATCTGCTCATCTGACAAATCCATCTATATCTTTCTGTAACCTAAGACCTTCTTCCTAATTGTCAACCACCCAGCCAATCTTTGTGTTATCCACAAACTTACTTATCATCTCCCTCACATTTTGTTCCATTTCATTGGTACATATCATGAACAATAACAGATCCAGAACTGATCCCTGTGCTACACCACTGCGTATCAGCCTCCAATCACACAAACAACATTCTACCACCATCCTTTCTTTTGTTTATTCACTCATGGGATATAGGCATCGCTGGCTGGTCAGCATTTATTGCCTGTCCCTAGTTGCCCTTGAGAAGGTGGTGATGAACTGCCTTCTTGAACTGCTGCAGTCCACCTGGTGTGGGTTGACCCACAATACCATTAGGGAGGGAATTCTAGGATTTTGACTCAGCGACAGTGAGGAACAGTGATATATATTTCCAAGTCGGGATGGTGAGTGACTTGGAAGGGAACTTGCAGGTGGTGGTATTCCCATGTATCTGCTGCCCTTTTGCCTCTAGGTGGAAGTGGTCATGGGTTTGGAAGGTGCTGTCTAAGGAACTTTGGTGAATTTCTGCAGTGCATCTTCTAGATGGGGTACACACAGCTGCTATTGAACATTAACAAAGTTGCTGAAAAAGCTCAGCAGGTCTGGCAGCATCTGTGAAAGAGAAAACAGAGTTAACATTTCGGGTCCGGTGGCCCTTCCTCAGAACATTGAACATTGGTGGTGGAATGAGTGAATTCTTGTGGATGTGGTGCCAATCAAGTGGGCTACTTTATCCTGGATGGTGTCACGCTTCTTCAGTGTTGTTGGAGCTGCATCCAACCAGGCAAGTGGGGAATATACTATCACACTTCTGACTTGTGCCTTGTAGATGCTGGACAGTTACAAATAAGCCAGGAAGTGAGTTACTCGCTGCAGGATTCCTAGCTTCTGACCTGGTCTTGTAGCCATTGTGTTTATATGGCAAGTCCAATTGAGTTTCTTGTCAATGTTAACCCCAAGGAGGTTGATAATAGGGGATTCAGTGATGGTAACACCTTTGAATGTCAAGGATCAGTGGTTAGATTGTTTCTTACTGGAGATGATTATTGCCTGGCATTTGTGTGGCATGAATGTAAATTTGCCATTTTCCAGCTCAAGTTTGGATATTGTCTAGATCTTGTTGCATTTGAACATGGATTGTTTCAATGTCTGAGGAGTCGTGAATGGTGCTGAACATTATACAATCATCGGTGAACATCCCCACTTCTGACCATATGATGGTGAGAAGTTCATTGATGAAGCAGCTGAAGATGATTGGACATTACACTGAGGAACGCCTGCAGTGTCCCAGAGCTGAGATGACTGACCTCCAACAACCATGACCATCTTCCAATGTGTCAGATATGACTCCAGCCACAGAAAATTTGTACCCATTACCCATTGATTCCACTGCAGGTGGGACTTTGTCTCCACAAGGACTGTGCGTGGTCATGGACAGCTGATCTGCAGCTGATAGACTGGTGAAGATGACATCAAGTATGTTCTTCCCTCTTGTTGATTCCCTAACCAGCTGCTACAAACACAGTCTAGCAGCTATGTCCTTTGGGACCCAATCAGTTTGATCAGTAGTACTGTTGCTGAGCCCTTCTTGACGGTAGACATTGAAATCCCCCATCCAGAGTACATTTTGAGCCCTTGTACCCTCAGTGCTTCCTCCAAGTGTTATTCAATATGGAGACGTGCTGATTCAAAAGTGTAGGGAAGATGGTACGTGGTAACCAGCAGGAGAACTCCTTGCCCATGTTTAAGCTGAAGAGATGAGAATTCATGGAGTCCAGAGTCAATGTTGAGTGCTCCCAGGGGAACCCCTTCCTGACTGCATACCACTGTGCCACCACCTCTGCTGGGTCTGTCCTCCCAGTGGACAGGCAATATGCAAGGATGGCGATAGTGGTGTCTGAGACATTGTTGGTAAGGTTTGATTCTGTGAGTATGACTACATCAGGCTGGTTCTTGACTAGTCTGTGAGAAAGATCTCCCTATGTTTGGCACTAGCCCCCAGATAGTTAATCAGAGTCAACAGGGCTGTTTATGTTGTCATCATTTCTGGTGCCTAGGTCCAGTTTCTTTTCTTTGTTGAGACTTTGTAGCAATTGACGTAACTGAGTGGCTTGCAAGGCCATTTCAGAACACGGTTGAATGTCAACCACATTGGAGTCACATGTAGTCCAGATCAGGTGAGGATGGCAGATTTCCTTCTGCTGAAGGACATTAGTGAGCCCAACGGATTTTGCCCAACAATCAACAATGGATTCAAGGGAATTTGGCAGATTTTTAATTCCAGATGCTTTTCATTTAATTCAAATTCCACTATCTGCCATGGCAGGATTTGAAACCGACTACCTGGGGCACTAGCTGCTTTTCTGGATAAATAGTCTGACAATAATACCACCAGGCCATCGCCTCCCCACATGTTTCCTACCATTAAGTCAATTTTGGATTCAAATTACCAAGTTATTTGGGTCCTATGTGTTTTTACCTTCTTTATCTGTCTTCCTTGTGGGGCCTGCAAACCTGATCAGCTCCTTGAAAAATTAAGTTGAATTTGTTAGCCATGACCTCCCTCTGACCAAGCCATGCTGACTATTCCTGATCAAATCTCATGGAGGTTAATTCTACCTTTTCAGAATTTTCTCCAGTAGTTTCCCTACCACTGATGTGAGACTCGCATAATTTCCTGGTTTGTGTTGACCGTTCTTCTTGAAAATTGGAACCACATCAGCTGTTCTCCAGTCCTCTCACACTTCCCCTTTGGCCTGAGAGGAATTAAAAATTTAGGTCAGAGACCTTGTCATGTCCCACAACAGCCTTGGGCACAACTCATCCAGACCTGGGGATTTGTTCACTTTTAAGTAGTTGAAAACATTCAAAACCTCCTCACTTCCTCTATCAAACTGTTCAAGAATATCACAGTTCACCTTCCCAAATTCTGTACCTGCACCCTCCTTCTCCAAAGTGAAAACAGATGTGAAATACTTGTTTCACACCCTACCAATGTTATCCCACTCCATTTAAAGATCGCCCCTTTGTCCTTATTCAGCCCTACTCTTTCTCTGATTATTTTATGATATACTCATAGAATATCTTGGGATTCTCTCTAACCTTACCCACTAGTTTCTTTTTTCATGGCCCCTCTTTGCTCTCTTAATTGGTTTCTTAAGTTTCCCCTGCACTTTCTATACTCCACTAGCGCTTCTGTTCATATGTTCTCTTTGTACCTGGAGCATTCTTGTGTTTCTGCTACATTTGAGTGTCTAGATGCCTTACAAGGCAACCATAGCTCATTGCACCTTTATACAAACACTTGACTGATGAGAATCACAGTTACAATTATGCCCATGCTTCGACCAGAGCCATGGTGGAGCAGAATGATAGGGTTGCTGATGATGTGGTTCTGCTGTTTGGACCAGTCTAGGGGAGGTTCCAGTAGAGTGTGGTGCATCATCCTCCCGTGTTGTGCTCTATACAGTTGAAGCTGACAATGAGGCCATGTGCTGGACTTTGATGAACCAGAAGAACGGGGCAATCCTCCTTCGAAGAGGCTGTGGGCTTTGAATAGGAGGAAGATTACCCTGTGCGTGACAGAGCACAACTACATGAAGCACTACAAGCCAGACAGAACCTCACTGCAGCTTTTTCAATAGGTAACAACTGGGTGCAGCAACCAATCCTGAACTGCAAAATAGTTGTTATTATTGTGCAAGCATTTGTTTGTATTGAGGGGTATAATGTAACCTCTGATATAACAAGGTGTAGAGCTGGATGAACACAGCAGGTCAAGCAGCATCAGAGGAGCAGGAAAGCTGACGTTTCGGGTCGAGACCCTTCTTCAGGAAATAATGTAACCTCTGTTTGTTTTGCTTCTGTTTGCTTTTGAATGATTGCAAATAAGAGCTAATTGTTAGAATTTCCTTAATGGTTGCCTGTATGTGCTGATCCCACATTGAACAATGAAAGAACACTGAGTTTTGGTAGGCACTGGGGACAAAGTAGCAGTGACTTAGAGTGGACGCTAAGATAGATGTGAGTGAAAACAGGTGCAATGGATAGGTTGCAAATGGGGCAAGTCATCAGTCCAATTTGTTTTGGTTGATGAATAAATAACAGCCAGGATACCAAGGAGCCACTGCTTTTCTTTGAAATAATGGATATGATTCTTTTCATCTTTTCAGATGGCAGCAGAGCATTTGCTTAACACTGCGCTCACAAAGGCCGAGCCTCCAGAATGCATCATTGACTCAGTACTGCAATGATTGTTTAGATTTTGTGCTCATCTCTCTGGAGTAGGATGTTTAGTACTTCACAAATAACAATGAGAAATGCTTAGTTCATTGGATTTCTTGTCAATTGCCTTTGTACAATTTCTAGTGTAATTAAAGCAAACAGACAGCTGTCATTGTTTCCATTTTGGTCCTTCTAATTTCCTTTTGCAACAACCCATGAAACATTTCTCCTGGAGGCTGTGATTAGTGACAATTGCTATCTTCACGATTCTTAGCTTCGAAACTGATATTCTCATGATGAAGGGAATCTATAGCAAATATGTCAGTTATGAAACTATTAAAATTTATTTCATATAAAAAAATTGATTTTCTATTAGCACAATTCTAAGATTTTTGATAATATTCACAGTGTATTTTTCTATGCTGTAGTTTTACATGGTATCATTACTCTTATACAGAATACTTAAGTAAGACTGATGATGCCTTGGTCTTGATCGGCATTTACCCTAGCTATACTGCAAAATGAGAAGCACTTTAGGTACAGAATAAGTTGGTAAATATTCATTGTGGCCCTCAATGACTGCATACAATAAAAATGCAACTGCCCCAAAGCTAATGCTTCAAGAATGTGACACAGGGAATTCCTATTAATTCTCACAACATTGATAATAATGAACAATAGCTGCACCAAATTAACCTAAAACTGTAAACACTTTTATGATCTGCCTGGAAAACAAAGCATCAAATTAATTGCACCATTTATCAAGTCTTTCAGGGTAATGCATTACCTGCTGCTATTTGTATAATAAAAGCTATGGGAAAGCTTTACTCAGCCAGATGAAAAGTCCCATGTGTAATGATGGATTGGTTGGCACAACAAAAGGCTTATTATGTAGGTTAGGAAAAATAAATAATAACCATTATATTATTAAATGTGTAGAGTGACAAGTGTTATTTGTTATCTAATTGCTGGGTCTTGTTTCAAATGGAATATTAATTAAAGACATCAAGATACCTACCCTACTCATATTTTATGTCCAATTAAGATTTGATATGGTTTTCTTACTGTACCTTTGTAATTATTCATTGCTGTATAAGGCAAATGTGGAAGTTTTTCTCCTTCATAATTCAAGTTGCTTGTCACTAATATGTGTTGCTTTCACCTACAACCCTTGATACAGTAGAAAAGGCTCATTCTACTGGAGACAATTAATACCAGTTTGGAAGTACAAATGACAGGGCTATTTCATGTTAAGTTGTGTCAGGTTAATTTGTTTGCTGAGCTTCAATGAAGCAATATTACAATGAAATAGATAAAAAAATTATTTCCTACTTAGAATATATTGAATGATCTCTTGGTTCAAGCTGGAATGCTTTGATTTTTTTTCCCCATTTTCTTGAGCTTGTGCAGTATTTAGAAAACAGCATATTTTAATGACAAACTTTATTTTCCAAAAGCACCAATACAACCTGTCCATTACTGTATATAGTGCATCAAGCAAATGATAACCAGTGCATCATCAACATATAAGAAGGGGGAGGCTCTGATAATTGTTAGTTGTGGCTTGGAAGGTTTGATTCAGGTTCATGTGTATTTAACACTCAACTTATTGATCTTGTTCATTCCAACTCCAGATCTTATATTATGTTTGATTTTGAGATATTGGTGAGATTATTGGTCTTTAAAAATACTTGACCAAATTTTAATTGACTTTTCTACCTATTAAGATGTATTGTATACATTTTTGTCTTCCTTATGCATTCAGTGGAAAAATAAGTTATAAAGTGAATAATTTTATAAATCTAATGTTCCATTTCTTTCCCTGAACATATTGGCCTAAAAATTACTGTCAAAATACCATTTGGCTAATAGCATTCGCCACTATTTAAGTGCACATGGGACAGCAATTACAAGAGAGGGTGAATGTGTGGTTTAGCATGGATGCCTTAGAATCATAGAATGTTTACAGCACAGCAGGAGGCTATTTGGGTCATCTGGTTGTGCGAGTTCACAGCAGCAATTTACATAGTCACATTGCACCATCTTTTCCCTGTAACCATGCAAACCTTTGCAAAGACAATAAACCAAGCCACTTATTGAAGTCAATATTGAATCCTCATCAACCACACTCTTAGCCATGCCAAATTCTAACTACTCACAGTGTAAGTAAATTTATCCTCGCGTTTCCATTGCTTCTTTTGTCAATATCGTCTGCCCCCAATGAAAACCATCTCTCCCTAGCCACTCTGGTGAGACACTTCATAGTATTGTAAATCTCTACTAATTCTCTTCTCAACTTTCTCTTCCCAAAGGAAATTAGTCCCAGCTTCTCCTTATCCATGGAATCATTCACATGAACCATTTCACCATCGTCTCTAATGCCTTTGCAACCTTTCTAATGTGTGGTGACTAAAACTTAATGCAATATTCTAGTTCAAAACCAGTATTTTATGCAGGTTTATCATAACCTCCTACATTTTATACCCTACGCCACAATTTATAAAGCCCAAGATCCTGAATGTTTTATTAACTGCTTTCTCAACCTGTCCTGCCACCTTCAATGACTTCAATGACAAATATTGTCAAATATTAAAATTGTACCTTTTACTTTGTATTTCTCCTTCCTCATTTTTCCTACAAAAGAATAGATTGCCACCAGTCTAAAAGCTGTCGTTGTAAAGGCACCACTCCACTTTTTGTTAAAGAAGCATCTCACAGTCTATTTCACCATCTAGATTCACTGAGCAACATAAGGTTCCCTGTACTATCATTTCAGATACAAAGCAAATTCACCGCAGAAAGTTCTCAAGTCACGGCATGTCTAAGTAAATAATTGTCAGAACTTTTTGAAAAATATTTAAAATTTAAAGTATGTTTACATTTCCTGACTCTTTTTGGGCAGAATCTTACCTGGACTTGAAGGCTCACAGCTCTCCTGTCTTGACTTGCTATTTAGCACAGACACAAAGCCAGGCAGCTTGTCATGGTAATCAGTCAATCCTCAGTGCAGGGGGTGAACACATTGCTGCACGTCACCATGCTATGTCAATCTCAAACCAACAATATGTGCCAGAAGCGCATGCAGCAACAATCCTATATGTACATCGACCAAAAGGCCATGTCTCAAAGTCTAGGTCAATGGGTCCAACCTTCAATCAGGGAGTGCCAACACAGTAAATTAAGGCCAGCCTGCAATATCAGGTCAGCAGCTTGGACACAATCATTCTGCCTCTTGGGGTGGTCAGGGTCAGGGGTTTGTATCACTTCATTCTGGGGAGCGGGCAATTGCCAGTCCTTCAGATCCATGCAACAAGTGTGAGGGATCACAGTATGTCAGTCAAGGAGCTTCACAGAGATTAGTCAGGAGCCTGGTCAGTCATCTGTCAGGGTTATCCATCCAAGCTGATTAGGGGTTGGACTACAGTTAGTTCAGAGGGAGTCAGCTCAGTGAAAATCAAGGCAACTTATTAGGGACTACTGATGTAGTGGGGAAGTTGGGAAAGTCAGTTGTGGGGATTAGAGGCTGCACGCTGGAATATAGAGGGGACATTAATTGGGAAGGGGAGAACTCAACATTTGAGGGGGAGAGGGTTAATAGTGCATTAGAGGACCTAGGTCGCTATGGAGCATGGTCATCATTGGTCACAATTACCATAGCTTCGAGGGGGAGGATAGTGTTGTATGATGGTTGGCATGACTAAGCTGTAGGCAGCACTGGGCATTGCAGGAGGAGTAGCACTCCTTTATACAGGGTTCTAAGGTAGGAGGACTTTAGGATGGATAAGCTGTGTAGCTTTGTTGTTAAATAACAACATATTTATGAATGTGCACTTGTATTTGCAATGACGTGTCAACCATACCACCTATGTACATTGAGAAGTGGTTCTTTTTCCCATTATGTGCACAGTGAAGGGCACTCCTGGCTGACAGCACTTGACCTGATGCAACATTGGCTTTGCTCTATAAATGGTGCCAGCCTGGAATCCCAGGAGGTCTTGGCAGTGGAGACAAGTTCTGACACTGGCAAGAGGGAAGATAGGGCAAACAGGGCAGCATTGATGATGGGGGCAGAGGTAACGAGATGAGTTTCAGAAAATAGAAATTGCCAGCTTTCGATAAATATCAGTCCTTTTTTCCTCTGTTAACACAAGTTTGGCCCCCTCTGTTTATTTCTTTTTCTAACACTGATGTAACGTTGAATTAATCCAATCTAACTTTCGCTTCCTCGTTCAGGGTTTGTATGATGAATGTCATAGTCCTTCAATTTGATTGGTTAAAAGGATATCCAGTTGCTTCTCCTGGTTATTCAGATCCCAGGTGTCCTGTTTCCATTTGCATCTCCAGCAACTTGCAAAGCATTGTCAATATTATACAGGAAAAGACAAATGTAACAAACACAAAATTAATTATCACAGGAACACTTGCGCCAATATTCTGAATAAGTGAATGAAGATATTTGAGTCACACTTCTTCACAGCAGTTTTTACAATTTGTTCTTAAACATTGTTATCCTGCACTCTTTCAAAGAATGAGTGGATGAAGGGCATGATATTGAATTGCTAATGTCAATGAAATTTAGAAATCTTAAAATTAATGCTAGGTCATTAAGGAGCAAAATCGGGAAGCAAATTCTGAAACAAAGAATAAAAGGAATCAGAAACTCACTCATAAACAAAGCTTTGGATGTTGTGAAAAATTAGAGCTTTCAAGAATGAGATAGATTTTGCTAGGTCAAATGATATGAAGCAAATGTGGGCAAAAAAGGAACTGAGGTTCGGCATTATCTAGTTAAATGTCACAGTAGGCTTGGCGAGCTTAAAGTCCTACTCCTTTTCCCAATGTTCCTGTGCATATCTGTGAGTGAACATATAAAATGATGGAACATAACAAATTAATCTGATTAGAATGTAAGATTTTTTTTCTCTTTATTCTTTCATGAGTTCTTGGGTGTTGCTGGCAAGGAATTGCCTATCCTTGACTGCCGTTGAACAGAGTTGCAGTTGCATTTTTGGCCTTTTAATTCACACATCCTGTTGGCCATTGGCATTTGACCTGGCAGCCTACTGAGGTCTGGTGCAGTGTCTGGAGGATTCAGCTAAAACTTGGGCCAATGCTGGGAATAGAATTCAATTTTTTTTGCAAAAAAGGATTGCAGCTTTTTTCTGTTCAAGATTCAGAATGTAAGCATGAGTTTATAGAAGCTAACCATGTACATGCTGATGAGTGCATGATTGGCTCAATTTTAATTAAGTATGTTTGTCACAATTAAAATAATTCTGCACAGCACTACAGAATGCTCACTTGATATATTATAACCTAAATTAATATCAATTCACAGAGTAGCTATGAATATAGGATATTGCTTGGTTTGAATCGAGGTGGCTACGCTTCAGTATATAACTGCATTAGTTCAAGCATTTTCATTAAGATCACAGAGAGTCACACAAAGATACAGCACAGAAAATGTCCATTCAACTTTTTGTGCCTGTGCTGGAATTTTGAAATTATTAACCCACAGCCCTGAAAATTACTTCTTTTTGACAGTGCAGCACAGTACTAACAGAGCACTACATTTTTGAAGGTGAAATATTTTGGATAAAACATTAAACTAAGTCCTAACTGCCTTCCCAGATGGTTGTATAAGATGCCATAGTGTTGTAAAATCATATCTGGGTTGTTGATGGAAGGTAATCAACATCCTGGTCAGTGAACATCAATAACATTAATTAAATATACGCACAATACACGGGAGAGAGTACGAGAGGACATCACAGCAGCCTACACACCCAGGTCCCAGTTCCAGGTGACATATTCACTTGTACAGAAGTTCACCCACTGCATGTTATATACTTATATAAGTATAATTAACCCTCCACTTCTCCCCCATGTCTTTTACCCCATTTGTTACTTACACTATTTATAATACTAACAAATTTCCTACACCACCACCCGCCACCACCAACACGCCCCCCCAATAAATTCTCTGTGCTCTACAGGCAAAATCTGTGGGTGTTTTCATCAATTTCCTCAAAAGTAAACAGAATTTTTTTTGAAGTTGTGAAGAGTCTGTGCATTCCTTGAGGGTCTTCATCCTTTGTCTATGTTATTAATGGTTGTGTTGTCACAGTTTCCTGAAAAGAAGGATTTGAACCAGGATCTTCAGGCTCAGAGGTAGGGGCACTGCCACTGCTCCACAAGAACCCCACCATTCTGTCCTAAGATCCTTTCTTTCATTACTTTCAGCGGATCCCTTATCTTATTTCCTTAAACTAATTAAAAAGGACTAAAACCATGAGGCTCATATCATAGATCTCTATTAGATGGAAAAGAAATAATTTAAAATTCTTTGTTCCGATCATGAGTATACTTATGGCAGTTTATGGATCATTTTTTGTGGGGGGCTTGAAGGATAATTTCTAAAGCACATTAGGGATGGGTGGCATTCTGGAGACTTTAAGTGTGTTGTAGTCATAACCTCTTGAAAGATTTTAGACATGAATTTGGAATCTCGATCCAATTGGATCTCCACTGGTAATCAGTGTTGAGTAAAGATCTGAGTTAACTTCTCTGCCACTGCCTGAGCAATAATTGTTGTCAAGGGAATTGGTTTTTTGCTTTTGTTTTCAGGAAAGCACCGAAGTAAATATTTTTATACCTTCCTAAAGAGCTGTGCCACACTGTCAGGGCTGCGACTGGTGAAGTGAAGAGAAGGAAGAAAATCAAAATAGACCACAGTCAGAGAGATGGAGATTTGAGGCTTAATGAGGAAGTAACACTGAAGGATGTTGCAAGTGGAGAGACAGAGGAAATGGGCTATTGTTAAAAACCAGGATGCACATGGAAAATTCGAGGTACATGGGTCCAGTACAGATCAAAGAAGACAGAAGTGTTGGAAACAGCATACTAAATGGTCATGAAAAGTAATATATATGTTTTTCATTCGTCCCTGTACTGTCTGTAAGATCTTGATATCTTCCTAAAGAGTTGTGCCTAGAAATCAACATAATGACGCCACTGAGGTCAAACCATTCATTTATAAAGGTTTAGCTTAACCTCTTTATAAATGTTTAACAAATCTTGATGAAAAATATTCATTATGATAAATGTGAGAAAATGATTTTAGGTGAAACTATAATGTAAAACAAAGGTATCAGAGATAGTAGGAACTGCAAATGCTGGAAAATCTGAGACAACAAGGTGTAGAGCTGGATGAACACAGCAGGCCAAGCAGCATCACAGGAGCAGGAAGGCTGACGTTTCGGGTCTAGACCCTTCATCAGAAATTGGGGAGGGGAAGGGGGTTCTGAAATAAATAGGGAGAGAGGGGGAGGTGGATAGAAGATGGATAGAGGAGAAGATAGGTGGAGAGAAAACAGACAGGTCGAAGAGGCGGGGATGGAGCCAGTAAAGGTGAGTGTAGGTGGGGAGGTAGGGAGGAGATAGGTCAGTCCAGGGAGGACAGACAGGTCAAGGGGGTGGGATGAGGTTAGTAGGTAGGAAATGGGGGCGCGGCTTGAGGTGGGAGGAGGGGATAGGTAGGAGGAAGAACAGGTTAGGGAGGCGGGGACGAGCTGGACTGGTTTTGGGATGCGGTAGGGGGAGGGGAGATTTTGAAGCTTGTGAAATCCACATTGATACCATTGGGCTGCAGGGTTCCCAAGCGGAATATGAGTTGCTGTTCCTGCAACCTTCGGGTGGCATCGTTGTGGCACTGCAGGAGGCTCAGGATGGACATGTCATCTGAGGAATGGGAGGGGGAGTTGAAATGGCTCGCGACTGGGAGGTGCAGTTGTTTATTGCGAACCAAGTGTAGGTGTTCTGCAAAGCGGTCCCCAAGCCTCCGCTTGGTTTCCCCGATGTAGAGGAGGCCACAACGGGTACAGCGGATGCAGTATACCACATTAGCAGATGTGCAGGTGAACATCTGCTTGATGTGGAAAGTCTTCTTGGGGCCTGGGATGGGGGTGAGGGAGGAGGTGTGGGGGCAGGTGTAGCACTTCCTGTGGTTGCAGGGAAAAGTGCCGGGTGTGGTGGGGCTGGAGGGGAGTGTGGAGCGGACAAGGGAGTCACGGAGAGAGTGGTCCCTCCGGAAAGCAGATAAGGGTGGGGAGGGAAAGATGTCTTTGGTCGTGGGGTCGGATGGCAGATGGCGGAAGTGTCGGAGGATGATGCGTTGGATCCGGAGGTTGGTGGGGTGGTACATGAGAACGAGGGGGATTCTTTTTTCGTTGTTATTGTGGGGACAGGATGTGAGGGATGAGTTGCGGAAATGCAGGAGACACGGTCGAGGGCGTTCTCAACCACTGAGGGGGCGAAGTTGCGGTCCTTGAAAAACGAGGACATCTGAGATGTACGGGAGTGAAATGCCTCATCCTGGGAGCAGATGCAGCATTTCTGATGAAGGGTCTAGGCCCGAAACGTCAGCCTTCCTGCTCCTGTGATGCTGCTTGGCCTGCTGTGTTCATCCAGCTCTACACCTTGCTGTCTCATGTAAAACAAAGGAACTGTTAATGCTGGAGATCCAAAACAAACAAAAAAAGAAATTGCTGGAAACACTCAGCAGGTCTGGCAGCATCTGTACAGGGAAAGCAGAGCCAATATTGAGTCCAGTGACACTTCTTCAGAAGAAGGATCCTGAAGAAGGGTCATTCGACTCAAACACACAGATGCTGCCAGATTGCTGAGCTTCTCCAGCAATCTCTGTTTTTGTGTAAAACTTCAATGAACTTTGTTTAGTTATTGTGTCATATATAACTAAATTCAGTATAACAATCACTTATTCAGTACATCATTAAAAAGATACACAATTGGTCAATTTCCTTTTGAAACAGTGAAGTAGATTGCATATTTCATATTGGGCAGAAACTTGTTCCCAAAGCATTGATCCTGATATCAATGAAAAACAAAT